>NC_068433.1:23820012-24420012 GCF_023373465.1 Oncorhynchus keta | reverse complement strand
AATTCACATGAAATATCAGATAGTCACTTAAGTATTTGTCTAAATAAGTCCATGACACCTTTCTCACTTCCACATTCATTTACCCTCAAATGCATACCTAATTTCAAACAACAAACGCTGTTAGTAAGGTATGGAATTTGGACCAGTTGATATACCAGTTTAATAATACCCCTGAATCGTTGACAGTCTCACCTGCAGCAGTGCTGTTTTCCCCTTGGAACGACATGATTACCCAGCTAGCCTCCGGTTCTTTCGCCTCTGGTTCTATTGCCTGTGGTTCTATAGGCTTTGGTTCTATAGCATATGGCTCTATAGCCTCTGGTTTTAGCCTAAGGTTCTATAGTCTCTGGTTCTATAGCCTCTGGTTCTGTAGCCTCTGGTTCTATAGCCTCTGGTTCTATAGCCTCTGGTTCTATAGCTTATGGCTCTATAGCCACTGGTTCTCGCCTCGGGTTCTCTGACTCCCTGACAACAGTCTCCTTGTTCTGTTCTGACTCAGGCCTTTGACCAGCACACACATTCCCACAAACACACACACACCCAGTGTGTAGGAAAGGGAACCGAAAGTCTTGACTTGAAGTGATACAAGACAGGGAGTTGTTCACACATACTCATACCAGTAGTGAAAAAACTATAATTGTGCATATTTTAGTAATTTAGCACAGGGTTTCCCAAACTCCGTCCAGGGGCCCCCCTCCTGAATGTAAGTTTTTGTTTTTTTCCCTAGCGCTACGCAACTGATTCAAATAACCAACTCATCATCAAGTTTTGATTATTTGAATCACCTTTGTAGTGTTAGGGCAAAAACCAGACCAAGAGACCCTTATTTAGCAGACACTTTTATCCAAAGCGACTTAAAGTGGTGAGTGCATCCATTTCCCCCCCTCTTCTGGGTCCCCATGAGGGTCAACCCCACAACCTCGGTGTTGCACAACCAACTGAGCCACACAGGTCCACATTTTAAGGTTAGGACCACTACATTGAATTCTTCCATCCTAACATTGTCATCGATGACATCTCTGCATGTCCTTAAAAGATCACCTTCTTCCACTAAACACCTGAAGTATCCCCAGCCTCAGTAAGAAATTGTGCACTCCAGTTGACATCTCTAATGGGGACACTGTCTTTGTAAATCTACAGTAAAATCAAAGTGTGTCTGTCAGGAGAAACCATTCCTGGTATCTTCATATTACAGTAGAGGAACATATTGTATGCGAACCAAATGGCACCTTATTCCCTATGTAGTGCACTACTTTTGAACTTGACCCATTGGGCTTAGGTCAAAAGTAGTCCACTAGATATGGGATAGGGTGCTATTTGGGACACAACCCTTGACCTCTGTTTGCAGTCTTAACAGAGATCTGCCATTAAAAACTTTTAAAAATCATCCTGGAAATGACATGACATAGATTGGGAAGAAGAACCCTCAATTATTCACACACACACACACACACACACACACACACACACACACACACACACACACACACACACACACACACACACACACACACACACACACACACACACACACACACACACACACAACCAATTGCTCAGACTATTCTCCCCCATGTTATTTATTCATAATCCCTAGAGTGGATATTGTTGTTTTTAGCAGCACACAACTTCACAGGGACCAGGCCTATGTCTGGTAAGGGCAGAGACCTCAGTTCCAGCCCTGATGTTCGGATTAATAATAAAACAACGTGTAATAAATACCAGCATTGTGAAGGGAAAGACTGAATTGAGCAACAATCAACCCAAAAAGAACAGTACTTACTGACTGTCATACTTTTCAGCAGTAGAATGATTTTCCAGTACTGATAGACTGACCCATGGTGCTACTTTAAAACTGGTTGGATGGTCTCATTTGTCATCCTGAGAGATTGGGTGTGGTGGGACGCTGCAGCACTTAGCCTATGTTCTCTCCGGGAGAGTTTTTATTGTGAGGTTTTTGTGAGAACGGATTGCAGCGGCTTGGGTAGCGTAGCTACATTGCAACCAAACGTCATTGTGAACGTCATTACTTTGCAAACAGACCCACAATAACCATGGCACAAATATAACACAAAACTAGAGGGAGTGGGACACACCAATACAAATAGGCTACTGTTGAAAAAAACTATCTATGAAACAACTCGTGCTTTTGATTTATCAAACATGCGTTTACCTCATCTCTTACACTATAAACCATTGTGAATGTGCCAAAATGTTTTTTTTTTAACACATAGGTTTCTAGATCAATAACAAACATTTATGGTTTTGATAAATGTGATTTTGATCACGATGCGCCCCATCAGACCAGTCAATTTGCAGGCTTGTCTGTCACCGTGGATAGGCTTGTAGATCTGTCTGTCACCGTGGATATGTGGCCCCCAGGCTTGTAGATCTGTCTGTCACCGTGGATACGTGGCCCCCAGGCTTGTAGATCTGTCTGTCACCGTGGATACGTGGCCCCCAGGCTTGTAGATCTGTCTGTCACCGTGGATACGTGGCCCCCAGGCTTGTAGATCTGTCTGTCACCGTGGATACGTGGCCCCCAGGCTTGTAGATCTGTCTGTCACCGTGGATACGTGGCCCCCAGGCTTGTGGATCTGTCTGTCACCGTGGATACGTGACACTTTGTTACATCAATTACAGAAGGGTGATGAAGGTGAAATTGTCACATAATATCATGGCTGTCTGTTGGCATTAGCAGGGGACATTATCCCAGGGAAAGACTTGTGGAGCACTACTGGGCACATAAACAAATAGGTGGAACAAATTGGTGGAGAGAGCGTAGTGAGGTGTAGGCCTGACCTTAGTTGACCTGGTAGTGATTAAAAACTGTTATATGATGTTTTTCCTGAGTCACTAATGAGTTGGTAACATTTAACACAAAGGCTAGCACAGTTGAATATAGTCACAAAGTCACTATTAGCCTACCCCCCCATACACATTGTCAATCGAAAGAATCTGACCCTTCCACCGTTCTTTTTCGCTCCTATTTGTACGTTTTGTAATCGTTGTAAAGACTGATTCCATGCATTAGAGCATTACCTATCTTTTATCAAAGCAAACCAATGTGACACATTCGATTCATTCTTTTAAAGCCATAACCATCATGGAATTCATTGAATAAAATGTTGTCGCTTTGGATGGATCACAAGGTATCCACATCGGGGGAAATTGTGAGGAAAATATTTAGATAAAATATGTTCAGAATTATTTCAGAACTATTCATGGTTCTACACCTTTGTGGTTGATAAAAGGCATGCCATTATAACAATTGTTAGAGGTTGTCCATGGCCAATTTCTAGAAGTTCCATAAAATTGTTTAGTTTTACAATTAGGCTGTTCGACCAACTCATCTAATATTTTTGCATACGAAATAAGACTATTTACATTGATTGCTGCAAAATAAATCTACATGTTGTTGCTGTTTTCAGATGTTTTTTGTTAGTTGTATAACTATTTATTTATACATCTTTGTTTATTGAAACATGAAGAATATATATTAAAATACTGTTTTACATCAATATGTTCAAATAAACGATTTATGAGATTAATAACTATACAAACATTTATTCAGACAGTGCAACGATCGTCTTCGTGAGAAAGAGAGGAGGTCCAAAGCGCAGAGTGGTAATTGTTCATGATGATTTTTTTTAATAGAAACGAACTGAACACTGAAATACAAAACAGTAAACGATGTGAACAGAACGAAAACGAAATCCGAAACAGTACCGTGTGGCCAACACACTCACGCGGAAACAAACACCCGCCAACCAAAAGTGAAACCCAGGCTAACGACATCTGCCTCTGATTGAGAACCATACTAGGCCGAACACAAAAACCAACATAGAAAAACAAACATAGACTGCCCACCCCAACTCACGCCCTGACCATACTAAAACAAAGAATAAAATAACAGAACTATGGTCAGAACGTGACAGACAGCCTGGTGAAGATATTGGCCTACACCAATTATTGCAATAGTTATTGCACAAGACAAAATATGAATTAATTATAATTCTGAACTTGATTGATTTCTCATCTTTATGTTGATTATGTAACACGAATAAATGTTGCGCAATGAAACGAATAGATGTTAAGAAATACGAGAAATCAGCTTCATCATTCTATCTCTTTTCTCTGAATTTGCGCAAAAGTAATTGTCAGAAGTGGGATTCGAACCCACGCCTCCAGGGGAGACTGCGACCTGAACGCAGCGCCTTAGACCGCTCGGCCATCCTGACACACGGAGCTTATGATCAGCACGTGTTTTAACACACTGGGTTTGTTCATCCTTTTGAGAGTCTGAACATTGGCATTATATCATCAAAACATATATTAGAGACTGTCTCTGCTAGAAATGTTTACGTTGGGAGTCAACACTGGCGATTTCAGAACCGACTTCAATGGAATGAGATATGTTACTACTGGACTAGACTAAAAACGTGCTACTATGGATAATTCGTTAGTTAATAATATAAATGAACCCATTTTCACGTTCTATTTTTATTATAGGCCAACATTTTCTATTTTTAATAACAGGCGTACCATGTCTTGTTTTTGACTTCACCATTTGGATGCCATATGGACTCAACATCAGGGGTGAGAAGTTGCATCGTTGGAGAAATGAACTTGTGAACTGTTTGTTTATTATCTCCATCATGTCTTGTCTGGGCCAGCTAGCCTTAAAGGGATAGTTCAGCGATTTTACATCCATCCTCACTTGATGTATTCAGACTGCTCACAACAAAACAACTTATTTGTTATCCTCAAATCTCTCCATTACTCAATCATCTGGGATCCTAACCCGGCCCTGCCCATAGATTTACCCCTAATATCAACGGGGTGTTATACATGTCTATTTACAAGCACAGATGTAATGCATCTTATGCCCAAGAGTGAGAGAGACAGAGAGAGAGAGTACGAGATATATAGATGGAGGGATGAACAGGGGGTGGGAGATGGCAGAAGGAAAGAGGGAGAGAGAGGGATATAGATGAAGAGAAAGAAAGAGAGAGAGAGAGGGGATTGAAGGTTAGAGAGAGTGAGAGAGAGAGATATAGAGAAATAAAAATAGAGAGAGAGAGAGAGAGAGAGAGGAAGAGTGAGAGAGAGAGAGAGAGAGATATAGATGGAGGGATGAAAGGGTTAGATGGCAGAGGCAAGAGGAGAGAGAGAGGGATATAGAGAAATAAAAATAGAGAGAGAGAGGAGAAATAGAGGAAGAGAGAGAGAGAGAGAGAGAGAGAGAGAGAGAGAGAGAGAGAGAGAGAGAGAGAGAGAGAGAGAAATAGAGGAAGAGTGAGAGAGAGACAGAGAGACAGGGGGATGGGGATGGAGGGATGACGGTGCAGCCACAGAGGCAGCAGAATCTGTGTGTTGATAGTCTGTGGTGATAATACAGAACTCACTGGGTGTAGGGGATAACGATCTGATACCTTGTGCCGATTGAGGACACACACACTCCACCCAGCATCTGGCGTGTGTGTGTGTGCCACAGTGTGTGTGTGTGTGTGTGTGTGTGTGTGTGTGTGTGTGTGTGTGTGTGTGTGTGTGTGTGTGTGTGTGTGTGTGTGTGTGTGTGTGTGTGTGTGTGATTACAAGTTGTTGTTTATTGCTTTGTATGGAGGCAGCAGGCTATGGATGGACTAGGGCACAAGGCGAGCGAGCATCTGGTGGTGCCAACTGCAGCTGGCTGGCTTATCATAGTCATGATACTAGGACTAATACCCCAGATAGCTTCGGGTTCGTTTGGGAAGAGTACATCAATGTACAGTATACAATGCATTCGGAAAGTATTCAGACCCCTTCCACTTTCTCACATTTTGTTACGTTATGTTTTTTCATCAATCTTTTTGCAAAAGATAAAAACAGAAATACCTTATTTACATAAATATTCAGACCCTTTGCTATGAGACTCAAAATTGAGCTCAGGTGCAACCTGCTTCTATTGATCATCCTTGAGATGTTTCTATAACATGATTGGAGTTCACCTGTGGTAAATTCAATTAATTGGACATGATTTGGAAAGGCACACACCTATCTATTTAAGGTCCCACAGTTGACAGTGCATGTCAGCGCAAAAACCTAGCCATGAGGTTGAAGGAATTGTCCATAGAGCTCCGAGACAGGATTGTGCCGAGGCACAGATCTGGGGAAGGGTACCAAAACATTTCTGCATCAATAAAGATCCCCAAGAACACAGTGGCTTTCATCATTCTTAAATGGAAGAAGTTTTGAACCACCAAGACACTTCCTAGAGCTGGCCAACCGGCCAAACTGAGTAATCAGGGGAGAAGAACCTTGGTCAGGGAAGTGACCAAGAACCCGATGTTCACTCTGACAGACCTCCAGAGTTCCTCTGTGGAGATGAGAGAACCTTCTAAAAGGACAACCATTTCTGCAGCATTCCAAAAGGCACATCACAACCCGCTTGGAGTTTGCCAAAAGGCACCTAAAGGACACTCAGACCATGAGAAACAAGATTCTCTGGTCTGATGAAAACAAGATTGAACATTTTGGCTTGAATGCCAAGCATCATGTCTGGAGGAAACCTGGCACCATCACTAAGGTGAAGCATGGTGGTGGCAGCATCATGCTGTGGGAATGTTATTCAGTGGCAGGGACTGGGAGACTAGTCAGGATAGAGGGAAGGTGCAGGACCTCCGGCTAGAGCGAAGGTTCACCTTCCAACAGGACAACGACCCTAAGCACACATCCAAGAACGCAGGAGTGGCTTCATGGCGAGTCTCTGAATGTCCTTGAGTGGCCCAGCCAGAGCCTGAACTTGAACCCGATCGAACATCTCTGGAGAGACCTGAAAATAGCTCTGGAGCAATGTCCAACCTGACAGAGCTTGAGAGGATCTGCAGAAAAGAATGGGAAAACTCCCCAAATACAGGTGTGCAAGGCTTGTCGCGTAATACCCAAGAAGACTCGAGGCTGTAATCGCTGCCAAAGTGATTCAGCTGAGTAAAGGGTCTGAATACTTATGTTAATGTGATATTTCCTTTTTTGGAGGGGAGGGGTTTTAGATTGATGAGGGGGTCTGAACGTAACGAAATGTTGAATAAGTCAAGGCGTCTGAATACTTCCCGAATGCACTGTAATACGTAGCACTCACGCACTTTCTGTCAGTTAGTTTATATATTATATTTATATATTATTTGTCTGTTGACAAGTAATCATTAACACATGCACACACACGTGTGGACATGAATGAACACACAAACACACACACAGTCACACACAAATACACACACTTCACTTCACCTGCCATGCCTTGCCCTGATCCGCCCTGCCTCTCTCAACAGGGATGACAGTGTGATAGGATTATCCAGATTTTGGCAGGACCACAGCTGCAGATGACTGAGAAGCTACCCTGCAGAAGTCACCCAAAGGTCAATGGGGTCACGACCCCCCCAGGGCAGACAGGACACAAGACAACTGGCAGGGGTAAGGGGAGGAGGAGAGGGGAGAGTGGCTTGGAGGAGGAGAGGAGGGGATGGCTCAGTTAAAGGTAAAGATAGAGCATGGATTAGCAAGGATGAGAAGAAGTGAATGGGAGGATGATACGATATAACATATTTTATGCCTGATGGTACTGGGAAGCACAGTAGAGAGCGAGGGAGGGAGAGAGGGAGATAGGAAAGAAAAGGAGGGGAGAGAGGGAAGAGAAAAAGGGGGGAGAGAGCGAAAGGGAGGGAGGGAGCAAAAGAGGATAGTAGAGGGAAGAGAAAGAGAGTGATAGAGAGAGAGAGAGAGAGAGAGAGGGATAAGGTAGTTGTATTTATAGATGGGATAACTAGAGAGAGAGAGAGAGAGAAAAAAACAAATCAGAGAGAGAGAGAGCGAGAGAGAGAGAGAGAGAGAGAGAAAGAGAGAGAAAAAAAAAACGTAGCCTTGCTATTGAGAAGAAGAAGACAGGCTATGTGCACAATGCCCACAAAATGAGGTGGAAACTGAGCTGCACTTCCTAACCTCCTGACAAATGTATGACCCTATTAGAGACACATATTTCCCTTAGATTACACTGACCCACAAAGAATTTGAGGAAAAAAACAAATCCAATTTGATAGACTGCCATTTTAAAAAACTTTTATTTAACCAGGTAGGCCAGTTGTAGTTGTCCACATATTCTAAGTCAGAACCGTCCAGAGTAGTGCTGCTAGTCGGGCAGGAGGGTGCAGGCAGCAATCGGTTGAAGAGCATGCACTTAGTTTTACTTGCATTTAAGAGCAGTTGGAGGCCACAGAAGGGGAGTTGTATGGCATTGAAGCTCGTCAGGAGGTTAGTTAACACAGTGTCCAAAGAAGGTCCAGAAGTATACAGAATGGTGTCGTCTGCGTAGAGATGAATCAGAGAATCACCAGCAGCAAGAGCGACATCATTGATATATACAGAGAAAAGAGTTGGCCCAAGAATTGAACACTGTGGCACCCCCATAGAGACTGCCAGAGGTCCGGACAACAGGCCCTCCGATTTGACACACTGAACTCTATCTGAGAAGTAGTTGGTGAACCAGAAGAGGCAGTTATTTGAGAAACCAAAGCTGTTGAGTCTGCCGATAAGAATGCGGTGATTGACAGAGTCAAAGCCTCTGCCAGGTCGATGAAGACGGCTGCACAGTACTGTCTTTTATCGATGGAGGTTACAATATTGTTTAGGACCTCGAGCGTGGCTGAGGTGCACCCGTGACCAGCTCGGAAACCAGATTCCATAGCGGAGAAGGTACGGTGGGATTTGAAATGGTCGGTGATCTGTTTGTTAACTTGGCTTTCGAAGACTTTAGATTGGCAGGGCAGGATAGATATAAGTCTGTAACAGTTTAGGTCTAGAGTGTCTCCCTCTTTGAAGAGGGGGATGACCGTGGCAGCTTTCCATTCTTTGGGGATCTCAGACGATACGAAAGAGAGGTTGAACAGGCTAGTAATAGGGGTTGCAACAATTGCGGCGGATAATAATTAAAAAGAAAGGGTCCAGATTGCCTAGCCCAGCTGATTTGTAAGGGACCAGATTTTGCAGCTCTTTCAGAACATCAGCTATCTGGATTTGGGTGAAGGAGAAGTGGGGGAGGGGGCAAGTTGCTGTTGGGGTGCAGAGCTGTTGGCCGGGGTAGGGGTAGCCAGATGGAAAGCATGGCTACCTCTAGCATGGCTACCCCCGTAGAAAAATCCTTATTGAAATTCTCGATTATCGTGGATTTATCGGCGTTGACAGTGTTTCCAGGCCACAGTGCAGTGGGCAGCTGGGAGGAGATGCTCTTATTCTCCATCGACTTTACAGTGACCCTTAACTTTTTGGAATTAGTGCTACATGATGCAAATTTCTGTTTTGAAAAAGCTAGCCTTTATTAACCTGACTTACTGTGTATATTGGTTCCTGACTTCCATGAAAAGCTGCATATCGCAGGTGATATTCGATGCTAATGCAGTACGCCACAGGATGTTTTTGTGCTGGTCAAGGGCAGTCAAGTCTGGAGTGAACCAAGGGCTATATCTGTTCTTAGTTCTACATTTTTTGAAAGGGGCATGCTTATTTAAGATGGTGAGGAAAACACTTTTAAAGAACAACCAGGCATCTTCCACTGACATGATGAGGTCAATATCCTTCCAGGATCCCCGGGCCAGGTTGATTAGAAAGGCCTGCTCGCTGAAGTATTTTAGGGAGCGTTTGACAGTGATGAGGAGTGGTCATTTGACATTACGGATGCAGGCAATGAGGCAGTGATCGCTGAGATCCTGGTTGAAGACAGCAGAGGTGTGTTTAGAGGGCAGGTTGGTCAGGATAATATCTATGAGGGTGCCCATGTTTACAGATTTAGGGTTGTACCTGATAGGTTCCTTGATAATTTGTGTGAGATTGAGGGCATCTATCTTAGATTGTAGGACGGCCGGGGTGTTAATCATATCCCAGTTTAGGTCACCTAACAGTACGGACTCTGAAGATAGATGGGGGGCAATCAATTCACATATGGTGTCCAGGGCACAGCTGGGGGCTGAGGGGGGTCTGTAACAAGTAGCAACAGTGAGAGACTTATTTCTGGAAAGGTGGATTTTTAAAAGTAGAAGCTTAAACTGTTTGGGCACAGACCTGGAAGCAGATTTCTGGGCATGGTGGAATAGATTCAGGGCATAATGTACAGACAAGGGTATGGTAGGATGCAGTGGTGTGCCATCAGGGCCAGCAAGGCCTTCTCTGCTGGCCTAAACATCATCAGAATATCATTTTTTTTAAATATATTTTCCCACAAATATGTATTAAATTATTCCCCAGAGTAAGAGTTATACTCTTCATTTCATAGCGTTCCTCTTGGTTGCACTGCTTCCAGCCCCAGGTTGAGATTTGGAGGGCTGGTCTTTATGTTACATCTTTTATCCAATCATATTCAGCCATCATGTGTTGCCAGGGGTCTAAAATTTGCCCTCAGGCCTTCAGAATCAACAGTGCGGGCGCTTGTAGCTTAAAGTTAATGGAAATTAAAATTTAGTGTCAACCAATCAGATTTAGAGTTGGCTATTGTACGCCTGCTGGCTGGCTCCAGTGTTACACAGGAGCCAGCTAGCAGGCGTAGTGCGTGCACGTCTTTTGATTGGATTACCAATATTGAGAGGCAGGTCCTATATGGGCAGGTCTCTAGGAAACTGAAATTGATCAACAAATTCATTTGCGTACTACTAAGCTGTTTTTTCAACCCACAATGACGGAAGGAGAAGATATCGATTTGGTCAAGGATATAATTATAACGCCATTCTCAAGACAAACTTTTCAAGAAAAGTTAGACATTGTCAGGAGAGGTAGACGCCGACGCTACAAAGCCTGTCACAGGCGGGAAAGGGGTTCGTTCGCCAATTTCAACTATGGGCGCTATCAATGACTCACAGGCTCCGAGAAGCACTGCAAACTGTACTACTGGGAATGCCTATTATTTGCACGTGATCGATTTGGTGTTTGGAGCCACACTGGCTTTGCAAACCTGAGTTGTCTAACCAAGGCAGCAATGAGACACCAAAGTACGGCTGGGCACTTACAAGCAATGGTGCTTTTGAAAACTTTTGGGGAGACCCGAGTGGATCTACAGCTCAACGAACAAATGTCAATTTCAAGGTGACGCAACACCTGGTTATACTGCGTTTCTGTCTAAATGTATAGTGTCTAGAGCCATGGCATCATAATGATGGTAATAAGAGGTGGATTAATTCGGGTGGGACTGTGTAGGACTTCGCTGAAGGCCCAGGCCCCAGAACCACGGCACGCTACTGGTAGGATGTGAGTAGAGTGGAGGTAAACCTAGGCATTGAGTGACGATGAGAGAGGTATCTTTTAGGTGAAAAGTGTGCAATCACAGCAGCAAGATTTGTGACCTGTTGCCACGAGGACAGGGCAACCAGTGAAGAACAAAAACCATTCTAAATTCAACACATATTTTTGTTTATTTATTTTCCCTTTTGTACTTAAACTATTTGCACATCGTTACAACACTGTGATATTTACTGTTCACTTTTTATTGTTTATTTTACTTTTGTTTATCCATTTCACTTACTTTGACAATGTAAACATGTGTTTCCCATGCCAATAAAGCCCTTTGAATTGAATTGTAAGCCTGATGTTACTGGGGGAGTACAGTAGAGAGAGAGAGCGAGAGAGAGAGAGAGAGAGAGAGAGAGAGAGAGAGAGAGAGAGAGAGAGAGAGAGAGAGAGAGAGAGAGAGAGAGAGAGAGAGAGAGAGAGAAAGATTGAGAGAGAGAGAAAGCCTGATGTTACTGGGGGAGGACAGTAGAGAGAGAGAGAGAAAGAGAGAGAAAGAGCAAAAGATTGAGAGAGAAAGAAAGCCTGATGTTACTGGGGGAGTACAGTAGAGAGAGAGAGCGAGAGAGAGAGAGAGCGAGAGAGAGCGAGAGAGAGAGAGAGCGAGAGAGAGCGAGAGAGAGAGAGAGAGAGAGAGAGAGAGAGAGAGAGAGAGAGAGAGAGAGCGAGAGAGAGCGAGAGAGATAGAGCGAGAGAGCGAGAGAGCGAGAGAGAGCGAGAGAGATAGAGACGTAATGAAATGTGACAGAGCAGCCTCACAGATACTTGTGAACCCTCGGTGACTCCGCTGTGCTGTGAAAACAAAAACAAACCAGAGCGATGCCGCGAGGCCTCTATTTTTCTGTTTGTGCAATTTTTTTGTCCAAACAAACAAAAACATGCTTTTTATATTGGAACCGAATGGAGAGCCATATCACTTCCATTTTGACCTCCAACCATTTTGTAAACCATTCTGATACGACTTGGATCACTACACTGTAAGGACCAAATGATTTGATGTAGTCGTGATATGACTTTGAGCCAGTCTAATACATGCACGTCTCATGCACATACAGCGAGCTCCAAAAGTATTGGGACAGTGACAATGTTGTTGTTTGTTTTGGCTCGGTACTCCATAACTTTGGATTTGAGATGATTCAATGACTACGGGTTTAAAGTGCATACTGCCAGCTTTCAATGGATTGTATTTTCATCCATACACATTTTAGGGGACGAGAAGTATTGGGACTAATTCACTTATATGTGTATTAAAGTAGTCAAAAGTATAATATTCCTAGTACACAATGACTACATATAGCTTGTGACTCTACAAACTTGTTGGGCGCATTTGCTGTTTGTTTTGGTTGTGTTTCATATCATTTTGTGCCCAATAGAAATTAATAGTAAAAAATGTATTGTGTCCTTTTGTAGTCACTTTTTATGTAAATAAGAATAGAATATGTTTCTAAACACGTCTACGTTAATGTGGATACTACCATGATTATGGATAGTCCAGAATGAATTGTGAATAATGATAAGTGAGAAAGTTACAGATGCACAAATATCATACCCCCAAGACATGCTAACCTCTCACCATTACAATAACTAGAGTAGAGAGAGAGTGAGGTTCTACTTGGAGGACTGTAGGTGGCGCTGTAACTCTGTGTTCTGCCACCAGTTGCATTCTCTACATTTCTCCATGCAGACTCCGGGACCAACCAACCAACAGCAAGCCAACATTGAAACTGAGAGGCCACAGACCTAGAAATAAATATAGAAGCTGTTGTTTGTTTCACATATTTAATTAACTATATTAATTATGTTGAATTCATGGAAAAATATGATAATATATGCATTTGGCCATCAGTGTCCCCCTTCAAATATGCTGTTGTGTTCAATTCTATTACTTTTCAATTTAATTATACCTGCACCTGAGAGACTATTTCCACCGGAGAGACTATACACACCTTAGAAAGTATCTACACTGACCACCCACACATCCAACCCTTACACACAAAATGACACACAAACTCAAACAAAGATGCATAAACACACACACACACACACACACACACACACACACACACACACACACACAAACACAAACAACAGATGAGACAAACACACACACACACACACACACACACACACACACACACACACACACACACACACACACACACACACACACACACACACACACACACACACACACACACACACACACACACACACACACAAGAGCACTCAGAGCTGACAAATGGCACACACTCCCCGTCAACACTGCTGTTCTAATATATACTATTGATTCCAACGACCCACTTCATATGTTTATATTGCTTCTACTACTTGTTGTTTTTGACTTGACTCTTTTCATTGTTCTTTTTTTGATGAATGCATTGCTGAGGGCGCATTTTGCTGCACCTTTTATGCCTGCGGTGAACTGTGTGTGTGATGAATACATTTGATTTGATTTCATATTATAATCATTCAAATGCAAAATGTATTCAATGTTGAGTTCAATTACTCCGAATGATTTGGAACTTAGTTCATATTTTAATGTTGCTTTGATCGTCTTTTATCTATCTCTACCAAACTATTAACAAATTAAGCAATTGAATGCAATTCATTTAGATTTATTTGAGCGAATATTTCAGGTAATTGAAAAGCTGACGAACATCAATGATCTGAAGTGTTTGTGTGTGTTTGTGTGTGTGTGTGTCTGTGTGTGTGTGTGTGTGCGTGTGTGGGTGCATGCATGAGTGCTTTGTGAATTGAGAATGAGAAGGGAAATTATGCTGCTGTGTGAGCACGTTGAAAAAAACGTCATAACAGCACAAAGAGGTCATCTCTAGTCTAGAAAACGCCATTCGAATCGGCAGACAGACAAACAATGCCAGTCAGCCAGTGAGAGTCATATTGACCTAGACTTGGTGGCATCACACACCGTGGTACACCATCTCCATCACCATCGTCTCAGCATCATGAGTTTACAGAGGAAACTGTCTGTCTGCTGGAGCCGACTGGCACACAGTGGCACAGACAGCTGATCACCGTCTCATACCCGTAATGGCTGATCACTGTCTCAGAGTAGAGCCAGAATGGTGGCAGAGGAAGCTGGCATCTGGGCAGGCACAATGTGGCACAGTCAGTGACCGCCAACCAGACATCCCTGGCACAACAGTCAACAGAGAAACAGACTGGGAAGGAGTTGAAGGAGACTGGTTGGCTAATATGACTGGGAAGGAGTTGAAGGAGACTGGTTGGCTAGTAGTTTATTTTACGGTGAAGTAATTAATTGGTTTTTACCTGGTAAATTACCAGGTATCAATGAGTACTTTCTGGTACTTACTCCAATTAATTGAACACAATTAACTGTAACTACCTGAAACCAAATAGTAACAAATGGTGCTTGTTGCAACTAGTCCCAAAGACACAGTTAAGTAATTAATAGGTTATTCCTTTGTAATTACCATGTTACTATGCAGTTTCCAAGTAAGTACTAGGTAATTTCTGTAAAATAAAGTGCTACCATGAGTGGATACACACACACACACACACACACACACACACACACACACACACACACACACACACACACACACACACACACACACACACACACACACACACACACACACACACACACACACATAGGAGGATGATTTATGGGTGACTTGCTCAATAGTTTACATTGCCATGGAGCTGAGATTTGGGTTGTTAGGGTGACCGTATTACCGTCACTAAGGCGGTCACGAGACATGACCGCCTTAAATTCCACGTGACCGTTTAATCACGCTAACTAGGCTTCTCCAAGCTTGCTAACTGCCTGGTACTCAGCACTCTATTGTCCCTCTAATCACTCTGACATCAATGCAAATGTTTTCGAAAATCAAATCAAACACTTTATGAGAGCCCATGAGATCACGTTGCGCAACATTTCTATAGGCTATGCAATTGCGGGAGAAAACAGAGTGATGGCCTCTACTAAAAAGAGGAGGATCTGATCAGCTTAGTAAGCTAGGCATACTTAATTAATTTATTAACTTTCCTAATATCAAACACATTGTTTTGCTTTAAAACAGGAGTATAGCCTACCAGGCTGGCATGAAAATGAACCACAGGAAAAGCGTCCTCCATTCGCTATTTAAGTACATAGATGGCATGTATTTTATTCCCCATGCCCTTGTTCCAAGACAGGTGAATGATAACGGTCCAGGTCCATACTAAATCAAAACAAATTTCACATGTATATTATTTAGTATGTGTAAAGACAGCATTAAATTAAGAATAGTCTGATGGGTGAAAATATTAGTCTATCACTTGTGAATGATGCCCAGCGTGTTCAGTACTTTTTCAAAACATAGTCGCACACCTCATGTAGCCTACCCCATAGGCCTATATGTTTTGATAAGGTTTGTATCACAACTAAAGTGGCCAAATAACTTCAAACTGGCATACATAGGTGGCGTGTGAGTTTCAACTTTGGGGAAGATCATTTTCACAAATCAAAAAAATCAGCTTTATATTAAAGCAATAATATGTATTATTACATTTGGGGTCAGTTTTGAGAACAGTGTTTTCCAGAAAATTGATTGCGTTTTGGAACATTCACACTTATAGCCTTCTGCCTTGTGTGCATTGATGCACTTACAATGTGAAGAAATAGCCTAAAATAGCCTGAAATCTTAATCGAACTCACGGCATGTCTCAGTAAAGCTGGATTACACACTCTCTCTAACCTTCACCCTCCCCTGCACTCTCTCTCCTTTCACCTTCTCCTGCCCTGTCTCCTTACACCTTCTCCTGCCCTATCTCTCCCCTTTCACCTTCTCCTGCCCTGTCTCCTTACAACTTCTCCTGCCCTGTCTCCTTACACCCTCCCCTGCACTCTCTCTCCTTTCACCTTCTCCTGCCCTGTCTCCTTACACCTTCTCCTGCCCTGTCTCCTTACACCCTCCCCTGCACTCTCTCTCCTTTCACCTTCTCCTGCCCTGTCTCCTTACACCTTCTCCTGCCCTGTCTCCTTACACCCTCCCCTGCACTCTCTCTCCTTTCACCTTCTCCTGCCCTATCTCTCCCCTTTCACCTTCTCCTGCCCTGTCTCCTTACACCTTCTCCTGCCCTATCTCTCCCCTTTCACCTTCTCCTGCCCTGTCTCCTTACAACTTCTCCTGCCCTCTCTCTCCTTACACCTTCTCCTGCCCTATCTCTCCCCTTTCACCTTCTCCTGCCCTGTCTCCTTACAACTTCTCCTGCCCTCTCTCTCCTTACACCTTCTCCTGCCCTATCTCTGCCCTTTCACCTAATCCTGCCCTGTCTCCTTACAGCTTCACCTGCCCTCTCTCTCCTTTCACCTTCTCCTGCCCTTTCTCTTTCCTTTCACTTTCTCCTGCCCTCTCTCTCTCTCATTTCACCGTCTCCTGCCCTCTCTCTCTCCTTTCACCTTATCTTGCTCTCTGTCTCCTTTCACCTTCTCCTGCCCTCTCTCTCTCCTTTCAACTTCTCTTGCTCTCTCTCCTTTCACCTTCTCCTGCCCTCTCTCTCTCATTTCACCTTCTCCTGTCCTTTCTCTCTCCTTTCACCTTCTCTTGCCCTCTCCCTCTCCTTTCACCTTCTCCTGCCCCTCTCTCTACTTTCACCTTCTCCTGCCCTCTCTCTCCTTTCACCTTCTCTTGCCCTCTCCCTCTCCTTTCACCTTCTCTTGCCCTCTCCCTCTCCTTTCACCTTCCTTTCACCTTCTCCTGCCCTTTCTCTCTCCTTTCACCTTCTCTTGCCATCTCTCTCTCCTTTCACCTTCTCCTGCCCTCTCCCTCTCCTTTCACCTTCTCCTGCCCTCCCTCTCCTTTCACCTTCTCCTGCCCTCTCTCTCTCATTTCACCTTCTCCTGCCCTCTCTCTCTCCTTTCAGCTTCTCTTGCCATCTCCCTCTCCTTTCACCTTCTCCTACCCTCTCTCTCTCATTTCACCTTCTCCTGCCCTCTCTCTCTCCTTTCAGCTTCTCTTGCCATCTCCCTCTCCTTTTACCTTCTCCTGTCCTCTCTCTCTCCTTTCACCTTCTCCTGCCCTGTCTCTCGCCTCCATCTGTTGTTTGCTAATTAACAAACCACAAGTGAACCAAACGTTAGCTAGCGATGACGTAATACCCCATTTTCCACTTGCTTCACTGTCTATCACATCACCAGATCAATTCCCATCCATTGATATCACAAAAGTTTCACCCAAATCTACCAGTCAGTTCTACTGATTCCTCACAAATCAATTCTCTCACTAGCCGAACAGTTCTTTCCCTTCCCTCCCGCTCCCATCCCCCCGCTCGTTAATCACACACCATCACACGTCGACAAAGACATGAGAATCAACCAGAGAGGTGGCGGTAATAATGACAGAGCTCTAAAGACTATACTCTACTCACCCCCTGTGTGCTCTGCTGCACCAGCACCTGTGTTAAGCCCTGTGGCTCGAAGCTCCCCCACTTAACACTCTCTGTAGTGTCCACTGAGCTGCCGGGAGTAGATCTCCAAGCCCCTCTCTCCTCTTTACTATCCCTGTCCTGGGCTAGACAGCTGTGGGGGCTTCAGTGTGTGAACCCCCCTTCTCCCTCTCTGCCTACCCTCTTTCCATCTCTCCCCCCTCTTTCTTCTCCCCCTCTCTCCCCCCTCTCTGTCTTTCTCCTACTATCACACTCTCTATCTCACTCTCTCTCTCTCACCCTCGCCGAATCTCTCCCTCTCTCTATCTCTCTCTCTTCCTTCCTCTCCCCTTCCCTCTCTCCCCTTCCCTCTCTATTCCCCCCCTCTCTTTCTCCCTCCCTCTCTACCTCTCCCTCTCGCCCTCCCTCCCTCCCTCTCTCCCTCCATGCAGCTGGTGTTGGTGGAACCTTGACCCTTATTAGTTCTGACATGCAGGAGCACTGATTCTGTAAAGGTTGTGACCCCTCAAAGTAGGCCTTGGCAAGGCTTAGTCCAGAGAGACTCACACATCTGCGTGCCCCAGTCCTGTTCCACAGAGCTGCGATTGTCCCACTGTGTATGCACACATCCCCTTCACACACACACACACACACACACACACACACACACACACACACACACACACACACACACACACACACACACACACACACACACACACACACACACACACACACACGGGTGGGTATACAGGGAAATGTATACACAGGTGTACACGCACATATGCACACACACACACATACAGGATTACACATGCAAACAAATGTACACATTACGAGCACACACACACACACACACACACACACACACACACACACACACACACACACACACACACACACACACACACACACACACACACACACACACACACACACACACACACACACACTCCCCATGCTGACAACATCCCCTCCCTCCACCTCCTCCCCCTCCTCTTCTTTCCCTCCTCTTCTTCCCAAACTGCACCAACTGACCGCGCGGCTTCAAGGGCCTCAGATGTGCAGTGAGAGAAATCGCCTTTAATTGGACTACTGCTGCAAGGCTTGGGAAAAGAACTGCTCCCCATTCTTTCTCTCTCTCTCTCTCTCTGTTCTTCCTATTTCTCTCTCTCTTTCTCACTCTCCCTCTCTGGTTCTGTCTTCTCTCCCTCTCTGGCTCTGTCTTCTCTCCCTCTCTGGCTCTGTCTTCTCTCCTTCTCCCTCTCTGGCTCTGTCTTCTCTCCCTCTCTGGTTCTGTCTTCTCTCCCTCTCTGGTTCTGTCTTCTCTCCCTCTCTGGCTCTGGCTCTGTCTTCTCCCCTCTCTGGTTCTGTCTTCTCTCCCTCTCTGGCTCTGTCTTCTCTCCCTCTCTGGTTCTGTCTTCTCTCCCTCTCTGGCTCTGTCTTCTCTCCCTATCTGGCTCTGTCTTCTCTCCCTTTCTGGCTCTGTCTTCTCTCCCTCTCTGGCTCTGTCTTCTCTCCCTCTCTGGCTCTGTCTTCTCTCCCTCTCTGGCTCTGTCTTCTCTCCCTCTCTGGTTCTGTCTTCTCTCCCTCTCTGGCTCTGTCTTCTCTCCCTATCTGGCTCTGTCTTCTCTCCCTTTCTGGCTCTGTCTTCTCTCCCTCTCTGGCTCTGTCTTCTCTCCCTCTCTGGCTCTGTCTTCTCTCCCTCTCTGGCTCTGTCTTCTCTCCCTCTCTGGCTCTGTCTTCTCTCCCTCTCTGGCTCTGTCTTCTCTCCCTCTCTGGCTCTGTCTTCTCTCCCTCTCTGGCTCTGTCTTCTCTCCCTTTCTGGCTCTGTCTTCTCTCCCTCTCTGGCTCTGTCTTCTCTCCCTCTCTGGCTCTGTCTTCTCTCCCTCTCTCTATACTATGTTGTAGTGGTGCAACACAACAATTGTTGGCATTTGGCTCTGCCACCAGACCACTCCATCAGGCCCTGTTGACCCCTACACCCCTGAGGTCACAGTGGCATGCGGGTTGCCCTCATTAGTGCCGGGGGGTACTCACCTCTGCCTGACTGGCTGTCACCATGTATCCCCTGTACCTCCTGGACCTATAGTCTCCTGTAGAGAGCCACGACCACACAGGAGCAGTGTCTACTTATCCAGCACCACCAAGGACCCCAAGAATAGTAGCTGCTGCGTGTACCAATGAGGAAAATAATAAACTAAACTAATCTCACATAAACACCCACCTTATAAGTCTACTCTGATTCTACATCATTAAAGATCATTCATCCATATTCATTTCCAGGTCCACCTTCAACACATCAACACACACACCTCTTTGTCCCACCAGTTCTCTTTTCCTGGTGGAAGAAACAGAGAGATTGGGAGAGGGAAAGGGGGTTAGATGGAGGGAGGGCCCTCATTCCCTTTTGAATAGACGTGTGAACAAAAGCCTGTTCAAACTGTCGGGGGTAGAGCCTTGGGTGTTTACTGCTCTTGTATCTATAACCAACAAATCAAGACTTTGGCCCCCTCCGCCGTTTCCCCTCACCCCCGTGCCCTTCCATGGCCTCCTCCATTGCTGTATTGGGAACAGCAAATTAAGGACCGGTCCATCTGGGTGTTATGACCAATTACAGGGGAAGCTGTCAGCCCAGATTAGAGCCTGATGAGGAAGGAGGGCGTATGAGGGGGTATTTTATTAGAGAGATACCAGGAGTAGGGATAGAAAGTGATGGGGGAGAGAGATGTGATGGGGTGGGAGAGAAAGAGAGAGATGGGAGAGAGGGATAGAGAGAGGCTCTGTGTGTGTGTGTGTGTGTGTGTGTGTGTGTGTGTGTGTGTGTGTGTGTGTGTGTGTGTGTGTGTGTGTGTGTGTGTGTGTGTGTGTGTTGCATGCGTGCACACGAGAGAGAGAGAAGATGGATAGATGGATGGGTTGAGAGTATGGAGAGAGAGAGGGTGAGAGAACAAGGAGAGAGATAGCGAGAGAGCGAAATAGCGAGAGAGAGAAAGAGAGAAAGAGAGAGAGTGAAAGAGAGTGAGAGAGAGAAAGAGAGAGAGAAAGAGAGAGCGAGAGAGAAAGAGAGAGCGAGAGAGAAAGAGAGAAAGAGAGAGAGAGAGAGAAAGAGAGAGAGAGAGAAAGAGAGAAAGAGACTTTATAAGATCCTATGGATACTTGGGGAATATACATTATCTGGATTTAGGCCTGGATATGTTTAGGCTTAAGTGATCCACAGTGGTGTAGCGGTGCCTGGAGAAGTGTGTATACTCAAATGATTAACAAAAAATATCCAAAGTCCCCGCTCGGGGGAAGGAAAGGTGCCCTGTGTTTTTTTTATTTTTAAATTGAACCTTTATTTTACTAGGCAAGTCAGTTAAGAACAAATTCTTATTTTCAATGACGGCCTAGGAACAGTGGGTTAACTGCCTGTTCAGGGGCAGAACGACAGATTTGTACCTTGTCAGCTCGGGGATTCGAACTTGCAACCTTTCGGTTACTAGTCCAACGCTCTAACCACTAAGCTACCCTGCCGCCCTGCCGCCCCAGGAAACAATTCTACGGAGAAACAGTGACTTACACTTTCAGTCAGGCCAACCGAAGCTGAACTGTGCAGTAGGCGATTAGCAGGTTTACCATTGAAACAGATACATGTTAAGAAGTCACAGGTTTACAGTTTCACACTTTTTATCAGAAAAACAACCAAATGTTATGTTCTAATTCCATACAAATTAATTCAAGTGTGCAGGCACCCAGTGTAACAGTTTTCTTCCGTCGAAGGAGAGGAGGACCAAAATGCAGCGTGGTTAGAGTTCAACATGTTTAATAAAGATCAGACGCGAGAACACTACAAAATAACAAATGTGAAAACCGAAACAGTCCTATCTAGTGCAAAGACAGAAGACAACCACCCACCAAATACCCAAATAACATGGCTGCCTAAATATGGTTCCCAATCAGAGACAACGACAGACAGCTGCCTCTAATTGAAAACCAATCTAGGCAACCATAGACCTACAAACTACCTAGAAAGGAAACAGCCCCATAAACATACAAAATCCCTAGACCAGGAAAAACATATAAATCCCCCATGTCACACCCTGACGTAACCAAAATAAATTTAAAAAACAAAGTTAACTAAGGCCAGGGCGTGACACCTAGCACTGTTGTTCGTTTAGCAGTGTCTCTGTAGCATATGAGTTTGAGTTTGCAAAAGAAATGGCTCGGCTACTGGATTGACGCAAAAATTAATTCTGACAGGTAAGCATCGTCTACGTTGTAGCTACTGTAGTAGACCTTTACCTCTCGCCACGTCAGCCATTGCAGACCTTAGAGAGCCATTTATAACTTGTAAGAAATGTCCAGATCAACTAGCCCATGTCTGCTGACGTTTTTTTTAGCTAGATTTTTCAGCCCATAGATTGTGTTGTAATACTTGACTCACTCAAATGTCAGAAGAGTACACAATAGACATGACAAATGTGTGGAATTGCAAGGAAATTTGCTTTAAAGCTGCTAAATTTTCTCTGCACCCCATGACACAATGTGTAGAATTGCAGGAAATAAGCTTGAATTAAACCTGTGGATGTTCCCTAACGCTGGAAGGTGGGCCTGAGTGTACTTAGTGCCCTTCCCTATTGTCTCTGCTCACTGGCATAAGCAGTGATTTTTCTGTACCATTTTCTCCGGACAGCTTTCCTCTCTTTGGGGGACTCTAACAAAGGATCCGTCATTCACTTTTTGCTCCATCGGAATGCTGAAAGACCCATCAACCAAAACCCCTCCTTCCTCCCCCTATTCCTCATCCCCCATCCCGCCTTTCTCTCGCTGCTTTTTGAGGGCTCCCAATTTGCAAAGGCCAGGTGTGCCTGGACCCAGAGTTAGCCAGCGAGGGGGTTGGTGAGGGGGTGAGGTGGCGAGCGGGTGGTGGGCCCCACAAAGGGGGTTCCACAAAGGGGGTTCCACAAAGGGGGTTCCACAAAGGGGGTTCCACAAGCTTTGCTGAGAGCACTGGTGTGGACTGTTCTCTGGTCCAGTGGTGGGGTAGCGACTCATTACTGGCGATGGTACAGGATCAGAAGCTGGGTGGGTGGAGGACAAGGGGAGAGGGGAGAGGGGTGAGCGGTGAGGGGAGAGCAGGGACAAACTAATTGGCACTAATTGAATTGGATGTGGCGATCAGATAGGGAAGCCGTGGAGGTAATCTGAAGTGTCACAGCAGATAACGCCGGGCCGGCCCAGAGTGTCCGCCTCATACGGCCGTCTGTAACATAGCCTGAGAGAGGGCTCCGGCCTCCTTTGTCGTCGCCACAATAGGGAGGCGAGCGGGACCTGGCAGTTACAGAGAGGAGCGCTGGGCTCCACAGGTCAGGGAGGAAAGCGGGGAGAGGGGGGAGTTTGGACCAGCATTTGTCAGATGTTTTAAACTTCAGTTTAGCTCAGCTTGGTAAAGTAAACTTGGGTTTAATTTAGCTCTCCTTAAATCCTTTGAATTCATGTGCTCGGCATTGTTTATTGGGTAGTGGAGAAGTCTTGTGAGAGTTTATGGAAATTAATTTCCACTACGCACTGAGGTGGACATAAAACCTCACAGAGGTAGTAGGTGGAGACATGGAGCCCACCACTCCTCTCTGTAACCGCCAGGGTGGAGACCATGAAGTCAAGGCCAGCTCGAACCCACACCCACTCTCTATAAAAACAAATTTTTAAAGAGAGCGAGAGAGGAAGAGAGAGAGAGGAAGAGAGAGTTAAGGTTTGTTTCGCTGTGTTTTCGGTTCTCTTGTTATGTTGCCTGCCAATCAATCATCCAGTAGTGTCTGAAATTGCAGTCTGCCCCAAAGAAAAATAACATATTAATTGGCAAGCAATGAAGAAGAAAAAAAATTATGTAAAAAATTTGACTTAATGTCTAACAAATATACAGGCCTTTACACAACATGCAAACCTAAGGAGAATTACCAATGAATCGTCCTTGGTTTGGAGGAATTAGTCTGGTGAAAACAGGGATCACTAGGTCCAAGGAGACTTTTTATTTGTTTTGTATGGCCATGACATTTTTCCCATTAAAAAGATGAGCTTTCAATGTATTGCATTGATGCCAGCGCAGGAAGAAGCTCAATATGTCATTTTAAACTTGTATTCCTTGCCTCACAATCCCTTTTATACGGACCCAGACTCATTTACCTTCTGAAAGGATTATAAGATTGAAAATAGGGGGGGGAGAGAGGGGGGGGTGGACAAATGTATGTGATGTGTGAGCTTTGATGATTTCTCTGTCGACTTTTTATTGTTGTTGTGAAGGAGTCACAAACGTGTTGGAGTGACACACAAGTTACACAAGCATAAAAACATCACAAAGTGTAGTTTGACCCGATATCGTGAACATTTTGTAAAGTTTATATGAGAGATGCAGACCTGCACACTGTCCAAAAAAAGTGTACAAATCCACAACTGAGGCTAAATGCAACAGGACACAATTTAGCCACAAAATACACAGAGAACAAAAATATAAACACAACATGAAAAGTGTTGGTATCGTGTTTCATGAGTTGATTAAAAATGATCCCTGAAATGTTCCATACGCACAAAAAGCGTGTTTCTCTAAAATGGTGTGCGCAAATTTGTTTACATCCATGTTAGTGAGCATTTCATCTTTGCCACGATAATCCATCCACCTGACAGGTGTGGCATATCAAGAAGCTGATTAAACAGCATGATCATTACACAGTTGCACCTTGTTCTGGGGACAATAAAAAGGCCACTCTAAAACGTGCACAATGCCACAGATGTCTGCATTTTGAGGGAGCAGGCAATTGGCATGCTGACTGCGGGAATGTCCAGCAGAGCTGTTGCCAGAGAATGTAATGTTCATTTCTCTACCATAAGCAATGTCGTTTTAGAGAATTGGGCAGTACGTCCAACCGGCCTCACAAGCACAGACCACGTGTAACCACACCAGCCCAGGACCTCCACATCCGGTTTCTTCACCTGCAGGATCATCTAAGTTCAGCCACGAGGACAGCTGATGAAACCGCGGGTTTGCACAAACGGTCAGAAATCGTCTCGCGGTAGCTCATCTGCGTGTTCGCCGTCCTCACCAGGGTCTTGACCCCGACTGAAGTTCGGCGTCGTAACCGACTTCAGTGGGCAAACGCTCACCTCCGATGGCCACTGGTATGCTGGAGAAGTGTGCTCTTCAAGGATGAAGCCCGGTTCCAACTGTACCGGGCAGATGGCAGACAAAAGAGCGTATGGCGTCAGGTGGACGAGTGGATTGCTGATGTGAGCAGAGTGCCCCATGGTGGTGGTGGAGTTATGGTATAGGCAGGCATAAGCTACGGACAACGAACACAATAGAGCCCTTTCTGTGTTCGAAAATTGCCGCATGAGGGCGAGTTGGTGGCAGAACAAATGAGAGTTCTGATAGAACACCAACAAAAAAATGTCTCTATTTGCATGTTACTTACGAGTACATTTCACACTACTTTTGGATTATAAGGAGATTTTAAGGCTTGTATGAATGTCCTCCTTAAAAATATAATGTTTGTGTCATCGTCGCAAATCAACTGCCCTATACTTAAAAAAACACTCCCAACTTCAATCAGTAAAATGGCAATTTGGCTAGCTTCTGCCACAGCCGATATCAATGAGCGTTAGCATTCTAGCTAACAACTGCTGCAGCCAAAATAGTTATTTTGCAAAGATCACAAGCAAATATAATCTTAGCGACTGTTCAAGCAAGAATCGAAACATAATTGTAAGTGTATGAGAAGCCCAAAATGGGCGCAGATGGCGATTACTTTCTTACTGCCGCTAAGAGTTACGTGACATCAGTGTGTCATGTACTGGAAAAGGGTGTATTGCATTTATCATAGTCAATTTGAATGCCCAGAGATACCGTGACGAGATCCTGAGGACCCCTGTTGTTCCATTTACCCGCCACCATCACCTCAGCACGATAATGCACAGCCCCATGTCGCAAGGATCTGTACACAATTCCTGGAAGATGAAAATGTCCTAGTTCTGCCATGGCATGCATTCTCAATGGGTGACAAAAAAACAGCCCCAGACCATTATTCCTCCTCCACCAAACTTTACAGTTGGCACTGTGAATTCAGGCAGGTAGTATTCTTCTGGCATCCGCCAAACCCAGATTCGTCCGTCGGACTGCCAGATGGTGAAGCGTGATTCACCACTCCAGAAAACGTGTTTCCACTGCTCCAGAGTCCAATGGCGGCGAGCTTTACACCACTCCAACCGACTCTTGGCATTGCATATGGTGATCTTAGGCTTGTGTGTGCGGCTCCTTGGCCATGGAAACACATTTCATGAAGCTTCCGACATATAGTTATTGTGCTGAAGTTGCTTCCAAAGACAGTTTGAAACTCGTAATGAGGTCAGGCGATGGACAGCACTCGGCAGCCCCGTTTTGTGAGCTTGTGTGGCCTACCATTTCATGGCTGAATCATTGTTGATCCTAGACGTTTCTGCTTCACAATAACAGCACTTACAATTGACCGGGACAGTTCTAGCAGGGCAGAAATTTGACAAACTGACTTGTTGGAAAGGTGGCATCCTATGACGATGCAACGTTGAAACTCACTGAGCGCTACAGTAAGTCCATTCACCTGCCAATGTTTGTCTATGAAGATTGCCTGGCTGTGTGCTTGATTTTATACACCTGTCAGCAACAGGGGTGGCAAAAAAAAACAAGAATCCACTCATTTGGGGTGTCCACATACTATTGTATATACTGTGTAGTGTATTTCAGGATGTTGTGTATCCCTGGAAATAATCAGACTTCATGTAACCATAACAGTTTTGAAAACGTAGCTTGCCCAGAAAAAGTGATCTCTTGGTACATGGGATATGGGATAAGTTGAGCCGCAGGACAGGGTAAGTTAAGGCCGGTTGGATGTACTGCCAAATTCTCTAAATTTCAGTGCTGGACTAAATATTACCACTACCTTTTTAAAACCATGTCTATCTTTATTTTCCAAATACAATTCGATTG
The DNA here is from genome assembly GCF_023373465.1 of Oncorhynchus keta. Lineage (NCBI taxonomy): Eukaryota > Metazoa > Chordata > Actinopteri > Salmoniformes > Salmonidae > Oncorhynchus > Oncorhynchus keta. The sequence continues at coordinate 24,393,323 of NC_068433.1, read as the reverse complement.
AGTACATGTTTAAGTGAATGACAACAGAGACAACATGGAATTTGATTAAATAGTTTGGGGTACAGGCCTCCCGAGTAGCGCAGCAGTCTGCATCACATTGCTTGAGGCGTCACTACAGACCCGGGTTTGATCCCGTGACCGGGAGACCCATAGGGCGGCACACAATTGGCCCAGCATCGTCCGGGTTAGGGGAGGGTTTGGCCAGGGGGGGGGCTTTACATGGCTCATTGTGCTTTAGCGACTCCTTGTGGCGAGCCGAGCGCCTGCAGTCTGACTTCAGTCGTCAGTTGGATGGTGTTTCCTACGACACATTGGTGCAGCTGGCTTCCAGGTTAAGAGGGCGGATGTTAAGAAGAGTGGTTTGGTCGGGTCATGTTTCGGAGGACGCATGACTCAACCTTCGCCTCTCCTGAGCCCGTTGGGGAGTTGCAGCGATGAGACAAGATCGCAATTGGATATCACGAAAAAGGAGGTATAAAATGTTTTCAACATTTTTGGGGTAGGCCTCGTCTCAGAGGAAGGCTCCTCTGAGCCAGATGCTGACGACAGGCTGGAAGAGTGGTGATCCGATGACAGGCTTTTAGTTGGTGGTGGTGGTGGGGAGGTGAAAGGTCATTGAAGACTGTTGCAAAACAGCAAGTGAGAGACGCAAGGGGTGAGTTGACATATAAATAATCCCCTAGATTCATGCCCATTGGTTGAAAGAACGGAAAATGATTATTGCATGAGTGGGCCCTAAGGTTATTCAGAAAGCGCAGTGGAATTGCCTTAGTGTGCCATGCTCATAGGCTGAATTTAATAGGTGAATGTCCTTCAGCACGCTTGCTAATAGTGAAGGAGGAGGAGAGACGTGACGCTACGCTGACGAGGTCAATTTAATAACACTACCATGGGAATAACTGCTATTCTAATGAGGTTAGACACTACCACAAAAATACCTGCTATGCCTGTGACATAGGAAGCGTTGTGAATTATATTGTACTTACTGCGTAAATGTACATGTGGCGAGCCATTCAGACCAGCCTTACAGATTGAACTACATTTCAACACAATCACAATCCTTTTTTGGTCTTTTTAATAATTTGAAGCATCTTTTAAAACAGACTTAACACCTAACAAACACTTTTAACTTTTTTTTTAGCACTTTGCATTACACCTGTGAAGAAAACAGATACATTTTCTCAACTTGTCATTGGCTCAACTTACCCCAAGGTAAACAGTTTGACTATATCAGCCCACACAGATACAAGGATGCACTGGTTTAAGACCTCATATTTTTTTAATATATTTTTTATTTATTTTACCTTTATTTTACTAGGCAAGTCAGTTAAGAACAAATTCTTATTTTCAATGACGGCCTAGGAACAATGACTGCCTGTTCAGGGGCAGAACAACAGATTTGTCAGCTCGGGGATTTGAACTTGCAACCTTTCGGTTACTAGTCCAACGCTCTAACCACTAGGCTACCCTGCCGCCCCATATAGAAGCTTAAAGAGACCCCAACTGATGTATAGAACAATCTTAAAATGATCTACTTTGGTTTGGATACAAGCATCACCTCTAACACAATAAATGTCTTTGATTTGGTGAAAAATGAGTTTTTTGGACCGAACTTTTCTTAACACTTTTTCCATGTTTCCATAAAATGATGACCTCTTCCTAAATATTTGGTCAAATTATGAACATATGGAAGGTGCACGGACCATCAATCTTTTCCAACAATTATCACAACCTCTGTCAAGGGAGACAATTGTAATGATCTGATGTATAATATGAAACACATTGACATAGATAAATGCTAAGCAACCATGGAATATGGTTGTTTTTGTTTATCTAAAAAAGTTTTACTCTTTATAAGTGTTTTCGCCTAACCACAACAACAAGTGAATGCAACTTTTCAGAATTGACATAATAAAACCCATTGACCACTTCCCCAAACAAACATGATGTTGTGGTCTTTTCTCGCCCATTGACATGTGTCCCCCTCTTACTTCACTGTGCACTTCCTTGTTTACGCATCATCAAAAGGTGCCAAAGAAAGACACGGGGCGAAGACCGTGCACTGCACACCAATGGGGACTAAAAAGATGCCCTCTTCAGCTCTGCGTCTTTCTCTTCGAAACCAAAGAAAACCTTTCACACTGTTCCTCCCAATCCTTCTGTAGCAGTGCAAGCTTGTTTGAAAGAGAAGAATAGAATACGTGTGTGTGTGTGTGTGTGTGTGTGTGTGTGTGTGTGTGTGTGTGTGTGTGTGTGTGTGTGTGTGTGTGTGTGTGTGTGTGTGTGTGTGTGTGTGTGTGTGTGAGAGAGATTCCCTAATGGTCCCCCCCCTCCTTTCCCGCCCTGCCTGTCTGTTGAGAGCCCTGGTCGGTCGGGCTGGTCTCAGGAATGCAGCCGGGCTTTCTTTCGTAGGGCTAAGTCAGTCAGCCTCTTGTGTGAAGCATGTCAAAACAAGCAGCCATCATTTCACCCTGGGCTGAGAAAAGCAGGCAGCCTAAGGGAGGAGTGTGGGAGGGACGAGGAGGGGTGAGGGCTGTCCTGCCCACTAAGGTCACCCGGCAATTAACCCCAAGAGGTGTTCCCTCACTCCCTGTCTCTCTCTCCTTACACACACATGTACTTCCTCAAGTCTCTCTCTATAATCCAGAGGACCTTCACAGCTGATCTCCCCCTCCCCTCCCTTCCCGCACCTCTGACCCCTGACCCCATGCACCTCTTTGAATGTCACATGACCGTGCAGGTGTGGAGAGGTCCCTGGCCTTGGATGACCCCCAATTAGTGACCGTAATTAGTGCAGGGCCCTGATGGGTCTCAGAGCTGCTTTTCGGGAGGAGAGGGGTGGACAGGACAGTGATGAGTGGCTAAAGGTCTGGGTTCTACACACACATGCATAACACTAAGATTAAGATCACTTTATTTGTCAGTTGTGCACAATTATTGACGCTTTAAACCAACCACCTCCAAAATACACACATACGGTTTGGAGAGATTGAATTGAAGGGCTGCTATACTGAGCACCATTGGAGCAATTGTTGTCATGGGGGGGGGGGGTAAGTGCCTTGCTCAAAGGCACAATGGCAGGCAATGGCATCTAGGATTTGATACCAGCAAAGCTATGGTTAAGAGCTCACTTCACGCCAGACCTGGGGTTTGAACTGGCGAACCCTCCATTTTCTTGCTCGTCTCTCTAACCACTAGGCTAATTGACACGCAGGCACCCATGCACATAGGCCTAAACTGACTGCATACTGGTTGAATCAATGTTGTTTCAATGTAATTTGTCAATGTATTGTGACGTGGAATCAACATGGAAAATCAATTAGATTTGAAAAAAAGTAATCAACCAGTACTGTTTCCATCTAATTTCAACCAACGTTGTCAACATTGAACACTATAAACAACAGGTTGTTACATCAATCTAATTTCAAAATAATCATCAGAACTATGTATATGTTAAAAATGTGTTAAATTCCACAATACGGTATATAGTATAATATAGAGTATATTGTGTGGTTGAAATTATATCGAATTTTAGATTTGATTAGATTATATTTTATTTTGTTGATAGTAAATGGTATTTTTGAATAATTTGTTTCAACGTCATGCTAGCAACTTAAATAAATAGTTGTTTTTTTTTTCAATAAAATTTGAAGGAACAGCAACAATTTCTACCTGAACAGTGACTGGTAATGCACTTCAGTTCAATTGAGTCTACCATCCAGATGTCCACCTCTTACTAACGCTTCTTAGTTTGGAAGCAAGTTGTGTTCATTTCAGCTTAGTTATCATGGTAACACAATTAGACATTGATCAGATTCCATACTAAGTTGCGTAGACTACCTAAATAACATTGACTAGTTGAAAGTAACTTCAGAGTGAGGTTGGGTTTATGTAGGCTACATTGACATCTGATTTTCCCAAAGGACACCATCATTTCCATATGTAAATAGGTGTACTAATCATTCATCCATGGTTGATTGGATGGTTAGCCCTATAAATAGGAAACCACTTTCGCGATATTAATAATAGATTATTACCTTTGGATATTTCCTTGTATATGAAGGATGGTTGGTTGGTTTAAAAATGCAATGTATCACTTATTTACATGTTGGATTCAAGTATCCATCTCAACCATAAATCTATGTCGAATTTAGTTTGCTTTAGTGCTATTCTTTAACTTTGATTTTTGGTTGAGATTGAGACGTGAATCAAGCATATCAATCATTAACTTGTAGACAAACTGGACATTGAATTGTGAATGCAACCAAATATCAACATTTTGAAGGAGATGTATCTTCTGCTTGGATAGTATATGTACTGTATATTACCAATACAGTATATAATAGACAATATCCAAAGTTGAAAGTGTATTATTAATATCATTCTTTTGTCATCCTATTTAAAGGGGCTAATGGTAACCACTTCTAAACTTCCACAGATCTAATCAACCATGGACCAGAGCCTTCATACTGAACCGGGCCGGATCAAGAAACCATAGTCCCCTGGGCTTTGTTTCTATTTGTTCTACACACCGATTATCCTTTTCTTTTCAGCAGTAGACATTGGCTTTCCAAAACGGTCCGCTTTTATTATGCAAAAGGAAAACCGACAGCCGTCACCAACCACGGAAATATCATCCATAGATGGCAGTTCCCATTCAAGTCAGGGCTGGCAGCCATTGATAGTGTACCCATGAGTTTCACAGTCAAAGGTTACAGAACCCTTCTATGGATTATATGTCTATGGTCAACACACAACAAGCTGTATATTTGGCGGGCATGCTGCCCAAACTGTGGCCTTCCCGACTGTAAGCATACAGGTAAATGCACAAATAAAGGGAACACTTGAGTAAACACTTATGCAAAGTATATGTTATGGTGTGGGGTGCATTTTCCTGGCATGGTTTAGGTCTTACTTGTAAAATCTATGCCAAGGCGCATTGAAGCTGTTCTGGGAGCTCATATTGGCCAAATACCTTTTTTAGAAACTTTATGTTCACGTTTCCTTTATTTTGGCAGATACCTGATGTGCTTGTGATAAAAACTTAAATCGGTGTTACTTTTATAAACTATTGATCCTCTGTAGCAAAATGTTGCTCTCTGCTGTATTTTGAACATTGAGAGCGGGCTCCTGTGGTTGGATAAAAAATAATATGGATATATATAAAAAAAAAAATGGGGGCGCCTCTTGGGCCCAGCCCCTGACTCACACAATTGACCAGTCACATTTATTTGTTATGCAGTTGATTATTTTGTTTTTATTAATCAGTTCCCCAATCATGGCAGGGCCCCCCATTTAATCACGTGGGCCTCCTACCTCCCCTCCCCCATCTGATGTTTAGCAGAGAGGCAGCAGCAGGCTGTCTACACTCATTGAGAGTGGGCTCCTGAGTCCTCCTATGGTTGGCAGTTGCAATAAATAAATACAAATACAATATATATACTACATATATAATATATACTGTATATAAAATATATACAGTAATATCCTTTATTGAATTTGTAAAATGGGCCTGGGCCCTGGAGCTTCAGCCCCGGTGTGCCCCTGCATTAATCTAGCCCCGCCTACAGTACATAAACCCAACCTCACTCCAAATTAACTTTCACATAAAGCGTGTTAAAGAAGAGTTATAGGAGTTACTTTCAACTATTCAATGTGAGTTATGTAGTCTACGCAAAATGAGTTTCGAGGCCGATCCATGTCTAAATGGGTTGACACTATGTCTGAGCTGAAACAAATATATCTTGTGTCCGGGATCTGAGTAGGACACAGAGGTAGCCATCTGGATGGTGGACTTGTTCTCACTGTGTGCACTACCCCTCATATACCAGTAGGAGTCAAATGTTCAATTGGGAATTGTTGGACTGTGGCTTTGGTCTTCATTTCAATATTCCTTTATTTTAGGTTGATGTCATGACGTTGAAACAATGACGTTTTCAAACATACCATTTTACTATCAACATTGAAACAAGATAAAATCTTGTATGTCCAATCAAATATGAAATTCTATATAATTTCAACCACCTGATATATATAATATATATAACAGGAATAAAAATTATTTCTAACATTTTTGTGTAATTTTCAACCCAATTTCAACGTATACATAGTTGAAATCAGATTGATGTAAAAACCTGTTATTCGGGTTAAGTCAAGGAATTTAAGTTTTACCCGAATTCAATGTTTACAACGCTGGTTGAAATCAGATGTAAACACTACTGGTTGATTACCTTTTTCAAATCCAATGTATTTTCCACATTGATTCCACGTCGCAATAAATTGACAAATTACATTGAAACAACGTTGATTCAACAGTACTACACCATTGAACGAAGAAAAGTACATATAAGCAAAGATTACATTTGCTGATACTAATATTTTTCTAATCATTCCGATTACGACACCTTACAATAATATCCTTTTTCCGGATTTAGCATCACTGTGAAGCGCAGTTGCGATGATAACTTTAGCCGCATGCAAGCCTGTTGCACTAGCCCGACAACCCATTAGTGTTTATCTTCTCTGCTTCCGTCCACTGCTACAGGGAGGGCTCCCCAGCTCCCCACCACCCTCCCTCCCTCCTTCCTTCCTTGCGAAACGGGCCACCCATCTGTTCTCCTTTCTCCTGGCCCTCGCCTTTTCCCCTCTCAAATAAAGGCGCCAATCATTTTAATTGGCACCCTGGAGTCAATTGTCCCTGTGTCACTGGAAAGGAGGAAGCGAGGAGAGGAGAGGACATCAATGATATATGAATGAAGTTTGTAATTCAGAGAGGGTATAGCTAGTGGCTAACTTATCAACCAGTATAATATTAAATATGTTTCCCCATTGAGCAAATGCTATAGCTTTACATACAGGCCTTGATATTTAACAGTGGGTTCTCCATGTAAATTAAGTATTTTCTTTACATTTTTTTTTTTTTCATTTAACGAGGAAAGTCAGTTAAGAACAAATTCTAATTTACAGTGATGGCATACACAGGCCAAATCTGGGCCAATTGTGTGCTGCCCTATGGGACAACCCAATCACGGCTGGATGTGATACAGTCTGGATTCGAAACAGAGTGTCTGTAGTGACACTTCCAGCACTGAAATGCAGTGCCTTCGACTGCTGCGCCACTCAGAAGTCAAGTGTTGCGATGAAAAGAAGAGACAGACAGAAAGACAATTACATTGACATATATTTATACGCATATGAATACAAATACATATACATATTATACAATATCTTGGCCTTTCAAGCCATAGAGCGTGAAAACAGCTCTTTCAAACCAGAACACAAAAAAATGATCTTTAAATAAGTGCAATTTGTTAGAGACAAAGAATTGTAAAACATATATAAAGTTATTTTTTCCATCATCCTTTTTTTGTTTTGAGTAAAGATCACATGGTACTGACATGGAGATGGTTGTGCAAAGACCTATATATTTACATTGAGTTTGTTCTTCACTGTGAGTAATGTTGCCAGTTAACTCGACATGGTCAATTCCAACTTTTACTTAGCCTGATCCCAGATCATTTTGTGCTTTTATCCAACAGCATGACAAATAATAGTTGGCCTAAGCTCATACAGATCTGGAATCAGGTTACAACTTTCATGCCCAAAGGAATTACTGTACTGTATGGCCTATATAACCTTAGTTGTGCGTAAAAACAAAACACTGCCTCTGTATAATAATCTTTTTTTTTTCAAATAAAGAAACATTGCCACACAATCTCATAGGACTTAAACCATCAAACTCATGATACAACAGCACCGTGTAGATGGAGAGAGAGACAGTGAGAGAGAACGGGGCCCATATTTACAAAGTGTGTCAAAATAGGAGTGCTGATCTAGGATCAGTATTCCTACTCTGAGATACTTTGAGAATATGGGCCCTGGAGAGAGCTTGAAGGAAGGAAGGGAGGGAACTACTGTATTATCCAGGGTTGGGGTCAGTTTCATTTCAATGCTATTCAATTCAGAACCTAAAGCAAATTCCAAATCCAAATTGAAAAGCATTGGAATTATAGTGTACTTCCTGAATTGATGGGATTTTAAATGGAATTGAACTCTGGTATTCTTTACCCCCAGTCAATTCTCTCTGGCATGGGTTTCTTTGTATATGATGCTGTATTTTCAGTGCTGCACGGTGTCAGGAGATTGCACATCACAAAATAAACAATTCCATTCAGTCAGTGAGCCCAGAGACATAGAAAGAGAGAAACTGTTTGATGCTGAGCTATTTACTATGAAAGCATTATCATCTTCGACCCAGTAAGGCCAAGGGCTAGATTTTCTGATGTGGTGCCTTTGAATGTTGTTGTTTTTTCTTCATACGAAGCGTTGTGTGGTTTTGAACATGAGAATGGCCTCTTATTCAGTGCATCATTCACTATATAGCTTTTTAGTTTTGTGCTGCTTTTCCATGTGGTTACAACACTGCATTTGAACAAGTATAGCGTCTGTTGAACATGCAATACAAACACACGACTGACTGTACAGCTGCAGGAACGGGAGTTGTTATTGAAAGAGATGACCGTTACTTCCCTTCAAGGTTAGTTATTATCTGAGGATGTTTTGAGTGGATGTGCTGGGTGAATATCAGAGTTGGATCCAGGTACTAAGACCTGAAGAAAAAAACAAGCATTTGACATTACAAGAGGAAATGCAGTAATTATTTCAAGGAATACCCCAAAACGAAACATAGGCTACTGTGTCTCACGCTCTCTGTATGAAGAGAGAATGCCTTGGGCAAAGCTGCAGGGGAGCAAACTGAAATAGTTTTGGGGGAAAAGATAGAAAGAAACATAAAAGGAAGTAAAGCAGAAGTGTGAAGCTAGCCAGGTAGCAGAAGTGTGAAGCTAGCCAGGTAGTAGAAGTGTGAAGCTAGCCAGGTAGCAAAGTGTGAAGCTAGCCAGGTAGTTGAAGTGTGAAGCTAGCCAGGTAGTAGAAGTGTGAAGCTAGCCAGGTAGTAGAAGTGTGAAGCTAGCCAGGTAGTAGAAGTGTGAAGCTAGCCAGGTAGTAGAAGTGTGAAGCTAGCCAGGTAGCAGAAGTGTGAAGCTGGCCAGGTAGTAGAAGTGTGAAGCTAGCCAGGTAGCAGAAGTGTGAAGCTAGCTAGGTAGTAGAAGTGTGAAGCTAGCCAGGTAGTAGAAGTGTGAAGCTAGCCAGGTAGTAGAAGTGTGAAGCTAGCCAAGTCAGCCAGGTCACCCCATGATACAAGTCAGTATTCGACATCCCATGCATGTCCAAGGACGTTAGGAGATGACGTGGAAGTCGGCCACTAGGGCAACAGTGAGCGCTGTTATCTTCAAATAGGCATTGGCTTCTGTTTTCAAAGGATGCAAGTTCAAATCTAGCAACAATTTTTATTTATTTTAAACCTATCCCAAACCTTAACACTTAACCATTCAGAGTTAACACCTAAACGTAACCCTAACCTTAAAAATCCTAAATTAATGCCTAAACTTAACTTTAAACACTTAGAAATTTGAAGTTTGCAACGACTTCAAAATGTGAAACATGGATGAATGTCTAATTGTAACGTGAGACAGAGCCAGTTGAGCCGAGTAGTAGTGGTGTGAAGCTAGCCGAATAGTAGAAGTTTGAAGTTTGAAGCTAGTTAAGTTGCTTAAGTTGCTTGCTCTCTGCCTGCCTGCCTCTCAGGTCCATCTCTCCCTTCAATATTTGATGGAGGACGGTTTGAATTATGGATGTTGCCTATTGAAAAAAAACAGTGTTCGACAGCAGCCCCAGTAGAACCACGGCAACAAGACACAAACAAAGACGTTTCCACAATTACAAGATCCAAATCGGTGCTACACTACGGCAACGAAAAAGGGACATTGGCTTAGTGGAACCCCGGCAGGGCTCACTCTCCAGGTCATAGAGTGAGTGTATTGTTCAAGATGGATAAACAAAAAACATGAACGAGTGGTGCAAAAAAAGATTGATCTGATCAAGCTCATGACAAATTACAGAAGATAACCAGTGCTTGAATTGGACTGAAATAGGTACCGATACTCAATTTGTATGCCAGTACTGTTTATTTCTAGGTGCAGTAGCTCCACAATACCTTTGAGCTAATATTATATAAGAGGAACAGGAGCTCTAGCGGTAGAAGATTTGAGGTGCTGGTGCTCATCTCCGGTGAGCTCCTGACCAAGTCAAGCACAGCACATTAGCAAAGCTACCACCTCGCCCTTGACTGATGAAACACCATCGCAGGTGGAAGCTAGTAGACCTACTTATGCAGGAGCGAGCTTGCACTAGCAGCCTCCCAGTCCCGACAGAGACCTCACTGCCTGGGCCCAGCAATGACAGTAGCCTTGCTCCTCCTCTACTTCTTCCTCCCCTCGAGAATAGTGACAGTTCCTCTAGTGAGCGTGCCGGCCTTGTTTTTCCTCCTTTTCTCCCCCCAAAAACCAAGCTGACGACTGCCAGAGACCCAGCGATGCTCAAATCAAATTTTATTAGAGCAACCCACCTTCTGTGAATAACTGGTAAGCCTACGAGTGATGAGACGGATTGCCCCGTCAAGCGTAATAGGTTACCAGCTAAATACTGTATTTAGCTATACATACTGGTCTCAGACTGGAAGTAACATAGTAAATGTAAATCCAGAACACTCAAATTAGTATGATATGTTACATTTGGTATGGACGGTTGCATAAGATAGGTTACTTAAGGCACAAACGAAGCGGGTGTGGTTAGGTTAGTGCATAATGTGAACGTCAGCAACGCAAAGGTTGTGTGTGTTCATATCTCATCACGGACCATTTCAGAATTTTTGAAACTATTTACTACTTTTTTTCTACTTCGCAGCTACTTAGCATGTTAGCTAACCCTTCTCCTAACCCTAACCATTTCAGCTAACCCTTCTCCTAACCCTAACCCTTTTAGCTAACCCTTCTCCTAACCCTAACCATTTTAGCTAACCCTTCTCCTAACCCTAACTCTTTTAGCTAACCCTTCTCCAAACCCTAACTCTTTTAGCTAACCCTAACCCTAACCCTTTTAGCTAACCCTTCTAACCCTAACCCTTTTTAGCTAACCCTTCTCCTAACTCTTTTAGCTAACCCTTCTCCTAACCCTAACCCTTTTGGCTAACCCTTCTCCTAACCCTTTTAGCTAACCCTTCTCCTAACCCTAACCCTTTTGGCTAACCCTTCTCCTAACCCTAACCCTTTTGGCTAACCCTTCTCCTAACCCTAACCCTTTTAGCTAACCCTTCTCCTAACCCTAACTCTTTTACCTAACCCTTCTCCTAACCCTAACCCTTTTGGCTAACCCTTCCCCTAACCCTAACTGGGGTGGCAGGTAGCCTAGTGGTTAGTGCATTGGGCCAGTAACTGTAAAGGTTGCTGGATTGAATCCCTGAGCTGACAAGGTAAAAATATGTTGTTCTGCCCCTGAATAAGGCAACCCACTGTTCCCTGGTAGGGTGTCACTGTAAATAACATTTTGTTCTTAAATGACTTGCCTAGTTAATTAAATAACGTTTTTGTTTTAAATAACCCCTAGTACTAGCTAACAGTTACAAATTACACATTGTTACAAATACTAATTTGTTGTAACATATTAAATGAATGATGGACATCCACAAATTAATACATACCAAACATAACATATCATGCTAAATGGACTCCTGAGTGGCGCAGCAGCCTAAGGCACTGCGTATTAGTGCAAGAGGCATCCCTACAGTCCCTGGTTTGAATCCAGGCTGTATCACATCTGGCTGTGTTTGGGAGTCCCATAGGACGGAGCACAATTGACCCAGCGTTGTCCGGGGTAGGCAGTCATTGTAAATAAGAATTTGTTCTTAACTGACTTGCCTAATTTAAAAAATGGAATGTCTTGGCTTTACATACAAAACAATATGAAATGCTCTGAGACCACATTGAGCTATTAGTAGGCTAGTCTGCATAATGAAACAATCCCTAGTAAGCTATTGTTTTGACGGTGGACTGATTCTATTAATGCTCAATAATACACTGGTTTTAAGCAGCACAAACTTTTTACCACCGATCACCACATTCTTTTGGAGAGATTGGAAACCCAAATTGGTCTACACGGACATGTTCTGGCCTGGTTTAGGTCTTATCTGTCGGAAAGATATCAGTTTGTCTCTGTGAATGGTTTGTCCTCTGACAAATCAACTGTACATTTCGGTGTTCCTCAAGGTTCTGTTTTAGGACCACTATTGTTTTCACTATATATTTTACCTCTTGGGGATGTTATTCGAAAACATAATGTAAACTTTCACTGCTATGCGGATGACACACAGCTGTACATTTCAATGAAACATGGTGAAGCCCCAAAATTGCCCTCGCTAGAAGCATGTGTTTCAGACATAAGGAAGTGGATGGCTGCAAACTTTCTACTATTAAACTCGGACAAAACAGAGATGCTTGTTCTAGGTCCCAAGAAACAAAGAGATCTTCTGTTGAATCTGACAATTAATCTTAATGGTTGTACAGTCGTCTCAAATAAAACTGTGAAGGACCTCGGCGTTACTCTGGACCCTGATCTCTCTTTTGAAGAACATATCAAGACCATTTCGAGGACAGCTTTTTTCCATCTACGTAACATTGCAAAAATCAGAAACTTTCTGTCCAAAAATGATGCAGAAAAATTAATCCATGCTTTTGTCACTTCTAGGTTAGACTACTGCAATGCTCTATTTTCCGGCTACCCGGATAAAGCACTAAATAAACTTCAGTTAGTGCTAAATACGGCTGCTAGAATCCTGACTAGAACCAAAAAATTTATCATATTACTCCAGTGCTAGCCTCTCTACACTGGCTTCCTGTCAAAGCAAGGGCTGATTTCAAGGTTTTACTGCTAACCTACAAAGCATTACATGGGCTTGCTCCTACCTACCTCTCTGATTTGGTCCTGCCGTACATACCTACACGTACGCTACGGTCACAAGACGCAGGCCTCCTAATTGTCCCTAGAATTTCTAAGCAAACAGCTGGAGGCAGGGCTTTCTCCTATAGAGCTCCATTTTTATGGAACGGTCTGCCTACCCATGTCAGAGACGCAAACTCGGTCTCAACCTTTAAGTCTTTACTGAAGACTCATCTCTTCAGCGGGTCATATGATTGAGTGTAGTCTGGCCCAGGAGTGGGAAGGTGAACGGAAAGGCTCTGGAGCAACGAACCGCCCTTGCTGTCTCTGCCTGGCCGGTTCCCCTCTTTCCACTGGGATTCTCTGCCTCTAACCCTGTTACAGGGGCTGAGTCACTGGCTTGCTGGGGCTCTCTCGTGCCGTCCCTGGGGGGGGTGCGTCACCTGGGTGGGTTGATTCACTGTTGTGGTCGGCCTGTCTGGGTTGCCCCCCTTGGGTTGTACCGTGGCGGAGATCTTTGTGGGCTATACTCGGCCTTGTCTCAGGATGGTAAGTTGGTGGTTGAAGATATCCCTCTAGTGGTGTGGGGGCTGTGCTTTGGCAAAGTGGGTGGGGTTATATCCTTCCTGTTTGGCCCTGTCCGGGGGTGTCCTCGGATGGGGCCACAGTGTCTCCTGACCCCTCCTGTCTCAGCCTCCAGTATTTATGCTGCAGTAGTTTATGTGTCGGGGGGCTAGGGTCAGTTTGTTATATCTGGAGTACTTCTCCTGTCCTATTTGGTGTCCTGTGTGAATCTAAGTGTGCGTTCTCTAATTCTCTCCTTCTCTCTTTCTTTCTCTCTCTCGGAGGACCTGAGCCCTAGGACCATGCCCCAGGACTACCTGACATGATGACTCCTTGCTGTCCCCAGTCCACCTGGCCATGCTGCTGCTCCAGTTTCAACTGGCCTGGGCCCTAGGACCATGTCCCAGGACTACCTGACATGAGGACTCCTTGCTGTCCCCAGTCCACCTGGCCATGCTCCTGCTCCAGTTTCAACTGTTCTGCCTTACTATTATTCAACCATGCTGGTAATTTATGAACATTTGAACATCTTGGCCACGTTCTGTTATAATCTCCACCCGGCACAGCCAGAAGAGGACTGGCCAACCCACATATGCTCTCTCTAATTCTCTCTTTCTTTCTCTCTCTCGGAGGACCTGAGCCCTAGGACCGTGCCCCAGGACTACCTGACACAATGCCCCAGTCCACCTGACTGTGCTGCTGCTCCAGTTTCAACTGTTCTGCCTTATTATTATTCGACCATGCTGGTCATTTATGAACATTTGAACATCTTGGTCATGTTCTGTTATAATCTCTACCCGGCACAGCCAGAAGAGGACTGGCCACCCCACATAGCCCGGTTCCTCTCTAGGTTTCTTCCTAGGTTTTGGCCTTTCTAGGGAGTTTTTCCTAGCCACCGTGCTTTTACACCTGCATTGTTTGCTGTTTGGGGTTTTACGCTGGGTTTCTGTACAGCACTTTGAGATATCAGCTGATGTACGAAGGGCTATATAAATACATTTGATTTGATTTGATTTTACCCAAGCTGGGACAGAGCGCAAGGTAGGCTATAGACCTAACAGGACAGTTGTATATTCAAACAATAATGTATTGGTTACTGGTTAGTATGCTGTTCATTTTAAAATCTTCAATGTTTGAAGTTCCCACTTTAATTACTGAACAAGTAAATACATTATTGCCGCCAGCCAGCATTCTATATAGCAGCACTGCGACACTGCAGGCCTCTAGCTTCGTGAAACATAAACATTGGGGATGCACGATATATCGGTAAGCATATCGGAATCAGCCGATATTAGCTAAAGATGCCAACATCGGCATCTGACCGATGTCTAGTTTAACGCAAAACCGATGTCAAAGCTGACGTGCATACCTACATAACGTAGGTAGATGACGTGCATACCTACATAACGTAGGTAGATGACGTGCATACCTACATAACGTAGGTAGATGACGTGCATACGTAGGTAGATGACGTGCATACGTAGGTAGATGACGTGCATACCTGCATACGTAGGTAGATGACGTGCATACCTGCATACGTAGGTAGATGACGTGCATACCTACATAACGTAGGTAGATGACGTGCATACCTACATAACGTAGGTAGATGACGTGCATACCTACATAACGTAGGTAGATGACATGCATACCTACATAACGTAGGTAGATGACGTGCATACCTACATAACGTAGGTAGATGACGTGCATACCTACATAACGTAGGTAGATGACGTGCATACCTACATAACGTAGGTAGATGACGTGCATACCTACATAACGTAGGTAGATGACGTGCATACCTACATAACGTAGGTAGATGACGTGCATACCTACATAACGTAGGTAGATGACGTGCATACCTACATAACATAGGTAGATGACGTGCATACCTACACAACGTATGTAGATGACGTGCATACCTACACAACGTAGGTAGATGACGTGCATACCTATATAACGTACGTAGATGACGTGCATACGTAGGTAGATGACGTGCATACCTACACAACGTAGGTAGATGACGTGCATACCTATACAACGTAGGTAGATGACGTGCATACCTATATAACGTAGGTAGATGACGTGCATACCTATATTACGTAGGTAGATGACGTAATGACGGCACGAAAAACGGAGAGCTACACGGCGTTCCTAACCGGGCCCACAATGTCTGCTGTGTGGATCTATTTTGGTGTTTCAAAAGGAAGATATTTTACACCGCTATTATTTCCCGAGGAGGGGAGAGAGTGAAATCGTTCAATACCACAAACCTAATTACTCATTTGAAAGTGCATCACCCCCAGACGTTCAGCGGAGGGAAAAAAAAGCAGAGAAAAAAATAAGCGCACACTTTCAACAACTAAACAGATTCAAGTCGAGCAGTCATTTGAAAGAGTAGGAACATTTCAGCGAGACAGCTCAAAGACGAAATCCATTGACGCCAAGATAATGGAATTCATTGCCCTTTGACGATCGACAGTTCTCTGTCGTGGATGATGTTGGCTCTCCCCGACTGGTCGAGCACCGGTACACACTACCAAGTAGGTGGTATTTTTCAGACGTAGCCCTACCGGAGTTACACTGTATCGTTGAAATGCACATCGATGAGCTACTTGCTACGGGCGTCACTGCTATTAGCGTCATAACTGACATTTGGACCAGACATGTCAGCCCCATGAGCATGCTCAGTCTGACAGCACAGTGGGTCAACGAGGATTTCGTACTGAGGAGAGCCATATTGCATGCTCAAGAATGTCCTGGTTCTCTACCTCTGTTGTCATTTCAATGGCATTTGAGAACATGTTTGAAACTTGGAATCATGAACACACTCCTAGCTCCATTCGACCAACTGACTCGAGAAATAAGCTCATCAACTACGTCTGCAGCAGATGTGATGTCGTGGCATTGAAACTACTGCTCAACAAAACTGCAGACAGACCGTGGGGTTAAAACTTGAAAAAGTACTCGACTAGAGGCTGTGAGCAAGCGATTAGGTGGCATTCTCTGAGGCTCTTTACTGTGTCGCCACCATGCTCGATGCTAGGTACAAGGACCGCTACTTCGATGCAGACAAGAAACAGGGTTTACGTGAAATGTTACATACACAGCTGGACAAGATGGAAACGGACACAGTGACAGTGCCCACCGAGGAAGAGAGGCCACAGACGGACAGACTGAGCTGAAACTTCAATGCTTGACATGTATGATAATCCTGGTTGAGCATGAAACGACTGAACAAATTAACAACGAAACAGCACAGCAGGTAAGTGAAAGAAATAGGTTTTGATTATGTTTTACTGTTAATGGGGACATACGTAAATGCCAACAAAATAACTTTTTGGTTAGTGTGTGTGTGTGTGTGTGTGTGTGTGTGTGTGTGTGTGTGTGTGTGTGTGTGTGTGTGTGTGTGTGTGTGTTTCAACTATTTAACTGTACAAGAATGCTTCTAAAATATTAAATATCGGTTATCTTATCGGGTTTTTTGGCAAAGAAAATATTTGACATTGGTATCGGCCAAAAACGTAATATCAGTGTATCCCTAATAAACGTTAGGCTTAACGTGGGAAAATTACAACCAAACACTGTAGCCTACCTCAGCGTTTATTTGTGAATATGAGGTTGGCCATTTTTTATTGATGTCATCATGTAGCAACCAGGGACCTCACGAGAAGAAGAGATGGCTCTATCTATGTGGCCTATTGTGACTCCATGAAGAGAGTCAACTGACCTTAAAAGCAAGCAGACATGACTTCGAGAGTTCAAATATGAATGGCCAGAGCATAGGGAAGAAAGTTGTCTGGTCACAGTCAATACGGCTCAGAGCTTCAGGTCTCTTTGGGCCAAATCAAAACATGTGTCCTCCTGCTTGTGTATGTTCAACAACTGAATCCAGAACCTGTAACTAACTCTTAAGCGGCCTTTTTAATTTGACCAGACAAGTCGGCTAAGAACAAATTCTTATTTACAATGACAGCCTAGGAACAGTGGGTTAACTGCCTTGTTCAGGGGCAGAACGACAGATTTTTAGCTTGGGGATTTGATCTACCAACCTTTGAGTTACTGGCCCAACACTCCAAGCAATAGGCTACGTGCCACGTCAATGGGTAGTGGGTAGTCCAAATCCATTGCATTTAAAACTGTACCTATGGGAGAGTGACTGTAGGGAGGATTAGTAGTGCACTATATGGGGAAAAGGGTGCCATTTGTGATACAACCTGTGAATATCTGATATCTCAAGATCTTAAATAACTTTCATGAGAACAAACTTTCAACCAGAAAAAAAAGGGAGAAAAATGGAGAAAAGCATCTAGGAACATAAAGTGCTTTATATCAAAGTTAAATTAATGGAAACCAAACAATGGATGAGTCTTGTGCACGGGAGAGTGTCTGGGAGGGAATAGCCAAATACCTGTTAAATAATAACAACAAGAGAAGGGAAAAAGAAGCAACTGGCTTTGAAAGTACCAATCTGAGAAAACATTTACATTAAAAACCGTTAAAAAGCATTGACGCGTACTGCATCCTGTGTGTGTTGACCTATCAGAACATCACACACAGAGAGAGTTCCATGAGATAAGGAGAAGTATTGATATGGACCGGTTAGGTAGGAATTGTCTGTCTGTCTGTGTCTGTGTGTCTGTGCACCAAACCTAGGTGATCAACATTCAACCACAAGAGAATGAGTGGTGAATACCAGGTGATGCGGTAGTATACGTACCGGATAGATGGGTTGCATTTTATGTACACTAAAAACAAATACAAATCCCCCACCCCCCCATCATGATAAACCCTTTTGTGTTCCAAAACATTCTGAGATTATCTGAACGGGGGTCATCAGGTTGACCTCGAATTTACTCCAGTTAATTGTACGACAAAACAACGTGAGGGTGTAGCGCAGAGCAGAGATGAAGCTAACAGCGCTATCGCTAACCCATTACTTTGGAGAGGACATATCCCCAGTACCTTTTCTTTTTATATTTCTTAGCATGGACTTGACCTAAGACTAGATTTAGTTTACACACCATTTGTCCACATTTTAAAACACACACAGAACCAACCAAATAAAGAATTTACAGGAATCAGTGTTGGACACTATACAATACGAACTAATATTAGAAACTGCTAAAGTGTATGATTATTTGACTTAGAACGTTCTGGCAGAAAGCTGCCACACATGATGATTTTGCTGGGAAGTATGTAATGTATTGAAGGGGTAACTGGTTGCACTCCTTGTAATGTAATCTATAGACAATATTTAGTAGCAAGTAGCTGGAGAACAGGTGGGTACAGGGTGCAACCAATGACAACACGGCTGCGCAAGGATAGCCCTGCTCCTTCTGAGGTGCACCTCCACCCAGCTGTCTGTCTGTCCATCCTTGTCAGTCAATCTTGGACAATGATGTTGGTGATCCAACCAACGACGGACAACAATGTTGGTGTGTGGATAGGTGGTGGTAGACCGGATGGAGGGAGAGAGGGGGGAGTCATCCTAACCCCATCCCAAAACCCCAAGTAGCCGCCCCTTAGGAAACTGTCTTCTTCCCAGTCAGATCGCCATCCTTGGAGATCCTGTCCAGCCGCATGTAGGGTTCGAACGCAGAGGATCCGCACCCATACCCGGATGCCAGTTCATGATGAGCACCCCCTAGCAGTGGCATGGAGAAGCACAGTGAGTGCGACGGCGGCATGCCCAGACGCGACGAGGGCGGAGTCCCACCCAGGGAGGGCAACGACAGCCCGAAAGTCCCGCCCATCCCATGAACGCCATTTCTCGGTGGTGTGCTGCTACCCGGCGAGGAGGAGCCTCCGGGGCTGCCTAAAAGAGAGCCGTTTCCTGGGTGGTGGGTGCCCAGTAGGGGGTTGGGGGGCTGGGCGGAGAGGAGGCGCCCCTGCTCAAGGAGGCGCAGGATGTTACAGGTGGCCAGCGACTCGGAGGTGGAGGAGGAGCGCTTGTCAGAGTCTTTGGTTGTGTCTTTCTTCTGCTTGGTACGACGGTTCTGAAACCACACTTTGACCTGGAAAGACAGAAGAAGGGAGAGAAATGCTAAAGGGTTAAAACATGGTTTTATTAATGAAATGGTTTGGTTCACTAAAACAGCTGACAACAGGGTAAATAATAACTCTTACTTTTGTCCCGTTAAAACCACACAAACACATTTATATTTTTTCACTTATCCAGAGCAGTTGGGGTTAAGGGCCTTGCTCAAGGGAACATTGACACATTTTGTACCTAGTTGGCTGAGGGATTCAAATCAGCGACCTTTTGGTTACTGGCTCAAAGCTCTTAACTGCTAGGCCGCCCCAGACTCTTTCTCACCGATCATCTTAGCCATCACTGGATTTCAGTTAATTCTGTTCATGAAACTTTAATCCAGAAGTTGTAAAAAGATCACATTTTCAAGGGAGTCTTTGTCAAAAAGGCAGCTCCAAATTGAGAGAGTTACCAAGGACATTACTAAAAGGCTTTCAGTGGAGGCTAAGGTAAAGCACATGATATGCCCACAGTATGCACACGTTGGTGACACACAATACAAAAGTGCCTCGCCATCCATACACCCACAGACACAAGCATCATACATACAAAGGCAATCCCAAGTACACCTCATTGGATCAACACTGTTGTTTTCCTGACTGGGTTTGACCACGATTGGATGGTTTTACCCTCATCTCTCTCACTAAGGTGCCTGATAGAGACTGGGGGGAGGAGTCCGTGTGCGATTGGAATGGAATGGGGACCTTGTCAGCCAGTGAAAGTTAGAGTTAGTGAATCTGATCTTTGCATGCCCTCACAAATGATTGGCCTTAATAGATTTCTGATTGTGCTGTGACTTGGAGGTGGTCTATGCTTAATTGTACAAACTTTTGAGTCACCCTCCTCCTGTGATTGGAGCATCCCCTAACTATGCTCTCTCTTTCGTTGCAGTTTTCGCCCTCTGCCTCCTTTATAACCTGGAGCAGGAACACAAGACGCAGGCTGTCGGTCCAAGCAGCGAAGGTCTGAGCTGCAGCGCTCTGGTCGGAGCCAATTCTTTGAGCCAATTTATGTTTAATCCGAAAATGTGGTCGGAGGCGCTTTATGGATGGTGTGACGCAGGCCTGATGCTCTATGCCACGTCGCCGTCCGCCTCTCAAATGTTGTAACAATGCGGAGGGCTCCGTCTAGCTCCGCATTTGCATGGTAGGTGAGGGCGGGAGGTCCTGTATAAACACAAACTCACCTCCTTGACAACTTCCTTCACAACAGCTCGGCGAAGCGCAAGAAGTATGAATGCCCTGACTTTTGCAGAGACCATATCACAGCAAATTATATCACCGCGATTGTGGCGCCGCCAGGCAGCTGTTATTCATATTTTTGATCAAGTTTTGCCTGGTGAATTGTATTGCTCATGACACCATTCAATGGGTGACCTGTCATGAACCTGTGATTTGTTGTATAAGAATTTGCCCCAAACTTAACGCTTTGTATTCAGGATTAAAAGATCACGCAAACAGGAGGCATGTATTGGAATATTTGTATTCCCTTCACTGTCATTTGGGTTAATATTGTGGAGTAATTACAATGTTGCTGATCCATCCTCAGTTTTCTCATGATCAAAACCATTAAACTCTAGCTGTTTTAAAATCACCATCATTTCCTTCTTCTCCAGCAACTGAGTTAGGAAGGAGGCCTGTAATCTTTATAGTGACTGGGTATATTGATTCACCATCCAAATCCTAATGAATAACTTCACCGTGCTCAAAGGGATATTGAGTGTCTATGTTTTTATATTTACACATCTACCAATCGGTGCAAATCGTTGCGAGGCATTGAAAAACCTCCCTGGTGTTTGTGGTTGAATCTGTGCTTGAAATTCACAACTCTATTGAGGGATTTTACAGATAATTACATGTAGGATTTTTTAAATTTTTTTAATCATGTTAACAATTATTATTGAACATGCAACTCGTGCCATGGAGGAGATCTTCGTGGGCTATACTCAGCCTTGTCTCAGGGTAGTAAGTTGGTATGTTGACATCCCCCACAGTGTCTCCTGATCCTCCCCCCTCAGCCTCCAGTATCTATACTATAATAGTCTATGTGCTGGGGACAGTCTGTTATATCTGGTGTAATTCTCCTGTCTTATCTGGCGTCCTGTGTAAATTTAAGTATGCTCCCTCTAATTCTCTCTCTCTCTCACCAGTCTAGGCGCCAACAGTGAAGAGGCGACTCCGGGATGCTGGCCTTCCAGGCAGTTCCTCTGTCCAGTTTCTGTTCTTTTGCCCATCTTAATCTTTTCTTTTTATTGGCCAGACTGAGATATGGCTTTTTCTTTGCAACTCTGCCTAGACGGCCAGGATCCTGGAGTCGCCTCTTGACTGGTGTTTTGTGGGTACTATTTAATGAAGCTGCCAGTTGAGGACTTGAGGCATCTGTTTCTCAAACTAGACACTAATGTACTTGTCCTCTTGCTCAGTTGTGCACCGGGGCCTCCCACTCCTCTTTCTATTCTGGTTAGAGCCAGTTTGCGCTGTTCTGTGAAGGGAGTAGTACACAGTGTTGTAGGAGATCTTCAATTTCTTTACAATTTCTCACATGGAATAGCCTTCATTCCTCAGAACAAGAATAGACTGACGGGTTTCAGAAGAAAGGTTTTGAGCCTGTATTCGAGCCCACATGCTGATGCTCCAGATACTCAACTACTCTAAAGAAGGCCAGTTTTATTGCTTCTTTAATCAGAACAGTTTTCAAATGATCAATTAGGCTTTCAAAATTATAAACTTGGATTAGCTAACACAACATGCCATTGGAACACAGGAGTGATGGTTGCTGACAATGGGCCTCTGTACGCCTATGTAGATATTCCATAAAAAATCTGCAGTTTCCAGCTACAATAGTCATTTACAACATTAACAATGTCTACACTGTATTTCTGATCAATTTGGTGTTATATTAATGGACAGAAAATTGCTTTTCATTCAAAAACAAGAACATTTGTAAGTGACCTCAAACTTTTGAACGGTAGTGTATACATCTTTATTATTATTTTTAGAATTAAGCTTAATGATTATGGCTCTAGATTGCAGGGAAAAAAACTGTTTCAGGTATTTGAAAAATGCTAAATTCTCCGACCCCACAGCCATCCTCATACGTTCTGCCCCCCTCAGATTTTTGGGGTACATGACACCCCTGCATAGTATTCACATGCTCTGCGACCATCAACGCATCGCCTGTTTATTTTGACAACCCTGCTATCTAATCCAGCTAAAAAGGGGATATGGCCATTGGTACAGCAGACTGAGCACCAAGCGGCTTCCATTTTGCAGCTAGACACCATAAAGTGTTCATGTAATATTATTAACGTTTCACAACAATTTGCTGATTTGACAGTCAGGCAGAATAATGTAAGGATGTGGCTTTGAACATGCCATCTCTCAAGTCAGTGCACACGCCGTATAGCCTAGCCTACACACGGAGGAGGGGCTATCGTGGGTTGCGTTCCAATGGCAACCTACTCCTTATATAGTGCACTAGAGAATAGGGTTCCATTTGGAAAGCATCAATGATGAATAGGACCTAGGGAACCGAAATGATTAGCAGCAGCATGGCAAGTACAGGACACACACACACAACACAATACGACCAAGAGCTGAGCTGCTGCATTCACATCACACACAGCAGTCACAGAGAGGTCATATGTATATAAAACATGCAACCGATGGCAACCACAGGACAGAAACCTCCCCAGTCCCCACCACAACTCTCTCTTTAACATTTACTCACAGACATAATCTCTGGTAACCTTGAAGAGAGAGGGGAAAGTATTCAGACACTCTAGGAGGAGGACAACGGAGGTAGAATCAAGAAAAACATTAACTCGGTTAAAGAGTCTGACTGGACAGATGAAAGCTATATGATAGAACTGTTGTTTACGGGGTTGGGGTTCATTCCATTTCAATTCAGGAAGTAAACTGAAATTCCAATTCTCTTCAATGCCTTTCAAATCAGGAAAGTGTGGAATTGGAATTCAGTTACATTTCTAAATGGACCTGAAATGGAATTGACCACAACCCTGGATAAAACTGTTGTTTACACCTGTGGTCCTGGTGGTTAGTTAAGTCTCAGGACTTCAGGTCACTGTCGTCGCAGAGGTTCCATTAGTATGAGTATAACGAGATTGGGAAGGAATCTTCCCCCGCTGAGAAGGACACTGATGCCACATCTTAGAGTAAAGACCTGGGCCTCAATCCACATAGTCTCTGTCTTGACTTAACCCTCTTTATGTATATAGTGCATCTGCCTAAGCTAAAAACTACCACTTCCCACAGCAGGGTTTCTCAAACCAAAACCTCAGATGGAGTCTTGTGTCCCTAATGCCTCCCCATTGGGTGAAAACCCACAATCACCGCTCTCCGCCTCCTCGGTGGGGCGTGGCTTAGCCAGGGACTGAGATGCGGGGAGGCTGGAGGGAGCCGGGCCATTCATATCACAGTCGTCCGGTTGAGGAAAAACCCTGGGGTTTACAGGGGACTACTACGGGAGGGAGGGGGTGGGGGGGGGAATTATGAAAAGAGAAAGAAAACAAATCTCTACCCTCTCGTACAAATACACTATTGGAAATAAATCCATCCTAATGAGATCCAGGGTTCAGAGCTAGGGCAGAGATTACAGAGAGAGAGAGGGGGAGAGCTGGCCTGGCAATGACCTGGATTTGCCCTGCAGCTCTCCCGCTCCCCTCTGCTCTCTGCTCTGCTAGGGCACAGCCGGGGCACAGCCAGGGCAGAGCAAGGCTGGGCAGGGGTGGTTAGAACAGAGGTAGGAGAGGAGAGGATAGAGTAAAAGCAGAACATTCTGGATAGCTGGACTGCTACAGGGTAGTAGGCCTGTGTCCACTACTACACACTCCATCTCACAACACAAGGGTTAGAGTAGAGCAGGTAGGGCAAGACAGAGTGTGCAGGACAGAGCTGGATAGTCCTAAATCCACTAGTACTAAACACTGCCAAACCACAACAACGCGAGCAAAAAACAAGCAGGGATGGAGTGGTGTTAGTTTGAGCCACCTGCTAGGGCTAACTAACCCAGGGCAAAGGTCAACTGGGAGTCCATATGTGAGTCCACCGAACTGAAGCAGCTCAAGAGATGGATGTCACACTATTTACAGTCACATCAGCAACGCAACACCGGCTATACATGCAGACAGATAACCGGTGTCATGAATCGTTCTGATCGTGTCTAATGAAGACATCAAACCTACACATCAGAATGATTCATTAGAAAATGGAATGCTATAAAAATACATATATAAAGGATTAGGCTGGCCAAAATGTGGTAACACTTTTATCACCCTTTGTCTAGGATGACTTTGTTTCTAAGCCTCCATGTAGTTCTTATGAAGGCTTTATCAATGTCCTATAAAGCTACTAAAGGCTGTAGTTGTGACCCAATAATTGGGTGTACTAGTGAGAAGCTAGTTAATCTCTTAAAAGAGAGTCTGTGGGGTGGAAAAGCCTGGCTCCATTAAGCAGGACGGACACCTGCTGACAATATTTCGAACACTTTCTGTGACCCTGGAAGAGGCTCAATGTTCCCCCGTGACCCCGCTGATCCTACACATGTGATGAACATCAGACCGCCTGGCCTCGGTCTAGGTGTACAATGACTTTGTTTTCTATAGCAAAACTGTATGACCGTATGGCCCTTTTCTATAGGGAAACTCTATGGTAACAATGACTTTATTTCCTATAAGAATACTGTATGGTAGCAATTACAAAATGTTCTCTATGGACGGTACGGTAATATTGTACATGGGTGAATATGACAAATGTTCCTTTTCCTTCACAGCCCCTCTCTCTCCATCTCCAATCCCACGTTCTGTTCTAACACCTGGGACCTCATCCAAACATGGCCCCAGTTTCAATTTGTAACTCTTACCCCCTATATCTCCTACATCTCCTACATCTTCTACATCTTCTACATCGCCATCTTTTTCACCTTTTTTCACCTGCTCATCCTCTCGCCCTCGTGCCCTTGCTCCTTTGCCCTCATCCCTCCCTCCCTCAATCCCTCCTTTGCATTACTGAAACACATGTCCAGGCAGGTTCAGCCAAGGGTCGACCCCATCTTAGCCACTCACTGGTAGATGTAGCTCACTAATCCTCCTTAGCGCAAAAGCACTTGGGACTATTATTAGGCCCTCTGCTCCGCACTCGGTCCCCCTCCCCATCCCGCCCACCGCCCCAGCCCGGGGGTGGGCCAAGCCCTTCGTCCTAAGGTCCTATGATGTCGAGGTTTAGATAAACCAATTCGGCTTGTTGTTCTTCCTAATCCAATGAGATAATTGTGTTATGCTATTTCCCGGTGAATGAAATGAAGGACTTGCACGCATGCACACACACACATCCTTCAAAGATTGCACCAAAAGAATATACATTACGAAAGCGTTTTGGAGACACCAAACAATGGCTGTGTAAACGTTTTTGTGCAGATAATATCTCTGATGTATCGCAAAAAAATATCAGTTGTATCACAACGTTGTGTCAAATGTGTTGAACGTTAGTTTTACAACCTGAGACTGTACAAGGCCAGAGTAGGACATCAATCACTGTACATAAAATTCCTTAAACTCTTGATCACACTTTTAAAATAATGAATAGCCCGGCAATGAATAGACAATGCAACAACATTTGTAACTGGTTTAGGCCCACGTCTGTCTGTCTCCCTTCCTTCCTAAAAATGTGTCCTACTCTTTCAGCTTTTATACAATCCCTGCCTCTGTCTCGTCCCCTCTCTCATTCTCCTACATCTGTAGGACTACGTAATGCCCTGTGCCCTCCGTGCTCCAGACGACTAGCCAGACAATGTCTGGGAGTTACTGAGAACAATGCACAGCGAAAGACATTCAGATACACACACACACATACACTACATGGCCAAAAGTATGTGGACGTCCCTTCAAATGAGTGGATTTGTCTATTTCAGCCACCGCCGTTGCTATCAGGTGTATAAAATAGGGCACACCGCCATTCAATCACCCTAGACAAACATTGACAGTAGAATGGCCCCGTACTGAAGAGCTCAGTGACTTTCAACATGGCACCATCATTGGCTGTTGTGAAGTGGAAACGTCTAGGAGCAACAACGGCTGAGCCACGAAGTGGTAGACAACACAAGCTCAGAGAACGGGACCACTGAGTGCTGAAGCGCATATCACGTAAAAATCATCTGTCCTCAGTTGCAACACTCACTACCAAGCTCCAAACTGTCTCTGGAAGCAATGTCAGCAAAATTGCTGTTTGTCGAGAGCTTCATGAAATGGGTTTCCATGGCCGAGCAGCCGCATACAAGCCTAAGATCACCATGCGCAATGCTGGATTGATGTAAAGCTCGCCATCATTGAACTTTGGAGCAGTGGAAAAGCGTTCACTGGAGTGATGAATCATGTTTCACCATCTGGTCGTCCGACGGACAAATCTGGGTTTGGCAGATGCCAGGAGGACACTACCTGTCCCAATGCAAAGTGCCAACTGTAAAGTTTGGTGGAGGAGGAATAATTATCTGGGACTGTTTTTCATGGTTCGGACTAGGCCCTTTAGTTCCTTAAGGGAAATCTTAACGCTACAGCATACAATAACCTTTTAGACGATGATATGCTTCCAATTTAGTGTCAACAGTTTGGGTAAGGCCTTTCCCTGTTTCAGGATGACAATACCCATGTGGACAAAGTGGGGTCCATACAGAAATGGTTTGTCAAGATTGATGTAGAAGAACTTGACTGATCTGCACAGAGCCCTGACCTCAACCCCATTGAACACCTTTGGGATTAATTGGAATGCACACTGCGAGCCAGGCCTAATCGCCCAACATCCGTGCCCAACCTCACTTTTGGTCTTGTGCCTGAATGGAAGCAAGTCGCAGCAGCAATGTTCCAACATCTAGTGGAAAGCCTTCCCAAAAGAGTGGCAAAATCCATATTAATGCCCATGATTTTGGAATGAGATGTTCGACGAGCAGGTGTCCACATACTATGTACATACATACATACACACACAGAGAGACAGAGTCCGAGAGAGAAAGGAGAGAGAGACAGACACACACTCAGACCCCTGCTTTTTGCATCCTTGGTGATAGCACAAGGCAACCAATGAAAGTCCTGACAGCAAAGCAATAAATGAGTGACAACAGCACAGACTAGTATATGTGAAGAATCTCAGGTTTTTTTGTATTTTTCGTTTTTTAACCCTTTTTTCTCCCCAATTTCATGATATCTAATTGGCAGTCTTGTCCCATTGCGGCAACTCTTGTTTGAACTCGGGAGAGGTGAAAGTCAAGAGCCATGCGTTCCCCAAAATATTTCAAAAACTATAAGCATTGTACTTGGGACAAATCATTCACTAAACCCTAAACCTCAATTAAATATTGTAATAAATAATGTGGACATTGAGCAAGTTGAGGATACTAAACTGTTTGGTGTAACCCTGGATTGTAAACTGTCATGTTCTAAAAATATTGATACAATGGTATCTTAGATGGGGAGAAGCCTGTCCGTAAAAAAAGTGCTGCTCTGCTTTTTCAACAAAACAAGTCCTACAGGCCCTAGTTTTGTTGCACCTGGACTACTGTTCAATCCTGTTATCAGGTGCCACGAAAAGAGACTTAGGAAAATTGCAATTGGCTCAGAACAGGGCAGCACGGCTGGCCCTCGGATGTACACAGAGAGCTAACCTTAATAATAAGCAAGTCAATCTCTCCTGGCTCAAAGTGGAGGAGAGATTGACTTCAATCACTACTTGTATTTGTGAGAGGTATTGACATGTTGAATGCACCGAGCTGTATGTTTGAACTACTGGCACACAGCTCTGACACCCATGCATACCCCACAAGACATGCCAAAGGTCTCTTCACAAGTCCAGAACAGACTATGGGAGGTGCACGGTACTACAAAGAGTCATGACTACATGAAACTCTATTCCACATTAAGTAACGCATTAAAATTAGATTTCAAAAACAGATAAAAATACAGCGGGGGCTGTGAAGCAACAAAAAGCAAAGACACATGCATACAAACACGCGATAAGAAACGCACTATACACACATGTACACATAGATTTAGTGTTATAAATATATGGTAGTAGAGAAGAGGCCTGATGGGACACACTTAATGTGTTGTGAAATCTGTTATGATGATATTGATTTTTAAATAATTTTTGTTAATGTATTACAGCTTTTTTTTTTGCTGGACCCCAGGAAGAATCCGTAATAAATACAATTACACATGTGAAAATCCCAAAATGAGGTCATTAAAACTATATACCCTTCTTTAAATTATTGAATTGGAATTTCAGTTTGCTTCCTGGTTTGACTGCTTTCAACTCCAACTGACCCCAAAACCTGCTCTAGAAGCCCAACTGCTGCTGTTTCAAAAAAAAAAAAAAAGAGACACTGTACTACAGTATATATGGAAACTTTACATAGGCCCTGGCGTTATCCCTGGTCCGGTTATTCAACGTGGCTAGGGAAAACTCCTGGCCCCTGCACACATATGGCCACTCGTGTACCCGTGGTGCACTAAGACGGTTACTGTGGGTCGGGTCTAAAGAGCTGAGCTCCCCAGAAGGAGAAGTGACAGAGGGATGTTTGTCAGCAGAGAAGGTATTAGTAGGGATGTCTGTGTGTATAGGATTCGGACAAGCTGATGTTTCAAAACAGAGGTGTTATGCATCTTTTTTAATATGTCCTCGATCCTATCTCCTCACAGGGCTTTAGAAAGATTAGGATCAGATCCACTCTCTGGGACTCTGCTCTCTCTATCTCTGTCTGTCTGTCAGTCCCTCTGCCTCTGTATCTCTCTCTCGGTATCTCTCTCTCTCTCAAGCGTGAAGATCTAGGGTCAGTACAGCATAGAATAAATGAGCCCTTGTTTCGACAGTTTGTTTCCGGCATTTCATATCTCTGTCTTTATCTTACATTCAGTTCTGCAGAATACAGGGTTGGAGGTTGCATACCACTCTAGACATGATCAACAACACACACACAAGCACTGACTGTACTTCACACACAAGTCTCTAAAACAAACTTTGGTTGTGGATGTTTTCCAGCAGCTCAAACGGCCCATCTGATTGTGCATGTTAGCAAGCTTTGCTGCCTTGAAAGATCAAAATACACCCAAATGTTTGGCCATAGCTGCTCGCTAAATACATTTTGTCACTTAGCCTTCTACCACTTGTCCCAGCCCGGGATTAAACCAGTTTTAAACACCCCCTTCCACCATTAAATCCATGGCTTTTCCACGGATGGGCAGCAGAGAACAATATATTGATACATTGCAATGTAAGTAAAATGGTCTCTGGTAATGATAAACTGAGTTCGGATGGGAAGAGTGTTGGGTAGGTAAAGAGAGGTTTCTGGGCAGCTATATGCATAACTGTCTCATTTCCCAAAATCCAACCAATTTTGAACAATAAAATAACATAATAGTCAAGTTGAAATAACATGGAAACTATGTCGACGCAACTTCTTTATGTCCAAAGGGGTTGAGAGCCTGTCAGGTGACAGATTACGATATCATGTCATCATTTAAACAAGAGTAAAAAGATAAACCCTCATTCGCTTAAGTATTTTGTAAAACATAATTGTTTCAGTCTAGACCATCATTTCAGTCAGAGGGAAAAGTCATTTCAGTAAATGGTGCTAAAAGTGTTGTCCTACCAGATCCACCACTTACCAATAAGACATCTCCATTCCTCCTAGGGCCACCACCCACCAATAAGACATCTCCATTCCTCCTAGGGCCACCACCCACCAATAAGACATCTCTATTCCTCCTAGGACCACCACCCACCAATAAGACATCTCCATTCCTCCTAGGACCACCACCCACCAATAAGACATCTCCATTCCTCCTAGGGCCACCACCCACCAATAAGACATCTCCATTCCTTCTAGGACCACCACCCACCCATTAGACATCTCCATTCCTCCTAGGACCACCACCCACCAATAAGACATCTCCATTCCTCCTAGGACCACCACCCACCAATAAGACATCTCCATTCCTCCTAGGACCACCACCCACCAATAAGACATCTCCATTCCTCCTAGGACCACCACCCACCAATAAGACATCTCCATTCCTCCTAGGACCACCACCCACCAATAAGACATCTCCATTCCTCCTAGGGCCACCACCCACCAATAAGACATCTCCATTCCTCCTAGGACCACCACCCACCAATAAGACATCTCCATTCCTCCTAGGGCCACCACCCACCAATAAGACATCTCCATTCCTCCTAGGGCCACCACCCACCAATAAGACATCTCCATTCCTCCTAGGACCACCACCCACCAATAAGACATCTCCATTCCTCCTAGGACCACCACCCACCAATAAGACATCTCCATTCCTCCTAGGACCACCACCCACCAATAAGACATCTCCATTCCTCCTAGGGCCACCACCCACCAATAAGACATCTCCATTCCTCCTAGGGCCACCACCCACCAATAAGACATCTCCATTCCTCCTAGGGCCACCACCCACCAATAAGACATCTCCATTCCTCCTAGGGCCACCACCCACCAATAAGACATCTCCATTCCTCCTAGGGCCCCCACCCACCAATAAGACATCTCCATTCCTCCTAGGGCCACCACCCACCAATAAGACATCTCCATTCCTCCTAGGACCACCACCCACCAATAAGACATCTCCATTCCTCCTAGGGCCACCACCCACCCATTAGACATCTCCATTCCTCCTAGGGCCCCCACCCACCCATTAGACATCTCCATTCCTCCTAGGACCACCACCCACCAATAAGACATCTCCATTCCTCCTAGGGCCCCCACCCACCAATAAGACATCTCCATTCCTCCTCGGGCCACCACCCACCCATTAGACATCTCCATTCCTCCTAGGGCCACCACCCACCAATAAGACATCTCCATTCCTCCTAGGGCCACCACCCACCCATAAGACATCTCCATTCCTCACATTGTAGAATGTATAGCTTATGTACAGCCAAGTTCAAATTAAAAGGTAACATAATGAAAGTCATTAACATTTCTCGATGTGAAAGATAATCATTAGACCCTGTCTACTGTGTGTCTGAAATGGCACCCTATTTCGAATATAGTGCATTCTTTTTAAAACAGAGCCCTATGGGGTAGGGCCCCTTTATATAGGGAGTAAGGCGCTGTTTTGGGCACACTCTTAGACTATGGTGTTTTTCAAGCAAACTGAAAAAGCCTACTCGGTGGATTGATAGACGTAATTGAATCACGTTTAAATATTGGAGGAGAAAGCAAGTGGACGGGATGAAAGGGCTCCAAATTGTATGGAGGTATTAACCGAGGGTCAACCCAAAATATACTTGTAAGCTTAAAATGTAAAAACAAGGGTCTGAGAAAACAATTGACGAAAACCAAGCAAGCATAATTTTGGGATTCAGAATCAGAACCACCCAGAAATGTAATTTGAGTATTTTGCCAGCTGAGTAAAGTCAGTGCTGCTAAACCAAAAAAGAGGAGTCACAGTCATAGCAGCTATAGAAAAACCATTACCATGACTTTATCAATGTATCCCCTGATATCAATGTATCCCCTGATATAATATGAATTGTCATAATGGAGAGGTCTTTGAAACATAACTGGTGAAGTCAGTGGATGCTTCATGCTTCGCTGGTCTCATTCATCGTGTTTCAAACATGTTTTAGAATACTGATTTGAAAATGATGAGAAACTTTCACCAAAGCTCAAGTAACTCCTCTAACTGCTAAAGTAACCGGTCTCCTCCCCTACAGTGCCTGTGAACCAGCAGCGTTTAGCCTGCTAGGAAGGTGCACCTGGCGTAGGCGATACTTAGTAGCCGCGCAGACATCCCAAGACAACCTCCATAGCGTGCCAAGAGTGCGGGGCTCCCCGCCGCGTTACGCGGGAAGGGGGAGCCACCTGCTGGGCTCTGGGGAGAGGCGAGGTGTTTCCTGAGTGAGGGAGGATTTTACTTGAAATGTTATTCATCCCCTCTCAAATAGTTTGCTTTCATGAAGCTCGTGTCTCTTGGTGAACTCAAAGCTTTTACGCACAACTGGTCTGGATATTAACTTTGTTTTTACTGCGAAACTGTTTAGGTTGCCCAAAGCACATTGACACCTCATTGAATAAGTTGTCTTACATGAGGCTATATTATAAGGATGGCTTATTCATGTCATACCTATACCTAAACAAACCGTTTGATGTTTAGCCTATCACGTGAACGAACAGCAAAATAAGGACATTATCATATATCTTTCATGACATTTTGGCTAAATGTAAATGCAGCCTGTAGCTCGTTGCCTGTGGAATTTTGATAGTGACCAAACATATTCGAGTTACATCTTTGTCAACGCCTATATCCCGAAACACTAGCGCTTAGGAATCCGTCAACGTTGGAACAATAAACTATTCACGGGAATGACATCACATTCCCCATTGGAAAAAAACGTGTTTTCAAGTCATTTCAACAACAACCACAGCAACAACAAAAATGATTGAATGTGATGATGTTCGATTCAATTTGGAATGCTGATTGGATTTGCAAAAAGTCATCAATAAAGGCATTTCGTATAAGGGAATTTCGTATATTTTTCACTAAACTTTGAACGTAAATCCAATTAAGTGACATTTAGTTGTTGATTTCACATTGAATTCACGTTAGTTGGCAACTCAACCAAATGTAAATCAAACTAGATGTTGAACTGACGTCCGTGCCCAGTGAGTGCAATATCACAGGTCAACCCCCCAATGAGGTGTGCCTTTGATAAACTTAATAAACATGATAAAAACGACATGTTTTAAGCCCAATGAAGCCTTTCGTGACCGAGATTTCGTGCTGGTAACACGGAATATAAAATAGGCCTACCAATGTCTAAATTGAGCAATTTGAGCTATATGTTACAGCACAAAACATGCTTGGCTAAATTAGGCTACATGTTATTACGTTTTTGGATACACTAAGGTTCAGGCTTAGAGCCTATTACATTTACTCGATTACATTTTGATATTAGGCTATTATCTCTTGACAAATCAAGTAGGACCTAGTATAGCATTTGATGAATTCAATCATGTGTAATATCTACTTCATCCGATATTTTTTAATCGAAAGAAATCGACGAGAAAGTGTGCATTTAAATGTCTCGGTAGGCGCTAAGTGAATATATTGTTTGTTTGGATGCCAAAATAGACATGTTGACAATAGTAATAGGTGAACATCCTCTCCTCCAACTGGCCTATGAGGCTGCTTGGACACTACAGAATCAGAATGTTGTGGATACAATGTATTGCATGGTGCTGTAAAATGAACTTGACTCTGACTGGAAATATTTGGAGAGGATGAATACGAATGAGGTTGCCAAAACGCACTCAGGATTCAGAGTATATTTTTTTCCCCAAATGTGCATTTCAGTTCTCACCTCCTCCTGAAATTGAGGATAAAATCGTGTTTCTGACCATCAAAGTATAATGTTGCCTTTAGTTAAGCTGAGTTAGTACTATAAATTATTCATAAAAGCTATTATTACTACGCTCAATCGTACATTTCTTCTCAAATGGCAATGCTTTAAAACGCACTGTAAGTGGACCTGAAAACCAAATCACTGGTTTGACTCGTTTTAAAGCCTTGAGTACCAGCAACTCATAAAGATACAGCTAAGAGCCTCGAGGCCTACTCGAACAAAGTGAAAATATAAACTCTGAAATTGAACTTCACCGAAACATAAAAAGTGAAAGCTTTTAGAAATGACAGAATGATTAATCGCCTAATGTGGTTGTTCTTCGTTTTCGTTGATTAGGGCCTATATGCATATTTTCTCCTGGGACTATTCAATGTTGTAAATGATCAAAACAATCAAAGCAAAATATATTAGCAGACGAAGTTCACAATTTCAATGGACACAGCTTCAAGAAATTGCTCTAAAATGCTCCAACACCTTCTGGGTATTGTTTTTAATAGCCTCCAGATGAAATATTGTTTTGTTTTGACCTTTATTTATTTAACTAGGCAAGTCAGTAAATATCAAATTCTTATTTTCAATGACGGCCTAGGAACAGTGGGTTAACTGCCTTGTTCAGGGGCAGAACGACCGATTTTTACCTTCTCAGCTCGGGTATTCGATCTTGCAACCTTTCGGTTACTGTGCTAAATTATGACTGACAATATTGCCTATAGAAATATGTGATTATTATAGTTTTGAACAATCTGAAAGAATGTCTGGGTAAGCTGTATGACCTATAACCGATGTATTGCTGCCACCCAGTAACCTATATACCCCCATACGTTGTCTTTCCCCTAAAAAGTGGTCGAAATAGGCCCCTCCCACTGACAGCCACTACTATGCCCTGAAGAACATTGCATGAATGTGGCTGCTTGCGTCCCAAGAGTATTAGCTTGCTTTCCTCGTCTCGTCTCCTCTCCATCATTGCCATTGATCTGTAGCGGTTATCAATTCGCTGGACAAATGTCAATTTTTATCAGCTATGTTGGCTACAGCTAGCCTATGTGTACTTGTTCCGTTTTTGCTGTATCTATAGAATATGTGGATTTATGTGTAAATTCTTCGTTTAGATATTCTGCCTGTATAAATTCAGTTTTGTGGTTAGCGCCATTTCACCAGGTCAAAGTCCTGGTACATATAAATGTACGTGGCGAATAAAGGTGATTCTTAACAGTGGTCAGGGAGATGCAGTTTAACTGGAGGCTACTTGGTATTGGACACGGTCCTTTCGACAATATTTAACAAGTGGTTTCATTCACACGAACCCTTTCAATCTTTCATTTTCAGGAATGGATTTATGGACGACACATTGCGTTTAGCCTACATTTAGCCTACTAAATGTATTGTGGAAATTATGTTAACTTGACATGTAACTAGTTTAGTTATATAGACATAACTCGTATAATTGGATCAGAGGCAAAGTAATGCATCAGTTGACATAACAAATTAGGCCCTATTCTTTCACACCATGTTGTGTGTTATTCTCCATCCTTGCTCAATCATTCATGTGGAGGGCACTGGCTATAACAGCCTAGCCTACATCCATCCGTCCCTTGTTACTGTTGTCTAGACTACTGTTTGTTTTATAGGCTACAACCCACGGGTATCTACAACAAAAAAAGTTTAAATAACACAAAATACCTGTTATTATTATTAGGCTATTATTAGTATTGAATACTTACTGGAAAGCATCGAGGTGGTTATGTTGTTTGGCTTATTTACATGAGACGTCTGGCGATGGAGCTACTGTGAATTCCCGCTAAGAAAAGTCAGCACTGACAATATGGACTCATGGATAGAACCCAAGAATGGAGCCCTTGCGCAAATCCTAGCCTATATCATGATGACCATTGGAGTTTCCTAAAAAAGACATTGGTTATGATGTTAGATGTACACGTCGTGCTTTCTCCTTAGTAGATGCATCTCCGTGACAAAAGTTGGGTTTTGTAAAAACATCTGAGACATTATAGAATGTGACTGTGCACAGCGATGAGTTATCATGATAGCCTTCCTTTAAAAAAGCATACCTTTCAATCTAATATATAGGCCTACAATGGGGACTCAAGGTTACCTATACAAGTTGTCTTTATTGGCACAATAGGATATCAATATATTATCGATAACGCACCACTTCTGAAGAAATAGGCGTACACTGTCAAATGATGTATGTTTCTTACCTGTGTTTCGGACAGGTTCAGCTGCCTCGCCAGCTCAGTGCGCTCGCGGCCGACTACGTACTGGCAGCGCTGGAACTCCAGCTCGAGTCGGTAGAGCTGCTCGGCGGTGAATGATGTCCGCGTTCGTTTTGGCCTGTCGAGGTCCAGACCCTTTGGCAACACGATCTCCCGGATGGTGCCCTTGGCATCTGTGGATATACAGCCAGACACCTTGTGTGAAATGTCCCAAAGTCGTATTATAGTTGCACATACTGTAGTAGCCTACCAATGTCATTCTTTTTTGTACCGACCAGGAAGATAGTTAAACATTGTGCTCCTACGCAATATATATAATAATAATAATATATTGATGTGATCATTGTTTTTAGTATGAGGACATTGACATCTAGTTGTCTTCCTTGGAAATATAGGCTAGTCAAGTTTGTAGTAAAAAAATAAATAAAAGGGGAAGAAGTGATAGATGGATAATATATTGTAAGAATCACAACATCCCTAAATAAAACTCAATGCACCTTACAGAGATAACAGGCATATAAGTTCGTTAGATAGATAGATATTACGCGTAAAATGCCTTAGAATAGTTCTTCCATATTTTCAACTGAGAGTAGGCTATGGTCCTATAGTGTGCTGCAGTATGTAATTGGCCTAGAATCCACCCTAGAATCCACCCTGGAGAATATAGTGTGCTGCAGTATGTAATGAACTGGACATAAGGTATACCATTTAAAAAAAAAAAACGTTTTATTGGAGAATAGGCTACCTCTGAGTTTCACACATTCACCATAGTAGCTTGCTTTTTTTTGCCGTGTTTGGGGAATATTCTCAAAAAGTTATAGCCAGAACAATGAGAACTGAAAGATACTTCCCTATCCCATTATTAAATTATAGGCCTACCGGTACGTAATTGTCTGTCTCAGCGCAAGTAGGCCTACATTTTTGGAGAGCATGTTCTCAGAGTTATATTTCAAATTAAACCTCTGCATTTGCCATGAGTCCTAGAATCCACCCTGGAGTATATAGTGTAACCGGCTAGTTGACGCATCAGTACACAACGTTAAATATAGCAATTTATGGGACAACGTGAAATCGTTTTGTTCAGTAAAAACATCATGAAATGTGTTTTTATATACAAGTATGGAATATGCCTAAGATGCTATTTATGCAATACCAAAAACCTATTAAGTGCAAAACATATAGACTAACCAAGCTGGGTCCTACCATAAAATAAATATGTCAAAAGAGCAGTAGCCTAGATCTGTCGAATCATGTGGCGTCTAAATATCTTTCAATTCCTCAGCAAAACTTACATTTAATTAAAGTTATAGAAGATATAACAACTCTGAATTTCTTGAAATAATAGAACATTATATAGGCGTACTGCATCATGCGTAACCACCGTATACTATTTGAAGGATTGTAGGCTATACGTAGGGTTTATGTGGTTCGGTTCATCCACATAGGCCCTACAGCCAATATATTGCACATTTCATAAGGAAATAGCATCTATAGGGCCTATACGGCGCGGTCTCTGTGTAGAGCTTGTCTACCTTCCATGCAAGCATCCATGGTATTAGCACGAGCTATAGAGACCCGTTCCAACATTGTGCATATTTATCATTTCTAACTAAACATCTACTCATTCATAATACCCAATATTAAAATCATCAAAATGTACAACTTTGCAGCAGGGCCTTTCAAACGGTTTGCACGCACATCGGGACTTTGCACATAGACAGACCGCCTGACCTTTCTCTGACCTCGGCTTCTCAAGCGGTACCTATAGCGCATTCAATCATCAGCTTAAAAAAAAAAATAGTGACACCGGGTATTGCGAGCTTGGTGTCCCGAGCAACTCTGCCAAAAACGCTCAACTCGCCCTCACCACATCTAATCAATCTCGGTCTACCGCCGAGGCCGTTCACTTCTACAATTACCGGGCTTTCTGTTCAGATTCAGCCCCGGGGCACGCGCAATGAATTCAATTATGTAGACCTTTCTAGGTGATGTGTGTGATTATCGTTGTTCAAATGAAAGGTTAATTTATACATTTGGTGAAAATCAAATGTGCACAAATAGGGGGGTAGCTGTTTTTTGTAAGAAGATAATATTAATTTATCAGTGTTTTTGTGGGCTAATAGTTTGGTGATTATAACTGATATATGGTGTTACGGTATCCATGACAAATATTCACTCACATTGGTGTGAAATCTATCCGGGTAAGGGGCATGGATATGCTATTTTAGAAATAAGTGGTCAACTTGAATATTATGAATAGGCCAACAAGTTCAAACGCTTCAAAACTAAAATGTTTTTTTTCTGCTCATTATGACTATTTACTTAGAAAGCCAAATTCATAATTGTGATATTATCTCACTAAGGATTAAACAACAAACAACAAATGCATTACTTTAGGGTTTGTTGACATTGACATTGTAATGCATTTTACAGCCCTGACTAAAGAGCAGTGCAAAGAGACGTCATTACGCTCTGAACAAAACTAATTGAGTTGCATTAAATTAATTTCTATTCTAAGTCAGTCAGTCACATAGCCTATAACTACTATAGCCTATTTGACATGCAATAAGTATTTTATGTCATTTTGCACACACCTTTAACAATTTCACATGTTTTACAAACTGTTTTTTCTTTTACAAACTGTTTCTTCTTTTTATTTTCTGAAAATGCATACTCCTGGAACTATTTTACTATATTTTAATACGCATTAGGAAGGTAATTAGTAATTTAACAAATAAGGCATGGTGTTGTTTTGTTATGAGAAAGGAATGTTGTTGACGGATCCCCCCACAATGATTATTGTCATAATTTACTACAAACTATTGAAACATTATTGTCATCATGGCGCATACACTTCCAAGATTTTTGGACATGGTGAAATAAACTATGGAGATATCAGTTGTGTGACTCATGCATAGAGTAGGCCACTAATTACACAATTATATATTTGGAAATTGAAAATAGTAAATTGTGTTTTGTTTCATTCTCAACACATTGTTTTTTAAGAAGTTGTAGATCATAAGAACCACAATATATAAATATATATACACAGAATAGTTAAAATAACTATTAAGTTAGTCTACACATTTTGGAGAATTCCATCCAAAGATGGCAATAGGGCTAGAAAGGTGGGGCTCAATTTATTTTAATCAAAGAGAGCATGGACAACATATTGCTTAATTTTGAGTAATAATCCCTTAACTCAAACAAAGATAAAAACGAATAAACCCACACAGAAGTACACATGATGGTTTGTGTGTTTTTTTAAAAAGTAGTTTGTTTGCCAATAATTACTTATAATTTGTTGATTCATATAGTACAAAGCAGCTACATGTTATCATCATCTCTAAACTCTACTGTACATTTTAATCTCAGATGTTCATCATTTTCATTCAAATTTCGTTAGAATTTTTTTCTTCTTCTAAGTATAGCAAATTTGTTTCAAAAAGGTATCAGGAGCCAGAATATAGGCTAGCTATATATTCATTTTGTATATTGGACATATATAGTATTATATCTTCATCTGCATATGAAATACCTTCTTTGATTGTATTTACAATAAATCACTGCAACTATTTGTTTATTTGTAAGCGTAAAAGTATTATAGTAGAAGTAGCAGTGTAGTAACATGGCCTAGTAACCTAGTAGTAGTCGTTGTTGTAGAATTAGGCTATTAGTAGTTGTGATTGCAATAGTGGTATATTTGCAAATTCATTACATATATTAAATGAATTTAATGGAAATTCTCAAATATTAAGAATTATAAACACCTGGTTTTGTTCAGTAACGTATGCAAGACAATATGTGCCCTCTTTTTGCAATATAGATAACAATTTTCGCCACAACAATAAAAAAATCATATTTCGTTACTAACCTCGAACTAAAATCCTCCGGCAGTAGTCTGGGTCCACTCCTAAAAGTTTATCATGTCCGTCTTCACTGGAGGAGGTCGGGGTGGAAGCCGATGTACCCGGGGTATCGGTTGTGCTCTGCACCGGCGACCTGCCCCCAAGTTCGGTATGGCATTTGTTTATCCGGTCACGGCACTGAGAGTTGGATCCAAGGCGGTGGTTGTTGCGATCCTCGGCGATCTCATCGCCCATATTCGTGGCTTGATCGAACATCGATTTGAATATTGGTGTATAGATCTTCTGTATTCTTCACCTCGCTATTGGGCAGTTATTGCTACTCGTTGCACCTTTAAGTCATTTGCAATAGTTCTCTTCAGCTGTGGTGAGGCAGACCATGCCCCAGAGTAGATCCAGTTAAAAAACAGAACCCGCCACGCCGACCTGGGATGGAACCGAGCTGCACTGCAAGTGTCTCGGCATGTTTCAGCACTATCTTGCGATCCGAAGTACAGGAGAGAGATCGTGAATGGTGGTGAGAATGAGGGGGCCCTTTGGACAAGCCTAGGGTCCCTCCTCAGCTATAGGACCGCGCTAAATCTAACATGCATGTTGTACGTACAGTAAGTGTATAGTCTACAAGGGGAGACCAGATCTATGACCAAAGAAGCTGGGAGGTGCTACACTTGCTCACCCACATATAAATACAATGAAAGACGAGCGCGTAACCAGCAGAGGAACAGTCTCAGCCTCTGTACAGCACAGTCAGTTCACTCTCTGCATTCAGGAAATGACATTTTTTTGTCCTATAAACCTTGCACCCCTGAGCATGGGCTTGAAATCAGTTAATTTACCACCGTTTGAGTTGTTGGTTTCGGTGGAGCTGTCTTGGCGTGGTCACGGATGTTGGGTTGTTGGTGGTCTGCTCGGGGTCTTCTTCCTTTGGAGAGCGCAATAATGTATGTGTAGAGAATGTTGAGGAGGGGCGTTCAAACAGGGGAAAGGGTCACATACGGACGGGACGGTGAGGCATAACGAACCAAGCGAGGCTTGACCGAGCCATTAACTTGGTGGCGATAGTTTTGCTTTGTCTTGACGGTGTGACAGTCATATGGACAATACGGTTGTGGCAGGGTGCACTTTAAAGAGGTTGTCACCAGCAACGTAATATCCGGTTTGCTCGTCTTTGATTGGTAAACCGACAGATCAGTCCGTGTACGTTCCAAGAAGTGTATAAGGCCGAAGAACCCTTCACTGTAAAAAAATATATATACATAAATATTATTATT
Organism: Oncorhynchus keta; assembly: GCF_023373465.1. NCBI lineage: Eukaryota > Metazoa > Chordata > Actinopteri > Salmoniformes > Salmonidae > Oncorhynchus > Oncorhynchus keta. The sequence goes on along the minus strand of NC_068433.1, from coordinate 24,352,091 downwards.
ATTGAGTAACTGGTTCCACCGCCTTTTTTGTTTACTCAACACTTCGGTCCAATTGTTAACTGAACCTAAAAAAATATTTGGCCCAACTTTAGAAAATGTAGGCAAAAATTAAATAAACTTAAAATATGTTTTCTCAAATTGTATCATATGTTCATTCGACTAGAAATTATTATTTGGGCATTACCTAAAAAAAGGCTGTGGAACTAATTACACAAACACAGTGCTTTGACATACAATGTTTTCAATTTACATATTTGACACAAGTTAACAAAGGCTACATGATTACATTGTGCATGTTCATTTATACAGTAATGAATATTAAACATGTTCTTACCTGGATTTGAACTCAACCTCTTGGTTCACTCCAATCTTCCTGCTTATGCCACCATGTCTGTGTTAATTACTGATTTAATGTATATTGTTACATTTTGCACTTCAAAGTAATATGCCCCACAAGCACTGGACAACAATACAGGAAACCCCCCAGATTGGTGAAATAAGTAAATCAAATCAATGAGAGAATAGTCAGATTAACTGAGAATTGACACGCACATTGTGGCAGCGCAGGAAGATCGGAATGGCATGAACTAAGAGTTCAAATCCCAGGAGAGGACATGTTAGATAATAGTTACTGTACAACATAATCATACATGTCAAATATGTAAGTTGGAAACATTGTTTGTTAAAAGCACTGTGTGTGTAACTAGTTCCATACATTTACTTAGGTAAGATGCTAAAATAATAATTTACAGCTCAATGAACATAGGAGACAAGTTGAGCAAACGCATCACTTTTTGACTGAATTTTTGCCTACGTTCGATCAAGTTGTTCATCTAACAGTTGGACTGAAAAGGTGAGTAAAAAAAAGGCTGTGAAACCCGCTACTGAATAATAATTAGTTGAAACAACTAGATTTGTATTTATTTATTAAGTTTAACAGTGTGCTTTTTATTCTAATAATATAATAAACAATGGAACACTATAGACATTTTTCCAAACTAGTTTAAACTTCATTACAAAAACACATATCACGAAACTACTCGAAGCCTGGAATAGTCAATGGATGCAATGAGTTCGGTAAACCACGGTAGGCAATTTTGCCCTTATTTTGAGAGGAAAATCATGAAATTCCCTTCTACACATCTGCAATGTATGGAAGCTTGTTCCCGCCAACAAAAAACCCCAACGAACTATGAGATAGTAAGTCAGAGTAATGAGTCATACTTATGAGATAGTAAGCTGTTATTATGAGATGGTAAGACATTATGAGATATGAAAGTCATAATTATGAGATAGTGTCTCATTATTCAGATTTCTATCTCATAATTATGACTTTCATATCTCGTAATAACTTACCATCTCATAATAATGACTTAAGTATCTCATAATGATATTATTTTTTTTGTGTGTGTCAGAAACGGGCTTCCATCGTATGGGCATTCCAAGAAAACAAAAAAATAGAGCATGCTTAGAGTTTAGGGAATGTTTGATAGGCCAATTACAGACCAAGTTGGTGTATAATGCACATATCCTACTAATAGGATAATAACATAGCTAAAACGTCAATGATAAAACAGAAGTGGCCTATACACTCTTAGAACAATGGGGTTCCAAAGGGTTCTTTGGCTGTCCCCATAGGAGAACCCTTTTTGTTCAAGATAGAAGTATTTTGGGTTCCATGTAGAACCATCTGTGGAAGGGTTCTACATGGAACCCAAAAGGGTTCTTCTATTGGGACAGTCGATGAACCCTTTTCGGTTCCAGATAGCACATTTTTTTTTCGAAGAGTGGAGCCTAGGTTACATTTAGCTGTTCACTAGAAAGGACGTGGCCATTAGGTTCACTTGCTTAGATCTATAGTCTACCTACACAGCCAAAATTTCTGTAACAAAAATGCATCTATTTGGTTACACAACACATTTTGCACAACTCCTTGGACAAGACATTTGATGGGAATATATAATTTTGTCAACTAAGAGTTCCAACTGAAAGTTGCAAGAGTGTATAAAAAAAGAGACTTCAATATTGAAAAGTAGAAATACTTTACTGGATGGCTTCATTTAAAGTTCATATTGTTATTGATTTCCAAACCGCAGGCCTATAGGCTATAACCACAGTTCTTCAGAAACACATTAACTTCGCAAAATTATTTAGCCTTGTTCCATCTGCCCATTAGGCCTAATATAATACAAAAACGTGAACTACCTCGCTCAAATTCACATTGAATAGCCATTGAAATTTCCCTATTGAAAAGGCTTTTAGTTAATTCGAGTTAATTGAATGCCTAAACCGTTGTTATGACTGCGCAGTAGGCCTAATTGTGGCTGTTGCTAATTGTAACTGGGAACAACTGCAATGTGATTGTCTGTCTGTTGTAGGCCTACACAATTATAAAGCAAAAAACATCCACATTGTAAATGATTGGGATTACATAATAACAGTTTTGCCAGGTAGGAAGATGCTAATTATTCAAATTGCTCATTATTCGTTTCAGATGTTGTAATCTGTCAATGCGTTGAATGGACCTGACAATCAGATCCTCCACTCAGCAGCAAGACAAGAGACGACTGATTGCCACAACAGCTCTGTGTGAGGGAGTATAAACCACACGCACACATGCACAAAATGTGTTTTGGTTATAATCATATACACCCTTCCACAAGCGCAATCCCTCTTCCCTAGCCATCACACGTGATGAACTATACAACTATTCAAAATGCACCACAAGTTTTCAAAATGTAAAATAGTATCAGCACTTACCCATTTCCAATCATAGTTTTTCCCTTTCCATTTTCACTGCAAATAACGTCTTAAATTGAACATCCAATATTTTACCAGTCTTGTTGATACAACTGCGAAAGTCTATGGTTTCCCATGGGACCATAATTGTTTCAATCACAGAATGATATCTGTTGTGCACTGTATTTTAAGTGGAGGGTGTTGGGTTGATATGATCTTGTAAACTGACTCTCCTTTCTTACTTTCCCCTGTGGGGATAAAGTTGGATTGAGTTGAATGCTTCAGTCTCTTTCCAGTCATCTAAACAGCATTATGAAAGTCTGTTCCATTCCCCCCTATAAGGCCTATTTCACACATCTGCCGAATCCTACTTAAAGCTCAAAGAAAGTGTTCATCTTCAAATCTTCACACACCATCAGTATAACTATTTCGTACAACTGTATTTCCCATAACGAATTACTGTTTTACAAAGTTCACAATGGTTAGGCCACCAAAAGGTTATAGGTTGCACATACATAAAAAAAGTTATAGGCGACGATACAGACTCTATAATGAATCGTTCGTTAGCCTATATAAACGTAATCTAGCAGACAAATGTTAGTTTATATAGTGTTTGTGCGTCTGATTCAACTCCCAGTGGGCATGGATTCTGTCAATCAATCCAGATTACTGCAATCCGTCGGTTTGCTCTGAACACGGAGCAATGTTCATATTCAACAGGCTTTACACCACCAAATCTTTAAAATAAGATTTTGCAAACAAGTTGTGTTGCGTTATAGGTTGTGTTGCGTTATAGGCTATGACAGGGGTTAGCCTCGAGTTATTTGAGTCAGATAGATGTATATATAAAATATAGCAATTTCGGTTGCATTCTCTGGATACTGGTCCCCTGCCATGCTCGGAGTTTGTAAGGGATTTTAAAACATAACATTGTTAAACGTTAACGATAATTAATTGATATTTTGGGATTTACATGGATTTTATTATTGTTATTAGTATAGTATCTGTAAAGATGTTTATAAATTACTATCGACATTTGTTCCAGCATGCATTGAAGGTCATGACATTGGTTTTAGGCTACATTTTTGCTAAAAGTTTTACAGCTATATATTAATTTTCATACATCTTAATTGTCTTTGATAAAAATGAACATCTTTTCTTTAGAAAAAAAGATAATTATTAACTATCATATAGACTTATTCTTCAATTAAAAATGTATGATGTTTGATTGGCATATCATTGATTGTCTCTGCAATTCTTCCAATGTGTTACATGTTTTAAAGTAGAATGGACATTGGAACTGAGGGGTTCTGAAGAGAGCGAGGGGAGGGGGGTGCACGGCAATTAGTGAAGACAGGTGTTCACTGTGGGTTTAGGCCTACGCACCAAGACCCGCAACTATAGCAACACAAGTACATGCAATACACGTTTATTGAAATGTGTTAACTCATTAACATACGCCTATACAAATACATCTATTATTTATATATATATCATGATTTTGTTGTAGGATTTTGTTGGAGTCATCCGTAGCCTATATTTGCGCTTTGCTCTGTGGTTGATGTCAATCAGATTCAACTCGTCAGAATAGAGATGAGAGAGTTTCGAACACTCTCGGTGGGTCTCGCCTATCATACCCAAATGCAAGGCTATGCTCTCCCGGTAGAGCGAGACAATGCTCTCGGGGCATAATTCTATTCATTTCAGATATTTTAAAGAGAGAGAGAGAAGGGGTGAACATTGAACATGAAACATATGACCCATGCTGTCATGTGTCAAACTATTTGTTTGGAGACGATTAGGTTTTAATATCCGATGTCCTGTTTCTGGAGCCAGAAGCCTGTAGTCTGGTGTCCCAACTGCATGAACCTCAACAGCGTCTGAATAGTGGAAACAATTGAGCCTACCTTTAACCGACTGTTGAATTGTGTAGCCTATGCTTTGAATTAATGATTGCATTTTGCCCCATGGAACGGTAAGGCCAATAATTCTTCACTTAAATTCTTATCACGGATAAACTGAAATTATAAACTTTTTCTAAGATAACATATTGAATATATTGTATTTACTAAATTTGCTTGCAATGTGTCTGTGGTGGTAAATCATAAAGACAATACTTTTGTTTTACTTGTTAAATCAAAGTTTATTTGGAAGGTAACATACTGTACCTTTTGTTACAGTAACTTACAGGGGGTTGGCGACCGTTTACAGTGTTACAACTTCATTCTCAACTCATTTAGGCCTACATCTGCATGTCAAAGCATTAAAGTAGAATGGAACGTTTGGTCTCCACCAAAAACTCTGATATGTAAATGAAAGGAGAAATGTTTGGAACATTTTTAATGAACTGTATGATTTATTTGGGAAGATGTATAGGCTACATAATACAGGTATATAGATGGTATATTCATTTTGATATCAGGTCACACGTCTTAATATTTATTTGTAACACAAGTCACAATTTATAAGTGATGTATACAAAGTCATAATTTCGTATGCATAAAATAGCCATTATAAGAGTAGCCAACAGGTGATATGTCTTTATTTTTATTTATTTATTTCACCTTTATTTAACCAGGTAGGCTAGTTGAGAACAAGAACTCTTGATGCCTATACAGGCTAATGAATGAAGAATATGTACATTTTAGCACGGATTTGATGACTAAATGATTTCACAAACAACTATCCACAAAACAAAATGAGACATTTTCGGTTGAGGGACCAACACCCGTTGTCCCTGCTCAGGTTGGTGAACGCTGTGATTTCAAAGCTCAGAATTGAGTTCAGGCTGTATCGAAATGGCGGTAGTCTTGATTTGCGCGTTATGCCTACAGGTTACGGACAGAGTAACGCTAGCCAAAAACGATGCACAGAAAATGTATTAGTTAAAATGTTCAAATAGTCTACATAGGCTCATATATTTAATATTATCTAAAGAACAGACGTTCAAAGTAGGCTAATGAATATTGGAGGTTTGCAGTCCTTTACATCTTGAATCCAAACGGTGAGTTTCATGTACTTCTAGATTTAGAGTGGATGCATTAGACCATGTAGCCTACTATACTGACCTACTCTACAATAAATAAATAAAATATGACTCCTAAAATAGTTCAATAGTCATGATAGCCTAATCAGAGGGAAAGTATGCAAACAATGATTGGTTTACTGCTTTGCCTGTACACTTTGAACAATTCAAAGTATAATAGCAGTGTAAGCTTGTTATTATCCCTACCATTTTGACATGGCAATCTTAATATTTTAATTTAAATGACAAATGCCTTGCTTCTGGATCCTTAATTTTATTTCCATATAGTTACCATGCGAAGTGGGTAGTTTACTATGCACCAGAGGGGTGGGAAACTTCGTTGCCTAGGAGGCCTACAAGTTGGTTCAGTGATGTAGACCTACTATTGAAGCAGTGACTGAAATGTATGGAGTTGCGATCACCCTCTCAGTAACATGATAAATATGATAATTCCCAAAGAGAAAGGAGAACGGTTTAACAGTCTACACTTTCTAATGCGGTCATTTAAGTAGTCTGTTTAGTGTATCAGTGGTGCATCACGGGTCAATCATTTTGGCCAGTTGATCGTTTTCTAAAAGCTCCTTTTAAATGTTGAGAGCTATAGTTGATCCCTGAAAACTAGTGCACACCATTCTACAAGGGATATGCTATGTCCCTATTCTCTACCCTCTCTACCCTAGTCATTGATTTAAGCATTGAATTGGTGTAAGAATTGTTTGGAGGGAGTTACAACAATTGTTAACTTACATCCATGACGGGAAGCGTGCAAGTGCATACTCCGAGAGAAGGGTGGAGAACCAGGACAAAGACTAGAGAGGTCTTCACATTTCTTTCCCACCCGGTCACACTGGCCTCATGGCTGCTGGCTGGGAAGGAACAGGAACCGAAATGAGAGAGACAGAGTACAGACAATGGAATTTTCTGTGGCCGTGTTAACTAAGCGGACTGACTGTGAACCGTGTGTGTGTGTTTCTCAACTAGGGTACTACTGGGTCATGTTTACATCCCCTCATCCAAATGAAGGGGTTGTGAAGTTATGCATAAAACACGTTATGCATTTAAAACAAATAAGTAAAGTCAATTTACATAAAGGGAACTGGGTCATCTAAAGGAGACGGAATCGAGTCTTGTATCTTGAGTCTAACGGCTAGTTACGGTCATGACGGAACCAGAACACGGGAGCAGCCATGAAGTACTGGCCAGGCATTTATAGTGGAGGAACAAAGAACACACAAACGCCAACCTAGAGAGGTCTTGACCGTTTGTAAGATTTTAATCTGTGGTTACAGTAGTACGGAAAGTTGTGTCGTGATTGGGACTGAGACAGGGACACACAAGGATGTGTGAGGTAGAGGGAAATGGAGGTGAAGCAAGAGCGAGACAAAGGGGACTAGGAAAACGGGTGCGTCAGGGTAAGGGGGGGGTCAATTTTCTACCTAATCTATGGATCTGTGCCAATATCTAGACTACAGGACACCCATAGCCCATGGGAAACACTATAAACCTCACGACAGATGTATCCTGTAGTACCATCACATCCAACAGCACACAGTGAATGGTACAGTAAGGACCACACTCCAGCTGGAAAATCACAGAGTTATGCAATAGTGGAACAAAAAGCATAGTTATACAAAAGTACTCATCTTTTTAAATACATCAACTTTATTCTTTCATGGCATAACAAAACAAGAGCGATCACAACAACAAACATCTATAAGGGAACATGTATTGTGTAGTGTATTGACTGAAAATGCTACTGAATTGTTTGAAATTTAAATGAAAATTGACCTCAACCTGGGAGGGTGGATCTAGCATGGACACCAGACAACACGGGATAACTTTAAGACATTACAGAGCCTATTAAACACAAATATAAAAACAATTAAGGGCGAACCCATTTAACACATGTAGATTGTCTGATTTGATAAAGAAAACAGGTTTAATTCCACTTAGCTATGTGAAATACAGAGACTGATTGTACTAGATATTCTAATTTGATGGGAATATTCATTTACAGCGACTAACTATTGACAGTAAACAGTGACTAACTATACTTCTTACTAAGAGATTAGGTTGCAACAAGAGTATGAGTGATCAGAGAGGATGGTGAGGGGGTTGGGGGAGGGAGGGAGGGCAGGTTAGTGAGTGATAGATTGATTATTTTGTTACATTTTTATTAGATTTATTTAACCTTTATTTATCTAGGCAAGGAATAGAAGGCAGTTGATGGTAAAAGCTATACAGCAATGTAGGCACTTGCAATTGATTCATAGCGTATAATTATTATTATTATTATGAACTTAAAACAAGTCATTTTCAATCCCTCCATGTCAGATGGGAAAAAAACATTTAATGGTCTTTGTCGACCCCTATGGGTACTGTTAAAGCCAGGCTGGGTGAAATGGGCTGAATTGTTTACGTGAGCTTTGCTGCCCCCTATAGGTTTACTCAGAAAACATATTCAACACAACATAGGGGCATGCAGTGGAAAGGCATGGGCAGTTGGATAACGTCTATCATTGCAGTACTAATGACAATTTTAAAAAATAGTACCTGTTTCAATGCATTTCAGATGCATTAACTAACTAGACTGGAGGTATGCTCAACAGAGATCTGATCACATTAGCCTTGCTTTAAAAAAATAACCACTGTCCATTTCCTAATTTCATCCTCCTTTTGGACCAAAACATCTTGAATGGTCAGGGATAGTTTGGAGTGGATGATGAATTCCAATATATGTGGCACTGTCTTTTTGTTTGAGTGTGTGTGTGTCGCATTGCTTGGTCTAGTCAAATCCTTGCCAGTCACTCTGTTCAGAGTCATACTCCAGCTCCACTCCCACACAACGCACTCCTTCCAACAACATGGGTGTACCATGGTGACGGTCTGGAAAACACAGAGAGAGAGAAACAGAAAATAAAAGGAAAGAGAAAGAGATAAAATACCATTAGGTTATTTATCAGAAAGGGGTTAGTCTACAACATCAGACCAGTGCCAGTCCTCTATTACAGTGTGTTGCTAGTAAAGTAGAGCGAGAGAGAGGGTCAGTAAAGCCCAAAAGGATTTAAGCTGTGTGATCTGTTTCCCGGCCCCGTCACAAACACACAGAACATCCCCTTCCCTCCTCTGCCTGCCTACAGACGTTCATGTTCGCCTCCCCACTCTGTACCTACGTCCCAAAATCACACGCTATTCCCTAATGTAGGGCACTACTTTTGACCAGGGCCCATAGGGCTCTGGTCAAAAGTAGTACACCAAATAGGTAGTAGGGTGCCATTTGTGATATTGCATGTGAATACGAACGCTCCCATCTACCCATCTAACAAGCTACCCATTTATGTGCGGTTCACTATGTTTTACTCAAGTTATCACATTATTGAAGTCATCTGTGATGCTTAACCCATGCTGTTCAGACTCACCAGGAGGTGGCAACAGCACACGACTACATAATTGTTCTCAACCTATTATCCAAAAATGAATTGTTAAGGAGCAGTATCAGACTCCTAGGCGCTAGCTTCTTAAGGTATAGGGGACGCTTGCGTCTCACTTGGCCAAATGCCAGGGAAAACTCAGCGCGGCAAATTCAAATAAAATTATATAAAAATCAAACTTTCATTAAAATCACACATGTAAGATACTAAATTAAAGCTACATCCGTTGTGAATCCAGCCATCGTGTCAGATTTTAAAAAGGCTTTTCGGCGAAAGCATAAGAAACTATTATCTGATGATAGCACAACAGTAAACAAAGAGAGTAGCATATTTCAACCCTGCAGGCGCTACACAAAACGCAGAAATAAAATATAAAAACATGCCTTACCTTTGACGAGCTTCTTTTGTTGGCACTCCAATATGTCCCATAAACATCACAATTGGTCCTTTTGTTCGATTAATTCCGTCCATATATATCCAAAATGTCCATTTATTTGGCGCGTTTGATCCAGAAAAAAACAGCTTCCAATTTGCGAAACGTCCCTACAAAATCTCAAAACTTGCCCGTAAACGTTGCCAAAACATTTCAAACTACTTTTGCAATACAACTTTAGGTGTTTTTAAACGATAATAAACAATCAAATTGAAGACGGGTCTATCTGTGTTCGATACAGGAAGACGGGTCTATCTGTGTTCGATACAAGAAGACAACAAACCAACGCTACTTTTCAAGTCTTGCGCAACTCTCAACAGTGTTACCCAGTTTCTAGATGGCCATACTTCTTCATTGCACAAAGGAATAACCTCAACCAAATTGAAAATACTGGTGACATCCAGTGGAAGCGGTAGGTATTGAAAACAAGTGCCTAATAAATATGGTTTCCCAATGAGAACTCACTGAACAGTTAGTCCTCAGGGTTTTGCCTGCTACTACACAAGTTATGTTATACTCACAGACATGATTCAAACAGTGTTAGAAACTTCAAAGTGTTTTCTATCAAAATCTACTAATAATATGCATATCTTATATTCTTAGCATGAGTAACAAGAAGTTGAAATTGGGCACGCTATTTATCCAAAAGTGAAAATGCTGCCCCCTACTCCTCCATAGGTACAGGCGTTCATGTTCGCCTCCCCACTCTGTACCTATGTCCCAAAATCATGTAGGGCACTACTTTTGACCAGGGCCCATAGGGCTCTGGTCAAAAGTAGTACACCAAGTAGGTAGTAGGGTGTCATTTGTGATATTGCATGTGAATATCAACGCTCCCATCTAACAAGCTCCCCATTTATGTGCGGTTCACTTCGTTTTACTCAAGTTATCACATTATTGAAGTCATCAGTGATGCTTAACCCATGCTGTTCAGACTCACCAGGAGGTGGCAACAGCACACTACTACATAAATTGTTCTCAACCTATTATCCAAACATGAATTGTTAAGGAGCAGTATCCGACTCCTAGGCACTAGACTGTTACTCAATTCAACAACACTACACCATTGCCTTGCCTTGTTTGGGAAGACAATGACTAGTTGGCTACATTAAAACTAAACTGACACACCCAGAAATAACTGATATTTCAGTTGAATTGTTCAACTGACCATGTATCCCCTTCCCATTTCTTATTTAGACATTATATTATTAGAGAAAGAAGGGAGGTGGTTTTCAGCACTTGTGTACACAGGAAATTATGAGGGTTCACTGTACAGCGTGGTTCTCAAACCTCTTCTCAGGGACCGCAGACATTTCCCAATTTAAATTACCCCTTCAGAGCAACATACAGCAAGATACAACACAAGCACTCATTTTTAGGACGGACAGAAGGTTTGTAATCGTTCCAAGATGGCGTAGCAGTCGGCCATGTGTTGCGTTTGCCTTATCCCATGTAAATAGACGTTTATTTTTTCTCGTATACATTTTAATCTCACTTTTTATCTATGAACTAAATATACTTTCCTGCAACCCACCTCACCCAATTTGGTACAGATCTGATATTTTTATTCCTTATAACTGGAACCTCCATCAGGAGCTAGCCAGCTAACTTGCTACTAGCCTTTGTTAGCCACGGCTAGAGGTCTTCAACTCTTAGCTCGGACACCGCCAGAGCATATCGGACAGGTTCTCCCTACCACATCACCAGATTCCTGCCACTCTGGATCATTACACCGGACCACCACAGTTAGCCAGCTGCTACAAATTTGCTACTGTTAGCTAACGCCTCTGTCCCGAAGCAAGCACCAGTTAGACTTGAGCTAGCCACGAGCTAGGCCCATATACTAGCTAATTCTAGGGCTACAATACCTCTTTTGCCAATTGGTTTTCAATTGGCTTTCTAAGCGTCATGTCTCCCACTTGCCTAACCTAGTACTGACTACTGAACGGCTCCCTGACTCACCTATTGCTGTTCTTTGGACCCTATGATCACTAGGCTACACAGCTGATTCCCCCTGGACTGTTCCAATAACAGCTAGGAAACACTGTCACCACCGATAAATCCACGATAATCGAGAATTTCAAGAAGCATTTTTCTACGGCTGGCCTTGCTTTCCACCGGGCCATGCTCTCCTTCCAGACTCACATTAAGTATCTCCAATCCAAAATTAAATCTAGAATCGGCTTCCTATTTCACAACAAAGCCTCCTTCACTCATGCTGCTAAACATACCCTCGTAAAACTGACTATCCTACCAATCCTTGACTTCGGCAATGTAATTTACAAAATAGCCTCCAACACTCTACTCAGCACACTGGATGTAGTCTATCACAGTACCATCGGTTTTGTCAGCAAAGCCCCATATACAACCCACCACTGTGACCTGTATCCTCTCGTTGGCTGGCCCTCGCTTCATATTCGTCGCCAAACCCACTGGCTCCAGGTCATCTATAAGTCTTCGCTAGGTAAAGCCCCACCTTATGTCAGCTCACTGGTCACCATAGCAACACCCACCTGTAGCATGGACTCCAGCAGGTATATTTCACTGGGCATCACCAAAGCCAACTCCTCCTTTGGCTGCCTTTCCTTCCAGTTCTCTGCTGCCAATGACTGGAACGAATTGCAAAAATCACTGAAGCTGGAGACGTATCTCCCTCTCCAACTATAAGCATCAGCTGTCAGAGCAGCTTACCGATCACTGCACCTGTACACAGCCCATCTGTAAATTACCCACCCAACTACCTCATCCCCATATTGTTATTTATTTTTGATCATTTGCACCCCAGTATCACTACTTTCACATCATCATCTGCACATCTATCGCTCCAGTGTTAATGCTAAATTGTAATTATTTCGTCACTATGGCCTATTTATTGCCTTTACCTCCCTAATCTTACTACATTTGCACACACTGTATACTGATTTTTATATTGTGTTATTGACTGTACGTTTGTTTATCCCATGTGTAACACTGTTGTTTTTGGTCGCACTGCTTTGCTTTATCTTGGACAGGTCGCAGTTGTAGATGAGAACTTGTTCTCAATCTGGCCTACCTGGTTAAATAAAGGTGAAAACAAAAATGGTGACTACATGTTTTAGTTGCATGAAAAGTGTGCAGGTGATCAGATTTCACAACGCCTGGAGAAGTGTTTAACATCTCTCAGGAACCACACTGACATGATACAGAAATCTTCTGTGATCTACACATGCTCACGTCTCAAAGTACTGCTATATCATTTTGGTCGCTAAACACTTTTCCAGGCATTGCGAGATCTCCTGCACAGCGTGACTGCAATGAAGACAACGTGGAACAAATTGGTTTTGTTATCATGGCTGTAACTGTAGACTTACCTGCTGCGGGGTGAAGTTCCCCTTGGTACAGATCTAGGATCAGGTCATCCCTTCCTCAATCCCAATCTTATCCAAAACAGAGTCTAGGGACAACTTCCCCCTACACTTACCCATGACGCGGGCTTGAACCTTGACCCCCACACAGACTTCCTCCTGGCTCTCACTGACCAGCATCAGCTCCTCACATAGCACGCCCTCCTGGTGGGCCATGTACTCACACGTCACTCTCAGACCACCTGGGGAGGGGAGGAAGAGGGAGGAAGGGAGAGCGAGAGAGAGAAAGATACTTGTTATGACTGCAATAATTGTATTGTTTGTTGACTTTTCCCCTCTATATTTTTTCTGTATTTCTCACTTCTTACACTCAATTAAGTATGGTTGTTTCTCTTGAATGAGTAGAGTGGACAGAGATGCCAGACTCACAGGGCCAGGGGAGCGAAATGTCAACCAGAGTGTAAAAACTCTCTGGGGTCAAGCACATTAAATGCAGCTGGCCAACACTACAAATAACACACACACACAAAAGTAGAAGGTCATGGTATCCCAGCAGATGGTGAAATGGAATGCCACAACAAACTAAAGTCAACGCTAGAACAAACCACTGTAGTGAATAAGTGGTAATAAAAACCCTCATTACGAACTACAGAAACCCCCTGGGGGATGTTGGCCAACTTTCAGTGTTTCCTGTACATATTAGATGTCCGGCTACTATAAAGAATGACTGATATGAAGGTCTGGTCAACTGGAGAAAGATCAGTGGATTTCAAAAGGGTTTGGATTACGTCTGGGTGTAGGGAAAAGGCTGTATCTGGGGGTTGGGCTGACAGCTACAGTAAAACCGAAGCGTGGACTAGTAGGTCGAAGTAGCTGGGGCTGGAGTTAGATGGACGGGTGGGACTGGGACAAGGGCTGAGGCCGGCTTGACCAAGACTCTGACATACCCTCTGCTACAGGAGTGATATTGGTGATGCAGATGTGCTGGTTGGGTACAGGAGCTGGACACACAGCCTTCCCCAGTGACGGAACCTCAGGGAGGTCGAAGACAATCTCATACTTGTGCTGGGTCTTCAGAAAACCAACCTGAGGGTTGGGGGGGATGGACAGGAGACAGAAAAAGCGACTAATTCAGTCACCATATACACAAATGCCTAGGAAATGCATTTTCAAGCAATAAAAGATAGAGCTACCCTGCAAAGAAGCTTCCTGTTTTGAACATGCACATCCTTAAGTTTCATCTGATGACAAAAATTGCTACAAAAAGAAACTTGCTTTTCTCTCTCTGATAAACATCCTTTCTGGTTCATGTAATTTCATAAAAATGACAATGCAATTTAACAGCAGCAAGAAAGAGTGAAGATTAAAAAAATATACAAATAAAAATTGCGAGCAAGCAAAAAAAGCTGCAAGAGAAGCCAAAAGATAACCCTCAGCACTTCCAGGGAGTCTTGAATGCCTCAAACAAGCAACCCAAGCCTCAAATGCCCCTCTAGCAACGTCAAACAAAACACAGAACAAGTGAAGGGAAGAAGGGAAGAGTGTGAAAGAAACAAAACAAACCCAGTGCTTTGATTATACAGCTATGCAACGTATCGTCCATCTCCAACCACACCACACACTACAGCCCACCACATCTGATCGACACAATCCCCGGTTGCCAGTCGCGACTCTGGCTACGGTTGGTCTACCCCCCCGTTTCCATGGCAACCACGAGGTTCCTAGTGGGTAGATGAGAACTTCAGACGCACGGCACAATCAACCCTGCCGTCTGTCTGGTGGACCCCGCTTCCCACACCAGGGCAGTGGAATAAAAGGACGGTCAGAACAGCACAGTCATACTGCCCAAGCCTACTGTTACTGTTCTGCAGAGACCACAGAGGTTCTCTGATCCACTTCAATGCCTGGTTCCACATCTACTTGTGCTGTATAGCCAACTTGGCAATATGCAGCACAAACAGATCTGTGACCAGGCTAATGGCTCCTAAAACAATGGGGCTAGCTACTAGCGAAGTGTAGACTAGTTTAGTTTACTAGGATCCCCCTTAGCTTGTTGCTCATGCAGCAGCTACTCTTCCTAGGGTCCACTAGCTATGGAGCCCAGGAAGTGTAGATGAGTTTCTCGGACAGGTCACATGGTCAGGATAAACTCAGGGCCCTAACGTGAACAGTTGATGGTTGGAGGGCTATGGGAGCAGGAAGTAAGGAGAGATCTATCTGGCATAAGTGGAACTGAACCTTAAAAACAGAGACTGGAAATTAGAAGAGATGAGAGAAAAGCCTGTCTCCTCCCCTTAGTTGTCATACAGGGTCGTAGTTAAAAAATGGCAACACTGGCTGTATTGACTTTTACAAGTAAAGAAGAGTGACTGTGGGACCACTAGAGATTTCGAAGGGGTAAGTTTCAGAGTATCCTGGCTCTCTGGGTGTGCCGTTTATGCCAACTGTTATGGTCATTGTCACGTCAGACATGTTAAATTTGCCAATCCAAAAAAACCAACAAAAAAAACCCACCTTGACCATGAAGTTCCCATCGGGCTGAGGGATCACCATGACGACAGAGTCGTGGAGCTTCTCGTCAAAGTGGACATGGGAGGGGGTGCCGGCGGCAGCAATAGCGGTGGTTGGCTCTTCTGAGAAACTGACGGCTCCCGCCTTTGCCGCAGAGCCTGAGGAGAGAACGACTACCTCAGTATACATAAACAACAGCGTTGACACACACACACACCTTCAGTCACAGTACTCACACACACACTTTTACAGCACACACACACACACCTTCAGTCACAGTACTCACACACACACTTTTACAGCACACACACACACCTTCAGTCACAGTACTCACACACACAATTTTTACAGCACACACACACACACTTCAGTCACAGTACTCACACACACACTTTTACAGCACACACACACACACCTTCAGTCACAGTACTCACACACACACTTTTACAGCACACACACACACACCTTCAGTCACAGTACTCACACACACACTTTTACAGCACACACACACACACAAATCACACACTAATTGCAAGGCCCTCTGGTCCAACAGTTCACTATGCAAGCGATTTTCTTATTCCTGAGTGTCACTGGCATAAGTCACAAAAATAAAATGGTTTTCTTTACAAGAGAGAAGAACAGGGCAACTTGAACGTTTTGATTGTAATCCAACTTATTTTCTGCCTGTCTGGGGTGCGTGTCATTCTGGTGCCTTCAAATGTCTGGGAAACTCGGATCCCTCTTCCACAGAACAAAAATATCAACGCAACATGTTGATATAAATGCTGAGATAACATATTTCAGAAATGTTCCATATGCACAAAAAGCTTATCTCAAATGTTGTGCACAAATTTGTTTACATCCATGTTAGTGAGCATTTATGCTTTACCAAGATAATCCATCCCCCTGACAGCTGTGGCATATCAAGGAGTTGATTAAACAGCATGATCATTACACAGGTGCACTGTGTGCTGGGGACAACAAAAGGCCAATCTAAAATTAAGTTTTGTCACAAAACAGGGCCACAGATGTCAAGGGAGAATACAATTGGCATACTGACTGCAGGAACGTCCACCAGAGCTGTTGTCAGAGAATTTAGTGTTAATTTCTCTACCATAAGCCACCTCCAAAATCAGTTTAGAGAATTTGGGAGTACGTCCAACCGGCCTCACAACCGCAGACCACGTGTATGGCATTGTGTGGGCGAGCGGTTTGTTGATGTCAACGTTGTGAACAGAGTGCCCCACAATGGAATTTTATCGATGGCAATTTGAATACGCAGAGATAACATGACGAGATTCTAAGGCCCATTGTCGTGCCATTCATCACCTCATGTTTCATGATAATGCACAGCCCCATGTCACAAGGATCTGTACACAATAAATGAAAGATAAAAATGTCCCAGTTCTTCATTTGCCTGCATACGCACCAGAGCAAGATTATGGTAACATCTCAAAGTTCCCCGGTTTTTCAGAAATCCTGGTTGGAGGATTCCCGGAATTCCTGCTTATACTCTAGTGATTCCAATCTTCCCATTTCTGGAAAACCGGGGAATTTGGGGAAAGTTGCAGTACAGAAGAACAACAGAACTGTTATGGAAGTGTGATGTATAAGATGCGTAACTCTTGCGACGCCCCAATCATCTCCCCTTCCTCCCAAAGTGTACACTTGTTCCCTTCACGGATTTGAAAGGAAATTACTGGTATAAAAATATGGTTGAAACTCCCTCTACCCCATGCCTCGACCATCCCAATGCTATAAGATTTGTGGGAGCTAATAAATGTGTACACTTCAGGAGAAAGGAGAAATTATTGGAACGCACCCTCTGAGTATCTCTGTCGCTCTGTGTCCACTCCAGTATGAAGCCTAGCTACTAGGCTACACTAAGTTTGTGGATTCAGACAATACCAAGAGATCCACAGCCTTTTAAACAAGACCAGCCCAGAGCATTTAAGTGAGCCTGCCTTGGGACTATTCCATTGTGCCAGTCGATGTCCTTCCAGGACTCTCTCTCTCCCTCCAGTCTACATCCCAGACACATAAAAAATACATTGAGATGAAACCAAATAGAAAGTCTCTCATTCAGTCTGTAGCTTAAATTAATCAAAGTGAGGACAAAGACCCAGGGAGAGCTGAGCTGTGTGTGCAGAAACTAAGACCCAATCTCCTCTGGGACGGGGGTATTAATGACAGTGACCCGTCTCCCAGCTGGTGTTCTCTTGCTGTGTTTCTATGAGGTTCCCTGAACAATTCCTGCTTATCTGTCATGTGCATCATATTCATTCACACAGACACACTTCAGGCTTAATTCAAATCAAGTCCACATTGTGGTTTTTCCCAAAACTAGAATCCCTTCAAATTACACACATCCAAAGACTAACTGGATTAATTTTAGTTCTCAGACTAAAGACGTAGTATGTGTGCATTGTAAACAAAGACATTGCATACGTAAACATCGCCATTTAGGGGTTGGATTGAATTCCAGCCACTGTCTCCCAGGTCTTATTCTCTTGTCTCATGTTGCCTGTACCCTTCCTGATTATCACTTCTTTAAATTACACACTTACTAAGTATTTCTATACTGTAGTGCTGTTATAACATAGGAGAGGGTGAGAGTGGGAGAGCCTTTACCATCTCCATGCCAATACCTCCCGTGTTGTTGCCACAAAGCCTCCGAAATCACAAATAACAAACTATTACAGGTTTGAGTACTGTGTGCTGTTCGGTCAGTGAAAAGCCTGATTTTTGGGGGCTTTGATTTGATAGCAAACTTAAGAGCAGTGATTGAGCCCATAGGCCTCTAGTCAGAAGTAGCACACTAAGTACCCCTAACAGTACATATTTTTGGTGTGGCCCCAGATAAGCGCACCTGATTCTACTTGTCAACTAATCATCAAGCCCTTGACAAGTTGAATCAGGTGTTTTTGCCTGGGGTTACAACAAAAGTGTGTGCTGTTTGGGGTACTCAAAGACCGGCGTTGGGAAACCCCATTTCCAGTACCATTTCGAAAACAGACAGTATAAGGGAGACTGATGGGAGCCTGATCCAGACATCGACAATGTCTGCCAACCCGAAGAAGAATAAAGAAACGTAGTAAAGGATTTAGGCTAAGGTTAAGGTTCACTCAGCTGCACCATGTTTTGAATTTGAACACACTTTTGAAGTACCATTTCTTGCAATGAACACCACATAATAGGGAAAACACACAAATATCAGCAACAAAAACAAGGACGATACTTACTCTTCCTAGCAGTAGCCATGCCAGGGTCAATCCTACACAGAATCCACCAGTCACAGCCTGGTCATCTATGGCCCAGCCTCAAAACAACCCTGAGAGAGAGAGAGACAGAGGATAAAGGACAGGATTCAATGATAAAGTATGAAAGCTGCCTCCCAAGTGGTGCAGTGGTCTAAGGCCACTAGAGATCCTGGTTCGAGTCCAGACTCTGTTGCAGCCGGCCGTGACCGGGAGACCCATAATTGGCCCAGTGTTGTCCGGGTTAGGGGAGGGTTTGGCCGGCAGGGATGTTCTTGTCCCATCGCACACTAGCGACTCCTGTGGCCGGCCGGGCGCAATGCACGCTGACACGGTAGCCAGGTGTATGGTGTTTCCCCCCGACACATTGGTACGGCTGGCTTCCGGGTTAAGCGAGCAGTGTGTCAAAGAAGCAGCGCGGCATGGCTGTGGTTGTGTTTTTCAGAGAAGAATGTAAATAGCGAGAATCCATAGTTGATAAAGCCATTTTGGACGTATTAATTAATGATATATACCCATTGATTCTTGAAGAATATACATTTAAAATGCCTCATAAGCATAATAAACTGTCGTACCCCATCAGAACCCAAAATAAGCACTTGTTTTACACCAATGGTGTTCAAACAATGTAAATGTAAATCAAACACAGTATAGCCGCAAAACGAGGGCCGGGACAATGCCAGTATCGCGGCAAGGAAACAAAACACAAAGCGGATTGAACTTTAGTTAAACAGCCCTAATTGATTTATTTTCCAAGCTTATAGCACGCAATATTTTTACATACAGCATGTTATTAAAAGGACTAAAGAGTTTAGTCTCCTTTGTGTGTGAATTTTGGCATCTAAAAAAAAATATTGTGATAGTACTCAAAACATGGTTAGAACTATAATTTTTATATCGTGGATGGTCACTCCTTGCGTCCATAGCTCAGTCTATCAATTTAAGAGTGGTCACATTTGTCCCGTACAACAGCTTTTTACCAAAACAGAGGGGTGCCGCTTTGTTATTGGTAAGGACTCTAGCTTTAAACACAAGTAGGGAGGGCAAGAAAGAAAGAGCTAAAGGAAGAAAGGAAAAGGTGACGTAACAGTCATGAAATCAGGAAATAAATGCTTCTGAAAGACAAGCTAATATTTGTCTTTAATAAATCCTCGCCCCAGGTTACTAATTCTGCAGGTCAAACAACAGCACCCAGCTGTGTGTGCCAGGCTCCATCTCCAAGGGACTGTGACTTGAATTAAAGAAAAACAAACATTCAAAGAGGATTACATGTACACCGAGGAGATTCAGATGGTTAATTACTACATTTTTCAGGGACACTTCTCACAGGTTTCTGTAAAAGAAAGCACAAAATATTACCCGAACAAAAACCAAGATAACCAGGCTTCCTAAAAGGTTGTCGAAGGACGCAGCACTCTTAGTGATTGAAATTATGTCAAGTGAGGGTAATAGGGGGGTGCTGACATACGATGATAATTAACAAGTTGCTCTGACTAACTGTAGAACCACCAGCCTGAAAATAACTTCGGTAGGTTGAGGTGACCAATGACTAGTTTGTTTCACCATATTGATTTTGCCTATTCAGTTGTTTCAGATCAGTCAGTAGCTACAGCAAGAGGTTGTTGCATTGTCCTTTGGGATTAGCCCCTATTGGAAGAGTACCATAGCAAGATGTGCTTACACATTGCACCTCTAAAAAATAAATAAGCATTGAATAATGGATTTTGTGAGTGATCTACATGGAACATTTTATATGCTATAGGCCATGTCTTCTGGCTAAGCTATTTTTATCATGGCAACAGAGGCCCAATACGTTCTAAAATGACTTGACTGCACCCTCACGAATTTAACCACGTGAACAGTGAGAAATAGTAACTCTGTCAGAAGTAAAGGGATCCAAAACCGCTGGAGGTTTGAACCCTGTTGTCATTTGGTTCAAAGATCCTGGGAAAGAAACGATTGAACACACAGACACTCCCTCCTTTTTATCCTGCAAAGAAGGAAGAAGCATACGAGGGAGGTGACTAAAGCAAGTTTTTTTTTTTTTTACAACCAAATCTAAATTTATGTAAATGGTATGTTATACAAGGGTTCAGACACCTTTTTTGTGATTTCACATGAGAAACTTACCCCAAACAGCAAATCCCTTCCTCATCCTCATTGTGTAGTATGGGGGCCCGAAAAAACATGAACAAAGGCCCAAATACGGCCTTTTAGAAACTCAAAGCTCTCAGTATAGGGATGCAGGTCTTAAGATGTTGTACACATGAAATTGTGTCCTTACAAATTTTATCTGCAATGTTACATTCCCTTTTGCACTACTTGAGCCATTTCCCTTATCCAGCTATTCCATTCTCCGTGTAGCTACAGGTAACTGACAAAATAAAGGAAACACCAACATAAAGTGTCTTAATAGTGCGTTGGGCCAGAACAGCTTCGATGCGCCATGGCATAGATTCTACAAGTGTCTGAAACTCCCTGTGTGGAAGCACCCCATGCTTTCAATATACTTTGTATCCCTCGTTTACTTAAGTGTTTCCTTCGTTTTGGCAGTTACCTGTAGAATGGACGGATCGATAATCGCTCGAGTCACAACAAAATGGAATATTACACTGCGGATTAAGTTCAGAATGACACAGTTTCATGTGTACAACAGCTAAAGACCTGCATAACAATTTATTTTTCCTTCATAACAAAAACAAAAGATTCTCAACTAGAAGTAACTTAAAGTTAGCTAGCTTGCTAGCCTAGCTGGGCAAGTTAACATTACAATCCCCTACTGAACTTTGAAAGCCATCAGCTAAATCATATAGCTATCTTTTGGTATTACACACAGTCAAACAATTTCACCTATGCCATGGTAGTCACTGCTAGACTGGTAGCTACCGTCAGCAGAGTAAACATGTTTGTTTGTTCATTCTATCTTTGACTGACGTTAGCTAACTTAATGTTACCAAATAAAGAGCATCTCAATTTGGTAGCCATCTCTTCCACCTTGTCTGGAAAACACTCAGTTACTAAAAATAGAATTGTTGATATAGCTAAATCACTCTGTGTGTTGCTAGCCATGATGAATGTGTATAACATTGTCTGTGGTTAGTTAGTTGGTTCTCAGAGTCTCAAGTTGGCTAGCAATGTTGCTGCTAATTTAGTGATGCTAGTTAGCTAAACAGCAAGCTGACAATATTGAAATGTCCATGTTAGCTATGCTTAGTCTAAGACATACAACAATGCACAATTTAACCACCCCACTAATTGTGTATTGTTGTGTATTTTGTTGTAGGTGGTACTGAATCTGATTCCACAAACATGCGCTTCCAACCCCTAGTGCTGCACAAGGTGGAGGTATATTGGTCAAAATATTTACAAGCTGATGATGGTTAAGATGACACAATTTACAGTAAGCACAGAATAAACATGAAATGGTAGTGTTTCTATTGCTGAGTTATGTTATGGGGTTACAGGTGGACAGAGGTAGCCTGAGGACCAGAGTACACAAGCATGAGGGAGCGGACATACCTTGTGGTTATGGAGCACATCAAGATTGTGGGACAGAAACTAGCAAGAGACACGGAAAGGTGGAAAATCAAGACTACAGTCATGAAGCAAATCACCTCATTATTCTCTCTGCAGATTCTCAAAACGCAATACAAAGACATGTTTACAGAAATCCCCTGTAAAGGGCTGCTATTGACAAGAATGATCTGTCAAAGTCATTGGCTGGGGGAGGTTTACAGAGTACTTTGAGATTAAGTTTTTTTTTGTACACACCTACTCATTCAAGGCTTTGTCTTTATTTGTCATATTTTCTACATTGTAGAATAATAATGAAGACATCAAAACTATGACATAACACATATGGAATCATGTAGTAACCAAAAAAAGTTAAACAAATCTAAATATATTTGAGATTCTTCAAAGTAGCCACCCTTTGCCTTGACACCTTTGCACACTCCTGGCATTCTCTCAACCAGCTTCACAAGGAATGCTTTTCCAACCGTCTTGAAGGAGTTCCCACATATGCTGAGCACTTGTTTGCTGCTTGTCCTTCACTCTGCAGTCAAACTCATCCCAAACCATCTCAATTGGGTTGAGGTCGGGTGATTGTGGAGGACAGATCTGATGCAGTGCTTCAACACTCGCCTTCTTGGTCAAATATCCCGTACACAGCCTGGAGGTGTGTTTTGGATCATTGTCCTGTTGAAAAACAAATAAGTGGGACTAAGCGCAAACCACATGGGATGGCGTATCACTGCAGAATGTGGTAGCCATGCTGGTTAAGTGTGCCTTGAATTCTAAATTAATCACAGACAGTGTCACCAGCAAAGCACCCCCCACCATCACACCTCCACCTCCATGCTTCACAGTGGGAACCACACATGCAGAGATCATTCGTTCACCTCCTCTGCATCTCACAAAGACACGGCGGTTGAGAACAAAAATCTCAAATTTGGACTCATCACACCAACTGTAACGGTTTTGACTTGAGGTTATTATTTATAGGGGTGCCAGGTAGGTTGTGCCTACCAGAGAAAACATTGGTTTCTCCTTTTAGTTTGGGTGGGAATGAGTCCCATCTGGTCCGTCAAGTCCACACCAATACAAAGGACTTATGTAAAAGTCAGGATGGAAATAAACTTTTCATAAACCCTTAAAACATTGGAAAGAACTTCAAAAACAACTATATACTGTTGCGTGGGTTGTATTAGCAACAACAATGATTACACACACATATATAATAATATCACAATGGGTTCTGGTTCCTCCAGAAATGTCCTGTACCTCGGGCCTAAAAAGAGTCCAGCCCGGTAAAGGAGTTCAGTGAACTCAAGTGACTTTTGTCACGCAATGTTTGTCCGTTCATTCAGTGTAGCGTAAACCCAGTATTAAACATACCATCAATATAACAATAATTTTACCACAGAACTTTAAAGCGTATCAACTCTTACTAAGTCTTCAACTACAACTAAGTACATAAATCATCACAGTATACCACACATCAAAACAAATGAAATACCGTATACAAAAAGGTGGTAGTCAGTCGGTCAGTCAGACAATCCAATCCGCCAATAGATCAAAGATCTCCAGCGGAGAAAGGCCACGAAGAACGGAGAGGAGTAGTCCATGGACGCAAAGAGTGGATCCGATCCTGGGTAAACTCTCTTAGGCTACAAAATACACGTTTAACGGCAACAAAACAAACGGAATAGAGAAGCTTCGGGAAATGAGGGTTGAACACATCCTCATTCACGTCTCCATCACAACCCCACTTTTGCGCAGCTGATGCTGGCTATTTAATTGGGAATTAAAGGGAAAGCGCCCTATTGGAAGGAGCTGCACTGAGACGGTTCAGAAAAATTCAGGGCCGTCACACAACAGACAGATGTCCACTGGTCTAATGTAAATGTCTCGTGTTTCTTGGTCCATGCAAGTCTCTTCTTATTATTGGTGTCCTTTAGTAGTGGTTTCTTTTGAGCAATTTTACCATGAAGGCATGATTCACGCAGTCTCCTCTGAACAGTTGATGTTGAGATGTGTCTGATACTTGAACTCTGTGAAATTTATTTGGGCTGCAATTTCTGAGGCTGGTAACTCTAATGAACTTATACTCTGCAGCAGAGGTAACTCTGGGTCTTCCTTACCTGTGGCGGTCCTCATGAGAGCCAGTTTCATTATAGTGCTTGATGGTTTTTGCGACTGGACTTGAAGAAACTTTCAAAGTCCATGAAATTTTCCGGATTGACGGACCTTCATGTCTTAAAGTAATGATGGACTGTTAGAAGGAAAGCAATTCCACAAATTGACTTTTAACAAGGCACATCTGTTAATTGAAATGCATTCCAGGTGACTACTTTATGAAGCTGGTTGAGAGAATGCCAAGAGTGTGTAAAGCTGTCATCAAGGCAAAGGGTGGCTATATGAAGAATCTCAAATATAAACTATATTTAGATTTGTTTAAGATTTATTTGGTTACTACATGATTCCATGTGTTATTTCATAGTTTTGATGTATTCACTATTATTCTACAATGTAGAAAATAGTCTAAATAAAGAAAAACCCTGGAAAGAGTAGGTGTGTCCAAACCTTTGACTGGTACTGTACCTATGCGAGTAAGGCATCTCAACTCTGGCATACTTAAGAAACAAGTGCAGGCACAATCTCAATGCTGAGCATGACCTCAGGTTGCACTGTCAAATGCAGATAGTCTGGGTAGCCATTTGATTAGTTGTTCAGCGGTCTTATGGCTTGGGGTAGAAAAAGGAGCCTTTTGGACCTAGACTTGTCGCTTGCCATGAGGTAGCAGAGACAAGGGTGGCTGGAGTCTGGACATTTTTAGGGCCTTCCTCTGAGACCACCTGGTATAGAGATCCTGGATGGCAGGAAGCTTGGCCCCAGGGATGTACTGAGCCATACGCACTACCTTTGGTAGTGCCTTGTGTTTGGGTGCCAGGCAGTGATGCAACCAGTCATGATGCTCTCGATTGTGCAGCCGTATAACTTTGAGGGTCTGAGGACCCATGACACATTTTTTCAGTCTCCTGAGGGGGAATGGGTGTTGTCGTGCCTTCTTCATGACCGTCTTGGTGTGTTTGGAACATGATAGTTTGTTGGTGATGTGGACACCAAGGAACTTTGAGCTCTCGACCTGCTCCACTACAGCCCATTCAATGAGAATGGGGTTGTGCTCGGTCCTCCTTTTCCTGTAGTCCACGATCATCTCCTTTGTCTTGATCACAGAGTGAGAGGGTTTTGTCCAGGCATCACACTGCCAGGTTCCTGACCTCCTCCCATAGGCTGTCTCATTGTTGTTGGTGTTCAAGCCTACCACTGTTGTGTCGTCAGCAAACTTAATGATGCTGTTGGAGTCGTGCTTGGCCACGCAGTCGTGGGTGAATAGGGAGTACAGGAGGGGATTAAGCACGCACCCCGCGGAGCCCCAGTGTTGAGGATCAGCGTGGCAGATGTGTTGTTGCCTACCCATACCACCTGTGGGCAGACCGTCAGGAAGTCTAGGATCCAGTTGCATCGGGAGGTGTCTAGTCTCTTAGCGATGAGCTTTGAGTGCACTATGGTGTTGAAAACTAAGCTGTTGTCAATGAACAGCATTCTCACATAGGTGTTCCTTTTGTCCAGTTGGGAAAGGGCAGTGTGGAGTGCAATAGAGATTGCGTCATGTGTGGATCTGTTGGGGCGGTAAGTGAATTGGAGTGGGTCTAGGGTTTCAGGGATGATGGTGTTGTGAGCCATGACCAGCCTTTCAAAGGACTTCATGGCTACAGACGTGAGAGCTACGGTTCGGTAGTCATTTAGGCAGGTTACCTTGGTATTCTCGGGCACAGGAACTATGGTGGTCTGTTAGAAACATGTAGGTATTACAGACTCGGTTAGGGACAGGTTGAAAATGTCAGTGAAGACACTTGCTCGAAGCACACATAGAAGTAATTTAGCTCGCTGGTAGGCTCGTGTCATGATGTTACCCCACTCTTCCACCAAGGCACCTGAGAGTTTCCGGACATTTCTGTGGGGGGGGCCCTAGCCCTCACCCTCCGATCCAACAGGTCCCAGACGTGCTCAATGGGCTTGAGATGCGGGCCCGTCGCTGGCCATGGCAGAACACTAACATTCCTGTCTTGAAGGAAATCACGCCCAGAATGAGCAGTATGGCCGGTGGGTCATGTCAGGATGAGCCTGCAGGAAGGGTACCACATAAGGGAGGAGAATGTCTTCCCTGTAACACACAGCATTGAGATTGCCTGCAATGACAAGAAGCTCAGTCTGATGATGCTGTGACACACCGCCCCAGACTATGACGGACCCTCCACCTCCAAATCGGTCCGCTCCAAAGTACAGGCCTCGGTGTAATGCTCATTCCTTCGACGATAAACGCGAATCCGACCATCACCCCTGGTGAGACAAAACCGTGACTTGTCAGTGAAGAGCACTTTTTGACAGTCCTGTCTGGTCCAGCGATGGTGGGTCTGTGCCCATAGGCAACGTTGTTGCCAGTGATGTCTGGTGAGGACGTGCCTTACAACAGGCCTACAAGCCCTCAGTCCAGCCGCTCTCAGCATATTGCGAACAGTCTGAGCACTGATGGAGGGATTGTGCGTTCCTGGTGTAACTCGGCCAGTTATTGTTGCCAGCCTGTACCTGTCCCGCAGGTGTGATGTTCGGATGTACCGATCCTGTGCAGGTGTTGTTATATGTGGTCTGCCACTGCAAGGACGGTCAGCTGTCCGTCCGGTCTCCCTGTAGCGCTGTCTTAGGCTTCTCACAGTACGGACATTGCAATTTATTGCCCTGGCCACATCTGCAGTCCTCATGCCTCATTGCAGCATGCCTAACGCATGTTCACGTAGATGAGCATGGACCCTGGGCATCTTCTTTTGGTGTTTTTCAGTATCAGAAGAAATGCCCCTTTAGTGTCCTAAGTTTTCATAACTGTGACCTTAATTGCCTACCGTCTGTAAGCTGTTAGTGTCTTAATGACCATTCCACAGGTGCACGTTCATTAATTGTTTATGGTTCATTGAACAAGCATGAGAAACAGTGTTGAAACCCTTTCCAAATGAAGATATGTGAGGTTATTTGGATTTTTACGAATTATCTTTGAAAGACATGGTCCTGGTAAAGGGACATTTTTTTTTTTGCTGAGTTTATTAAGCTAACTTTTACTCAAGTATGACCGTTTGGTACTTCTTCCACCACTGGGTATTTCATTTAGATTTGTTTTGATCTACACTGCTCAAAAAAATAAAGGGAACACTTAAACAACAATGTAACTCCCAAGTCAATCACACTTCTGTGAAATCAAACTGTCCACTTAGGAAGCAACACTGATTGACAATACATTTCACATGCTGTTGTGCAAATGGAATAGACAACAGGTGGAAATTATAGGCAATTAGCAAGACACCCCCAATAAAGGAGTGGTTCTGCAGGTGGTGACCACAGACCACTTCTCAGTTCCTATGTTTCCTGGCTGGTGTTTTGGTCACTTTTGAATGCTGGCGGTGCTTTCACTCTAGTGGTAGCATGAGACGGAGTCTACAACCCACACAAGTGGCTCAGGTAGTGCAGCTCATCCAGGATGGCACATCAATGTGAGCTGTGGCGAGAAGGTTTGCTGTGTCTGTCAGCGTAGTGTCCAGAGCATGGAGGCACTACCAGGAGACAGGCCAGTACATCAGGAGACGTGGAGGAGGCCGTAGGAGGGCAACAACCCAGCAGCAGGACCGCTACCTCCGCCTTTGTGCAAGGAGGAGCAGGAGGAGCACTGCCAGAGCCCTGCAAAATGACCTCCAGCAGGCCACAAATGTGCATGTGTCTGCTCAAACCGTCAGAAACAGACTCCATGAGGGTGGTATGAGGGCCCGACGTCCACAGGTGGGGGTTGTGCTTACAGCCCAACACCGTGCAGGACGTTTGGCATTTGCCAGAGAACACCAAGATTGGCAAATTCGCCACTGGCGCCCTGTGCTCTTCACAGATGAAAGCAGGTTCACACTGAGCACATATGACAGACGTGACAGAGTCTGGAGATGCCGTGGAGAACGTTCTGCTGCCTGCAACATCCTCCAGCATGGTCTGGTGTAACAATCTGTAGCTAAGAGAACTGGTGATCAGCAGATTATGGGAGAGGTGGTCATAAAGAAATTGCCATTCCAAAGAAACATACAGTAAGTTCAGGGAATACGATGGTCACTGACAGAGCTCATCCCTACTGCCTCTGATCTGGCAGACTCACTGAACACAAATGCATCGTTTGTAAATGATGTCAGAGTGTTGGGAATGCACCCTTTGGCTATCTGTACATTTTAAAAACAAGAAAATGTGCCATCTGCTTTGCTTAATATAAGGAATTTGAAATGTATACTTTTGATACTTATGTATATTACATTAACTTTCTTTTTTTTTTTTATTAACTGGGCAAGTCGGTTAAGAACAAAATTCTTATTTACAATGGCGGCCTTTCACTATTACAACTTTCTATTTGGTAACTATCTATACCTTTACTCAAGTATGACAATTGGGTACTTTTTCCACCACGGATCAGATTTTAGCAAACACACAATTATCACAACACTTAAATTGTAATATGCTGGGGGGCTTGGATTGTGATTTTTACCCCCACACACTGCTACTGCTTATAGCTGACTAATACAGTATTCCATTCAAAGCAATTTCATAATGAGATAGATGTAGGGCCCAGGACCGAGTTTGGGAAACCCTGGCCTCGAGCAGATACACTTCAAACACTGGCAAGCCTCATTGCGCAAAATAGTATGCCGTATCATCTGGATATGTATGCAACAAAAGTTCAATATTCACCTTCTGTTATTATTTCTGTCAAGCCGTTTACGCTCACAGTTTGACGCATACATTCGATAAATCCAACGTATAAACCACATCGAACGAACTGCAGCTGCATCTGCAACGTAATGCTGCAAGGCAAACGTAGCGTTTCATTGGAAATGATTGTAATTCTGGTGTACCAAAATCCAAAATTACTGTCGGTGTGTTCGAAGCGTTTAACAAATCACCTACGCTACCAGTGACTATCGTGGGTTCTAAAAAGGCTTTATCTCACTTGAAATAAGTTTAGTCTACTAGTTAACTGAACCTTTTGGTAGATTTACGTAAGTTAATTTACATTTAGTCAACTGCAACAGTAAAAAAAAATATATTGTATTTGTGTACAAAGATTAGTTTATAGTCTGATATTTCCATAATATGCGGCTACGTCCTGAAACGAGTTTGCGCCTGTTGTCTTGACACGTGCTGTCTCTTCGGACTTGGGAGTTCGACAGTGCTGAGCAAGTGGCAACCATAGAATTACTCATTTAATATAGGATCTCTATGGTAGCAAACTCAGTTTGGAAATAATTATCACCGTATTTTGGTCTCAAGAACTCACCTTGTAAATTCTGCAATTGAGGTTAAATACGCACACAGTGCAGTTAGTGTCCTTGTCGGTTGTGTCCAAGTCACTGAGAGACAAAATAATATAGGACTTCAAACAACGAAGAAGGATGAGCAAATAACGCATATACACTCCACTGAGCTACGAATCAACTCCCCTTTCGCCGGATTTCGACCGGTGCCAACTTCCGCATTTGTCACGTGGTTTGCAATCCAATTCAGGAGAGAGTAGTAGCTATGATATACAGTAAATTACAGCGTTTGCCTATGTGGTTTATGTATGTATACGACCATACGTTTAATTCACACAAATAAAGTCTATAGAACTATCAAAGGTGCATCGGTCGATAAAGTCTTTCCAACCACCTACATTAATTCTATTCGGTCGCCCCTTTGTGGCCACTTCTTGTAGCTGACGTGAGGATGAGATTCAGCAATTTGGAGGACAGCGGAAATTGATAAAAACCAACGCGTCTCTAATCTCATCAGGGTTTTATATAGTGATGGGTGGTTCGCGATATGTAAACACAGCCTGTAGCATGTTTTTTTTCCATCAACCAAAGATAAGAGGAGATGAGTTTGGTCTGTTTATAGTATGCATGTTGAAGGGGGTGTGTCGTCTACGATCATTCACTTCCCTTCATTCACTTCCGTAAGTTTACCCGATGAGTGAACCATTCCTGATTATAACATCTTTGGTCTGACAGACGTTTAACATGACACCCAGAATGCATTGTATAATGTCAACAAACATGGTGCTGGCTTGGGGGTAGAAGCTGTTTACCAATCCTTTTGGACCTCGACTTGGCGCTCCAGTACCGCTTGCCGTGCAGTAGCAGAGAGAACAGTCTATGACTAGGGTGGCTGGAGTCTTTGAACATTTTTAGGGCCTTCCTCTGACACCGCCTGGTATAGCGGCCCTGGATGGCAGGAAGCTTGGCCCCAGTGATGTACTGAACCGTACGCACTACCCTCTGTCGTGCCTTGCGGTCGGAGGCCGAGCAGTTGCCATACCAGGCAGTGATTGCAACCAGTCAGGATGCTCTCGGTGGTGCAGCTGTTGAACCATTTGAGGGTCTGAAGTCTGTCTCCTGAGGGGAAATAGGCTTTGTCGTGCCCTCTTCACGACTGTCTTAGTGTGTTTGAACCATGTTAGTTTGTTGGTGATGTGGACACCAACAAAGTTGGAAGCTCTCAACCTGTTCCACTACAGCCCCGTCGATGAGAATGCGGGCGTGCTCGGTCCTCCTTTTCCTGTAGTCTACAATCATCTCCTTTGTTTTAAGCACGTTGAGGGCGAGGTTGTTGTCCTGGCACCACACGACCAGGTCTCTGACCTCCTCCCTGTAGGCTGTCTCATCGTTGTCGGGCCTACCACTGTTGTCATGAGTGAACAGGGAGTACAGGAGGGGACTGAGCGCGCACCCGAGGGGCCCTCGTGTTGTTAGAACTTGTTAGAAAATAATTTGAAATTGACAAGTTGAAACAGCCTGTTGATAATTAGCAGGTAGCGCGTGTTAACAGTCCTGTTGCATAATAATCACATTTAGAACGGTGAATGCATTCTGATATCACTTGCCTAAAAAAAAAATAAAAAAAACTCACGCTGGGGCAGCGATCGTTGGAAATGTTTGGAACTCACGTATATAAAAAGGTTAAGAATAATTTGTAAAATTAATAGGCCTACCCAGTGGCATTATGCATTGCCATTCACATTATTTTTTTGCGGCATTGCCCGATTATATAGACATGCTCCTGACAAACACTAATTAAACACTAACTAACACTAACAAAAACTAATAAAGTCTGTCCATGTGGTAGCTAGTCAGCCTCGCCATTTGAGATGTTGAAGAGTTATTGAGGGGTTACTGTATCATGATTTAAAAAGAGAAAGTGACCAAAAACCTGGTTCCCTCTGTAAGGGAACACTTTGATTGGAAGACCAAGTTATAACCAACATTAAATTTTGTCGAGCTCATAACAGCACATAGTTTTACCACACTGAACGTTAGGAAACAAACCAAAGCCCTTACGTGTCACGTTCTTTCAAAATCGAACCCAGAAGCAGACCAGGACAAGGAGAGTAGGAAGAAGGTGAGTATTTATTTACAAGTGAATGTGAATGGGTAGATATATCCAGGTGGTGTAGCGGGCAGCGGTGGTGAGTTGATGGGAGTAAATAGGTGGATCCAATGGGGTAGCGGAATCCTCCGACGACCAGGCGGGAATGGGGTAAATGATCCGGGTGAGTAACTGAAGACAGAACAAACAGAGGTAAGTTTAAGGCAAGCAATACGTAAAAAAACAACAAAACAAATTCTATCCAACTTGAGGCTGATACTATGGCACAACATACTGTTCATGGCTAACGATCCGGCAGGGAATTGATGTCAGGTCAGAGCTTTTGAAGGGGAGAGGTGATGATCAGGACAGGTGTGCAGATTACTGATGGGATACAGGTGCGGGTGAACATCGATCTCCCAACAAGCTAATTCGCCCGGCAACCAGACAGGGTGCGTTCCAGGACACCGGAAACACACTCCAAGGACAGAAACACAGGCAAACACAGACTCAGGAAGCGGGATTCGTGACATTACGTCTCTCATAAAAACGTATCACTTGCATCGCTCTTAAAAACTGATCAGAAATGAAGTGACAGATAATTATATTGGATCAGTATAACTTATAAATTGTCTACCATAACCTCAAAGAGCCCAAAGGAAATGTCAGATTTACAAAGTAGGCTGCATCATGACTGAATTGCGCATCGCAAATATTCAACCAAGATTTAGAACTTTTTTAATAGCTTGTTTGAATACCAATTTTTTTTGCATTAGCATTTACTGGTAGATATCATAACTTGGAACATTTTACTCCTTTCCTACCCCTGTCGGTCTTCACTCATGCAACAACCAGTTGTTTGAGAGCGCTCTCAGTCCGACAGATTATCTATAGATTATCTTGTGTACAGCGCGTGTTATAAATAATCAACATAACGACAGAGTCGAGAATGCATCTGTTTTTTTTTATCAATTATGTAGCCTCGATAAATAATTGCCTAAGCAGGCTACTGGCGGGGATGATCGACTGCCCCATAGGCTTTCCAAAAATGTCCCTGTATGTCGAGCCCTGACACACACAGACAAGGGCATTCCCTTTGCCTCTTCATAAAGTTGGTATATTTTTGGTTAATTGCACATTACTGTATGGGTAAATCATTATGATTAAAAAAAGCGAATTGTGAACCAAAATCTAACGTGACCAGGTAACAAGAAAAAACAATGTGTGTCTCACTGCCAAGTCAAACGGTCGTATATGCGACTGCTTTGGTCGCAGTATCGAATCCAGTAGATGTATTCTCTATTTAATAAAACTGCACAGAAAAGACCCGAATTGAAGTCACCTGTTGTTGTTTTTTGTTTTGTTGCTTTGGTGCTATTTTCAAAAGTATGTGGTGACATTTCAACTCCAAACGGGTAATACTTGTAACGCAGCCAGTCTTACATTCAAACCTATAATTGTGCATACATCTTTCACCACACAACCATTGATCCAAAATATAAGTATACTAGTAAATTTAATGTGCACTTTGATTTGATCACCAAAACACGACATCATTATGTCTTCTCAATTTAGTTATTTTAGCAACCAGTTAGTCCAATAGCAAAAAATGTAAGATGCATGTTCCAAAATTGACCATCAGTACTGTAAATTAGAGTACATTATATTGTTTTTATGTTAGGCAATACACTTGCACTACCCATTAAAGTTGACTGAACATCTAATTTCCATAATTTGTGATCAAATGTGATCAAAACATCTTTCACAATAAAATAAAATGTTATTTGTAGGGTTGCACATTTTGGGGAATACTCAGAGGTGTGAATTAACAGTAAAATATGGACATTTTCAGAAATATATGCAAATTAATATTAATACCATTTAAATGTAGATGTTTTTTGCATCGGATATATTTACCATATCATATGGAGACAAAAACATAAACATTTGACCTTATCATAAGTAGACATAATTGCAAATGATTAAATCCTTCCAATATATATATATTTTAAACTATTTAGTTACGAATTGAACTTTAATTAAATGAGTTGACTCTTCACATGGCATGATTTCACTGAACAACAAAAGAAAGAGAATATTGAAAAAATAGAAAATAAATCATCCAGGAGGATCCTCTTGATGGGGCTGTCCATATCGGCAGACTGTGATATGGCCATTTCTTGGAGAGACTCCTTCCCCTTCAGGAGACTGTCAAACATGATGACAACACCACCCATACAGGTGTTACTGGGTAGCTTCAATGTGGTGCTCTTATTCTTCTCACTTTGCTTGGTTAGGTAGATTGCTGCTATAACTTGATGACCCATACCTACTGTAACCATTTCCTTGGCTTTCTTGTAGTTTTTTTATTTTATTTTTTTATTTCACCTTTATTTAACCAGGTAGGCTAGTTGAGAACAAGTTCTCATTTGCAACTGCGACCTGGCCAAGATAAAGCATAGCAGTGTGAACGGACAACACAGAGTTACACATGGAGTAAACAATAAACAAGTCAATAACACAGTAGAAGAAAAGGGGAGTCTATATACAATGTGTGCAAAAGGCATGAGGAGGTAGGCGAATAATTACAATATTGCAGATTAACACTGGAGTGATAAATGATCAGATGATCATGTACAGGTAGAGAGAGATATTGGTGTGCAAAAGAGCAGAAAAGTAAATAAATAAAAACTGTGGGGATGAGGTAGGTGAAAATGGGTGGGCTATTTACCAATAGAATATGTACAGCTGCAGCGATCGGTTAGCTGCTCAGATAGCTGATGTTTGAAGTTGGTGAGGGAGATAAAAGTCTCCAACTTCAGCGATTTTTGCTATTCGTTCCAGTCACAGGCAGCAGAGTACTGGAACGAAAGGCGGCCGAATGAGGTGTTGGCTTTAGGGATGATCAGTGAGATACACCTGCTGGAGCGCGTGCTACGGATGGGCGTTGCCATCGTGACCAGTGAACTGAGATAAGGCGGAGCTTTACCTAGCATGGCCTTGTAGATGACCTGGAGCCAGTGGGTCTGGCGACGAATATGTAGCGAGGGCCAGCCGACTAGACCACTTAGAAGTCGCAGTGGTGGGTAGTATAAGGTGCTTTAGTGACAAAACGGATGGCACTGTGATAAACTGCATCCAGTTTGCTGAGTAGAGTGTTGGAAGCGATTTTGTAGATGACATCGCCGAAGTCGAGGATCGGTAGGATAGTCAGTTTTACTAGGGTAAGCTTGGCAGCGTGAGTGAAGGAGGCTTTGTTGCGGAATAGAAAGCCGACTCTTGATTTGATTTTCGATTGGAGATGTTTGATATGGGTCTGGAAGGAGAGTTTACAGTCTAGCCGGACACCTAGGTACTTATAGGTGTCCACATATTCAAGGTCGGAACCATCCAGTGTGGTGATGCTAGTCGGGCATGCGGGTGCAGGCAGCGATCGGTTGAAAAGCATGCATTTGGTTTTACTAGCGTTTAAGAGCAGTTGGAGGCCACGGAAGGAGTGTTGTATGGCATTGAAGCTCGTTTGGAGGTTAGATAGCACAGTGTCCAATGACGGGCCGAAAGTATATAGAATGGTGTCGTCTGCGTAGAGGTGGATCAGGGAATCGCCCGCAGCAAGACCAACATCATTGATATATACAGAGAAAAGAGTCGGCCCGAGAATTGAACCCTGTGGCACCCCCATAGAGACTGCCAGAGGACCGGACAGCATGCCCTCCGATTTGACACACTGAACTCTGTCTGCAAAGTAATTGGTGAACCAGGCAAGGCAGTCATCCGAAAAACCGAGGCTACTGAGTCTGCCGATAAGAATCTGGTGATTGACAGAGTCGAAAGCCTTGGCAAGGTCGATTAAGACGGCTGCACAGTACTGTCTTTTATCGATGGCGGTTATGATGTCGTTTAGTACCTTGAGTGTGGCTGACCCGTGACCGGCTCGGAAACCAGATTGCATAGCGGAGAAGGTACGGTGGGATTCGAGATGGTAAGTGACCTGTTTGTTGACTTGGCTTTCGAAGACCTTAGATAGGCAGTGTATCCATTGTTTTTATTGTTTTAAACCTGGTATCGGTATTGAAGTCAAAATTATGGTATGACAACACTACTACTGGTAGTGGCTTGCCCATTGGCTTTTCTACTCCTGGTTGGCTACAATACAGCTGCCTGATGAGCCAGCTAGCTCACTAGCTAGACAATAGAGAACAAGCCACCAACAGCAAAGACAACAAAGATTTTTATAACTAACCTTATCTGTGGAGAGGAGCTGTAGCTAGCTATGGTTGTTAGCTACTAGCTTGCTAGTCAGCTAGCTAGTAAGCTTCTGCAACAAATGGAACTCCCCAGACAAACACTAGCCAGCTAGCTAAAGTTAGTTAACTAACTAGCAACTAGGGGTGTGCCGAGTACTCTGACAAAACGAGTATTGTAATAGAAGTATAACACGTTTTTTTATTATCCGTTATCCGAAAAATGTATGTGTAGCTGCCAGCATGCACATCTCTTTCACTCAAACAGTGAAGTGCTGCGTTCTCTAAACAACTATTGCAAAGTTCTTCTGCCTGTAGAGAAACGAGCGGGGTATTGGTTGAGCCTGCTGCAGCGATTGTATTAGAACAAGCTGCTCTCCCTCTGCTCTCATTTCCCCAGATAGACGCTCACTCACTCAGTCGTCTCAGGGCACAAGCACATTCCAGGTCAGCCCAAGCCCAAATCTCAAGAAACACACAGTACATCCACCATTGCAGAGAGATAAAGGGGAGTGACCTTGTTATGTTCTTGTTGAGCTCCCTCCTTTATTCTGTCAGTTGCCCGGCTAGCTCAGTCGGTAGAGCATGAGACTCTTAATCTCAGGGTCGTGGGTTCGAGCCCCACGTTGGGCGCTTCCTTTTGAATAGGAAGTGATTTCACAGCCTCCCTGGTAGTAATTGTAAATCCTTAAGCAATGGAATTTAATCCCTATTATATTTTTCGGTATATAATCAAAGTACACATGATTAAAAATACTAACACAAATAATATTTTTGTAGTATTTATGTTTTATTTGTAGTATTTCTCCAACTTCAAAAACTACTAAATTAATAGAGTCAAATTTAACCAACTATAAAAAATAAAATATTAAAATGTATTTAAAATTGTGAATACAGATGAGTAGTACAATCTTGTCTTTACGTCTATGAGCACAGTGAGTTTTAGAGGTGCAAAAAAATGTGCGCCCAACGTGGGGCTCGAACCCACGACCCTGAGATTAAGAGTCTCATGCTCTACCGACTGAGCTAGCCGGGCTGTGTGTATAGGACCAGCCCCTCCCTTTATATACCTTCAACCTTTACTACCCCTCCCCAAACCCTTCCTGATTGTAGCACTTACAAGTGTTCAGTATGTTATTTATTTAACGTTAAACAAAACATTAAATTCATTTTCTTATTTTAGTTGGTTTAATTGTACTCCGTTATTTTAGATGTTTTGAAGTTAGAGGCTACTAATTTGAAACTAATCAAATATTGTAAATGTTATAGTATTTGTAACTGAGCCCCACAGTGGACACCTCATAATACCCGTAAAACCTAGCGGTCAAACACGGAAATGGCTCCAATGGTTTTTCAACCATTCACTTGATCCATTGTGGATTTTAGAAACACTGCAAATAAGGGTTGTGTTTTGCGTAGGCTTACCCGAATGTGTCGTTTTGATAACCATGTAAATCTCTCTCGGACAAGGTGACTTATCAATATAATCGGTTTTATTTACTCTCAGATTTGAAAATGCAAGTGTTGCACACCAACAGATGGAGAACACCTACACCTGTCAGGCAATTCATTTCATCAATAATCTTCATTTTAATTTGACTTTACAAACAAGAGGGCTTCTTGGGCGCCCTGAAGCCTTCTTCACAACAATTGAACCGCTCTCCTTGAAGTTCTTGATGTTCTGATAAATAGTTGATTTAGGTGCAATCTTACTGACAGCAATATCCTTGCCCGTGAAGCCCTTTTTGTGCAAAGCAATGATGACGGCACGTCATACCTTGCAGGTAACCATGATTGACAGAGGAAGAACAATGATTCCAAGCACCACCCTCCTTTTGAAGCTTCCAGTCTGTTATTCCAACTCAATCAGCATGACAGTGATCTCAAGCCTTGTCCTCGTCAACACTCACACCTGTGTTGACGAGAGAATCACTGACAGCTGATGTCAGCTGGTCCTTTTGTGGCAGGGCTGAAATGCATTGGAAATGTTTTGGGGGGGATTCAGTTCATTTGCATGGCAAAGAGGGACTTTGCAATTAATTGCAATTCATCTGATCACTCTTCATAACATTCTGGAGTATATGCAAATTGCCATCATACAAACTGAGGCAGCAGACTATGTGAAAATAAATATTTGTGTCATTCTCAAAACTTTTGGCCATGACTGTACACCGACACTCCAACAGACACGTACAGTCGTATGAAAAAGTTTGGGCACCCCTGACAATTTCCATGATTTCCATTTATAAATAATTGTGTGTTTGGATCAGCAATTTCATTTTGATCTATCAAATAACTGATGGACACGGTAATATTTCAGTAGTGAAATGAGGTTTATTGGATTAACAGAAAATGTGCAATATGAATCAAAATAAAAGTAGACAGGTGCATAAATTTGGGCACCCCAATAGAAAAATCACATCAATATTTAGTAGAACCTACTTTTGCTAAAATAACAGCCTCTAGACGCTTCCCATCGCCTCTAATGAGTGTCTGGATTCTGGATGAAGGTATTTTGGACCATTCCTCCTTACAAGGCATTTTGGACCATTCCTCCTTACAAGGCATTTCCAGTTTGAGAAATACAACTTCATATAAAAACAACCTAATATTCAAAAGTTAGCGCCCAACGTGGGGCTCGAACCCACGACCCTGAGATTAAGAGTCTCATGCTCTACCGACTGAGCTAGCCGGGCTGTATCCATGTAGTTAAGCCCCTCCTCCCTTTGTAAACGAGTAACCTCCCCCACCAGAGATTAAAGACAGGAGGAGATAGGAATAACCTTGTCAATGAATGGAGGAACTTGTAATAAAATATAATTATATATAAATATAATTGTATTACCAAATTAACAAATAGTATATTTTCAGTTTATTAAAGTGTGAACATTTTAAGGTTTACTGGAGGTTACAAAATCACTTCCTAATTCAAAAGTGAGCGCCCAACGTGGGGCTCGAACCCACGACCCTGAGATTAAGAGTCTCATGCTCTACCGACTGAGCTAGCCGGGCTGATTGAACTATTTTCAGCCCCTCCATTTTAAACCTGAAACCCTATGCTCGTGACACGCATGTGCTACTTCAGCAACAAAATGCTTTAACTCTGACAAGGTAAGCAACCTTGTCTCTGTGGCGCAATCGGCTAGCGCGTTAGACTGTTAATCTAAAGGTTGGTGGTTCGAGCCCACCCAGGGACGGTCATTTTGATGGATTCATATAACAGTTGTTTTGATGTCAGGAGCTGGTCCTCAGAAATTGTAACTCAAATCAGAATGAACCTCTCCTGAGATTGTAGGAATGTTATCGCACTGTTGTAAGATTCTTTGTAAATATATTGCAAAAAATATCACAATTTTCAACAGTAAATTAGGCACGTTTAGTTTTCCTTGATTCAGCCAGTCGCCCCCCCCCCCCCAATTTTAATTTTTCTTAGAGAGTAAACAAAATGTGGTTGTACTGAGTATCAGAGGGCAGTGCAAATATTGTTTTGGAAGGGGGAAAAAACATGGTATTAT
The DNA here is from genome assembly GCF_023373465.1 of Oncorhynchus keta. NCBI lineage: Eukaryota > Metazoa > Chordata > Actinopteri > Salmoniformes > Salmonidae > Oncorhynchus > Oncorhynchus keta. The sequence goes on along the minus strand of NC_068433.1, from coordinate 24,312,608 downwards.
GATTTACAATTTCTTTACTTCAAAACAACTGTTATGAATCTAAAATGGTGCTAAAATTATATGAGTCACTAAATGCTGAAGCATTTGCTAAACATCAAAACAATCCGTCCCTGGGTGGGCTCGAACCACCAACCTTTAGATTAACAGTCTAACGCGCTAGCCGATTGCGCCACAGAGACTCGGTGCTTTATCGAAAAGGAGAATGGTTTATATTCTGTAAAAAACCATGAGGAAACAGCAAACATTTTTCAAAACGGTCTGTTTGAGATACAAGTTTCAGGTGGATTTAAGTATTTTTTTTTCTCAAACACAAGCTTTGGCCACAAAGCATACGCATAGCCTACATATATATTTCTTTAAAGGTAAAACTTCACAAAAGAACCAGTCCTCGTTAGTATAGTGGTCAGTATCCCCGCCTGTCACGCGGGAGACCGGGGTTCAATTCCCCGACGGGGAGAATAAGCTTTTTTTTCCCCCTTATAATTCTGGCTATCTTGTTCTGGTGAGATTAGCCTCATTGTATACAAGTATTCCCCGGCGGGGAGGATGCATTTTTTCCCTTATACTTCTGACTGTGAGATAAACCTCATTGTATACGGGTGTTCCAATCTGGCCTTTACCCCTCTATATTTTGGTGTAGAATAACCCGATGTAAAATGAAATTTATTGTAGAATGAGATCACAGACGCCGAGGGTCAGGGTCCCAGCCATTTAGTTTCTGTGGCCCAATTGGCTAGCACGTTTGACTGTTAATCTAAAGCATAGATGTGCAAGAGTGTACAAAACATTAGCCATAGCTGCTCTTTCCATGGCATAGCCTGACCGGCTGAAAGCTATTATCCCTAATTAATGTCACCTGTTAAATCCTCTTCCATCAGTGTAGATGATAGGTTAAATAAGGACTTTTAAGCCCAGAGAGGGTGAGTGGACAAGACAAAATATTTCAATCCTGTAGCCATAAAATCTGGTCGTTTTTACTTGAAAGAATAAAACCATCAATCATGAAATTTGCTGCTGGCACAATTACAGCCAAAGCAGTGCTGCCTCTTGCCTGGCTTGTCGCCTCAGTGAACAGGCACTCCCAAACATCTAGCAAGCTAGCACTAGGAATTGGGGGTGGCAAATTGTGATTTTTGAAATGCCTAACAACCCATACAATCAAAACGTGGCTACGAAGCTCTATTTTCTAACCTGCTGTTTTTTTTCATGTCTCTGAAAATGAAAAAGTTTGACCTTATATTTCAGTCAAAGATGTCAGATGACTGTGAAAAATCCCTCAGGACTTTCCCATACTTCTTGGCAATACAATGTCACATCGATCTTACTCCGATAGGTTGAGGAATACCCATCGCAAAGAGCAAATTGTATTTATTTATTTAACTAGGCAAGTCATTTAAGAAAATTCTTATTTACAATGATGGCCTACCAAAAGGCAAAAGGCCTCATGCGGGGACGGAAGCGGGAATTAAAAATACAAAAACAAATGAAATAGAATTATAGGACAAATCACACATCACAACAAGAGAGATAACACTACATAAAGAGAGACCTAAGACAACAACATAGCATGGCAGCAACACGTCAGCAGCACAAAATAAGGTACAAACATCATTGGGCAAAATAAACATACATTTTGCCGGTTTTACAAAAAGGTCTGTTCTACAGATTTGAACCTTCTTAGCACAGCACTTGCTTTACATTTGCCCTCATCACATCAATATAGTAATGTACAGTATTGGGAGTTTTAGACGTGGGTAACAACTGCCACATTAATGTTTTCAAATAATTTGTTGAAATTGACATTTTTCACATGTACAGCAACAACTGCATATAGCCTTGTGTAACTTTAAGAATTATTATTTTGGTCATGGTATATTTTGTGTCGTTATACCTAGTCTCATTGTCAGTTGTGTGTGTGTGTGTGTTTCTTGTTTTGTGCTTGTCTATATGTGTGCCAATAGGGACAACCAGTAGAACAGGATGTTATTGTGTAGTTGACTCATGCCCAACATTACTTTTGGCTCTAGTGAAACAGATATAGGTCATTTGTTTTTAAGAATAAGTCGAATTTTTTGAACAGTTCAATTCTCATTAGTATAGTGGTCAGTATCCATGCCTGTCACGTGGGAGACTGGGCTTCAATTCCCTGATGGGGAGATATAACTTTTTAATTGTATTTATTTTACCCTAAAACTTCCTGTTTATTTGCTTCAATCACGGAACACAACCAGCACTTAGGAGGCAGGCATCTATTTCCTTAACTTTAGAAAAGCCGGGCCTCGATACATATATTTCCTGAAGTCCACGATCATCTCCTTTGTTTTGTTGACATTGAGTGTGAGGTTATTTTCCTGACACCACACTTCGAGGGCCCTCACCTCCTCCCTGTAGGCCGTCTCGTCGTTGTTGGTAATCAAGCCAACACCACAGTGTCTCCCGACCCCTCCTGTATTTATGCTGCAATAGTTTGTGTCGGGGGGCTAGGGTCAGTCTGTTATATCTGGAGTATTTCTCCTGTCTTATCCGATGTCCTGTGTGAATTTAAGTATGCCATCTCTAATTCTTTCTTTCTCTCTCTCGGAGGACCTGCGCCCTAGGACCATGCCTCAGGACTACCTGGCCTGATGACTCCTTGCTGTCCCCAGTTCACCTGGTCGTGCTGCTGCTCCAGTTTCAATTGTTCTACCTGCGGCTATGGAACCTTGACCTGTTCACCAGACGTGCTACCTGTCCCAGACCTGCTGTTTTCAACTCTCGAGAGACAGCAGGAGCGGTAGAGATACTCTGAATGATCGGCTATGAAAAGCCAACTGACATTTACTCCTGAGGTGCTGACCTGTTGCACCCTCTACAACCACTGTGATTATTATTATTTGACCCTGCTGGTCATCTATGAACATTTGAACATCTTGGCCATGTTCTGTTACAATCTCCACCCGGCACAGGCAGAAGAAGACTGGCCACCTTTCAGAGCCTGGTTCTTCTCTAGGTTTCTTCCTAGAGGTTTCTTCCTAGGTTCCATCCTTTCTATGGAGTTTTTCCTAGCCACCGTGCTTCTACACCTGCATTGCTTGCTGTTTGGGGTTTTAGGCTGGGTTTCTGTATAGCACTTTGTGACATCAGCTGATGTAAGAAGGGCTTTATAAATACATTTGATTGATTGATACCCTCCAAGCTCATTAAGCATGAGGCCCTGGGTCTCAACCCCACCCAGTGCTATTGGGTCGTGGACTTCCCGACGGGCTGCCCCCAGGTGGGGAAGGTAGGAAACAACATCTCCACTTCGCTGATCCTCAACACTGGGTCCCCACAAGGGTGTGTACTCAGCCCCCTCCTGTGTACTCCCTGTTCACCCATGACTGCGTGGCCATGCATGCCTCCAACACGTTTGCAGACAACACAACAGTAGCAGGCTTGATCCCCAACAACGACGAGACAGCCTATGGGGAGGTGAGGGCACTCAGAGTGTGGTGTCAGGAAAACAACCTCTCACTCAACGTCAACAACACAAAGGAGATGATCGTGGACTTTAGGAAACAGCAGAGGTAGCACCCCCCTATCCACATCGATGGGACAGCAGTGGAGAAGGTGGAAAGTTTTAAGTTCCTCTGCGTACACATCAAACAAACTGAAATGGTCCACCCATACAGACAGTGTGGTGAGAAAGGTGCAACAGTGCCTCTTCAACGTCAAGAGGCTGAAAGCAATTTGGCTTGTCACTTAAAACCCTCACAATTTTTTACAGATGCACAATTAATTGTGACCAATAACATTTGATTTGGGTCCCTGATAGAGGTCGACCGACTATGATTTTTCAATGCCTATACCGATTATTGGAGGACCAAAAAAAGCCAATGCATCGGACGATTTTATATATATATATTTGTAATGACAATTACAACAATACTGAATGAACATTTATTTTCACTTAATATATCAATAAAATCAATTTAGTCTCAAATAAATAATGAAACATGTTCAATTTGGTTTAAATAATGCAAAAACAAAGTGTTGGAGAAGAAAGTAAAAGTGCAATATTTGCCATGTAAAAAAGCTAATGTTTAAGTTCCTTGCTCAGAAAATGAGAGTCTTCAATATTCCCAGGTAAGAAATTTTAGGTTGTAGTCATTATAGGAATTATAGCACTATTTCTCGCTATACCATTTGTATTTCATATACCTTTGACTATTGGATGTTCTTATAGGCACTATAGTATTGCCAGCCTAATCTTGGGAGTTGATAGGCTTGAAGTCATAAACAGCGCAATGCTTGAAGCATTGTGAGCTTGTGGTGAGCTTAGAGGGTACTATGGTATTGAAGGCCGAGCTGTAGTCGATGAATAGCATCCTCACGTGCATTCCTCTTGTTCAGGTGGGTGAGGGCACTGTGCATTGCAATGGAAATTGCGTCGTCCTTGGATGTGTCGGGCGATAGGCAAATTGGAGAGGATTGAGTTTGTCGGGAGGTAGGAGGTGATGTAGTCTTTGATTTAGTGTTGTCACGATACAAGAATTTTGACCTCGATACCGATACCAGGTTTAGAATCACAATAGTCAATACCATCATGATACTAAATACCACTCTTATTATTCAATAAGAGTTATTGAGTTATTGAGCTTGTTTAAGCTGATTTCATGCGGCGACAGATGACGAACAATCTCTTCCATTTAGGACTTTTTTTTTTATTTTACTGATTAAAAACATTTGCTGAATAATTTATTTTCTAAACGTCTCTTTAAGAAATGACTGACTTCTTTCGGCCAGGTAGAATGTGGCTGAGGAATCTGACTTTGTGGCTATGGAATCAAGTTGAATAAGGACGGGAGGCAAAGGAAGACGAAGTGAATTCGTTTTTGGTGGCGAGCAAGACAAAGGGAATGAATCAAGTTTTAGGTGACCATCAGCATATTTTGTGTTATGGTATCACAAACAAAGTACTAGGAAAGTGAATTCTGCTGTAAGCTAGCATTGAATGTTAGCCTCCAATTAAAGCTGGAAGCTACCTGCTTTGTTTTAAGTTGTGTAAAAGTGTTCCAGACTATATGGAAATAGTTTTGCAAACGCTAATGAACAGTTTCAACATTTCTACATGCCGTGTTGCATTATTTAAGTGTCAAATTTTGTGCAGCATGAGTGGGACGGTAAAGCAGCCCAGACAGCTCTAACAATGAATGAGTAAGTGGAGCATGCACTTTGCTCATCACTCTATAAAAAGGGCCTGCGCTGATACAGACTTGATTCAAAATCTGTAGTACCGAACCTTGTTTTTTTGTATCGGAAAAGTACCTACATTTCGGTATACAGTGCAACACTACTTTGACTAGCCTCTCCCAGCACTTCCTGATGACGGAAGTGAGTACTATGAGTCGGTAGTCAGTTCAGTTACTTTCCCTTTCTTGGGCACAGGGATGATCTAGAAGCATCTGGGGATAACAGCCTGAGAGATTGAAAATGTCAGAAAACACATATCTAGCTGGTCTGCACATGCTGTGAGGGCGCTGCTAAAGATGCCGTCTGGGCCAGCAGTCTTGCGAGGGTTAACATGTTTGAATGACTCACATACATCCTCCATGGAGACCGTAAGCACGTAGCCCTCGTTGCTCTCAGGGGTTCTCCTCGGCAGCTCAGTCGTTTTCTTTGTCGGCTTTGGGCAAGATGTACACAGCCGTAACGATATTCCCAGAGAACTCTCTCGGAAGGTAAACAGGGCGAAATTCGATGACTAGGTTGGGAGAGCAGAAGCTCACAAATTCCTGAAATGTAGGGTTAGGCAGTGGGATTAGGTTTAAAGTCAGATTTTATGATTTATTGGCTGTGCCAGCTAGTGACCACTCTGCAGAGCTGCCTTTTTAGAACAAGTTTCATGGCGAAAAACGCTAACCTGCATTTCTATAGGTGGACAAAGGCTGTGCTTACACAGTTAGCCAAATTCTGATAATTTTTCCACTAATTGGTCTTTTGGCCAATCACATCAAATCTTTTTCAGAGATGATCTGATTTGTCAAAACACCAATTCGTGAAAAAAAATATCACAATTGGGCTGCCTGTCTAAACGCATCCATATAGACACACACACACACACTATACCAATATTTACATCCTGTACACTCTTCAAAGTTCAAATATCCTAATGTCATCTACATAAAACATTTCGGCACGCTTTCTGACTTCTGTCTTTGATATGTTGTGTAGTGTCTTAACACTTAGTACTTATTTATGTAATAAGAAAGACTCGGAATACAAGCAATTGAACTGGAGCTTCACATTTACTCAAACGAGTTAGTACCAGAATAACATAGAACAACACTGCGCATGACCAAGGGTGCTCCCGCCTTAAAGGGGACATCAGTAATTAACAGAACATAACATTCCTTCTCTTATACAATCAGTTACTTTTACCAAACCACAACTGAAACATTTCCCAGAACTTGTTGTAGTTATTTTGCATCTTTTAATTTGAACTTGAACAGTTCGTTTTTGTTTGTTTGTTTATAAGTCTCGTCTGTCTGGTGGACGGTGCCTTCGTTCTGGGTAGCGCCTCGGATTGTCTGGAGGCTCCTGAACATCCTCAGTGTGTGCTTGTTCCATTATAGCTTCTGCTATAGCAGCACCTTCATCAACACGTTCCCTTCTTTCAGCCTGGGGTCTCTTTACTGCCCCACGGTCCTCTACAGTTCCCTGTGTGTCACTCTCAGGATCTCTCTGTGCCTGTTCTCTCTCGATTGTTGTGCTGTTTTCCGTGGAAAGCATTTGGTTAATGTGACGCCGCCAGATTATGTCTGGGTTCACTAGAACCTGGTAAGTTCTGGGTCCCGTTTGTGTGTGTACGGCCCCTCTTATCCATTTCCCTCCTCTTCTGTAGTCTCGCACCATCACTTCCTGTCCTGTTTGGAGATGGCGCTCCCGACCACCGGAGAGCATCTTGGCTTGTTTGTTCAGCACTTCATTACGCCTGTTTGGCTTCATGATGTCCAGCTGTGTGCGGAGAGGCCTCCCGAACATCAGTGCGGCTGGGCTTTCATTTGTCGTGGCATGTGGGGTGTTTCGGTAGGAGGCCAGGAACTTGGCCAGTTTTGTTTGTAAAGTCCCTTCGTCTCGTTTTGCTGCACAGAGTCCTTGCTTTAGGGTTTGCACAAAGCGTTCTGCCAGCCCATTGGTGGCAGGGTGGTATGGAGCTGAGGTTGAGTGTTTGATTCCATTTACTGTCATGAATCTTGTAAACTCGTCACTTACAAAAGCTTGCGCGTTGTCACTTACCAGCTGCAGTGGCAAACCGAAGCGTGCAAACGTTGTTCTAATATCTATAGCTATAGTAATATCTATAGCTATACTGAACAAAAATATAAATGCATTTTTTTTTTTACTGAGTTACAGTTCAGGATATATATCAGGAAATCAGTCAACATATCAGGAAATCAGTCAACTAAAAAAAAATAATTAGGCCCTAATCTATGAATTTCACATGACTGGGCAGGGGTGCAGCCATGGGTGGGCCTGGAAGGAAATAGGGTGGGCCTGGGAGGAAATAGGGTGGGCCTGGAAGGAAATAGGGTGGGCCTGGAAGGAAATAGGGTGGGCCTGGAAGGAAATAGGGTGGGCCTGGAAGGAAATAGGGTGGGCCTGGAAGGAAATAGGGTGGGCCTGGAAGGAAATAGGGTGGGCCTGGAAGGAAATAGGGAGCCAGGTTCACACAATCAGAATGAGTTTTTCCCCACAAAAAGGCTTTATTACAGACAGAAATAATCTTCAATTTCATCAGTTTTCCGGGTGGTTGGTCTCAGACAATCGCCCAGGTGAAGAAGCAGAATGTGGAGGTCCTGGGCTGGCATGGTTACACGGGGTCTGCGGTTGTGAGGCCAGTTGGTTGTATTCTCTAAAACAATTTTGGATGCAGCTCATGGTAGAGAAATGAACATGAAATTCTCTGGCAACAGCTCTGTTGGACATTCCTGCAGTCAGCATGCCAATCGCACACTCCCTCAAAACTTCAGACACCTGTGGCATTGTGTTGTGTGAAAAAACTGCACATTTTAGAGTGGCCTTTTATTGTCCACAATAAAAGTGCCTGTTTCCTTTTAATCAAAGAGCAATACTTGAAATTGCAATTTTGATAAACAACATGTTATGTTCTGTTAATTACTGATGTCCCCTTTCAGGCGGAGCACCCTTGGTCATGCGCAGTGTTGTTCTATGTTATTCTGGTACTAACTCGTTTGAGTAAATGTGAAGCTCCAGTTCAATTGCTTGTATTCCGAGTCTTTCTTATTACATAAATAAGTACTAAGTGTTAAGACACTACAATGGCGACGAGGATGATTACCTGCAGTGTGCATCACGAATACAGAGGGAGTTCGTAGGAAGAAATGAACATTTTGACCCTGTAGCACAACAGCTAGCAAGCAGTGAAGACGTGGGGAGAGCTGACGAGAACGAGGCGGCAGATCAAAGACCCGTGGAGCCGGAGGTAAAGAGAATGGCTAGCATCGGGAAAATAGATGTGTTTGATGACACGCAAGAAAACTGGGCAACTTACATTGAACGACTGGAACAGTACTTCATTGCAAACGACATTGCTGATAACAAAGGAGTACCAGCGCTGTTGAGTTTAATTGGCCCCAAAACATACAGTTTGCTAAGAGATCTGACTGCCCCTGTGAAGCCCTCAAATAAAACATTCACAGAGATTGTGGAGATATTGCAAAATCACCTATCACCTAAACCACTCCTCATCGCGGAACGTTTTCGTTTCCACAAGAGAGACCACAATGAGGGGGAGGGTGTTAGCACATATGTAGCAGTGTTGAAGAAACTGTCTGAACATTGCCAGTTTGGAGAGAACCTAAATGACACATTAAGGGATAGATTTGTTTGTGGACTGAAACATGAACACATTCAAAAACGTTTGCTCACAGAATCAGAGCTCACGTTTGCAAAGGCTGTTGAAATTGCTGTGGCTATGGAAATCGAGACTAAAGATGCATTTGAGTTGCAAAGTAAAAGAAGTACTGACCTGTCACAAATTTCCCTGCACAAGTTTTCACGCAGTCGACAGCGCCCCGTGTGGCCGAAAAATGCAACAGGTGTGACAGAGATGGTCACAGAGCAGAGGACTGCCGTTTCAAAGACAAAATTTGTCACAAATGCAGTAGAAGGGGGCACATTCAAAGAGCATGCAAAGCAAAATTCAGTCACAACAGGAAAACTGAGAAAATTAAAGGGTCTGTGAATGCACTAGCAGAGAACAGTGGCAGTGATTCAGATGAACGATTAATTGGTACAAAAGAGTTAAACACAGTGACTTCTCCCAGCAGTAGCATAATATGGGTGACACCAGATATCGAAGGCAAACCCCTCAAAATGGAGCCGGACACAGGATCTGCAGTGTCTATAATTTCCACTACCGTCTACAATGAGCACTTTAAGGCTATCAAGCTGAAGAACACAAATGTGTTGCTGAAGACCTACTCAGGAGAGAGATTGAGCCCAATGGGGGCGTTGCAGGTCAGAGTGCATTATGGGGGGCAAACACAGCAGTTACAGCTGTATGTGGTGCCTGGAACTGGCCCCCCATTATTTGGCAGGGAATGGCTTTCAAAAATAAAGCTGAACTGGTGTGACTTGAAAATGCTCAACACGTTCCAGTCCAAAGAGAATGGTACAGACCAAACACTGGAACACTTGCAGAAGAAATACACCACAGTTTTCAGTGATCAGATGGGAACAGTAAAAGGCTTCACAGCAAAACTTGTACTAAGAGATGATGCAACCCCCAAATTCTGAAAAGCCAGATCTGTTCCATACTCCCTGAGACCAAAGGTGGAAGCGGAAATCGATCGCTTGCAGGATACAGGGATCCTGACGAAAGTGGACAGAAGCAAATGGGCCACACCCATAGTTCCTATTGTGAAGAAAGACGGGTCTGTTAGAATGTGTGGGGACTTCAAGGTAACTGTGAATTCAATGTTGCATGTGGACCAATACCCCCTACCACGCCTGGATGACATCTTTGCTGCACTAGCTGGTGGGAAACACTTCAGTAAAATCGATCTGAAACAGGCTTACCTGCAGCTACCGGTTGAAGAGAGTTCCAAACAGTACCTGACAATAAACACACACAAAGGTCTATACAGGTATAACCGCCTGGTTTTTGGCATTGCATCAGCCCCAGCCATTTAGCAACGAACTATTGACCAGATTTTGCAAGGAATCCCAGGAACCCAGTGTATCCTGGATGACATGATCATAACAGGACGCACCGACAAAGAGCACCTGGCTAACCTGGAAGAGGTCCTGAAAAGACTGAAAGAGTATGGTCTACAGGCAAACTTAAAGAAGTGTGAGTTCTTCAAAGACAAGATTGTCTTCTGTGGACATGAGATTGACTGTAATGGATTGCACAAAAACACAGGACAAAATCGAGGCAGTGGTACAGGCACCACGACCACAAAATATCACAGAAGTGAGATCTTTCACGGGACTGACAATTACTACAGAAGATTCCTCCCAAATCTTTCAGCAGTACTCCAGCCTCTAAATCAGCTCCTGGAAAAGAATAGGACATGGCGGTGGACAGAACAGTGTTATAAGCTAAATATTTACCAGTCGATGTGCAAGGGAAAAAGTTAACAGATTGTGAAATGGCAGATCGAGTATGTTCCTCCAGGCTCTGCACTCTGGTCCCCGGGCACGCAAAGCTCCACTGTTGATTAGGCCTAGGCCTACATTTTTAGACAAGACAATTATTATACCTGGGCTACAACAACACATTGCAATGAGGAATGTATTATTGTTATCAAGTGAGTGAACAATTATTGTCTATAGGTTGTAAAACTGCAATGATGTAGGCTAATTTGAATAACCTCTCAAATGTGTTTTGTTTCAAGCTGAACTAACTGCATTGGCCTACAACCTAGGCCTGATTATGCAATCATTTGGATCAGTTTGGGTCTATTCTCAACAGTTTAGAAGGTTTGAAAGACAACTCATAATAATGTATTTTGTCAGGATGTAGCCCAGGGTTAAGATTGGCCTATAAGAAAATGTTGCCTTCTCCTTTCCTACTCCCTGACCGTTCTTAATTCTTTAGCCTATTTTACATTCAGCAAGCGTGCATATCTCGTGCAATATGCTATGTGTAGGCTAAAGAAATAAAATGAAATAAGTGACCAACAAGCTTTTGTAGTCTGGCTTTTCCTGGGACTCCACAAGATTTAAGAGGGAAAGCCGTGGCATGGAAGAGGCCAGGTGCGTAATTGCGCAACAGAACAATGACAGACAGGATCGAGAGGTAACCTATAGCTTAAATTAGAAGTGTATTCATATTAGCCCATAATTCACAAGCTCAATGTTAGCACAGTGATATAAAAGTGCATTTATCAGATAACGAAATCATAGGTAGCCTGAACACTTTGTGCGCTCGCGCTGAGTGCGCTTCCTCCCAGTCCCATGATACCAGCTCTAAAAGCCATACAGCTACCCTATTGTTTCAGTTTTTTAGGGACAAGAACTGTATCCTACCTAGGCTACAACAACACAATGTAATGAAGAATGTTATTATTGTTTTCAGTTGAGTAGCCTACAAAACTCGAATCAAGGCTGTAAACCTCAGTAAATAGCCTATCTAAAAAGCCTGGCGTATTAAATATATATTAATTTAGAAATAACTGCATCCTGCCTGCCTGATTGGGCAACCATTTAGTTTTTTTTTTTATTCTGCAGTTTAGCCTACAAGGTCCTGACACGTTAGCTGGCCAGTAATATGTTGTAATTTCTCAGGATGTACAGGCATGCATGGATTTCTGGTGGCGCGCATATGAATTATGATAATGCGAGAGCATGGAGAAAGTTGTATCTATTCATTATTACCATCAGACTCACTCCTTGAATGCCCTACTCCTTGAAGTTTTCAGTTGTCTAAATCAGCACTATTTTGCTCAACATATATATATATATTTTACCTTTTTAGTGTGTGTATGTACTCTACTCTATTTATACTTTTCAACAGTAAACGTTTTTAAAAAGGAGGATGTCATGCCCATCACTTTTAGCTCTATGGAAAGGAAACTTCTTATATTTTCATACAATATATATTATATTCTTATACTTATTATGTAACTTCTTATAAATTGCCAGGTCCTCGTTAGTATAGTGGTCAGTATCCCCGCCTGTCACGCGGGAGACCGGGGTTCAATTCCCCGACGGGGAGGAAACTTTTTGAAAATTCTGTTCGAGAGATTAACCCCCATTTTATTTTAATTTTATTTATTTCACCTTTACTACTTTCACCAGGTAGGCTAGTTGAAAACAAGTTCTCATTTACAACTGCGACCTGGCCAAGATAAAGCATAGCAGTGTGAACAGACAGCAACACAGAGTTACACATGGAGTAAACAAGTAATTCATATCTTGACTTCAACCCCGTTCTATTTTGAGATTCTATACTTCGTCTGCCTGGTGGCCGACCTGTCGACACTGTGCCCCTTTTTAACGATAACGATAAACGAAAAGAAAAAAAGTCACATCCCTAGTTTTAATATTGTAAATCTTAAAAAATATATAATTGTCTCGAAGGACCATATAATTTGTGAATATTAATCCAACTAGGACCATACAATTTATAAATATGAAGCCAACTAGGACCATATAAATTAAATGTGAATCTGGTTCAAAGGACCATGCAATGTATACATATTAATCTGTCTCAAGGGAACATATAATGTTAGTGTTTATAGATATGAATCCGCCCCGAAGGACCATACCAGCAAAAATGTCAACGCAACATGCAAAAATGTCAAATATTTATCAAACTGGTCTGAGATCACACTGTTGGAGAGATTACCGCCCACTGCTGTCGTAATTGTAGTACTGGCCTGAAGAGACCGAGACCGTGAAGTCAAGATCTGAATGGCCTCTTAGTGTGAAGCGTATCTCACAGACAGACATATACACAATATAATATAATAATATACACAATAAAAAGTATTCCTCCCCGTCGGGGAATTGAACCCCGGTCTCCCGCGTGACAGGCGGGGATACTGACCACTATACTAACGAGGACTGAAAACTCTGATTAAATCCAATCATTATGTATTGAGAATACAGTATTTGGACCTGACACATAACGCCCATGAACATTTTATGTTTTGCCATTGGTATTCCATAGTACTGAGCGATTAATGCTTTTTGTGGTCGGTTCGGTTTCGGTTAGATGATGAAAAAATAATCACGGTTTTTGATATTCAATTCACTATGCATTATATGGGTTGAATGCTGTAACAACACGAATAAAACAACTAATAAAAGTCATTCAATGGTATTGACTGGTTATCACTTATTAACCATCAGTTATTCACATTACTTTAATAAAATCTTTGTTTTATTTGATGACTTTATTATTTCATTTCAAGTCATCTCATCTCTATAGAGCTGCTGCCTACGTTGTCTGCCAAAATCACTATTTTTGTAGATCTTCAACGTAAACAATTCATACTTTATTGAATTTACAATCACTTAAATCATGTATTTTCAGGCTCGCAAAGTAACTGCTTTCGAAATCTCTCTTGGTCGCTGTTTGTCTGCCCTGCGGACTGTACAAGATTAAGCAGGCACGCAACGGATTATTGTCATTGTAGTTAATTACCACGTTTTCTGAGCAAAACCATGTACATTGGCCTGTTGGAAACTACAACTCCCTGATTTATCTCTACAGAAACTGCAAATCGATCAAACAGAAAACAAATGAACGAAATGCAATTCAAATAACTGAACCGAAGTAAATATATATGTTTATTTATTTTTGTATATTTTGTATAATAAAACATTTAAAAAACTGAATTTCAGTAAAACGCTAAACGCTAGTATTCCATAAGCTTGTCGAAGGGAGTGCACCCTCTCTAATGTATCTCTGAATCGCTGGAAGGCAGTCTCACTGTCCACCAGCACATCACACGCACAGAGGCCAGCCACAAAGCCACACAGTATGCATTGAGACAGAGGAGGAGAGAGAGCAGTTGATCTTTCCTATAATCTAAAACTAATATGGTGTGAGAGCAATCTTGAAATTACAAAAACGAACAAAAATTATATATTTATTCGTGTATGTATAGAAATAAATAATATAATTCAAAACCTACTTCTGAGAGCATTATTTAGACACAAACAAAATTATAGCTGTGGATAAAGCGTTCCATTTCATAATTGCATGCCATAACTTGCTCTCCTGCAATACTTGAACGCTTAAGAACTGTGTATGACAACGGGTATTAATTTCGGACAAAAAACTGTTTCCGCCCGGTCTCGAACCGGGGACCTTTCGCGTGTTAGGCGAACGTGATAACCACTACACTACGGAAACTAGATGCAAGCTGTTGCTGTCTATATAGTTTTATCCTGGAAACTAATCCTACACTCACTCCAACTCTGAAATTCTGTTTCTTACCTGGCAGATGGACTACATGTACTGTATGTACCGAGTTAGGTGGAATCCCTGCGCTACGTTATAGTTGTATTATATTATTATCAGTGGTACCTGGTGTAGTATGATCTAAAATAAAGGCGCGCGACAACGAGGTTCTAGCTCCAGCCTGTTTATTAACCGAACCCTCGCATGTCCTACATAGGTACGGATACCCCCAAGGGATAACCTACTACACCTGGCAGACGGGTAACATGTCCTGGAGGTACTGTGTCCTGGATCAGGTGATTGTCCTGCAGGTCTACAGAGACTAACTTCAGATTCAGGTTATTCCAGTTGGCGGTGTTGTGGATCAGGTAGGCATTGACGTACTGCCGCTGCTCGTCATATAGAGGTCACAACAGGCTCACTCTTTGGGTGACATTTTGTGTAGTGGTTGAAAAACAAGTTTTAATGACTCCAACCTAAGTGTATGTGAACTTCCGACTTCAACTGTACATCTCGTTCTATCTGCATGAACAGTATTCTCTTGAAATTGGAGTCCTCGAGATTTCCAGCCATAGCCTACCTAGGCTATGTGCCTATGATCGAAATCAACACAGGTAGGCTGCAATTGTTTTCAAATATGTAGCCTATTTGATGAATAAACATTAGCTTACAGCTCCACTACACGTAAACTAGTCTACTTAGCATAGGGAAGATCATAACAATTCCTCTAATTCCTTTTCTACAAAGACCCACACAATTTTCCCGCTCATTTTACCAGCATTGCTCGGTGTAGAAGCGAACAGACTTGCTTTCTAGTTTGACACGCTATGACGCCATAGACACCTGCTGTCACACCCTGATCTGTCTCACCTGTCTTTCACCCTGATCTGTCTCAACCTGTCTGATTGTCTCCTTCACCCATCTTCCCCATTATCCCCTGTGTATTTATACCTGTGCTCTCTGTTTGTCTGTTGCCAGTTCATCTTGTTTGTTCAAGTCAACCAGCGTTTTGTGTCTCAGCTCCTGCTTTTTCCAGTCTCTCTTTTCTCGCCCTCCTGGTTTTGACCCTTGCCTGTCCTGACTCCGAGCCCGCCTGTCTGACCACACTGCCGACCTGTACCTTTGCCCTCTGAACAGGGAGTACAGGAGAGGGCTCAGAACGCACCCTTGTGGGGCCCCAGTGTTGAGGATCAGCGGGGTGGAGATGTTGTTACCTACCCTCACCACCCGGGGCCGGCACGTCAGGAAGTCCAGTACCCAGTTGCACAGGGTGGGGTCGAGACCCTGGGTCTCGAGCTCGATGACGAGTTTGGAGGGTACTATGGTGTTAAATGCTGAGCTGTAGTCGATGAACAGCATTCTCACATAGGTATTCCTCTTGTCCAGATGGGTTAGGGCAGTGTGCAGTGTGATTTCGGTTGCGTCGTCTGTGGACCTATTGGGCCGGTAAGCAAATTGGAGTGGGTCTAGGGTGTCGGGTAGGGTGGAGGTGATATGGTCCTTGACTAGTCTATCAAAGCACTTCATGATGACGGAGTGAGTGCTACGGGGCGGTAGTCGTTAAGCTCAGTTACCTTAGCTTTCTTGGGAACAGGAACAATGGTGGCCCTCTTGAAGCATGTGGGAACAGCAGACTGGGATAAGGATTGATTGAATATGTCCATAAACACACCAGCTAGCTGGTCTGCGCAAGCTCTGAGGACGCGGCTGGGGATGCCGTCTGGGCCTGCAGCCTTGCGAGGGTCAACACATTTAAATGTTTTACTCACATCGGCTGCAGTGAAGGAGAGTCCACAGGTTTTGGTACCGGGCCGTGCCAGTGGCACTGTATTGTCCACAAAGCGAGCAAAGAAGTTGTCTAGTCTGTCTGGGAGCAAGGCATCGTGGTCCGCGACGGGCTGGTTTTCTTTTTGTAATCCGTTGTTGACTGTAGACCCTGCCACATAACTCTTGTGTCTGAGCTGTTGAATTGCGACTCTACTTTGTCTCTATACTGAAGCTTAGCTTGTTTGATTGCCTTGCGGAGGGAATAGCTACACTGTTTGTATTCGGTCATGTTTCCGGTCACCTGTAAATGTTTTTGAATGGCCTACTCAAAGTCCAAACCTAAACTCGATTGAGATGTTGTGGCAGCACCTGAAATTAGCAGTTCATGCTTGAAACCCTCATGTTGCTGCGTTAAAGCAGTTCTGCATGGAAGAGTGGGACAAAATTCTTCCACAGTGATGTGAGAGACTGATAAACAACTACAGGAAGTGTTTGGTTGCAGTCATTGCAGCTGAAGGCAGCTCAACCAATTATTGTGTAATTTAATATTTATACATTTTTTTAACCTTTTATTTAACAAGGCAAGTCAGTTAAGAACAAATTCTTATTTACAATGACGGCCTACTTGTAAATCCCTCCCCTAACCCGAACGACGTTGGGCCAATTGTGCGCTGCCCTCCACTAATGTTGTTGTTTAAGGGAACAATTACTTTTTCACACAGGGGTTTTGGGTGTTGCATAACTTTGTT
Source organism: Oncorhynchus keta (assembly GCF_023373465.1). NCBI lineage: Eukaryota > Metazoa > Chordata > Actinopteri > Salmoniformes > Salmonidae > Oncorhynchus > Oncorhynchus keta. Next base: position 24,295,691 of record NC_068433.1, on the reverse strand, counting down.
TTATAAAGTAAATGAAATAATTATCAAAATGTTGCGATTTGTTCACTCAGATTAATTTGATCTAATATTAGGTTTTGGTTGAATATATACAAACATTCAGTGTCAAAAATATGTAAAAATAGAGAAAATCAGAAAGGGGCATATACTTCTTCACGGCACCGTATAGGGAATAGGATGCCATTCTGGACACAGCCCTCCACTCTCGTCTCCCTGTCTGCTTTTTGTTTATTATCTGGCTTAGCAGAGAGGGTTTGAGCACTTGACTAGAAGGACCATTGTCCTTACAAATGACTGAGGATGCTGCTCATGTTCTGGGAGTCACAGTGCCATCACAAGAATATGGTTTCCCAGACACAGATTAAGCCTAGTCTTGGTCTAAGAAGGACTTTCAATAAAGACTAGGTTAAATCTGTATGGGAATCCGTCCATAGGAGTAGCTCCTCAACCCTCTGAGTCCTTCTGCCTGTACAGCCTAACTATACTTCAGACACTTCTATAACAACCTAAACTAACTATAACATGTTCAACTTGTACACAGTGACCCTGCGACGGCGTCTGCACTTTGAGTTTGTCACGTTCCGAGAGCCCATGGAACCAATCCCGCCCTGACGTCCTACGTCTCCCAATTCACAGGGACCAACAGCATCAACATTTGAGCGTGAGGAGTGGAGGGTTATATTTACATGAATGGTGATGTAAAGCAGGCATCAATTTATTGGTGTTTTAACATATTTTGCAGTATGTCCTATGTTTTGGGGATTGCCCTCACTTTTTTTTATTTTTTATATATAGCTTAAAGATGATGATGATGACCAATATAAAATGCTACTGTCTGTCTGTGGGGTCATTTACATATCTCTATTTTTTTTATCCCTTCATTCAAAACCCCCCAAAATACAGTCCATTGATTCCTCACTCCATTTGTTTGTATTTCATATTCAAGAGCTTCGTGCTCTACAACAGTTGTATTTTTTCATTGTGAACGAAAGACTGTTCAACGATGTGAATCATGAATTAAAAAGTGTGTTTGCCGTGAAGAGACTGCTTTTAACACGCAAATCAACAAAAGTTTCACTTGAATGAGAATTTTATTTAGAGGATAACTGAATATAACTGCAATACCCTAACAAATACGACAATAATTGTTAGATATATTACTATAAGAGTTGATATTTACAGTAGAGCATTACAGAGTGCCATAAATGTGGGATTACATTATGTGGAATCCCCTCTGCATTCCAACGGAGTATACTTTTCTGCTTATGGTACAATATATTGTAATATTCATGAGGTTTAAATGTTAACAAATTACAGGTCTGCAACACATGAGAATGTAGCGTTTGAAGTACACAGACAGGCGGGTGGAGGGAGGTTGATCGTCCGACTTCAGTGGAGGCTGGTGCCACTTTAAATCGGAGAACAGGCTCCTTGTAACGGCTGGAGTTAAAATGAGCCCGTTCTTCGATTTCTCCCTCCACCAGCCTCCACTGTCCGACTGTGATTCCGTCCCTGTCTACTCCGCTAGCTTCAAGTAGTGTTCCAGTGAGCCGTGGCTGGGGTCTAGGCTGTGTCCATACCCGGGGCTGCAGGGCAGGCGGGGGTCAGCGCTCTGAACGAGGGTCATCTTACAGGTCAGAGTGTCCACCCGAACCTCGCACCACCCTGGGAAGTCCACCGGGTGATGCACCCTGTACAGAGAGAGAGAGAGAGAGAGAAGGGTTGTTGAGCTGGTAGTCTAAATGTTTTCAATGGCTTGCTTTACATATATGCTTTCTCTGAAAGCATGATGATGACAATATAGATAATATAGATAATGTAATACAACTCTAAGCATTTCAGAGCCTGGGGGAATATATTCCTTGCATTTATTTTCAAATGAAAAACCATAATTATCAGATCTTTAGAGAATAAAAATAAAAATTCCCTTTCAAGGACCTCTGCGCCTGGATACAATTTTCATGGCTGTATTGCATTGCAAGCTTCTCCCAACCATGGCAATCAGGTTCCTATTCCCACCGCTGCAAATCTAAATACAACGACCCAGAAAGGCACATTGATCACAGGTGCGTAGTGTACTTACGTCTCGCAGCAGCCGACGCCGACAGGATGCAGACAGGTACACTGCAGACAGCCGTCCTCCATCCAGGACTCCCCCAGAGAGAAGTGTCTCCCCTCGTACACACACAGCGCTAGGGTAGAGAGAGACCCCCCACCAAAGGTGTTACCCCAATCATACATAAACCAAGCCTCATTTATCCACAAAACTTCAACTTCAATTTATAAATCACACCTTTAACATTAACTAAAGTAATTTAGTACCAAAAGCAGTCTTCCTGGGCTTGGACGTGTTGACGATGGACTTTCATTTAAGAAGAGCAAACCTGAATGATACCCTGAATCACGGGGTAATAAAAATCTACTCTGAACTTAAAATCCATTCAACAGGCCCAATGCCTTCAGATTAACGCTAAACACCCTATCCTAGAGCATGGCTTTGCTTACCTTTGGAGTTGAAGTGGCACTGCATAGGAGCCGCAAGGCAGGTGGTCCAGAGCAGTGTCCCAGCCAGGAAGGTCAGTGGCCAGTTTCTCCCAACAATGGAGTCCATCGTCACCATGTTCTTCATGTTCTCGTTTTGTAGTTCTAGATCTAGTTCTCAGAGTTTTCCGATTCCTCTCTTCCACCTCAATTTATACCCCAACATCTTTACGACCGCAGCGTAAAGGGTGGAGGTGGGGTTAGTTAGCTCCATCACGAGGACCGACCAGGGTCGAGGCAGGTTTGTGGGGCAACAGGGTTGGGCTTGGGGGTCTGTGTCTTGGCATCGCCTTGGCAATCTGGAGATCAGCACCTCTTCGCTCCAGTGGGCATGACCTCTAAAATGATAGAAACACGGACACATCCTAAAATGACTAAGACTTGGAGGCTAAGAGAGAGGTGAGAGGAAGGAGGGAAGTGAGAGAGAGGTAGAAAGGAGAGCGGAAGGGGAGGCCTGTGGAGAACCAGTAATAGAGAGAGGAATAAATGGCTGACATGATTTAACTCCATTGATTCAAATCTGTGTTCATCCACATAAGATTTCCCTATTGGGATTGAAGTTAAATATCTTCATTACTACCTTACTAAGGATTACAGCTGAGGAGGAAAGTACCAGTTAGTGACTAGCTGCGTTACCTTTCACTACCAGATGTGTTACTATGTGGTTACTAAGACGCTCTTACATGCAAACACAGATGCATAATACTGCAAGATGAAGTCAGCGACCTACTGCCTCCACTGACCCCAGTCTACCTCATTTGGATGAGCTCATGTGTATGATGTCATGGCGTGCAGCCGTGTCTCCAATCTGTGACCTCATGCGGGCCCTGTCCAGCAGCGGTTAGTCAATCGCCCACCCCAGAGGAGCAGAGACAGAGACGCAGGATGTTTGGGAGCAGGAAACTCATAAAGGACAGGATAAGACTTTTTTACTTTTATACTGGCTGCTGCTATGGCTGCTGCAGGCAGGTGGCAGGTATGCATGTGTATGCTTTTATACACCCGCTTTTATACACCCGCTCTTCAATTTAGGATGAAATGTGTCATGATTTTAGGGCGACAGCCTGGTCTATGGAATGTCAAATGGAAAAGGATGGAGATTCTCTCACTCTCATGCTACCAATGAACTGCTCGTCCATGAAGACACTAATGGGTGTGAGACAAATTGCTTTTGTTTTAAGAGGGTTTTCCTACTCAGCACCTCTTTAAATGGCGTCAATCAAAGGGTGGGAATCCGTCAGCATCCGTCATCGTCTTATTGTATAGGACCCTTAGGTTCTGGGAGGGGAGAATATTTAGTGCTGTACTTTTGACCAGGCAGAGCCATATAGGCCCTGCTCAAAAGTAGTGCACTGTATAGGGAATAGGGTGCCATTTGGGACTCAAACATAATGTGGACAGGGTACTGAGGTGACCAGGTTCCAGAGTCGAGACATGTTCCTCCTCAGACTGTGACAAGTCAAGCTGTGGAGCTGGAGAGACATGGGCAACTTTGTCATACACACACACACACACACTGAGTCACAACAATACAGGACAAGAGCACGTCAGGGCCCTGCTGTCAGCATCACCCCTAGCTGACGAGGGAGACCTATCAACACCCGCCAGACTTCTGTGGGGGTAGGAGGGAACACGGGCGTAAAACACTAATTGTGAGGCCCGCGGGGTCCATTGTGAAAAACATGTTCCCTCATCACAGGTTTTTCCCCATGATCTCTGTCTGTCTGCAGATTGACAGCAAAAGTGGAAGGAGATGAGCTAATGTTTTGTTCTGGCTCAGGGAGCGTTAACTTGCTACCTCAGATAGAACAACTCTACCCTGCCAAATCACATGTCCCAAACAAACCCTCCTTTTTTAGGGTTTTACTGGGTTAGCAGACTCTCTTATGCAGAGTCAATTACACGAGAAATGAGGGTTAGGTGCCTTGCTCAACAGATGTTTCACCTTGACGGCTCAGGGATTTGAACCAGAGATCTTTCGGTTACTGGCCCAACGCTCTTAAACCTGCTGCCAATCACCCCAATACAAGACAATAACCCCACAAGACTGCCCCATGGAGATGTAGAGAGCAAGGGATGCAGTTCAATTTAAGCACTCTGCTAGTAGTGCCTATGATGGCATGTGCTCCAACCCAAAGACCAACGAAGAGGTTTAGTGTATACACAATTCAAAGTAAGACATTTCATTTGCACATAAATGTGTTGCAAATCTATAATGGAACTCAAATCCCATACATCCTAGGCCGTCATTGAAAATAAGAATTTGTTCTTAACTGTCTTGCCTAGTTAAATGAAGGTAAAATAAAAAATAAAATAAAAAATGTACTTCTGTTGACTATCCCTTTAAGATTACACGGTTAACCCCGCCCCCAATTTTCCCATCCAGGAAGTAAGTGACCACTATCAGACCAGCTAAATCAACATTTGAAAACAACGATTGGGAACACACTCGCCCATTGACAGTGACTTAGAGATTGATTAAGTTTTCCTGATATCAGCAGCAGACTGTTGTGATCACAAAAAAACATAATCAAGTCCGAAAATAAATGTGTCGCCATAATGTCATTATTGTGAATCGAGGCGATAAAAGTTCACATTTCGATCGGACTGATGGTCTGTAAACGGACTGTATATCTCAGTATTTTTTTCAAGACAACTGCAGAAACTATTGTTTGTGCGATACCAAGGGGATTTTTGCACTCAGGCCTTCCAAGCTAGCCACGGCCAGGAAAGGCTTGCTCGCTACAATCCTATTTGCCTCTGCGAATTTATGAGTAACGTTCGCTAGCTTTTTACTTGTATGTGTTAAATAAGATGGACACAGACAAGTTTAACTATGTCTACAGTTGTGACTTGGACATTAATGTTCAACTGAAAATGTAAGTATTTTGTTACCGTGGGCTACTTATGGGCCATACTGTACAAGTAGCAAGTTAACTATCTCGCTCGATCCTTAAATGCTCTTCTAGGTTTTAGGCTGAGTCTCAGAAGAACGTTGACATCTGCTGTAAAAAGGGCTTTATAAATACATGTGATTGATTGATGTCAACAATATCAGTCAGTGTAGCTATAGCTGGCTACCTAGGTCTTATTATACCTCAGTGACCTAGCTAGCCTACTTATGTCCATAACTGCGTACTGTTAAATGATAGCATGTTGACATCAATTACAATGCACCTCGAGTCTCTGTCTAATACCACTTTACATGCATGAAAAATGATTGCAACACTTGTCCCAAAAGTATCTCATTACATTGCTAGCTGACGTTAGTTGTTTGTCTTCTATTTACCTTAGCGAGCATGGCAACACCATGACTCAACCGGTATCACGGCTCCATAACGTGCCCGGTGAGGGCTCTTATTTGGGAACACGGAAAAATCCGCATTTTCTTGACATCATGCCCATTCCAACGGCTCATCTACCTCTCGTGACGTCACTTAACGAGCTCGGCTTCGCTGTGGTGGCCCGTAAATAACGTTCATAATTCTCAACAAACAGTGCAGTGCTTCCCGTTAGGCCGTTACACACTGGAATAATAGGGTGATGCGTTTTGTCACAACTTGTCAGGGGACTGTTAACGTTGTCTCAACACCGCAGAATGTACAAAGATATGTTCCAGGGATATGCCCTGTCATTTAGCCTAGTGGCAATACAACTAATTTAGCCAAATGTGAACACACTTGCAGGTGTTCATAGATCTGTGGACCTCCAGAGTGTTGATCTACAACTTTTGTCTAGAATTTTTAGAACTTTGGCTGAGTAGAGTGGCTAAGAATACTGATTCTGAAAGGGAAGGATGACAAGTGATGGTGGTGGTGTCAAACTACTTCCCTCTGTCTGTCTCTCATGACCCCCCCCCCCCTCCCTCTCCCAGAGGCAGTTTGGAGGGCAAGCGGGAGCAGAAGAGCTACAAGGCCCTGCTGCAGGATCCAATGTTGCGGTTCTCTGGCCTCTACCAGGAGAACTGCTCAGACCTTTATGTTACCTGTCAGGTGTTCGCAGAGGGCAAGCCCCTGGCGCTGCCCGTGCGCACCTCCTACAAGGCCTTCAGTACACGCTGGAAGTGAGTGACACCCAGGCTGTGTCCCAAATCCCAAATGGCAACCGATTCCCTACATAGTGCACTACTTTTGGACAGGTTGGTGCACTATATAGGGAATAGGGTGCCATTTGAGAGCAACGGTAATCAACTCTTTGACCTGGTTGGTCTTTATCTCACATTGTAGACTCATTTCACGATAATCTATACAAAATATAATTGTACTTGTGAACTGTTCTGTTCTGTCTCACTCTCTCTCTCCTCCCTATCGCCTCTCTCTCTCTCTCTCTCCCTGTCTCTCCTCCCTATCACCTCTCTCTCTCCCCCTTCCTCTTTCCCCTTCCCCAGCTGGAATGAGTGGCTGAAGCTGCCAGTGAAGTACCCAGACCTGCCCCAGAGTGCCCAGGTGGCCCTTACTGTGTGGGATGTGTACGGACCGGGCCGAGCCACCCCTGTGGGGGGAACCACCGTCACCCTCTTCGGCAAATATGGGTGAGTCCAAGTCCATCTCAGCAAATATATGTCCATATACTGTACTATGGAAGGGAATTGGAATTTCAGTATACTTTCTGAATTGACCCCAACCCTAGCTGACTGTATATGGAAGAAGTATGTGGCTATTATTGGGGTGGGGGACAACTCCGAAAGCCAACCAGAACATTGACTGATGACATCTCCCATCCCCTCTCCATCTCCCCTTCCTCTCTCTCAGGATGTTCCGGCAGGGCATGCACGACCTCAAGGTGTGGCCGGGGGTGGAGGGGGACGGAGGGGAGCCTACCAGCACCCCAGGGAGGACCAGCAGCAGTCTGGCAGAGGACCAGATGGGGCGACTGGCCAAGGTAAGCACAGGGTCAGGGGTCCCCCTGGAGGGTTTGTTTGGGTTTGTGTGTTTGACGGTGGAGAGAGTGTGTGATGTACTCCTGTGAAAGGACTCGTCTAAATCACTGTCTATTCCAGGCCCCTGACCTGGAGTTTCTCAGTGATGTGAGTACTAGGGGTTGGAAGGAGGGGAGAGGGGGTCGGAATGCTGGATGTGTATGTAGGCCTGTGTGTGTAGGCCTGTGTGTGTAGGCCTGTGTGTGTTTGTGTCTATTTCTTTGTCGGTGCACATATTAGGCCCTATAGCTAAATCTTGCTGAATTTGTGTGTGTGTGGTTTGTTAATGTTTGTTAGGAATATGGTGCATCAAACACCCCTGCCATTTTACCAGATAAACAACTAAGAAGCACCACCTTTGTATAATGCATATAATTAAAATCAGGGATTCCTAAACTCGGTGCTCTGGAGCCCAAGAGTTGCATGCTTTGGATTTTGCCGTAACACTACACAGCTTGTTCAAATGATCAAAGCTTGATGATTAGTGGATTATTAGAATCAGCTGTGTAGTGCTAGGGCAAAAAACCAAAACATGCACCCCTTGGGGTCCTGAAGGACCGAGTTTTGGAAACCCCGATTTAAATCTTGCACTAATGTGTCATTAGCCTTTGGTGTGTTGGTTTTCATTTTGCAGTAATTTACTAAGAATTAGACCCACTGACCATTTTATCAAGCTGAAGTCAAAATAAAAGGGATTAATGGTGCCCCATGGGTGTGTCAACTGGCTGTAAATACTGGAAACTGTCTGTACCAAGTTCAGAGTGAGCTCTAATAGCTATAGCGAATGTTGTGCTTGTGTGCCCCTGTCACCCACACTGACTGAGCGGATTGGCTGCTGAGTGTGTGTTCAGTGCTTCCGTTGCACTGGATTGGCCACTGGCACCAAGCTGCGCTCTGATTGGCCGAGCTAGCTTTCTGCATATCTCTGCTCCACCTCGATTGCTTCCTTTATTCCTAACCTCTCAATCTCTTCTCCTCTTTCTTTCCCTCCCTTCCCTCCATCCCTCTTTCTTTCTCTCCTTCTAGCTGACCAAGGCCCACCGGCAGGGTCACATGGTGAAGGTAGACTGGTTGGACCGCCTGACCTTCAGAGAGATAGAGATGATCAATGAGGTGAGTTAGTAGAGGATCTGGGGTCAGTTTTTAAAAATCATTGATGCCTTATACTGTAAACCATACACACTCACAATCACCTGAACAAATCTGTCGTTCTGCCCCTGAACAGGCAGTTAACCCACTGTTCCTAGGCCGTCATTGGAAATAAGAATTTGTTCTTAACTGACTTGCCTAGTTAAAAAAAGGTTAAAAAAAAAAGGGCTTGTAAGTAAGCATTTCACGGTAAGGTCTACACTTGTTCGGCGCGTGTGACAAATAAAGTTTGATTTGAATAGCGTCATCACAGATGCGTTATATGTGTGACACATAACATGACGTACTTTATATGTAAAGGCCATCGCTCATTTCTGCCGAGACCTCTTTAAAAAAAAATCTAAAGTCAGTCAGTCTCTTATGTTTGTGTTCCCACAGAGTGAGAAGCGTAGCTCCAACTTCATGTATCTTATGGTGGAGTTTCCTCGTGTCAAAACTGGAGAAAAGCCTGAGTACAGTATTGTCTATTATGAGAAGGTAGGTATATATGTGTATATATATACACACACATACATGGTTGTGACATTTGAGCTGTTGTCATAATTCTGAAAGGGATTGATTGGTTGATTGCCGTGGTGATGTGGTAGCTGATTGGCTGGCTGACTGACTAACTCCTCCCTCTCCAGGATGGAGATGACGCCTCACCGGTGCTCACCAGCGCTGACATCGTTAAAGTCCCTGACCCTCAGATGTGCATGGTAAGAGACACACACACACACACACACACACACACACACACACACACACACACACACACACACACACACACACACAGGGTTAGAATGGAGATTTGTTTTATTTTCAACATATCAATATTGCCATACATGTATTGAGTTTAATGTATTAATAATTTATAATGTCCCTCTGCCCCTGCCATAGGAGAACCTTGTGGAGAGCAAGCACCATAAATTGGCCCGTAGCCTTCGGAGTGGCCCGTCGGACCACGACCTGAAGCCTAACGCTGCCACACGAGATCAGCTCAACGTTAGTACCATTAGTCAACCACAACTGTATGTGTGTCTGTGTGTGGTTTTGGCAGTAGGCTCAATCTTGTGTGTATATCTCTCTCTACAGGTCATAGTGAATTACCCTCCGACCAAGCAACTGAGCTCAGAGGAACAGGACCTGGTGTGGAAGTTCCGTTACTACCTCACCACTCAGGAGAAGGTGTGTGTCCTGCTAAGTTTGAAGTCCTTTTATGGTTGTCCTTTTTTAGTCCATTTTATTTGTGATTTAAAGTATGTAGACACAGTATGTGCATGTTTATAGCAGAATACATTTCCATACAAAATGGAAACAAAGTTGGACAGCATCTAGGGCCCATCGAGTTCCTGACCTCGTAACCTGACCAGGGAAGCATCCTAGATTAGCATTGTCCCAGTATAACTGGGGCCCTGAGTTTCTCTTGGTTAAGTCACAGGGTCAGGAAAAACCCAGAGCCCTATGTTCACCACAACAACACTCAAATACACTCCATGAGTGTTGACACACTTGTCCAAGCTAATTACCTAAGAGCCCCTCTTCCCTCTCCCCTCCAGGCACTGACTAAGTTCCTAAAGTGTGTGAACTGGGCGCTGCCCGGGGAGGCTAAGCAGGCCCTGGAGCTGCTGGGGAAGTGGAGGCCCATGGATGTAGAGGACTCCCTAGAGCTGCTCTCCTCCCAGTTCACCAACCCCACCGTACGACGCTACGCTGTGACCAGGCTGCAGCAGGCCGACGACGAGGTAGGTTGCAGGGGGCGGTGAAGAGATAGTGTGTGTTGGGTTGAGTGAGTGAGTGGGGGAGGGGGAGTGACACAGCAGAGCCATGTACACTACCGTTCAAAAGTTTGGGGTCACTTAGAAATGTCCTTATTATTAAAGAAAAGCAACTTTTTTTTTGTCCATTAAAATAACATCAAATTGATCAGAAAAACAGTGTAGACATTGTTAATGTTGTGAATGACTATTGTAGCTGGAAATGGCTTATTGTTTTAATGGAATATCTCCATAGTGTACAGAGGCCTATTATAAGCAACCATCACTCCTGTGTTCCAATGGCACGTTGTGTTAGCTAATCCAAGTTTATAATTTTAAAAGGCTAATTGATAATTAGAAAATCCTTTTGCAATTATGTTAGCACAGCTGAAAACGGTTGTTCAGATTAAAGAATTAATAAAACTGGCCTTCTTTAGACTAGTTGAGTATCTGGAGCATCAGCATTTTTGGGTTCAATTACAGGCTCAAAATGGCCAGAAACAAACTTTCTTCTGAAACTCGTCAGTCTATTCTTGTTCTGAGAAATTAAGGCAGAGTTCCTCTGTCCAGTGTCTGTGTTCTTTTGCCCATCTTAATCTTTTATTTTTATTGGCCAGTCTGAGATATGGCTTTTTCTTTGCAACTCTACCTAGAATGCCAGCATCCCGGAGTCGCCTCTTCACTGTTGACGTTGAGACTGGTGTTTTGCGGGTACTATTTAATGAAGCTGCCATTTGAGGACTTGTGAGGCGTCTGTTTATCAAACTAGACACTCTAATGTACTTGTCCTCTTGCTCAGTTGTGCACCGGGGCCTCCCACTCCTCTTTCTATTCTGGTTAGAGCCACTTTGCGCTGTTCTGTGAAGGGAGTAGTACACAGCATTGTACAAGATCTTCAGTTTCTTTGCAATTTCTCGCATGGAATAGCCTTAATTTCTCAGAACAAGAATAGACTGACAAGTTTTAGAAGAAAGTTATTCGTTTCTGGTCATTTTGAGCCTGTAATCGAACCCACAAATGCTGATGTTCCAGATACTCAACTAGTCTAAAGAAGGCCAGTTTTATTGCTTCTTTAATCAGAACAACGGTTTTCAGCTGTGCTAACATAAAATGATAAACTTGGATTAGCTAACACAACGTGCCATTGGAACACAGGAGTGATGGTTGCTGATAATGGGCCTATGTAGATATTCCATTGAAAATCAGCTGTTTCCAGCTACAAAAGTAATTTACAACATTAACAATGTCTGATCAATTTGATGTTATTTTAAATGGACATAAAAATGTGCTTTTCTTTCAAAAACAAGGACATTTCTATGTGACCCCAAACTTTTGAATGTTTGTGTGTGTGTGTGTACATGCACTACATTCTCACACACACACACACACACACCTACGTATCACTCTCCCTGTGCTCCAGGACCTGCTGATGTACCTTCTCCAGCTGGTCCAGGCTCTGAAATATGAGAACTTCAACGACATCCAGTGTGGGCTGGAGCCAGGAGGCAAGCGGGACAGCCAGGGCCTGGCAGAGAGCTCCACCCTGGGGGACCTAGACAGGTTAGAGGGGGGTCAAGGTGGAGGGTTGGAAGTTGTGACCGAATCAGGGAAAACTCTGGCCCTAATTCATAGCCTAGGACCCTGAGTTTATTCTGGTCAGGTCGTTAGCCAGTGTTGGACAGGGGGGAAAAAACTCCTGGCCCCTAGATATGTCTGGTGTTGGTTGTTTGCTGTGCTATTTAACTGTGTTCTAACAGTGCAACATGAACTGTCTGTATGTCTCCAGTTCCCAGATCTTGACTGCTCCAGCAGTGCCCTCACCTGTCCCGAATGGAAAGGAAGGGGCGGACAGTGAGAATCCCGAGGTAAAAAGTGCACAGGAGAAGGGGAAAGGACAGACGTTTGTTTGTCTGACGAGAGAGGTAGTAATGTTGGTTCTGTGTTTCTACAGCAGGACCTGTGTACCTTTCTCATTTCCCGTGCCTGTAAGAACTCAACACTGGCCAACTACCTCTACTGGTGAGGATCAATGTGTGTGTGTGTGTGTGTGTGTGTGCATATATAAACACGTGTGTACTAAATCTGTGTGTGCTCCCTCAGGTATGTAATAGTGGAGTGTGAGGACCAGGACACCCAGCAGAGAGACCTAAAAACCCACAAGATGTACCTCAACGTCATTGGGAGGTTTAGCCAAGCGCTGCTCAAGGTTAGACTTTCAACGTGCCTCATATCTTACTTCATCCTTCCGTTAATTTACATTTTCAGGACTATGAATTTGCTTGTGCAGTAAATGATACAGTGCAGTACGTCGGGAAAAACACCAAGCAAGTATTTTTGCTTTGGTAACCATGAGTAGAACTAATTTCCCCATCTTTCATGATCTTACTTTCTTCTCTGTACTCTCTCTCTGTAGGGTGATAAGAGTGTGAGGGTGATGCGGTCTCTCCTGGCATCCCAACAGACGTTTGTGGACAGACTGGTGCAGCTGATGAAGGCCGTGCAGAGAGAGAGCGGCAACCGCAAGAAGAAGGTACGAGAAGACCAATGATCCACACTTTACACTCCTCCCTCTGTCAGTCCGTTTTCGTCCGTTGTGGTTCCCAATGAACATGACCCAGGTCTTCTCTGCGACTTGTGTATAAGATTGCTGGTTGACACTGGCGTCCCCCATGTGTTTCAGACGGAGCGACTGCAGGCCCTGCTGGCGGACAATGAGAAGGTGAACCTGTGTGAGATTGACCCCATCCCGCTACCTCTGGAACCCTCGGTCAGAATCCGAGGCATCGTACCAGACACCGCCACGCTATTCAAGGTGCACCATCTCTCCATCGCTGGCTAATCCTTCCTTCTCAACGCTATCCTTCCTCTCCTCCTTCCGTTCCTTCTCCTCTCCCTCTCGAACGTATCCCTCCTTATTTTCATCTTCCTCCTCCTCCTCCTTCATCCTCCCTTTCTCTCCCTCTTCTTTGGCTGTGCTATGTAGCAGTTGTTTTTTGTATGTGCTGCTATGTTTGTATGCTAATGTGCCTTTTTTTCCCCCTGCGTGTCCTTATCTCACCGCTGTATGTCTGTGCGTGTATTATAGAGCGCCCTGATGCCAGCCAAGCTGATCTTCAAGGCGGAGGACGGGGCGATGTACCCGGTCATCTTTAAACACGGAGACGACCTGAGACAAGACCAGCTCATTCTACAGATCATCTCTCTCATGGACAAGGTCAGAAGCTAGCGTTATTGCCATGTCATTACCGTAGAAACAAAGTACTGTATTTATTATTATGGACGTGGTCAGACGCTAGCGTTATTGCCATGTCATTACAGTAGAAACAAAGTACTGTATTTATTATTATGGACGTGGTCAGACGCTAGCGTTATTGCCATGTCATTACAGTAGAAACAAAGTACTGTATTTATTATTAGGGACGTGGTCAGACGCTAGCGTTATTGCCATGTCATTACCGTAGAAACAAAATACTGTATTTATTATTATGGACGTGGTCAGACACTAGCGTTATTGCTATGTCATTACCGTAGAAACAAAGTACTGTATTTATTATTATGGACGTGGTCAGAAGCTAGTATTATTGCCATGTCATTACCGTAGAAACAAAATACTGTATTTATTATTATGGACATGGTCAGAAACTAGCATTATTGCCATGTCATTACCGTAGAAACAAAGTATAGTATTTATTATTATGGACATGGTCTGAAACAAGCATATTATTATCATATTACCTTACTACAAACTTGCTGTAAGTCGCTTTGGATAAAAGCATCTGCTAAATCACTGAAATGTAAAGACACAGGCTGTTGTTTATATTTCAGCCTCGCCTAGAAGGTTGAGAGTCGGTGTAGTGTGAATTATGTAAATTCTCTCTCAGTTGCTCAGGAAAGAGAACCTGGACCTGAAGTTGACACCTTACAAAGTCCTGGCTACAAGCACCAAGCATGGTGAGCACCACCGATGAAGCTATCGATTAGAATACTGGGTCAAGACATGTGTGAAGTGACCTCTGACCTGTGTGTTGTCCTTCCTCCAGGGTTCATGCAGTTTGTTCAGTCAGTGCCTGTGGCTGAGGTCCTGGCCACTGAAGGAAACATCCAGGTAGAATTTACTGTATCCATGGTTAAGAGACTTAACATTATTTGCTATGTAAGGTGTTTTTCTAGCATCTTTGCTATGTGCATGTCTGTGCAGACACGTCTTGTGATGTCTTCTCTGACCTAATTTGTTGTAAGCGATTGTGTTTATTATTATACTTTAAAAAAAAAAAAAAACTTTTTATTTTGTTAATATTTTCTTAACTCTTATTTTTCTTAACTGCATTGATGGCTTGTAAGTAAGCATTTCATGGTAAACCTGTTGTAATTTGGCGCATATTACAAATGCCATTTGATTTGTGTAAGACTCCTCTGTCTCTTCCTGTGTCTCTCCAGAGTTTCTTCAGAAAACACGCCCCCAGTGAAAAGGGGCCCTATGGCATCAGCCCTGAGGTGATGGACACCTACGTCAAGAGCTGTGGTGAGTCTACTACCAATAACACCCTCCCACCGACCAATCCCTGGCCTTGGTGTGGGCTCATTTTAAAGTGTGTTTTGGGATGACACATCCTTTTTTTTGGTCTTTCCTCTACTCTTTCATGTTCCAGCTGGTTACTGTGTCATCACATACATCCTGGGTGTAGGAGACAGACACTTGGACAACCTGCTCCTCACAAAGACTGGTGAGTCTATAGGAATTATGTGTCGTGTACCTCCCAACACCCTATGGTTGGATTTCTACCATACGTTGTCTGATCCATTAGTCCTCTCCTTCAAAATGCTGCTCCACTCTATTCTGTGTGACTGACGACACTTTGTGACAACTGCTGTTGTAAAAAGGGCTTCGTGAATACATTTGATTGAATACCTTTCCATCTTCTGTTTTTTCAGGAAAGTTGTTCCACATAGACTTTGGCTACATCCTGGGTCGTGACCCCAAGCCCCTGCCTCCTCCTATGAAGCTGAGTAAGGAGATGGTGGAGGGGATGGGCGGCATGCAGAGTGAACAGTACCAGGAGTTCAGGAAACAGTGTTACACTGCCTTCCTACACCTCAGGAGGTCGGACACACACGCTGCGTTTACACAGGCAGCTCAATTCTGATCTCTTGCCACTAATTGGTCATTTATATCAGCTGTGATGAACCTTTTTTAATGTCTCTTTCTTTCTCATCCCTGTCTCTTCAGGTACTCTAACCTCATCCTAAATCTTTTCTCTCTCATGGTGGATGCCAACATTCCCGACATTGCCCTGGAGCCTGACAAGACTGTTAAGAAGGTGTGTGTGTATTTCACTTCGCTATGTGGTTTAGCGACTGGTTATGTGAATTGTAAGAGTCCCATTTTTGAATGGGACGTTCACTGAATATTCTGTCTCCTCCCAGGTGCAGGACAAGTTCCGATTGGACCTGTCGGACGAGGAGGCGGTGCATTACATGCAGAGTCTGATTGACGAGAGTGTGGGAGCTCTGTTTGCTGCTGTGGTGGAGCAGATACACAAGTTTGCCCAGGTGTGTGTCTCAGCAGGGGTTTAGTATGTGTGTGTCTCTCTCAGCAGGGGTTTGTCTCTCAGCAGGGGTTTAGTGTGTGTGTGTCTCTCCCTCTCTCTCAGCAGGGGTTTAGTGTGTGTGTGTGTGTCTCTCCCTCTCTGTCAGCAGGGGTTTAGTGTGTGTGTGTCTCTCCCTCTCTCTCAGCAGGGGTTTAGTGTGTGTGTGTGTGTGTGTGTGTCTCTCCCTCTCTCTCAGCACGGGTTTAGTGTGTCTCTCTCTCTCTCAGCACGGATTTAGTGTGTCTCTCTCAGCAGGGGTTTAGTGTGTGTCTCTCTCTCAGCACGGGTTTAGTGTGTCTCTCTCTCTTTCAGCACGGGTTTAGTGTGTCTCTCTCTCTCTCAACAGGGGTTTAGTGTGTGTCTCTCTCTCAGTAGGGGTTTAGTGTGTGTGTGTCTCTCTCTCTCAGTAGGGGTTTAGTGTGTGTCTCTCTCTCTCTCTCAGTAGGGGTTTAGTGTGTGTCTCTCTCTCAGTAGGGGTTTAGTGTGTGTCTCTCTCTCAGTAGGGGTTTAGTGTGTGTGTCTCTCTCTCAGTAGGGGTTTAGTGTGTGTCTCTCTTTCTCAGCAGGGGTTTAGTGTGTGTGTGTGTGTCTCTCTCTCTCTCTTAGCAGGGGTTTAGTGTGTGTCTCACTCCCTCTCTCAGCAGGGGTTTAGTGTCTCTCTCTCTCTCTCTCTTTCAGCAGGGGTTTAGTGTGTGTGTCTCCCTCTCTCAGCAGGGGTTTAGTGTGTGTCTCCCTCTCTCAGCAGGGGTTTAGTGTGTGTCTCCCTCTCTCAGCAGGGGTTTAGTGTGTGTGTGTGTCGCTCTCTCTCGGCAGGGGTTTAGTGTGTGTATGTCCCTCTCTCTCTCTCTCTCTTAGCAGGGGTTTTGTGTGTGTGTGTCGCTCTCTCTCAGCAGGGGTTTCGGCTCTCTCTCAGCAGGGGTTTAGTGTATGTCGCTCTCCCTCAGCAGGGGTTTAGTGTGTGTCTCTCTCTCTCTCTCAGCAGGGGTTTAGTGTGTGTGTGTGTGTGTGTGTCGCTCTCTCTCAGCAGGGGTTTAGTGTGTGTCGCTCTCCCTCAGCAGGGGTTTAGTGTGTCTCTCTCTCTCTCTCAGCAGGGGTTTAGTGTGTTTCTCTCTCAGCAGGGGTTTAGTGTGTGTCTCTCCCTCTCTCTCAGTGGGGGTTTAGTGTGTTTCTCTCTCAGCAGGGGTTTAGTGTGTGTGTGTGTCTCTCTCTCTCAGCAGGGGTTTTGTGTGTGTGTGTGTGTGTGTGTGTGTGTGTGTCGCTCTCTCTCAGCAGGGGTTTAGTGTGTGTGTGTGTGTGTGTGTGTCGCTCTCCCTCAGCAGGGGTTTAGTGTGTCTCTCTCTCTCTCTCAGCAGGGGTTTAGTGTGTTTCTCTCTCAGCAGGGGTTTAGTGTGTGTCTCTCCCTCTCTCTCAGTGGGGGTTTAGTGTGTTTCTCTCTCAGCAGGGGTTTAGTGTGTGTGTGTGTGTCTCTCTCTCTCAGCAGGGGTTTTGTGTGTGTGTGTGTGTGTGTGTCTCCCTCTCTCAGCAGGGGTTTAGTGTCGCTCTCTCTCAGCAGGGGTTTAGTGTGTGTGTGTCTCTCTCCCTCTCTGAGGTAAAGTGTGTCTCTTTTAGCAGGGGTTTAGTGTGTGTGTGTGTGTGTGTCTCTCCCTTTCTCTCTCAGCAGGGGTTGTGTGTGTGTGTCTCTCTCGCTCTCAGCAGGGGTTTGTGTGTGTGTCTCTCTCAGCAGGGGCTTAGTGTGTGTGTGTCTCTCTTACACTTAGTGTGTGTGTCTCTCTCAGCAGGGGTTCAGTGTGTGTCTCTAACGGAGGGGGGTGTGACTGACAACATTCCGCTTAAAAGGCAGTGCGCGAAATTCAAATATTTTTTTGAAATATGTAACTTTCATACATTAACAAGTGCAATACAGCAAATGAAAGAAACTTCTTAATCTACCCATCGTGTCCGATTTCAAAAAGGCTTTACAGGGAAAGCACAACATATGATTGTTAGGTCAGAGCCTAGTCAAACACAGCCAATTTTCCAGCCAAAGAGAGGAGTCACAAAAAGCAGAAATAGATCAAATGAATCACTAACCTTTGATGATCTTCATCAGATGACACTCATAGGACTTCATGTTACATAATACATGTATGTTCGATAAAGTGCATATCTATATCCAAAAATCTGTTTACATTGGCGCGTTACGTTCAGTAATGTTTTGCTTCCAAAACATCCAGTGATTTTTGCAGAGAGCCACATCATTTTACAGAAATACTTATAATAAATATTGATTAAAGATAAGTGTTATTCACAGATTTAAAGATATACTTCTTAATGCAACCGCTGTGTCAGATTTTTTAAAAACTTTACGGAAAAAGCAAACCATGCAATAATCTGAGTACGGCGCTCAGACAACAAAATCAAGCCAAACAGGGAATCCGCCATGTTGGAGTCAACAGAAGTCAGAAATAGCATTATAAATATTCACTTACCTTTGATCTTCATCAGAATGCACTCCCAGGAATCCCAGTTCCACAATAAATGTTTGATTTGTTTGATAAAGTTAATATTTGTCCAAATACCTCCTTTTTGTTCACGCGTTCAGTACACAATCCAAACTCACGACGCTCAATCACTAAGGGCAGACGAAAAGTCAAAGTTTCGTTACAGTCCGTAGAAACATGTCAAATGAAGTATCAAATCAATCTTTAGGATGTTAACAAATCTTCAATAATGTTCCAACCGGAGAATTCCTTTTGTCTTCAGAAATGCAAGCTGACTCTAATGTGAATGCGCGTCACCAGCTTGTGTCACTCCACAGACCCAAAGAGCCCTCATTCCCCCCTTCTTCACAATAGAAGCATCAAACAAGATTCTAAAGACTGTTGACATCTAGTGAATGCCTTGGGAAGTGCAATATGACCCCAATAGACACTGTGTATTCGATAGGCCAAGAGTTGAACTACAAACCTCAGATTTCCCACTTCCTGGTTGGATTCTTCTCAGGTTTTCACTTGCCATATGTTCAGATGTACTCAGACATCAAACTTCAGTGTTTTCTATCCAAATTTACTAATAATAGCAACTGGGACTGAGTAGCAGGCAGTTTACTCTGGGCACGCTTTTCATCCAAATGTGAAAATGCTGCCCCCTATCCCAAACAGGTTAAACATACATGTATCATGAAAGATCTACAGTACCAACAGGATGTGTGAGATAACTAGCAGTGTTAGTTCTGGTGCTTTGGGAAAAATCACAATTTCGCAAGGGGACATTTTGTCCCATAGACTTGTAAAGAGACAAGGTGGAGCTCTTCGTTCTCTCCACGTATGGACCCAATTATTTTTTTCTTTTGAATTTTATCCCTTTCTCTCCCCAATTTCGTGGTATCCAATTGTTAGTAGCTACTATCTTGTCTCATCGCTACAACTCGGGAGAGACGAAGGTTGAAAGTCATGCGTCCTCCGATACACAACCAAACCACAGCGCGCCTCCAACCCGGAAGCCAGCCGCACCAATGTGTTGGAGGAAACACTGTGCAACCTTGATTAGCGTGCACTGCGCCCGGCCTGCCACGAGTCAAGGATATCCCTACCGGCCCAACCCTCCCTAACCCGGACGACACTAGGCCAATTGTGCGTCGCTCCACGGACCTCCCGGTCGGTTACGACAGAGCCTGGGCTCGAACCCAGAGTCTCTGGTGGCACAGCGCCCTTAACCACTGCACCACCCGGGAGGCCTGGACCCAATTCTTAATCGAGCATCTGACCAATTACGCAACTTTAGTTCTGGATTAACCAAGATTACTGATTTAATTGTAGGTAGCAGTGTTTTATTTATATAACGCTGCATTTTAAATAGCCTTTTGCCAATAATTGTGCCGCCTGAGTGTGTTGTAGATGTGAGGGTCATCTAACAGTGGTGTCTCCCATCTCTCCTCCAGTACTGGCGCAGATGAGAAGGACCATCTAAACAATGGATGAACACAGACAGACAGGAGGGGTTGTATCCATAGTAACACTCAGTCCCGACACTCCCCTGCCCTTTGTGAGATTGAGAGGATCCATCCAGGACACTGAAGAGGCCAACCTCTACTGCAAAAACAAAACAATGACTGATGTTTTCATTTTGTATATATTATAAATAAAACTAATGGCCAAATAAAAACCATGTTGATACAGTGAAACACTGGTGTTGTCTTTGTGTTGGAGTTGTGTTTTTAGTGCGTTTACACACATCGCATTCCCAAAATATTCTGTTGGGACTTGTGGTATAATGGTTATTGTACACGATTAACATGTATGGCCGGCTATATCCCCCGTCACCATACAAGGGCCATTTAGTTTAGAACACGTTGGTTTCAACCTAAATCTAGGTCAGTCAAAGACGCTGGCAGGTGGTTAGTTGTGTGGTAATGCCTGTGTGGTTCTGTCATGTTTGATCTGACACCCTGACCAAGAGCAACAATTTGTTTTGAAGGGAATAGTCTTTGTAAGTTGCTTTTTCGACATCCGATCTTTCTTATACCTCAAAACATGACACTACTACACATTGCATGTACACTTCATTTTAAAAAAGGTACCAGGACTATGAATTTACCATTGCAGGTGGAATTATAACCCTTTAGTTGCTTTTTATTTTATGTACAAAAGAACAGTAGTACTCATTGTACTTGTATTTTCTTTTAAGGTAATCCATTTACAACTGGTTAGGAAATTAAAAAAGATATTGCACATAAAAGCACTTCAAAATGACAAACATTGTTCACTCAATTTACATTTCCTTATGGTGTTGGAATGGGAACTATACATAAAGATCAGCAATTACACTTATCTAGCATTACAATCTTCAAGCTGATCTCATTGTTGCTCATTTCAAGCAGTTTTTATTAGGCTTGTGGTTTTTTCTTCAAGCTCTGCTGTACTCACATCTTCCCCCTCTCTGGTTAATATGAAACTTGACATTTACAGAACAGGATGCACCCGAATGGAAAGCAAAAGTATCATGTATTCACTTTCAGACACTAGCAGACCATTTCAGCTGACCCATGAATTAGTCATTTTCGAAAAAAGGTCACCCTGTCGACAGCGGCGATTTTAGCATGTAAATCTTGGTTGGTGGACAAACAAAGAAAATGTAGGACGCATGCCAGTATTCAACACTGAACAATACATTAATTGCACTATAACAGTGACAAACGGTGCACACATAAAGCTGTCCCAACACCTTACCACTGCGACACCTGGCTATCAGCGGAGTCTTGTCTGCCAGCGAAACAATTCAGCCTCATTTAAAATTAAAATAAACATGGCTGACTTGCTTAAAAAAATGTTTACGTCAGCTTGCTTAACTGACAATTGAGATGTACAAACTATGGCATAAGGGGACAACAAGTGGATGAGACACAATCCGTGATTTTAAAAAAGTTTTTAAACGCATGCCTGAGCTAGGACGGATGTAGTCATTAACTACTTGTTCAACCGTTTTGAAATGTACAGTGACAGAATTCAGAACACAGGCCGTTAAGGTATTCTCCCTATACACCAAGTCAGAACCCTAGGATAAATAAAGGGGGCATATAAGCAGACAATGAAAGCTCTTAATATTCAACAGTTACATTTCTCTAAAACAGGTTATAGGCTACATGTGCACCACGAAGTCAGAACAGAAAATAGACCAAATGATTACATACACTTATTATTACTTTCTTAGCTACGGTATACATATCTCCCTGGCATATTACATCATTTATGCAGCAGCATATAAGACATGTTTGGACTTGCCTTGTTGTGCTGTGCTCACTTGAACAGGAAGGTGGTCTTTCGTGGGAAAATGTTGTCAAAGTCTGGCATTCTCTGGATTTATGGCGCTTTCAAGACAACTTGGAACTCAAAGAGTTGAATCATGATGACGTCAGTGATCTTCAGGTCATAGCTCTAGAAAGAGGCCCGAGTTCCGATTCTGAGTTGGATGACAGCTCAAAATGTATTTTCCCCAATCGGAACTCGTTTTTTCCTCCCAATTTCACTGAGTTATGTTGTTTTGAGCATGGCACAAATCATGCATCATTGACAGCATGGCCAACATTGAATGTTCATCATTTTAAACTTGGAAAAGAGACCCTTAATCCCAGACTTGGGACCACAGCAACTCCACTGAAAAGCAGGCTAGTGATTGCTTTGCAATGCTTGCAGTTAGCGACGGACTCCTTCCAAACCCTTCATTGTTGAATTTGCAATTTCCAGCTTGTGCAATGTTTATGTCCAATGGCCGATGAGTACCGATACGTTTTATCTATAATTTCTCTTCATATACAAGGATTAAAAAGGATTTGCCAGTAGATTATCAACTTGATTCATGATCACTGCTAGCTAAGATTTTGAAAGTATGCCGTTGACATATAACTATGGCAGAACCCAAGAGGTTTGAATTTTTAAGCTCTACCCTTAGACTTAGCGGTGACGTAGTGTCCCTATGAGTGACAGAACACTGAGCCAATCACGGCGCAACTAGAGAACATTACCAAAACCCGCACTCTATATTTTCTACTGGCTGACCCACCACCAAAGAAAGCAATGAGATCGGCTGAAACACCTGCATTTTGGAGCTGCCTTAGAAAGCAAAAAAGAGACCATGTTTGTATGCGGCTTTATTAAATAATTTATTTATTTTTATTGCATTGTTTGCAAACTGATGTGACATTTAATGCCAAAATAACATGCATAACAGGCAAGCCCCCACCAACATGTTTTACTGCCTGTCGAACACCACGTAAATCCCCAATCCAACTTCACCACCTCAGCTGCAGAGCTAGCCAGCACACACCAGTGAAGAGTGAGCCACAAAGCGACCATTTTGGATCAGGTTTCTGGTGAATTGACTGCAAATACAGCAGAACCCATAAAATGTTGCTCCAAAAACCAAAGTTCAAGGTTAGATGCGATACCTGTTGGATGCCTGAGAATTAGCGTTTATGATTGGCAAGCAAACACAATGTTTAGTTTGGACTCATGATCCAACCCCAATATTAAACCAACAACATGAATCAAAATCTTCCAGACAGTGATATTATTATGAGCCATACGCAGGCTGTGGTTTCCAGAACAATAGGGCCAATCACTGTTTCCCATCCAACGTCTCCTCGGTCTCTACTCCCGAATGTTCTAATGTTCCGGGAAAAGTTCACCACCAGTGAAACGAGAGGCAGGAGAGAGATGTTCCCCTACCCTCTGTCCTCCTCCCCCAGAATGAGATGTCAGACACGGGTAAGAGACAGTGGGGGTCAGGCCGGAGATGGGATGGGGCAACAGTGAGTCAGAAGCAAGGCAGAGAGAGGGGGGAGAACAACCTATTATGACACAGAAAAAGAGCAGAAAAGACACTTGGCACAGTAGACAAAGGCAATTTAAAGGAGAGTCAGAATAATAAACCCCCCTTAGAAAAAAAGGTGCCATCTAGAACCTAAAAAGGTTTGTCGGCTGTCCCCATAGGATAACCCATTGAAGAACCCTTTTTGGTTCCAGGAAGAATAGTTTTGGTTCAGAAAAGGCTCCTATGGGGACAGCCGAAGAACCCTTTTGAAACCCTTTTTTCTAAGAGTGTATGTGTTTATGATTGCACTGTCCAGTATTGTCCTTGTTATGGTTGACCTTGGTAAGGTGCTGGACCATACCACAGTCCTGTTGGAACTGAAAATGTATGGCTGTAAGCTGAGGGAAAAAATTACAATTTTCAACAAAAATGGTCAATAAAGTTTTGCAACTCCTCTCAGCACTGTGGAGTTCATAGGAATATGTTAAACATGGCATTGTGAGTACTGCAGTGCAACATGCTACAGGTTACACCACTGTAGTCCCTCAAGGTTCTCACCCCCATTCCCCCTCACTCACACTCCCAAACCTCACAGAACACAGCGGGACCACCTGGCCCTCCACGGCCTCTGACAGAGATCGAGAACCAGGGTACGGTAGAACTGGCACATTGGGCCCTGGATGTGGTTGCCGAGGTGAATCAAAGCTGCACTGGATCATATGCAGGCCTATAGGCACAGTGGAGCATGGCAGGGATATGGTGCTGCCTGAGTTCAGGTTTAGCTCCATTCTCTCAGTGTTCCAGTGCATGTTGCCTGACCTATAGTCACTGAGGAAGGGGTTGCTGTTGTACCCATTACCCCGGCTTGGGGCCTGGGCCTCGGTGCAGACACAGCTGGAGAAAGAGGACAGGATGGAGAGGTGGTCGTCTACAATGTCACTGGGGTCAACAGGGTCTGAAGGGGACTCCGGCAGGTCCTGGAGGAATGCCTGAAGAGATGCCTGCATTACAAAAATACACAAAAACACAGTGTAATGATATACCCAAGGACATTCAAGATAATACTGCATTTAATATAGTACTATACACAAATGAAATACTCATGTGTTTGTGTTTCAAAAGAATAAGGACAGTTTACTAGAGACTTGGGGAGTCTGTTTACGTGTGGTACATCTCGTTTTTGTTTCAGCAGGTACAGAGCGAGAGCAAGGAGAGGAGAGAAGAGTACAGCACATACTCCTATCCCCAACAACACTGGCTGCAACCCTGGGAAACACAAAACACACGTCATTAGGGTTGTATTCATAACCCAAGCTTCATGTCCACACCCCGACTCAACCTTAACCCAACGTAAACCTCTAACCTAGTCCTGGGCCAGCATGGTGGACACAACTGGGGTCCGAGGGAGGAGACGAGGCCTGGGGGAAGGTGGCCGGACTGACGGAGAAGTTAGCCACGACACAGTAGTCATGTCCTGGGACCAGGTTTGAGAACTCTGCCCCATACACCATCGTCTGGATCAAACCAATCTGCGTCTGCAATAGGGACCAGCCAATCACAAACGCTGTATCAGACACATGCAAGAGGATCAGCCAATCAGAGAGGCTGTATCAGACAGTGTGTCACAGAAGGCCAATCAGGGACACTTGTACTAACAAATGCACACAAAAAAAATATGCAGCAAAGAAACAACCAGTGCTGGAAAAAGTACCCAATTGTCATACTTGAGTAAACATTTTTTTTTTAAAGGTACCTTAAATAGAAAATGACTCAAGTAAAAGTGAAAGTCACCCAGTAACACTACTTGAGTAAAAGTCTAAAAGTATTTGGTTTAAAATATACTTAAGTATCAAAAGTAAATGTAGTTGCTAAAATATACTTAAGTATCAAAGGTAAAAGTCATTTCAAATTCTTTATATTAGGCAAAACAGACATCACCATTCTCGTTTTTGAATTTACGGATAGCCAGGGGCACGCTCCAACACTCAGACATCATTTACAAACGAAGCATGGGTTTAATGAGTCCGCAATGGCACAGAGGCAGTAGGAATGATTAGGAAGGTTCTCTTATTAAGTGTGTGACTTAGACCATTTTCCTGTCCTGCTAAGCATTCAAAATGTAACGAGTATTTTTGGGTGGCAAGGAAAGTAAAAAGTACATACTTTTATTTAGGAATGTAGTGAAGTAAAAGATGTTAAAAAAAAACATATATAATAGTAAAGTACAGCTAGACTAAAAAAACAACAACTTAAGTAGTACTTTAAAGTATTTTTTACACAAGTACTTTACACCACTGGAAACATGCGTGTAGTTTCTGGGCACTCACTCTTTAACATTGTACCCCTTACATTAATTTACATAGCAGCAGGTAGAAAGGAAAAGGGATGTGTGAACGAGAGCGAGCAAGACAAAAGGAGGGAGGGTCAGCAAAAAGTGGTATCGCCAATGGCAACAGGGGTACCTTGTAGTCGGAGGGGTTCTGTCGGTCATATACTGTCACGGTGACCCAGAGGTCAATCAATTTTGACAGTGGACAGCAACTCTGCAGAGGAAGACACTCCCTTTTGCTAGAACAAGGTAAGTGCACCTCCACTCCCAGCCTCTCTCCGGACAGAGAGACCAAGACGGAGGGGCTGCTGAAGTCTGGAGAGGAGAAACAAAGCCACTTTCATTTCAAAATCACAACAATCGCTTCATGCGAGTGCTTTTAGCCATTTTAGCCCTCTCTATTTGAACTCTGCAGTGTATTAAGACGGTTAAATGCTCTTCGTTTTTGTTGTTGATTTGAACAATAAATCACCATGGCAAGATACGTGACAGGTCTTAGAGGAGAGAGAGACAGGCTACTGACTGAAATCACGGACGCCAAACCCCAGATTTTCTGTCCAGACTGGACTCCCCGGGCCCTGGTGGAGGCCCAGGCGGATCATGTTGTACACCTCGAAGTTAGAGAAGGCCTCGGACAGGTCACACAGCTGGGAGGAGAACCGCACACAACTCTCCACGTCCTGCCACGAATCACTGCAACACACACAGTCAAAAGTTCAAAGACACTCATTCATGGGTTTTTCTTTATTTGGACTGTTTTCTACATTGTACAACAATATTGAAGACATCAAAACTTTGAAATAACACATATGGAATCATGTAGTAACCAAAAAAAGGTGTTAAACATATCAAATTATATTTTATATTTGAGATTCTTCAAAGTAGCCTCCCTTTGCCTTGACAGTTTTGCACACACTTGGCATTCTCTCATCCAGCTTCATGAGGAATGCTTTTCCAACAGTCTTGAAAGAGTTCACAGAAACTGAATTGGTCCACCCAGACAGACAGCGTGGTGAAGGTGGCGCAGGAGCGCCTCTTCAACCTCAGGAGGCTGAAGAAATTCGGCTCGTCACCAAAAGCACTCAAACTTCTACAGATGCACAAATCGAGAGCATCCTGTCGGGCTGTATCACCGCCTGGTATGGCAACTGCTCCATCCACAACCGTAAGGCTCTCCAGAAGGTAGTGAGGTCTGCACAACGCATCACCGGGAGCAAACTACCTGCCCTCCAGGACACCTACACCACTCAATGTCACAGGAAGGCCATAAAGATCATGGACAACTACCCGAGCCACTGCCTGTTCACCCCGCTATCATCCAGAAGGCGAGGTCAGTACAGGTGCATCGAAGCAGGGACCGAGAGACTGAAAAACAGCTTCTATCTCAAGGCCATCAGACTGTTAAACAGCCACCACTAACATTGAGTGGCTGCTGCCAACACACTGACTAATCTCTAGCCACTTTAATAATGGAACAATATATGCATCACTAGCCACTTAAAATAATGCCACTTAATGTTTACATACCCTACATTACTCATCTCATATGTATATACTGTACTCTATACCATCTACTGCATCTTGCCATCTTTATGTAATACATGCATCACTAGCCACTAAACAATGCCACTTAATGTTTGCATACCCTACATTACTCATCTCATATGTATATACTGTACTCGATACCATCTACTGTATCTTGCCTATGCCGTTCTGTACCATCACTCATTCATATATGTGTATGCACATATTCCTCATCCCTTTACACTTGTAGTTACACTTGTACACATAAGGTACACATAAGGTAGTTGTGAAATTGTTAAGTTAGATTACGTCGGTTATTACTGCATTGTCGGAACTAGAATCACAAGCATTTCGCTAAACTCGCATTAACATCTGCTAACCATGTGTATGTGACAAATAACATTTGATTTGACTCTGCGGTCCAACTCATCCCAAACTGGGTTGAGGTCGGGGGATTGTGGAGGCTAGGTCATCTGATGCAGCACTCTCCTTCTTGGTGAAATCACCCTTACACAGCCTTTGAGGTGTGTTTTGGGTCATTGATCTGTTGAAAAACAAAATGATAGTCCCACTAAGAGCAAACCAGTTGGGATGGTATCACTGCAAAATGCTGTGGTAGCCCTGCTGGTTAAGTGTGCCTTGAAGTCTAAATAAATCAGTGTCACCAGCAAAGCACGCCGCCCACACCATCACACCTCCTCCATGCTTCACGGTGGGAATCACACATCCGGAAATCATGGTTTCTTTGCAGCAATTCGGCCATGAAGGCCTGATTCATGCAGTCTCCTCTGAACAGTTGATGTCGAGATCGGTCTGTTACGTGAACTCCGTGGAACATTTATTTGGGCTGCAATTTCTATGGCTGGTAACTAATGAACTTATCCTCTGCAGCAGATGCAACTCTGGGTCTTCCTTTCCTGTGGCCGTCCTCATGAGAGCCAGTTTCAACATAGCGCTTGATGGTTTTTACTTTCAAAGTTCTTGAAATTTTCCAGATTGACTGACCTTCATATCTTAAAGTAATGGACTGTTGTTTCTCTTTGCATATATGAACTGTTCTTGCCATAAGATGGACTTGGTATTTTACCAAATAGTGCCATCTTCTGTATACCACCCCTACCTTGTCACAACACAACTGATTGGCTCAAAAGCATTAAGGAAAAAGACATTCCACAAATGTACTTTTAACAAGGCACACCTGTTAATTGAAATGCATTCCAGGTGTCTACCTCGAAGTTGGTTGAGAGAATGCAAAGCTGTTATCAAGGCAAAGAGTGGCTATTTTGAAGTATCTCAAATATATTTTGATTCGTTTAACACTTTGGGTTACTACATGATTCCATGTGTTATTTCATAGTTTTGATGTCTTAACTATTCTACAATGTAGAAAATAGTCCAAATAAAGAAAAACCCTGGAATGAGGTGGTGTGTCCAAACTAGACTGGTACTATATACAGTACACATAGAAACATACAAACACGGAGATTAACTATGTGGTATTTATTATTCCGATCTTCTAAAATGTATGTGGAAATGTCCTTTCTGAAAATATGCAATAGCCACACAAGATAACAGGCACACACTGGTTGTTGGACGACATGGGTGGTGATGGTTATGACTGAAACCAGGTGGCAGGGGAGAGGAGCAGCCAGGGTGTTTTTCACAGCTGTGGTAGAAAACAATAGTGCCCATCTATCGGAACCCATCTACCCATAAAGTCAACCAACCATGGACTCGAGTGACTGATTCATCCCTCTGCAAAAACCACATGTTTGAAATTCTCCGCTCTCACGCTACCCCTCTCCGCATCGCTAGAGCGCTTTGTTCACACAATAAATGTGCTTTCCATTTCCTTTCTAGGCTAGCTTTCCCCTCAGACACCCAACAGTTGCACTATCCACATTAGCTTCACTGTAAAGTAAATGACTAAATCAGAATCCCAGTGCT
The DNA here is from genome assembly GCF_023373465.1 of Oncorhynchus keta. Classification (NCBI taxonomy): domain Eukaryota; kingdom Metazoa; phylum Chordata; class Actinopteri; order Salmoniformes; family Salmonidae; genus Oncorhynchus; species Oncorhynchus keta. The sequence goes on along the minus strand of NC_068433.1, from coordinate 24,266,676 downwards.
GATTACAACCTTCAATGACTTGATTTAAAAATACTCTCCTTAAAATGACTATAACATAGTTACACACAGAACAAACATTACAGAAGATGTAGTGGTTTTCTAGGAAACAATTCACTACCAATTCTAGAAAATAGCAAAACAGTAATACAACATACTATTTGATCGATTAGGTCAATGGAGACAGCAGACAGACAGAACCCCAGACTCTTAGAACAGCATTTAGCTGAGGGGAACGTTCGAGCTAGATACTAGTCCATTAAGTCAATAGTGAGCAATGAGGAGTCAAGACACACCCCTGAGTCTTAGTTTGGACGGTGTAGGTGGTGGTAGCGTTCGCCTGTGGACAATCCCACTGCAGGACACAGTTTAAGTTCAGGGAATACAGACGGGTGGTACAGACGGCTCTAGATGATCCTGAGAGTTCACACGGGAACACTTCAAAGTCAACACACAAACACACAGGAATAGATCACACACACACATTCTCACATATGCTCCACTTTCATATTCAAGATCTCACATAAACAAGGATAACCACGCGTGAACAATTCACAGACATAACATGACTGACACCATTTCAACCTTTAGTTGGCCATGTAATCCAATGAGATCAAACCATATATATGAGTAACTCTAGTGAGCCCCCCCCCCCATAGATGGTGTAAATTAGATCAGTCACTGTCCCCAATATGGAGGGTTCGGGTTATTTAAGAAATGTGGGTTTGAGGGAGCAACAGACTTACCTGTGACGTGGACACACAATCCTGTTAACACAAGGGTCGTCAGTACACCTGGCGCAGTCACCATGTTGACACAGGTAAGCTAGACCCCAGGCTGAGAAAGACTGAGAACACAGCCTAAATCTTTTTCCAAAACAAAATCCCCTTGAGGTAGGGGATAACACATTGATGCAATTACCCTGATGCACACAATGTCACAGAGGACTTACATGACAATAAAAAGCATAACAAATCATTTTCCAAAGTTGAATAGGAAAGGAGTAGCGTAAGCAGTCACTTACCTACAGAGAGCGCGAGAGCGAGAGCGCGAGAGAGAGAGAGCGAGAGAGAGCGAGAGAGAGAGAGAGAGAGAGAGAGAGAGAGAGAGAGAGAGAGAGAGAGAGAGAGCGAGAGCGAGAGCGAGAGCGAGAGCGAGAGCGAGAGCGAGAGCGAGAGAGAGAGAGAGCGAGCGAGAGCGAGAGAGAGAGAGAGAGAGCGAGAGAGAGAGAGAGAGAGAGAGAGAGAGAGAGAGAGAGAGATAAATAAAAAGAATAGATATAAGAAGGGATAGATAAAGATGGGCAGGGGGTGGAAGGATCAGGACGTGACACAGTAGTCACGGGTGTGAGAGGAAATGGTATAATCTGAAGCGCAAAGACAAGCAGTGAGACAGGAAACAGAGGGAAAAGAACCACCTTGCAAGCTCTATAGATGAATATATATATTCATTCAAGTACATAGTCTTGAGTCCCCATTTCCAAAGTCACTACTACTTGATGCTTCCTACTTATTCATGGCAGGTTTGGGTCGATAGTTGGCTAGAAATCCTGCAATCCAGCTAGAGAGAAAGCAGACAGTCGTCCCATTCTATAGTTTTATTCAATGCCATTTTTAAATAATATGAATCTGTACATCTCTTTGCTGAAGCAGGTCTTTGACCATTAATTTACAAAAACAAAAAAAATAAAAACAAAAAAAAAGTCCAAATAAAAACGCAATAAGTGCTTTGTCCCGAGGACCACGAGGGCCGTAAGAGATGTCACAGCGAGATATCAGTCAACAGAACAGTGTACGGATCACACACACCTTTCATTGCCCTTTTCGTACGTAGCATCTCCAGGTTGCACCGTACAGCTTGTGTAGCAGCCTGAACACAAAGCAAACTGCTGAGCCTTCGACCGTTCAGACAGTATCAAACATCTGAATAGTAAACATTCATATTTCACAACATTTCATAAGTAACACTATTCCATAACATTCCTCATAGAAGCAACACCACCACCGTTCAAAAACAGGACTTACAACTGTGACTGTCAGAAAAGGAGCCATGGACCACAGCATAGTAGGATGTCATAAAATACATATCCCATGGAATTGGTCCAATACCAAAGCCATGTTGAGCTTACATTTAAATATGGCTCTGACCAATACAAGTGCCGTCATGCTGAGGGGGAGTATTGTCATTGCTTCTTTATTAAAATCAGTTAGTTTACCAGCCTTCCTCCACTGTAGGGATCTGTGAGACCTCAGCTCACTCCCCTTCTCAGTATAGCGTGATACTGGATTATATAGTACAGCATTATCAATACCGCCTCAGTCCAGCAGAGGGCGTCCCACCACTCATAGACCACTAGCACAACAGTGCCTTCCCACCAGCAGCTATGTAAACATCTATATGTAAGAATGGAATGAAGTAGCCCATAGGCACTGATCCAAGGTCAGTTCCCAGTCTCTCCCTCCTAAGAAATAAGGTTAGAATAATAGGGTTGGGTAATCTGATCCTAGATCTGTGGTTAGGGCATTCTTTGTCTCTTATGTCTGAGCCACAGGCAGGGCTAGACCAGGGCCAGGCTCGGGGTTGGTAGGGGAGGACGGTATCCCTTTAGGCCCTTTATAGAGCAGCCCTCGGGTGACTCCAGTACTGTCTCCGTTCCCGTTCAGGTTCTTATAGGGGTTCCGGGGAGGGGGCGTGCGGAAACACAGAGAAGGGAACCGGAAACCCACCAGACAGCAACCGGGACACGAGATCATCTCCTCCTGCTCCAGAGAAGGACCAGAACCATTACCGGACCCGAACACCGATGGAGAGCCCCCAATGGGCCTACCAGGAGGTGAGTGGTTCCGGTTGGTGCCCCGCCGTCCCAGAGGCCGACTAATGACCACCGTGGTGCTGTTGTTGTCCATGTGGGGGGAGGGGAGGGGGGGCAGGCATAGAGGACCATTGAAGACGGGGGTAACATTACCCCAGCCGTTGTTGAATGTGGTGGAGGAATAAGGTGGAAGAGTAGGGAAAGAAGAGAGTGGAGGGAGAGTGCCATCTAGAGTGTCAGGGGAGCTGGTGCAATCCATAGGTTCCACTTCCTGGTCAGTTTCCTCTTCCTGTTCCTCGCTCAGCTGGTCCAATGACAGCAGCTCTGAATCGAGAGGAAGCCCCGAGTCGTCGCCCGTGAGGCCCTCGCCGCTCTTCCTCCTCTCCACATCCTCCTCGTCTACGAACTCATTCGACTCAAAGGTAAATCTCTCTTTCACGATTCCCCGCTCCTCTCTCTCGTTCTCAACATTCCCCTCATCATTCTCAACGTCTAGGTCAGTTGGCAATACCCCCGTTTTTTCTGTGGTATTGTCTTTGGTGGTGGGGGGCAGGAGATCTGGTGGGGGGGTGCAAGGAAGGGATAAGCAGCGTCTGTGGAGCCTTCCTCGGTGGGTACCCCTCTCTCTGTCTGAGGGCGAGGTACAGGGAACCGGGGGTTTGGGTAAGGTGAACGTTAAAGAGATGACAGACTTGCTGGGCGTGTCGAACAGTTTGATCTTGCCTCCATTTAGGTCCTCTCGCAGGGAGAAGGGGTTGACACGGGTGGGAGGCGCCAGAGTGGGGAGCACAGCCGGAGGGAGCACGTCTGATTTGCTGCGGCAGAGGCGAGGGTCGCCGGGGAGACAGAGGAAGCGCCTCCGCAGTGGGCCGAGATCTAGAGAGAGGGAGAGATTCAATGAGAATAATACACGGCTGGCAATCTGCTGAGACTAAGAAAAAAACATACAAATCCTGAGATTTGAGCCTGAGAAAAAACACAACTCAGTTTGACAACAAGGGGTTCAACTGAAATGTGTCTTCCGCGTTTAACCCAACCCTTCTGAATCAGAAAGGTGCAGGGGGCTGCCTTAAAAATCGACATCATCAGTGCCCGGGGAGCAGTTGGGAGATCCTCCCCCCGGTGTTCTTTAACCCCCCCCCACACACACACACCCTTTAGTGCAGCTTTGTCTTTCTGTGTCCTCTCTGTCTCTCTCCTCTGCAACTCCATTACAATCTCTGAGAACGATGGACGGCGCTTTGGATCCATCTGCAAGAGAGAGAGATGGACGGAGAGTTAGATGAGCGAAAGAGACGGGGGGGGGGGGTACTCAGGAGAAGGAATAAGGGGAAACGATAGAAGGGGACAGAGAGGGAGCGAGAAAAGGTAGAAGAGGATTTGTGTGTGTTACATTGCAGCAGGTGACAGCCAGGCTCAGGAAGGCAGGTGGACAGTCTCCCACCATGTGCTGGAACGTCACGACGTCCAGGCCAAAGTCCTGCAGACAGACAATCACACATCTCCCTGTGAAACAGAGCCCTAAGGAGACGCAAAGTCACTAACTTGCACAATAGAATAGAGACTTCAATGAAAGTCCTGCGACTTACTGCCCGAGAGGCTTTTATACTGCAGTTGCATACAATGGGCAGAAGAGGGAAAAGTTTTAACAAAGTCTACACCACACAATAATATTGGGGAAATGATTGTGTGTGTGTGTGTGTGTGTGTGCATGTTGAGTGTGATGAACATACCTCTGTGCGTGGGAGGAAGTCGGGGTCAGCCTGTATCCTAGCGATGACCTCACACAAGATGATGCCGTACGCAAATACGTCCACCTTTTCGTTGTAGATCTCTCCTCGCAGCACTTCAGGTGCCATCCAGTAGGGGGAACCCACTACGGCCAAGGGCTGCTGGTCTGGCCCTTCACTGAGGACAGAGGAACACAGGCATGAGGCATGATGACAGGCGACGACGTTAAGGTTAGGATTGGGGGAGGGGAAGCTGATCCTAGACCTGTATCATACCGAGGGGAAAGTTCCACCCGGAGTCATTAATACAGGCACGACAGCTCACACAGAACAGCAAGCGAGACAGACCGAAACCAACAAGACTGGAGCTAGCAGCTAGTATCATCATGTTCTAGTTCATTAACAACCATATGGGGTAAAACTAGTGTGTGTGTGTGTGTGTGTGTGTGTGTGTGTGTGTGTACACACACACACGGCAAAAACGGGCAGACACCCTGCTGGCAGTCACTTCCTCTCTGCTATTTCCATCTCACAGTGAACCATGATTTGCAGAAATAGATTTGGCCGGGGACTTCACGATACGATATTATCACGATACCTTGGTGCCGACACGATGCGTATTGCGTTTCTCACCATTCTATATGGATTGCGATTCGATTGTGCAATTCGATGTTCCAAACATATTTGCTCACCATATGTCTGCTTCAGAAAGATGAGCATGAGAAAACACGTTTCGATCAGTCAGGGAAATAAAAAAAAATGTAAAGTGCTGAAAACATGTTGTCTCACAATTTAGAAAAAGATGGAGAACAAGCTATAGGAATATCATCCCAAATTATTTTGCAAAATGTAACCCTCAATTCCCCCCCCTCCCCATCATCATAGTAAGGGAAGTTATGGGAGCTGAGAAAGTGTGAGGGAGCGATAGAGGAGAGAGGAGAGGAATGCAGACAGACATTTCATAGCTCCCAGTGTAAACCATTTGGGGATGTGGAAGAGGGAGGGAGAGTCTCCGGTCAGGCGGTGTTAGAGGACGGGAGGGAGAGAGGGAGAAAGAAAGAGGAGAGAAAGAGAGTGTGCTGGAATAGTTTGACCTTATTTGGAAAGCTTTCCTGAACTCCATCTGTGTCTCTCGCCCGCTCTCTCGGAGGCAACACACACACACAAAAAAAATACTCTGACAAGTGTATGCATGTTAATAAACGCTGCAATAGAGGAAGTTCAGTCAACACACAGCAGACATTCACTGGTGCCAAATACTAACGTGTTCCACTGTCAAAATCAATTTACTCACACCTAAAAGCCTGCACGGTACACAAGAACTTGTTGTGGGGTACCAAAACAAAGTGCCTGTACATACGCAAAAACAGAAGGTAAACACTGGGTTGACCAGAAGACAAACAGTGGGCAGAAACGGCACACAGTCTGTTTAACGCAACAGCTGCCTCCTGTCAGACACAGGATACAGACCCATTTACCACGGTAAAGAGGCCAGCAGGGTAAGAGTGTTTGAGCCAAGCTCAGTAGCCCTAATAGCTCAGGTTCGGATTGAGGGAGCGTAAGCTGCTCCTGGATCTGTAGCTAATATGAGCTATAGCTACCAGGACATTAACTCCTGTCATCAAGGAGAAACGGAGAGGTTTAAACAAAACACACGAGCGCTGGCAATCTGTGTTCAACGCAGGCTGAAGCGATTCATAATATAGGAGGCGGAAATGTCAGCGTCATCAACAAACTGGGGTTGGGTGTGAGCGAACGCCGCTCGAAACATTCCTTCGCCCCTGAAACAGGGGCTTACTCACCCAGCCCGATACAGCGGGTAAAGCGCAACTTCTTCAGGTGAAAGAGTCTCGCGTTCTTTCGAAAGTCAGACTGAGCTTTAGTGGGATTAATGGCCCTCCTAAGACACTGATCTAAGGTCAGTGTTGTGTTCTTTTCCTGTACACATAATGGTTAGGATTGGGGAAGAGGAAACTGATCCTAACGGTAGAGCTGAGTCTACAATACTGTGTCTACAATACTCCTGATGGAAACACAATAACACTAGAGCTCACATTAACAAAATACTGGCTGAGCGAAAGAGAGATGGATGGCTGGATGGATGGATGGCTGGATGGATGGAGAGAGAGAGCAAAAGAGGGAGCGAGCGAGAGCAGGCGAGCGCTAACAAGCTATTGAAATGGAGCGAGCGAGAAAGGTAGAGCGAGAGGAAGCAGCCATTCAAGTGTGTTATCCAAAATCAGTGCATGCTGATAGATGGATGATTTATGAAGCCAACAGACCTGTACTCTGGTATTTTCTCTGCCAGGCCTAAGTCCCCCACCACAGCCGTACACTGGCCACTCTCCCAACGCACCAGGCAGTTCTGCAGGACAGACAACCAGGAAGACAAGAGGTCAGGGTCCGTATTCACAAAGCGTCTCCGAATAGGATGTGGGATCGGGTCCCTCCTATCCATAGCATTTGATTCATTATGATCCAGAAAGCTAAAAATGATCCCAGATCAGCACTCCTACTCTGATGCTTTATGAATATGGACCCTGGTAAATCCATTTATTCTAATAGTTAACTGTGTACTTGAGTAGGCACAACTGTGTTTTATGGATTGTGTATGTACGTGTGGCTCGCTGCATGCCTAACGATGAGACCGCTTATAGGGACGAGGTCAGAGACCTGGCAGTGTGATGCCAGGACAACAACCTCTCCCTCAATATGAGCAAGACAAACGAGCCGATCGCGGACTACAGGAAAAGGCGGGCCGAACAGTCCCCCATTCACATTGACGGGGCTGTAGTGGAGCGGGTCAAGAGTTTCGAGTTCCTTAGTGCCCACATCAACAAAATACACCAAGATAGTCGTGAAGCGGGCACGACAACACCTTTACCCCCCTCAGGAGACTGAAAAGATTTGGCTTGGGTCCCCAGATCCTCAAAAGGTTCTACAGCTGCACCATCGAGAGCATCCTGACTGGTTGCATCACCGCCTGGTATGGCAACTGCTCGGTATCTGACCTCAAGGCGCTACAGAGGGTAGTGCATATGGCCCAGTGCATCACCAAGCTTCCTGCCATCCAATTGTCAACTCCAGTCACCCAAGTCAGACTGTTCTCTCTGCTACCGCACGGCAAGCGGTACCAGCGTGCCAAGCCTAGGACCAAAAGGCTCCTTAACAGCTTCTACCCCAAAACCATAAGACTGCTAACAATTAATCAAATGGCCACCCAGACCATTTACATTGACACCCCCTCCATTTGTTTTTACACTGCTGCTATACACCGTCTATTATCTGTGCATAGGTACTTTAACCCTACCTACATGCACAAATTACCTCGACTAACCTGTACCTCCGCACACTGACTCGGTACCGGTACCCCCTGTATATAGCCTTGTTATTGTTATTTTATTGTGTTACTTTGGTTTATTTAGTAAATATTTTCTTAACCTCTTCTTGAACGGCACTGTTGGTTAAGGGCTCGTAAGTAAGCGGTTCACGGTAAGGTCTACACCGGTTGTATTTGGCACATGTAACAAATAACATTTGAAATTAAGTATGTACAATTACCAGACGTGTGTGTGTTCCTACGTGTGTTTATATGCGTGCTTCCTACCTTGGAGGTGAGGTCTCTATGGAAGATGCCTTTGGTGTGGAGGTACTGCAGGCCCCTAGCGATGTCTAGAGACAGGCCCATCCTGACTGACCACGACAGGTACCGGTCACTGTCCAGCAGCTGCTCCAGGTTACCCCCGTTGATGTACTGGAAGTAACCATGACAACCACACTCAGCCAAGTGTCAATCAAATGACAGGTTCCCTTCATCTTTATTTATACAGGTTATTCTCAATTGGAGATCAAATCTATTTTGGAAGAGAGATACAGGTCGTTGTATGGTAGCCATGACAATGGCACCCGTCAATCAAATAATTGCCTCAACTTCAGATTTTCCTCAGCCTAACCATAACGACCATTCAGAAGTGAACCGTCAGTGTTAAAGTATACTGAACAAACATATAAACAGAACATGTAAAGTGTTGGTCCATTGTTTCATGAGCGGAAATAAAAGATCTCAGAAATCTTCCATAATCACAAAAAGCTTATTTCTCTCAAATGTGGTGCACAAATTTGTTTACATCCATGTTAGTGAGCATTTCTCCTTTGCCAAGATAATCCATCCACATGAGACGTGGCATATCAAGAAGCTGATTAAACAGCATGGTCATTACACAGGTGCACCTTGTGCTGGGGACACTAAAAGGCCTCTCTAAAATGTGCAGTTTTGTCACGAACACAAATCCACAGATATCTCAAGTTGAGGGAGTGTGCAATTGGCATACTGGCTGCAGGAATGTCCACCAGAGCGGTTGCCAGAGAATGTTATGTTCTTTTCTCTACCATAAGCCGCCTCCAACGTAATTTTAGAGAATTTGGCAGTACGTCCAACGGGCTTCACAACCGCAGATCACGTGTAACCACGCCAGCCTAGAACCTCCACATCCAGCTTTTTCACATGCGGGATAGTCTGAGACCAGCCTCCCGGACAGCTGACGAAACTGTGGAGTATTTCTGTCTGCAATAAAGCCATTTGGGGAGGAAAACATTTAATTCTGATTGGCTGGGCCTGACTTCCTTATATAAACTGTAACTAAATAAAATCGTTGCATTCATATTTTTGTTTAGTATAGTTCAATTTGTCCAGTGTTCTCTCGATCCTAGTCAGTCTACCAGAGTTTAAAGGGACATCTTACCTCTGTCAATGCATGGAGTTGTCCCTCATTAACACACACCCCTACAAACCTGAGACAGGAGAGAGGACGAATATTAGAAAACAATAGCTAGGATAGATTTATTTGACAATTTAAAAAAAACTCAATTCAACCAAATGTGGATAATGCATTTACATTCAGAGGATGACAAAAAAAAAAAGATTGTAAACACATTTCCATTGTGGTCCTCTTAAATAAATGGTTAAAAACATATACATACTAAGCCTCTATGCTACACAGAGTACCCCTGGTTTAGAGCACTACATGCAGGTGTGAAGGAAAAAACAACATGCTTTGAGTTGCTATGGTAGTTTGTTCCACTCAACAGCGCCGGTATAGAGAAAGGTGTTACCAGACACTCTTCAATTTCAAAAACAGGTCATATGAGCCTCTCATGACAAGATTCACAATGCGTTTATAACCGCATGGCTCAAATGTGTATACTGAGGATTTGCCCCGTTGACTAAAGCTTTCATATGGAAAGAAGGTGTGTGTTTTAATACAAGTCCGAAGATGGACAGACCGGAGTATGTTGGGGTGAGACAGGCGGTTCATCAGCTGGACCTCCCTCAGCATGTTAGCTCGGTTACTGGCCATGGTGTTCATCTTCAGCGCCATCACCTGGCCACTGATACGGTGCTGCACCTACACAGAGAGACAGGAGGGAGGTGGGGGGGACCATCACTAGGGTCAGACCTCAGACAGAAGATATGACACACAGTTAAGTTCGATACACCATTGGACACCGGGCAGCAGAGACTGTACTTACGAGAACTGAACATGTGAACTCGTCAATTGGATCCCAGTTCTAGTATGCATTTCCACCCATCTGTTCTAGTGTCTTGGCCTGTGTTCTAGAGTCAGGACTAAATGGCTCTACTCTGGCCAAGCTGTTGGTGAGTGTCTGGTGGTCACCATGGAGATGTGTTGTCTTATCCCCTATATGAGAGTTCTGAGAGGCTTTGACCCCTGCCCGTCTAACTAATAAACCATATAGACAACCACTAAGTACTCTAACAGTCCACAAAAACAATCCACTTAGTACTGTGAGTGTTACTGTCATGTTTGTCCGTGTGGGAATTTGTGCGTTACATTTGGTAGTGTGAGTGCCTGAGCGAAAGAGAGCGCGAGCAAGATGGTGAGTGTTCATAGAGACTAAGGGCCGTCTGCATGCTTCCCGGCAGAAACAGTTCGGAAGACTTTGTGCGTATTGTGATTTTGTACATTTCTTGCTCGTTTTTAGCCTTCAGTAAGGATTTTTTCAGTTGTTCGGGCAGGATTTTCTTGAGGCAAACCTCAAATCGGTAGCCGACGTCTACGCCCCTTCGTCGGGGATTGGTCAACAGTAGGGATTCTTCAATGAGGTCTGTCATACAACGAGTGACGACTCGTTTTCCTGCAACAACAACAATTAATTCAGAAATACTACACCAAACTACTTAGATGTAAAATTGCTCGACTAAGATCTCCTCGGCAAAAAACGACAACTTAATTAGAGATTTGAGTTTTTGGATGAAGTGTATTCTGACCACAGCGTCTCAAAATGGACAAACCATACTATTGATGCTTTTTCCCCCCCCAGCAAAGGTCTTTTAAGGGAGGATGCGAGCACACTCGTTTGGTTCACTTAGCAAAGTTCAGCATGCGGACGCCTTTACCCACACGCGTGTCGCCAGTGTTTCATGTTAATGTCAACTCTAGTGTCATTGTGTTTCCATCAGGAGTGTGACCCTTAAGACTTGTGGCAAGCAGAATCGACAACATCTGCATCATTCAAGACTGTTGCTTTGTGAGGTGTTAAAAGTTCAGTTAGCCGTGATGTAAATGCAAGCTGAAAAGTACCCAAGGGCCGTGCTTTGGCCCCAAGTGAGAGCAGATCCGCCAGAGCCATGGCCCCGTGAGACACGGGTGCCGGGCCGCGTAGATGGAAACAGAAATCGCTGAGCCTTTCGGGTAAAACACAAGAGGTAAATCACAAGTGAAAATGCTGCAAGAGTATGGCGACATCGTCAACGTGACAGTAGGCCTGGATAGGAGCTGGCCAGCAGACCAGAGAAACAAAGACGCACGTCAGGCCTCTTAACTCAAGGCTGCAGTACTACCACACTTACAGAACGCAGTCAAGCGGATCACTTTCGTCAAAGGCGTTGACCATCGTTGGCCACTCGCGCCTTTCAAAGTGTGTTGCATTACGGGGATAAAAAGTGTTTGACATGAGACTAATGCCAAATGCATGAACTTTACAAAAATCATGTGATCCAAGGTTCATGCAGTTTTTAATGACGTTGCCTTCAAGTCGCTGCGGGTGCTTCTCACTAACTGTATTGTGGGAAGCACTATTTGTCAACAAATTAGGGTGTTTTTTGTTTGACCCACACGAACCATGGCCAAAGACTTGACTGAAACGGGAACAAACTGAAGCGATTCTGAAACTACAGGGGATACAAATGAAAAGGGATGAGACCTCTAACCAATTAATTACTGTACAAACGTTACGCTTTCAGTTTGAGTGTGATATCGGGGTATAGAGCAGTTTATTTGACACAGAAAATCCTAAAAACAACGGCAGCCATGTTGATCGGGGCCTTGCTGTTGGAAAACCACCAGAGCGTCCGGCCGTCAGAGATGCACCTCCCCCGACTTCACTCGACGACTTTAGGTTTACTGCTTGAACACAACCAAATCTCGATTTGGTCCAGCCGCTGCAGTCTATCCCTCAGGCAGACCGAGACAGATAAAAAGAGAGGAGTGAAAGGACTAGAGAGACTGAAGAACACACTTTCTCCCTCCCACACACACAGTTTCCCTCCTACTCTGCTGGCTCGCACGCACTTACAGTAAGAGCTATGCATTGTACAATGAAGATTAGCTCTATAGTTTATTCCCCCCCCCCCCCATCTGATTTATAACATTTCTACAGGATTTAACCACATCAGTGGATTTACAGGCCTGTAGAACAGGACAGTGGCTTCCCTCACACAAAGATGTGCACACACACACCATAATGCAGACATGAGCCAAATGCTGAACCAGCAGAACTGAACTGTGTTAGGTAAGGCTGTACGGTCTCTCTGGGCTATCCGCCTCATCTCATCCTCATGCAGAATTTCAGCTCAAATAAACAAGTGCTCAGTAAATCATGGTTATAGGAATGTGTCCAGAGGCCACAAGCTAAAAAAGGAGTACCATGGCAACGTGGTGTGAGAGTCTACCTCAGGTGTGTGTGTGTGTGTGTGTGTGTGTGTGTGTGTGTGTGTGTGTGTGTGTGTGTGTGTGTGTATCAGAGCTCCATAATCACAGGTAAACAGTGAGCATGTGTGATATCAGCATTCCAGTGACAGGAACACTGAGACGCCCAATAAATCTGACTCAGACACACTTGCATGCGAAGTGCTGGTATTTAGCAGATGAAAAGGTCAGGGGCATCAGTGGACATGTGCAGGGCTGTCTGTCATTGGCTGACGAGAGAGTCTGAGTTATGGTGACCTCTAGTCACCCTGGAGAGAAACACAGAGACCAAGAGAGAATAATGTGTGGCTGAACAGACAGCATTTAGAAATGACCTACATGCATACCCTCTCTTTGGTTCTGTTTTGACTGCAAGCTTTATTTTCTTGGTGACTTGGAGATGTTTAATTTCACTAGTCAAGTCAGTTAAGAACTCATTCTTATTTACAATGACTGCCTACCCTGGCCAAACCCTAACGACGCCGGGCCAAATTGTGCGCCGCCCTGTGGTACTCCCAATCACACGGCAGATTGTGATACAGCCTGGAATCGAACCAGGGTCTGTAATGACGCCCCTAGCACTGAGAAGCAGTGCCATAGACTGCTTCGCTCCTCAGGAAACCCAGAGGATACATGTGGGGCTGCTAGCTAAGAACAGGTCCATCATAACAGGCAGATAGGTCCTGACTGACTTCCTGTGGAGCCTCCAAATAGAACATGACCCAGTGTCTAGACTCTCAAGACCGGGACATGATACACAGATACACTCCTTACCTACCGGGGTAAACCACTTAGTGTGTTACACAACATCAGCACTGAGCATCACACGAATGCAAATTGTGTACACACGCAAAAACATACACACGACAGACAACTCCTGTCTCTAATGCTATGACAGCCCTGCACCTCTGTCGCTCCGTGTCTGTGGTAGGCCTTACAGGAACAAGTAAGAGCATGCAGCTCCAGGACATCAAAAGAAGCTCTCCCTCCCACATTCTGCTTCATTGTAAAAAATAATAATAATTCCACTGCTCCTCCACCCTTCCCCACCTCTCTCTGGGTTTACTACCAGTCCCGGTCCCCCCCGACACAGTCACACCTCTGGACCACATCGTAGCAAAGCATTTCGCAATGGAAAACAAAAACAACCATTTGTTGGCCAAGTCCAGGTAGTCACTCCCTCGCGCCCGCCCACCCGCCCCCCCGTTTTGGAGCCAAATTAACACATCCCTGGCCTGTTTACATACCTACTGTACTGCTGAGGGAGGGACCAGAGAGCTGAGAGTGGGGCGTAGCGGGTATAACAAGCCCTTCACACACTACATAACATGTGGGGACACGGGGCTTGTAAACACACAGAGCAAGGAAAATGTCAAGATGGCCAAGTATTCCGATCAAAAATAAAACAACTATTTCATGGATTTTACCGAGTTAGTTCATAAGGAAATCAGTCAATTCCAATAAATTGATTACACAGGAGTGACGGTTGCTGATAATGGACCTCTGTACGCCTATGTAGATATTCCCAAAAAAATCTGCCGTTTCCAGCTACAATAGTAATTTACAACATTAACAATGTCTACACTGCATTTCTGATCAATTTGAAGTTATTTTAAAATGGACAACAAAAAAAGTAGATTTTCTTTCAAAAACAAGGACTTTTTCAAATGTATTAAGAGACCCCAAACCTTTGATTGGTAGTGTATGTGCTACATGCATTTAAACCACACCAAGTACATTGTAATAGGAATTTTAATGTTTGTGCTTTTCTGATAAGTCATTTGTGTTCAATGTATGTGCTGTTCTATAAACCAATTTCTGTGCTGATGCAAGTGGTTGACTGAACAAATCCTCACTATCAGTAGCTGCAATTTGGCAATATGCCCAGAACTTGTTTTGAGAACGAAAGATATGTCAGTTTCAAGGTCTCAGCTAAGAGAGAAGAGGCCTCATGAGGTATTGGACTGTCTGTCACATGTTATGAACCAGTATTGGTCGGTCACATGAATGAAACAAAACTGTAATGATTAATTAATTGATGCTAAATCATAAAAATATAACTTGTCTGTGTATAGCCGTATTTAAGACAACTGCTGGGACTGCCCCAGCAGAGCTCCTGATTGACATGTGTGCTGAGTTGGTTGTAACCTCTCCAGCGCGCTGATAATATACAATGATCAACTTCGAGTGACCCTGTGTAAGAATTTCCACGACAATGTGTTACATGCATTTAAAATACCAAGTATGTGCACATGCATTTCAATACCAAGTATGTTCGCCTCTCCAGAGTCCATAGGGAGTTGCAACGATGGGACAAGACCAACTACCAACTTGATATCATGAAATCTGGGCAAGAAAGGGGTAAAAGCACAACAACAAAGTGTTTTAAATAACAATTATGTGCACGTGTATATAGTCTATTACGACATGTGCGCTCATGTGGAAACAAAAAGGGAATACACACAGACAGCCCCAGACAGACAGCCCCAGACAGACAGCCCCAGACAGACAGCCCCAGACAGACAGCCCCAGACTGACAGCCCTTGATTGACAGGAGAGCAAGTCCTGACTGGAAAGGAAAGGTAGGAGGCGAGGGACAATGAAGCAGGGAAAGTGCTGTGTTAGTCAAGCCCCTGAATGGGAGCTTCAAGTCAAAACTGGTAGTACCACCCCTCCACAACAGTCTCCTCCTTTCCTAACCCCACCTCGCCCCAGTCTTCTCCACCTCGCCCCAGTCTTCTCCACCTCGCCCCAGTCTTCTCCACCTCGCCCCAGTCTTCTCCACCTCGCCCCAGTCTTCTCCACCTCGCCCCAGTCTTCTCCACCTCGCCCCAGTCTTCTCCACCTCGCCCCAGTCTTCTCCACCTCGCCCCAGTCTTCTCCACCTCCCCCAGTCTTCTCCACCTCCCCCCAGTCTTCTCCACCTCCCCCAGTCTTCTCCACCTCCCCCAGTCTTCTCCACCTCCCCCCAGTCTTCTCCACCTCCCCCCAGTCTTCTCCACCTCCCCCCACTCTTCTAATCGCAGATCCTCAGCCAATAAAACACAGACTTACTGACTTTTAATGCTCACTTACTGTAATAGAGCACAAACACGAGTGACAGTCGAGGATGGATCGGTGTGGGTGTGTGTGCCATGCATGCCTGTGCGTGCACGTGTGCAAAAGTCAGTTCACGTAGTAGATCCTCAGTATTGTTGTTGCGCTTTTCCAAAAGGGTAGACTTTCCAGAACCTGTCTATTCTCCTCTGACAAACTTCGGTTCAGCTGGGACAACAGGACTCTAGAGGGGAGCATTGCCCATCAGCGCTTTATCCAGGCTGTCAATCACACACACTTGCTCACAAACACACTAATCTCCTCTGTGCAAATGCAGCAGTGATTTTAACCAGACTGACAGACCTGGTATCATCATTCTCCTCCTGCGTAGCAAGAAAGTGTGAGGTGAGAGGGACAGGAGAGAGACTCAGCAAGAAGCTACAAAAACATCACACAGAAACTACCACTCAGCAGGCTTGCAAAGAGACTGATGCAATATAATAAACAGGCCAATATATTGATAAGAATGAATTAGAACGCAATTATGTTGTAGATCAATATGTGGTGGTAAATGAAAAGCAGAGTTCATTTTTAAATACACTACATGACCAAAGGTATGTGGACACCTGCTTGTCAAATCTCATCCAAAAATCACCTAGATGTTGGAACGTTGCGGGGCATCAGTGAGGTTGGGCACTGATGTTGGACGATTAAGGCCTGGCTCGGAGTCGGCGTTCCAATTCATCCCAAAGGTGTTCGATGGGGTTGAGGTCAGGGTTCTGTGCAGGCCAGTTAAGTTCTTCCACACCGATCGACAAAACATTTCTATATGGACCTCCCTTTGCGCACGGGGGCATTGTCAGGCTGAAACAAGAAAAGGGCCTTCACCAAACTGTTGCCACAAAGTTGGAAGCACAGAATCATCTAGAAAGCCATTGTATGCTGTTCCCTTCACTGGAACTAAGGGGCCTAGCCCAAACCTTGAAACACAGCCCCATACCGTTATTCCTCCTCCACCAAACTTTACAGTTGGCACTAAGCATTGTGGCAGGTAGTGTTCTCCTGGCATCCGCCAAACCCAGATTAGTCCGTTGGACTGCCAGATGGTGAAGAGTGATTCATCACCCTAGAGTGCTTTTCCACTGCTCCAGAGTCCAATGGCGGCGAGCTTTACACCACGTTTGACGCTGCTCGGCCATGAAGCTCCCGATGAACAGTTTGGAACTCGGTAGAGAGTGTTGCAACCCGAGGACAGACGATTATTGTGCGATACGCACTTCAGCACTCGGCGGTCTCGTTCTGTGAGCTTGTGTGGCCTACCACTTCACAGCTGAGCCGTTGCTGCTCAGACATTTCCACTCTACAATAACAGCACCTAGTTGACCGGGGCAGCTCTAGCAGGGCAGAAATTTGACGAACTGACATGTTGGCATCCTATGACAGTGCCACACTGAAAGTCACTGAGCTCTTCAGTAAAGCCATTATACTGCCAATGTTGGTCTATGGAGATTGAAATAGGTGTGGCTGAAATAGCCGAATCCACCCATTTGAAAAGGTGCCGAAATACTTTTGTATATAGTGCATCTTTTTTTTTTACTATCTGATTGACATTTGAAGCATTTAGCTATGGAAAATGTCTGCATGTCGTTCTAGCAAAAACCCAGCTAAGTGTGAAACACACAGCGACACGCACACACCACTGTTATGTGAATGTTGTTGACAGCAGTGTGTGGCTCTCGCCGTCACCGTTTCCACCTGGTGTCAAAAGCAGCTGGCAGCAGCTTGGTACTGACACACACAGACTAGTTATGCCTATTATTCACCAACTGTCCTTATTACACCCCACACATACGCCTTACGACGTAGGCACTGGGAACTTCATGTTGTCATCTAACAATTTCCTGGAGTGTATTCACTAGGAACCAAATGCAAGAAAACAGGATGAAACAGAGAGGGAACCATCTGAATTTGCCCAATAGAAACTCTTCTGTTGCAAAACATTTTGCTACGGTTTGCACTGATGAATACACCTGCGTGTGCCCTAAAGGTGTTCGCATGCTTCTCAACGGAAACAGTTGGTGCATATATTATGACAACATTGTGAAGTTTTTGTTAGCCGAATTTCAGTAGCCAAAGTCTTACACCCCTTTGTCGGTCATTTGTCGGTCAACAGTAGAGATTATTCAATTAAGTGTTTATCATTAAATGATAGATGACGGGTTTTCATGCAATTCTTTTCACGTGAAATACTGCACCAGACATCTTAGATGTAAAATTGGCCAACTAAGATCTCCTCGGCACAAACGTCAAAATTAAAATGACATTTCTTGAGTCATCTTGGAATTAATCTGACTAGTTTGAGAAATATTTGCTGCGGTGACAGCGTTTTTTTTCTCGTTCACGTGAAGGCCTTTTAGGAGAGTAGGCGAGCACACTCGTTAGGTTCACCTAGGTGAGTTTGGCTAGGTGCCAGCCTAACAGAAGCATGTGGAAGCCTTTAGTGTCAATTAGTGCTCGTCATTAGGGTGATGACTCATCGACTGACTGACTTTTCGCCACATGACTCAGAACTAGCTCCAACATTCGCTCTGTTTCAGCCATTATTAAGAGCCGTCCTCCCCTCAGCAGCCTCCACTGATCAACGCAACAACAACCCTCACTTTAAATGGCTCCATACATGTACATATTCCCTCCTCCTACCTATATGTATTATCCTCTCTCTAGGGGCCTCCTGAGTGGCGCAGCGGTCTAAGGCACTGCATCACAGTGCTTGAGGCATCACTACAGACCTGGGTTCGATCCCAGGCTGTGTCACAGCCGGCCGTGACCGGGAGACTCCTTGTGGCGGGCCGGGTGCCTGCAAGCTGACGTCAGTCTCCAGGTGTACGGTGTTTCCGCCGACACACTGGTGCGGCTGACTTCCGGGTTAAGCGAGCAGTGTGTCAAGAAGCAGTGAGGCTCGGTGAGGTCTCGACCGTCGCCTCTCCTGAGTCCGTAGGAGAGTTGCAGCGATGGGACAAGACTAACTACCAATTGGATATCATGAAATTGAGGAACATTTATCCTCTCAATCTTCTATTCCTACCATCCCTTCCTCTTTCAATCTCCATTTCATCCTTGAGAAGGACAGTTTTGACACCTGCGCCTTCCCAAAGAATTAGAATAACTAGAACGGAACATTGTAATTCTACTTCTGTTTCAGTTAGATTTTAAGAGGTGAAAAAAACAGCATTCCTTCCTGCCTCTACAGGAAGTAACACTTAGAGTACTGCAGGCAGGCAGGTCTAGGGAGCGCGCTCTCGCAGTTCTTTGAAAATTATTAAAGAAAAAAGATACAAAGCAACACCTGAACGATTTGTCTTGACACGCGCACCCCTCCTTGTCTTGCACAATGGCCGTGCGGAGGTGTACATGTCTGCCTGCCTGCCTGACTGCCATGAGGAAAGAATTAATTGAGCTGGAGAGTGTGAGAGAGAGCATGAGTGTGACATTAGAGATGGCAGGATGCCAAGTGTCTTGGTGGAGCTCCATTTGTATTTAATTATTAAGAGTCAATGCTTCAGAGTGTGTGTGTGTGTGTGTGTGTGTGTGTGTGTGTGTGTGTGGGACTGAGCAAAAATAAAAACAACTCCTGGTCTCCTTATAACACAGCATCTCTGTGGTCTAAAGCAGATGTCAAAGGGCAGAGCGGAGAGAAGAGCGTTTATGGAATGTGCGCACACAGTCGCGAGGTAAAGCTGGGCTATATGGACAAAAACATACATTGCGATAAATTGCCAGATAACGATAAATAGAACGATATATTTATAACATTAATGTTCACCACAGTTTTTTTGTTGTTTGTTATTATCCTTGAACTACTACTAGTAGTTTGATTTTTGTAGCCATCAATTGTCCCATTAACACATCACCCATATTAGCAAACTTAATTTATTTCAAACTTGACATTTCTCTAATATAGGCTACATATCGTAATGGATGATGTCAGCAAAATGCCTGCGATAAGAGATGTGTATGGTCGGTGTCGATCATTGTCCGTTTATCTTCGCAGATTTATTGCGAGGCTCATTTCTGCCTCCATTATGGTCATGTCACCTGAACTTAACAGCTAGATCGGAACGTGTATTTGTAATCACTGCAGTAATACATTTGCGTTTATACGCAGTTTATCAAAGGGCAGATAACGCAAATCAAGAGAGGCATCTTTACAGCCAGCACCTACAAAAGACCAAATCATTTGCATGCCAACTGCACATCCAAAGGGCACTGTGTGACAGTTGTGTTACTCTGCTCCTATTATAAAAGAGAGGTCCAGGAAAACCCCTGGCCCAATGTTATGAACTTTTTTTTGAACAAAGATGTTTTTGTTGTCACATACACTGGATGAGTGCAGTGAAATGTGTTTCACAGAGTCAGCCATAGTAGTACAGTGCCCCTGGAGCAAATTAGAGGGAAGTGCCTTGCGCAAGGGCACATTGGCAAATTTTTCACCATGTCGCCTCGGTAATTCGAACCGTCAAAACTTTCGGTTATTGGCCCAACGCTCTAACCGATAGGCTACCTGAACATTATAAGGCTCAGTGAAACAGGAGAGGAACCAGGAATAAGGTTAGTCCATAGCCGTGTCCCAAGTAGCACTCTTTTCCCTACATAGTGCACTAATCTGGTCAAAAGTAGTGCACTGTGTAGAGAAAAGGGCACCATTTGGGATTGCAACCCAGGCTGAACCCCCTTGACTTCTTCTCATGTTGTTTAGACAGAGTAAGGTTACCATCTACCTCTGCATGTGCAGTAGACCTACCATCCAGGAACAGGTAGAATTTTCACACCAACACACTTTGTTCCCTTCCCTGTAATGTGGGCTATGGGCTTGGGGTCAATTCCATTTCCATCCAGATTTTCCTCATTGAAAAAGCATGGAAGAGAAAAGGAAATTCAGTGTTTCACCGTCACTGGGTTCTGGTGGGGGTCGATGTGGTGCTGTGGTCACTAGTGGCAAAATAATCCTCCTATTATGATCCATCATCATCAGCACTATGTGCAAGTCTACCTTATCTAACACCTTTAATTCTAGATAGAGTATTTAGGAGCTTGTTTTCTACATGCCATTAATTTCAGAAAGAGATTTTGTGGAAAGTGTCCTTCCAAAGAGGCCCATAATACTGAAGCCTCCTTCGCACACACAACCCCACAAGAGTATAGGCCAATAGAGAGTATAGTAAAGGCCAACTAATCACTTGCCTACAAAAACACCTGGTGTCAGGTAACATCAATGGTCATTCATGTTTCATGCTTGGTTAGTGATGACCTCACCAGGGATGCTCAGATGTCCAAAGGCTATCCTATCCCACAGTGTTAAGCACTAAGCCTAGACTTCCTTAAACAAGTCAATAAGCCAAGTCGAACTACTTTGGACCAATATTCAAAGCATTTCAGAATAAAAGGTTCTGAATAAGAAATAAGAATATGAGTCTAGGATTTGGGACCTTTCTGTCTCGGCTTATAGCTAATCATATTCATTATGATTAATAAGTGAAAGACGATCATAGATCAGCTCTCCTTTTCTTATTTTATTTAACTAGGCAAGTCAGTTAAGAACAAATTCTTATTTTCAATGACGGCCTAGGAACAGTGGGTTAACTGCCTTGTTCAGGGGCAGAACGACAGATTTTTTAGTTGTCAGCTCTGGGATTCGATCAAGTCCAACGCTCAAACCACTAGGCTACCTGCCGCCCCACCCCTACTTTGAGACACTGTGAATAGAATACAAGACAGGCCCTGATCTTCAAACTCTTACATGTCATTTATCTTACCTTGAACACTTCCGAGAAGAAGCCCGAGCCAATCTTCTCGCAGATGAAGTCGTCTATACGGGCCAGGCTTGACACGGCGCTGCGTAGAGCCCGGTAGGACGAGGGCCTGATCCGGTTCGGCCCGTGGACGAGTGGCTCCGCCGCCTCCTGGTCCCGGTCCATCTCGACCCGCTCCATCTCAGTTATCCCAGGATGCGGAGGAGGGGGGCGGGACATGGACGCAGTTCAAAATCCAACAGCGTTTAGATTTCCCATGTCCTCCGCAGGAGCGAGAGGATCCGGTAAAACGGAGGAGCTTCCCACGGGATACTGAGTATCAGAACGAGGGAGAAACACAAGATTAATTCACGATCAAAGCACCCTCGATCTCTAAAGCCAACAGAAAACGGCTGTCTGTCTTCAAGTCTGTGTATTTCTTCTTGTAGAAACTAAAGCCGACACAACTTCCATCATTCCTGCCGCATCAGACATAGCTTGTGCTCCGTGTTTGATTCCGTCACGCTGTAAAGATATAGGCAGGTTTATCCGCCCCCTTCTCGCTCTCTCTCCCTCAGTCAAATTCAGTTTCCTCCGGTCTGCTTATGCAGTGGAAAGGGCACCCATTTTCTACCAATCGAAACCTCCGTTTCGCGTGCGCAATAGCCCGCAGGAAGATGTTTGGGGAGGGGAACAAAATAAATTCCTGCTACAGACGGCTATAGAGTACCACAGCAGGAGTCATAATACCCATAAAATCTAGCGTTCTAACAAGGAAATGGTTCCAATTGTTTTCCCACCATTTTTCCTATAGGGGATTTTAGAAACACTTAAAGGGCTGTGTTTTGTGTAGGCTTACCATGGCGTGACGTTTTGATAACTGTAAATCTCTCTAGGACAAGGTGACTTTTAACAATATATTCACCTGTATTTACCCCACAAAAATGAAACGCTAACTAGCTACTAATGTGGCTATTCCAAAGAACTACAAATGCCATGATCTGGATTAAACTGATGAATGGAGGCAAAGTGAAGAATCTCTGGATTAACTAGCTAATGTTAGCTAAATGTAGTAATTAATCAATTGGAACAACACCGATTAGCAAAAGTGTCAGCTAGAGATGACGTGCAGGAGCCATCTACAAAATGTAATAATAATTGCCTGCACTACAGAGGGCTATATCAGTCTGCTAATACAGGAAATGACCCAGAACACTACTTGTGGAAATAAATTATATATATATATATATATATATATAATGATTTTTCAGGAGGTGCTGCAGCACCCCTATTTCCTGCGGCTATGCCCGTGCGTAAATGCCCCTGGGCTCTTCTTCCCTCTGACAGAAGGAAGCCACTCGGCTAGAAAATCTAAAAGAGGCCGTTTACCGTGGTTCGCCGCTGTTATTTGTGTAGCCTACTTATCTGTGGCTGGTCTGTCCTGATACAGGTCATGAAAGCAGCGAGATATCGCCGTTTCATTGTAGAACAGAATTTGCACACACAGAGATGCTTTAAATCCTAACCTGATCCAATCACATAGCTGTAGCCTTTTCAAAGGGATCTTGATTGATCATTCAATAGAACAGGACTACCAGGCTGCACAAACAAACAGGCAAATGCGCATGTTGAAAACAACCGGTGGGCGGACGAAGAGAGCTTCTTTTTGGGCACGTTTGATTCTTTCGGTAGACAGAAAGCGAGAGAGTAGCGTATTCGTGACAGACTTTATTCGACCACTGTCAGCTTGACTGCAGGTCATCAATTATAAATGCAGAGCTGGGTTTAGTTGTTGGATTCGTCTGTCACTACTCTCCCACACACCTAAATATGCACAAAAATATAGCCTATGCCTACACTATTTCAAAGTGGAAAATAATGGCACGAAAACGCTATAGTGCGGAATCATGCATGCATAACTGCACAAAAACATTGATACGACTTACATGCCCTTGATCAAATCTACAGGTAGCCTAGCCAACGGTGTCCTCTGCCTCTCGCGCCCTGACCCGACCGTGGTATTGGATTACCGTGTCTTTATTTCTCTAATTAATCAACCTTGTCTACCGTCCCGCTCCTGCACGGTCCCCCGTTTCAAGTCCCGTTGCCTCTGTTTGTCGTGGGTCTGCTCTGCAGTGCACTGAGAAAACAGTGCGACTTTTAGTGTCGCTTCTTATTGGCGAAAAAGCAGTTGGGCGGGTCCACGCGTCATCGCGGTCATCACCTTCAAAAACTTCACCTGCGGCTGCTTTCAAACTAACAACAATGTTCACCGATCTCAGAAACTCAAGGTAAACACACATAGCACGCATAGTCTACCTGCAGTACCTTAAGTGCAACTCGAAATAGCCTCACCAGACACCTATTTGTACATTTTCCTCAGTTGAATGTCAACATTACAGACTTGTCTCATAGTCAAAAACTAAGCCACGAGGTCGAAAATGTCCGTAGAGCCCTGAGCCAGGATTGTGTCAAGGCACAGATCTGGGGAAGGATTCCAAAACATTTCTGCAGCATTTAAGGTCCCCAAGAACATAGTGGCCTCCTTCATTCTTAAATGGAAGAAGTTTGGAACCACCAAGATCCTTCCTAGAGCTGGCTGCCCGGCCAAACTAAGGAGGAGAAGGGCCTTGGTCAGGGAGGTGACCAAGAACCTGATGGTCACTCTGACAGAGCTCCAGAGATATGGAGATGGGAGAACCTTCCAGAAAGACAACCATCTTTGCAGCACTCCACCAGTCAGGCCTTAATGGTGGAGTGGCCAGACGGAAGCCACTCCTCAGTAAAAGGCGAATGACAGCCTGCTTGGAGTTTGCCAAAAGGCACCTAAAGGACTCTCAGGCCATGAGAAACAAGATGCTCTGGTCTGATGAAACCAAGATTGAAGTCTTTGGCCTAAAGGCCAAGCATCACGTCTGGAGGAAACCTGGCACCATCCCTTCGGTGAACCATGGTGGTGGCAGCATCATGCTGTCGGGATGTTTTTCAGTGGCAGAGACTGGGAGACTTTGTCATTATGGGGTACTGTGTGTAGATTGATAAGGGGAAAAAATCAATTGAATCTATTTTAGAATAAGGCTGTAACAAAATGTGGAAAAGAGGGTCTGAATATATTTCGAATGCACTGTATGTCACGTTTGGTATGGTTACATAAGACAGAATGTTACTTAAGACAAAACCAAAAGTGAACATCTAGCAACCTAATGGCTGCGTGTTCGAATCTCATCACGGACAACTTTAGGATATCAGCAACTTTTAAACTACTTTTTAGCTACTTTGCAACTACTTAGCACGTTAACTAACTCTTCCCCTCGCCCTAACCTAACCCTAACCTTAACCCTTAGCCTAGCTAACATTAGTGTTCGCCACCTAAACTCCTAGCTAATGTTAGCCACAACAAATTTGAAAACTCATATATATATATATATATATCTTTTTACCCCTTTTTTTGCCCCAATTTCGTGATATCCAATTGGTAGTTACAGTCTTGTCCCATCCCATCGCAACTCCTGTATGGACTCAGAAGAGGTGAAGGTGGAGAGCCATGCATCTTCCAAAACACGACCCTGCCAAGCCGCACTGCTTCTTGACACCTTGCTCGCTTAACCCGGAAGCCAGACGCACCAATGTGTCAGAGGAAACACCGTACAACTGACGACCGTTCATGCGCCCAACCCTCCACCGGAGTCGCTAGAGCGCGATGGGACAAGGACATCCCGGCCGGCCGGCCAAACCCTCCCCTAACCCGGACGATGCTGGGCTAATTGTGCTTCACCACATAGGTCTCCCGGTCATGGCTGGCTTAGACCGCTGCACCACTAGGGAGGCCATTTTGCAAATTCTTGATATATTGTACGAATTGCAATTCATAACATATCATAGAAATTGTAATTCGCAACGTACTGTATCATATGACGGACGTCCATAAATTAATACATACCATACGAAACACAACATATTGGAGTGTCTCGGATTTACCTTTTACTATGTTACGTCTACCCCTGAGTCCAGGTTGAACATGAAGGAACACAGCTCAGTGCAACCTCAGGGCCACCCTGTGATAAATTGCTTCTTACTGTAGCGCCATCTCACACCACATACCGATATAGTTCACATAACAGGCTGTGGTCACATTCGACCCCTGGTAAATGCTTTGTGCCATTCAGTAGGCTACCCACTGGCAACACTTGAATAGTCTCTAGGTTCTACTATAATGCATAATTTATACATTTGTTTCTTGGGGTTTTTATCCACACATACACCCCAGATAGTGACTGCCTGAAACATAACCCTCAAGTCACACCATTGTTTAGATAATGACATATCCCATGTATTATTTAGCGAATGTCTCAGAATAGACTGATCTTGCATACTAAATGGCACCCTATTCCCTACATAGTGCACTACTTTTGACCAGAGCTCTAAGGGGAATAGAGCACTAGGGAATAGGGTGTCATTTGGGACGCAGCCTGTGTGACACGGATGGGAGGTGATTGTGTTGACCTCACATGACCCCATATGTTAGTGCTTCATAGTTCTGTAACCAAACAAATATGCACAGGTGAGCATTAGGCTATTACATCTTGGTCATTGATTATAGTTTATATGCTCCTGACCCATAGGCTATTGTTGTTGACCTTTTAGACTACATATTCATATAAAGAAATGTGAATAAAGGTGGATAGGCCTACATAAACTAAACATTGGACTGTAGCCTGCATCTTACATTTCTACCAGTGCAGCAACAGACTGTGTACACACGCACACAGGTCATGGCAGGTAGCCTATTGGTTAGAGCATTGGCCCAGTAACTGAAAGGCTGCTGGTTTGAATCCCTGGGCCAACAAGGTGAAACATGTTGGGCAGAGTTGGGATATGCAAAGGACAAATATATGCACCCACCAAATTATTATCATCACAGAGCATCCTGCAGGTACTAAGGATCCCACTCACTTCCCCCTAGTTTCTCATTGGCTGTCCAGATCCGCACGGTAGGATGGCTCTGATTGGTTTTTGGAACTCACAAGCTGTTTCACGCACCCCCACATGCCCCACAGGAGTAGAGGGGTGAGGTAGACTGAGGAGGGGGATGCCACATGTTCCATGATGAACCCCCTGCTCACCTCCAGGAACCAGCTGCTGCTGATACCCCAATGGAGGAGACATGGTGGTGAGTGATGCCCCCTTGGGGGACCGACAGGGCCAGTCACTAGAGTACACTGAAGTAGCAGGATAGTGGATCATAAGGAAGTGTGTATGCTCTCATCCTCTCACCCATTGGAAATAGAAAATAATTACCAAAATTACTAAATTAGTGTGTTGGTTTGTGTTGTAGTGTGTGTGTCTGTTTGTGCGTGTGTGTGTGTGAAGTACATTACACTCCATTTACTACTGTAAATGACTGACCAACTGACACCTGGAATGCTTTTATCCTACCTTGATTATTGTCCAGTCATATGGTGAAGTGCTGCAAAGAGGGACTTAGTTCAGCTGCAGCTGGCCCAGAACAGAGTGGCACATTTTGCTCTTCATCATAATCAGAGGGCTGTTATCAATGCTATGCATGCCAGTCTCTCTTGGTTAAGAGTTGAGGAAAGACTGTCTGCATCACTTCTTGTTTTTATAAGAAACATTCATGTGTTGGAAATTCAAAATTTGTTTGTATAGTCAACTTACACACACACCACTGACACACATTTACCCCACCAGACATGCCACCAGGGGTCTTTTCACAGTCCCCAGGCCCAGAACAAATTCAAGGAAACACACAGTAATATGCAGAGCCATGATTGCACGGAACTCCCTTCCGTATTATACAGTGCAAGTGAACAGCAAACCTGGTTTTAAAAAACAAAACAAAGCGGCACCTCACGGCACAACGCCTCTCCCCCATGTGACCTACTTGTTGTGTGTATGTACTGACATGTATGTGTAACTAATAGATGCACACTACATGTTAATGTTTTAAATTGTAAAGTCAATTGTAAAGTCTTTTGTCTGTAATGTCTTTTTTGTTATTATGCCAAAGGATCCTAATAAAAATCGAAATCTAAATGCTGGGGGTGGATATGATCGATTGCAGAATTCGAATCCTTTTGTGTATAAATTCTTGTAAACGTTATGCAGAAAGTATAGGGTCTTATTACTGTGAAGACCTTATGAAGCAGTCAGTGGGGTATCGATATATTGAGGATCTACAAGAAAAATACTGAAAATAATGAGATGAGATGGATGTCCTGGCTTCCATCCATTAGTGTCTAAATGGTTTAAAGATCCAAATATAAATCAATGGAAGGAGCCCCTTGGGGCTCTTGTGTGTGTGTGTGTGTGTGTGTGTGTGTGTGTGTGTGTGTGTGTGTGTGTGTGTGTGTGTGTGTGTGTGTGTGTGTGTGTGCGTCCGTGTTATAGAGATAAATCCATATAATTTTACCCATTGACACACATAAAACATGACAATGTGGTATAGCTATCTATGCCTATACAAACAACTCAGGATCTCAAACTCAAGGTTTGTCAGGGGACAAGGACATTCAAATACAATGTTCTATCCATAGAAATGGAATCTCATTCTAGTTCTGGTTCGATTCTCCATGTAGATTGTTAATAAAAGAAGTGGGTTGTAGAGACTAGAGAGACAAACAAAGTCAATTGGCAGTTTTAAAACCCACCCACTGCTTTCATTTTCAGTGTGTCCTGTCTCTACACGTCCCAAAATGTTAACTCTCTTTACCCTACAAGAGGGAGTGTGTGGGGGTGTATCTCAATTTACAGATGAGGTGCAGAAACATATTATCTCCTCAGGTTTCTATGACTGTGTGTGCTTGGATTAAAGCCTATTGGTAATTAAAACATTGGTTAGATCATTTGATCCTCATGAGACTTTGTTCTGGGGCTTTGTGTGCCGCTAAATTGATGAATTTCTAATGAGATAAAAGGGTCTAGAAATTGCTTTGATTTCTAGTTGTTTAATTTCACACGTCTTTTGTAGGATATAAATCATGTTGTAAGCTATAATGTTGCAGGTTTTACAGGGGTGACTGATTTGGGTCATAAACAATATAGCCTTTAGGCATAGGCCAACAATAAAACAATCGTCTTAATTGCAAATGCAGAAACATTTCATTTCAATGTAATTAAAAACAGGAAAGCGAATAGAGGCTACACATTCAATCAATGTACAGTATGTCACTTGCATTGCAGATGAGATATTGATTTGGCCTAGTTGTCATGGGAATTTTAAAAATCACATGCATCCCTAAAAGATTTGTGGCCTATGCAATTTGGCCTAAGAAAATGCACTGCAATTCATGCAACAGAATGAGCTGATTGTAGACAGAGGCATACAAATGTAGCCTGACTGCTACATATAGAAATAAAGGATTTCTTTGTTTATTTTATGGTTGTATTTTACCCCCTTTTTCTCCCCAATTTTGATCTTGTCTCACCGCTGCAACTCCCCAACTGGCTTGAGAGGCGAAGGTTGAGTCATGCGTCCTCCAAAACATGACCCGCCAAACCGCGCTCCTTAACACCTGAACGTACCAATGTGTTCGGAGGAAACAGCGTTCAACTGATGACCGAGATCAGCCTGCAAGCGCCTGACCCGCCACAAGGAGTCGCTAGAGAGCAATGAGCGCAATGACCGCTGCGCCACTCAAGAGGCCCACTGAGTGTAGAAAACATTAAGAACATCTTCCTAATATTGAGTTACAATATTACCCCCCAGTCCCTTCAGAAAGTATTCACAACCCTTTAATTTTCCACATTTTGTTGTGTTAAAGGTGATTTTGTCATGTTTTGTCAAAGATCTACACAAAATACTCTGTAATGTTAAAGTGGAAGAAAAATTGTAACATTTGTAAAAAAGATTATAAAAAATAAAACACAAATAAATCTTGATTACATAAGTAATCAACCCTCTGAGTCAATCCATTCGGATCGCCTTTGGCAGCGATTGGGTAAGTCTCTAAGAGCTTTGCACACCTGGATTGTCTTTTTAAAATTCTTCAAGCTCCGTCAATTGGTTGTTGATCATAGACAGCCATTTTCAAGTCTTGCCATAGATTTTCAAGCCGATTTTTAAGTCACAACTGTAACTAGGCCACTCAGGATAATTCAATGTTGTCTTGCTCAGCAACTCCAGTGTATAGTTGGCCTCGTGTTTTATGTTATTAACCTGCTGAAAGCTGAATTTGTCTCGCAGTGTATGTTGGAAAGCAGACTGAACCAGGTTTTCCTATAGGATTTTGCCTGTGCTTAGGTATATTTCGTTTCTTTTTATCCCCCAAAAAAAAAATAATAAACTCCCTAGTCCTTGCCGAAGACAAGCAGCCACCACCATTCTTGAAAATATGAAGAGTGGTACTCAGTGATGTGTTGTGTTAGATTTGCCGCAAACCTAACGCTTTGTATTCAGGACATATCTGTACAGGCTTCCTTCTTTTCAAATCAAATCGTATTTGTCACTTATTTAAGAAAAATAAGAGTTAAGAAAATCAAGTTTAAAAAAGTAATAATAAAATAACAATAGCAAGGCTATATACAGGGGGTACCGGTACCAAGTCAATGTGCGGGGGTACAGGTTAGTCGAGGTAATTGAAGTTATATATACAGTAACAGTCAAAAGTTTGGACACACCTACTCATTCAAGGATTTTTCTTTATTTTTTAAAAACAATTTTCTACATTGTGGAATAATAGTGAAGACATCAAAACTATGAAATAACACATATGGAATCATGTAGTAACCAAAAAGGTGTTAAACACATTTTAGAAGAATCTGAAATATGTTTTGATCTGTTTTCCACTTTTTTGGTTACTACACGTTTCCATATGTGTTATTTCATAGTTTTGATGTCGCCACTATTATTCCACAATGTAGAAAATAGTAATAAAATTACATTTAAAAAAACACTGGAATGAGTTGGTCCAAACTTTTGACTGGTACTGTACATGTAGGAAGGGCTAAAGTGATTATGCATAGATAATAAACACTGAGTAGCAGCATCGTAAAAAAAAAGGGGCGAGTCAATGCAAATAGTCTGGGTAGCCATTTGATTAACTGTTCAGCAGTCTTATGGCTTGGGGGTAGAAGCTGTTATGGAGCCTTTTGGACCCAGACTTGGTGAGCCGCTTGACAATTTTTAGGGCCTTCCTCTGACACCACCTGGTATAGAGATACTGGATGGCAGGAAGCTTGGCCCCAGTGAAATACTGGACCATAGGCACTACCCTCTGTAGCGCCTTGCGGTCAGATACTGAGCAGTTGCCATACCAGGCGGTGATGCAACTAGTCAGGATGCTCTCGATGGTGCAGAATACCTCATGACAAACTGTAGACAATACTATTTACCAAAATGTTTTGAATCTAGATTTTTCGAAGCTGTCTATTTACCACCACAAACCGATACTGGCACAAAGACCACACTCAATGAGCTGTAAAGGGCCATAAAGCAAACAAGAAAATGCTCATGCAGAAGTGGCGCTCCCGGTGATTTAAATGCAGGAAAACTGAAATCCGTCTCAACTCATTTCTACCAGCATGTCCCCTGTACATCTAGAGGCAAAACAAACCTGTAGATCACCTTAACTAACTCCACACACAGGGACTCAATACAATGCTTTCCCTCACCCTCCATTTGACAAATCTGATCATAACTCTAATCTCCTCATTCCTGCTTACAAGCTAAAACTCAAACAGAAAGTACCAGTGACGCGCTCAATATGGAAGTGGCCCATTGAAGTCGATGCTAAGATACAGGTCTGCCCAGTGATGCGAGCCTGCCAGATGAGCTAAATGCCTTCTTGGCTCACTTCGAATGTGTGCCGAGCACGCCCCCATTCAAATTGACGGGAATGTAGTGGAGTGGGTCGAGAGCTTCAAGTTCCTTTGTGTCCACATCACTAATGGACATATCATAGTCCCAAAACACCAAGGAAGTCATGAAGAGGGCACAAAAACACCTATTCTCCCTCAGGAGACTGAAAAGATTTGGCATGGGACCTCAGATCCTCAAAAAGTTCTACAGCTGCACCATCGAGAGCATCTTGACTGGTTGCATCACCGCTTGGTATGGCAACTGCTCGGCATCCGACCTCAAGACGCCACAAAGGGTAATGCGTACGGCCCAGTACATCACTGGGGCAGAGCTTCCTGCCATCCAGGACCTCAAAACCAGGCAGTGTCAGATGAAGGCCCTAAAAATTGTCAAAGTCTCCAGCCACCCAAGTCATAGACTGTTCTCTCTGCTACTGCACGGCAAGCAGTACCGGAGCGCCAAGTCTGGGACCAAAAGGCTCCTTAACAGCTTCTACCACCAAGTCATAAGACTGCTGAACAGTTAATCAAATGGCTACCCGGACTATTTACATTGACCCCCTTATTTTATTCATTGTTTATTTTTTTGTACTGACTCTCCTGCACAGGCTCAATGCACACACACTGTACTCTAACCACACACACACACAGACACAAAACACACATTCACTTTCCTTCTCACACTTCACATACACTGCTGCTACTCTCTGCTCATGATCTACGCATACTCACTTTTCCCCTACCTACATATTACCACGATTATTGTTTATAGCCTCATTATTTTAATTTTATTGTTACTATTTTTCCTTTCGTTAATTTAGCACATTTTTCTTACTTGGGCCTACTTTTTTAAAAACACTACATTGTTGGTTAAGCACTAGTAAGTAAGCATTTCACAGTAAGGTCTACCGACAACTGTTGTGTTCAGCGCATGTGACAAATACATTTTGATTGATTTGTATCAATCATGGACACAGCAGATGTGGCCAAAATATTGTTTTGTCAAGTTGCTATGTATAAAAAAAGGTGTGATTTCTTACAAATTGATATAACAAGTACAATATGACTGTTGAACATTTTCAGTTAAGGCACAAGGTCGATTAAGTTCAACCACCTTTATATTGGTTGTTAGCAGACATTTAAAGATGAAGTTTATATTTTATACACTTTGTTTTCCCTGAATCATTGCAATAAAATCTTTCAAAATGTACAGTCCTTGTTTCATTCATATAAAGTTCTGATTTTGCAATAAACTACTGAGACAAATGACCCAGGGCGATGTGCCATATCAGGTGGAATTAGAAAAAAAATACATTTGACATATTTTTGTATTTTTTGTATTTTATGTTAAATTACATTATAATATTCGGCTGCATCTATACATTTCAGCTAAATTAGCCTATACAAGCATAACACATTCAAACGAAAAGCAAGTACAGTTTGAGTCCTGTAGATATTGAGAGAAATTCTGGAACGTGGATTTGTGGAAAGCATTTTTGATGGTTAAAAGGCAGACTTCATGGGTTTGGTTTCCTAATCCACTGACATGCATTGCGCAGTTATTTCCCCCGTGATTACCTGCTCAGTTTGTCAGAGTGCGCAGCATGTTTTTACTCATAGCAATACTGCCACCACGTGGTGCAATGTAGAAATTACAGTTGATTGCGCTCGCTGAGAAAAGCGGATTATGCTAAGCAAAGTGATTTGTGACCGATGTGTCACTATAATAATTTGTTGTCTACTATGTTGCACACTTATTTTCTTTATATGGTTTGCTTGATACCTTACATTTAATGTATTCAATACAGTGCCTTCTATTCTCATAGTCTACGTATCGAAGTACACGATGGCAAATGGTTATCCATTAACCTTTTGTTTGTTCACACTTGGCCACTTCATATCGGTTTAAAATTTAGCCACGGTTGACCTAAAATCGGTTACCGAGAAGTACAACTCTCGCGAAAGTTGTCACTTTCCGTTTAAACGTGAATCTGTCCAATAGGTAACGGCTGACCTGATAGCGAGGTCGGATGGTTTTAAACTGCAACCCATTTATAGATAAGAACCATAATAACACGCTGCATGCCGGGAGTTGTTATGTTAGACGACGACAGTGTCCTGCTGTCAAAACAGTTCGTGCGGTGGTGGTGACCAAGCTGTGATCATGGCGTTGACCCGGCTAGAACGGGCCCAGGCATGGATTCTGAGTGCGTGCACGGGCGTGCTCTTTGCGCTCTTTCGGCTCCTCTCTCCACGGCGGTCCCGTGAATTAATCAAACTTCTTCCAGTCACCAACCCTCTGCTGATGATGTCTGCGATGCAGCTCGCGCAAAGGATTCGTCGGAGAGAGGTCCGTAGGCTACCCGGTACCGAGTTATATGATCTAATCTTATTTTACGCGAGAGACTACTTTTCCGGAGTGCTTCCACTTGTACGGTTCCGGTGCCGTAGGCCTGAAAGGTGCAGCCAATGGTAAAAGGCCTGAGTGGGCTGTCTTCATGTATCCACCATGTGTGGACCCCAGCAAGAGTTGCTGCTGCTTTTGCCACAGATAATGGGGATTCTAATAAAATACCCAAATCTTAGGACAGGGTTCTAAAACGGCTTGATAAAGAGTGATAGAGAGCCAATCTGCTGCATGATAGGCTACTGCGTTGCTCTCTGGGAGCGGTTGGGCTGTGACTGCACTCTGCACATGTCCATTACATAAAGGGTCAATCGGAGTTCTACATTGGCCGTGCAGCATTTACGGTTATATGGCCTCTGCAGAAATCAGGGCATTCATACTTTTTTCTGCTTCGCGGAGTAGCGCAGAGCTGTTGTGAAGGAATTTGTCAAGGAAGTCCGTTTGTCTCTAGACAACCAATCATGTCAATGCGGAGCTATACCTAGGCCTCCACACTGTTACACAATTTGAGATGCGCACATATATACGGTACGGAGCTCAACGCAAATAGCGTCACACCATCCATATGGCGTCTCTAGACAACATTTTCAGATCAAGCAACAACAACAAAAAAGGCTCTTATAGGCTACAGCCTTGTGCTGTGGTCTCCTTATGAAACGGGGTTGGGGTCAATTCCATTCCAATTGTCAATTCAGGAAGTTTATGACTACAGCAATTCCAATCATCTTTAAGGGCTTTTCAATGAGGAAAATGTTGAATTGGAAATTGGTTTACTCTGAATTGACTGGAATTGATGCACACACAGGCGCACCACTGTCTGTACTGTATGTTGGTTGGTGTAGGTGTCGAGCGTGGAGGTGGTGCAGGCCTACATTGACAGGATTCAGGAGGTGAACCCGCTGCTCAATGCTATGGTGCAGGACAGGCAAGTACAAGTACTCCGGGACTAGACTGGTTAAATGTCATATGGTTACAAATCTCATGTTGCCGTCTCACCAAACCTCCACTATGTTCTGACACAAAACTAAACTTGTGGATGCCTATTTCTTTCTTCATTTATTTTTCTCTCTATTCCTCTCCCTTCTCTCTGCTCCCTATTTTCCTCTCCTCCCTCTCTCCAGGTTTGCAGCAGCGTTGCTAGAGGCAGCCCAGGTGGACAAGCTGATCGAGGAGGAGACCGGGGGAGAGGATGTTCTGGAGGATAGACTTCCCCTGCTGGGGGTCCCCCTCACTGTCAAAGAGGCCTTCGCTCTACAGGGTTGGTCTACACACTCACCTAGACCATCCTTTCTCAAACCTCTCCTCGGGGACCGCCCAGCTGTTTCAATATTTGAACTATTCCAGAACTAGCGCAGCTGATTCAACTTGTCATCTAATCATCCAGCCCTTGCGCTCGCTCAGGACTACAACGAAAATTGGGAAACGTCTGGGGGTGTTCCTCAGGCAGAGGTTTGAAAATGGCTGACCGAGATCCTCTCCTGTACTCTCCCACACTGTGTACTACTCACGTAGTTGTGTACCCTGTAGTGAGGCTATGGGAGCGGGTCTGGGTGAGTGTGTAAGCCTAACCTATAGGTCAGTGTTATCCGATCCTGTTCCTGGGGAACCAAAGCTCTAGCATCAACACACTTGATTTCACTTACCAATTCATCACCAAGCCTTAATGAGTGATTTAGACCTGTTAGTACTAGGGCAAAAATGAAAAAGGGTACCTGTTTGGTTGAGAAACACTGCTATAGGTAGAGCTAACCCGCACACACACAGAAACACACCCAGACCCTCTCCACAGTCCCAAGGTCTCACCATAACAGCACTCGACCATCAACCCTCTGCCTCGTCACCATCAGGCACATTTACATGACAGTCTTTGATGTTGTTCCCACTAGATGAGCATCGGTGAAGTGCGTCTGTCCCTCTCCAAATGAAAACGGTTTTGAACATCTGTAGTATCTGCCAGCGTCGTCCACAAACATAACAGACCCAAGCCATAGCACTCTCCAAATATTTGTCAAAATGTCACGGATTATGTCCTAGTTTACAGTTCCACCTGTATGTTCAACTTCTCCCCACCCGTTCCCTTTGTCCCCCAGGCATGCCCAACACCGCAGGTGTGGTTTCCCGGCGCGGGGTCCTGTCAGTGGGGGACGCCCCTCCCGTGGCCCTGTTGAAGAGGGCCGGGGCCATCCCCCTGGGGGTCACCAACTCCAGCGAGCTCTGCATGTGGTCCGAGTCCCACAACCACCTGTACGGCATTTGCAATAACCCCTATGACCTGGAGAGGACACCGGGCGGCAGCTCAGGTGTGGCATTGTAAGGTGTTATAAAATGGCAATGGCACGGGAAGGTATGTGTCATAACGCTGTTACAGCAGTGCTGATGTCATAGCAACACAGGTAGATGTCCATAACAATAGGACTGATATTACGTATGAATTACTTGTTACATCAAGTTACCGTCACCTCCAGAAACAGAAAATAGTGTTCCTGCCCCTATGGGCCTTTCTGGCTCAGACAAGCTTTACTTACTTTCTCTCTCTTCCTCGTTCCCTCTTCCTTTCCTGTGGGCTCCAGGTGGAGAGGGTAGCATGCTTGGCGGTGGAGCATCAGTGATCGGGATAGGTTCTGACATCGGTGGAAGTATCCGTATGCCGTGCTTCTTCAATGGCGTTTTTGGCCATAAAACCACACCAGGTAAGTAAAGAGTACCCCTGGTGTGTGTGTTGGTGTATATGTAGATGCTAGCGCATGTGCGTGTTTGTGTGTGTAATTGGCTATGTTTATCCTGTGTTATTTGTAGGTGTAATATCTAATGATTGTCAGTACCCCCCTGCCTCTGGTCGTCATGAGGACTACCTCAGTACTGGCCCCATGTGCCGCTATGCGGAGGACCTTCTGCCCATGCTTAGGATCATGGCTGGACCCAATGCTCACAAGTACACGACCAATCACACCTTTAACAGACTAAAACACCCAACACTGTATTCTCAGTAAAGGCTTCAACACATCTAACTAGAAACAACTACCTACCAATGGTGCATGGGTTTAATGTCCACACAACTAAGTTTTATTAAGTTATACCATATATATACACAAAAGTATGTGGACACCCCTTCAAATTAGTGGGTTCGGCTATTTCAGATCCACCCGTTGTTGAAAGGTGTATAAAATCGAGCACACCGCCATGCAATCTCCATAGACAAACAGTGGCAGTGGACCGTCTAGGAGCAACAATGGCTCAGCCGCAAAGTAGTGGAACACACAATTTCACAGAACGAGACCGCTGAGTGCTGAAGCGTGTAACACATAAAAATCCTTGTTTGCAACACTCACTACCGAGTTCCAAAACCGCCTCTGGAAGCAACATCAGCATAATAACTGTTTGTCGGGAGCTTCATGAAATGGGTTTCCATGGCCTTACAGCCACACACAAGCCTAAGATCACCATGTGCAATGCCATGTGTCGGCTGGAGTGGTGTAAATTTGCTGCCATGTGACTCTGGAGTGATGAATCACACTTCACCATCTGGCAGTTCGCCGGACAAATCTGGGTTTGGTGGATGCCAGGACAATGCTACCTGCCCCCAATGTATAGTGCCAACTGTAAAGTTTGGTGGAGGGATAATGGTCTGGGGCAGTTTTTCATGGTTCGGACTAGGCCCTTTAGTTCCAGTGAAGGGAAATCTTAAAGCTACAGCATACAATGACATTCTAGACGATTCTGTGCTTCCAACTTTGTGGCAACAGTTTGGAGCAGTGCAAAAAGCGTGGTCCATACAGAAAAGGTTTGTCGAGATCGGTGTGGAAGAACTTGACTGGCCTGCACAGAGCCCTGACCTCAACTCCATCGAACACCTTTGGGATTTATTGGAAAGCCGACTGCGAGCCAGGCCTAATCTCCCAACATCAGTACCCAACCTCCCTAAAGCAAGTCCCAGCAGCAATGTTCCAATATCTAGTGGAAAGCCTTCCCAGAGGAGTGGAGTGAAGGGAGGGGGACCAACTTCATATTAATGCCTCTGATTTTTGGATGTTTGAGGTGTCCACATACTTTTGGTCATGTAGTGTATCTCAAAACCATGACATTTTGAGCACCTGTTTAACTGTCCTACCTCTCCATGTCTCTGTACAGATTGTCTTTGTCTGTTGAGGTGGATCTGAGGAACCTGCGTTTCTTCTCTATCCCTCACGATGGAGGCTCTCCTCTGGTGAGTGCTGTAGATGAACAGCTCCTTCAAGCCCAGAGGAGGGTGAGTAGAATGCCTAGTAGACCCACGACGCACACACGCGCAAACGTAGATTCACAAAGACATAATCTGTATTTCTACCAGGTGGTGGAGCGGCTCGAGTCTGACCTAGGGGTCAAGGTTCAGGAGGTGCGTCTCTCTGGGCTCAAATATGGCTTCCAGATCTGGGATACGTACATGGGGCTCCCCGACAAGGAGGGCAAGGTGGGTCAACTGCTGCTGTCTTCTTCATTAGGTAGCGTTTATGGGGGTATTAAGAGGCCTCACTAGTACTGCCATTCTAACTATACTGAACAAAAATATTAACGCAACATGCAACAATTTCAAAGATTTTACTGAGTTAATCAGTCAATTGGAATACATTCATTAGACCCTAATCTATGAATTTCACATGATTGGGAAAACAGATATGGATCTGTTCGTCACAGATACCAACAACAACAAAAGGTAGGGGCGTGGATCAGAAAACCTTTCAGTATCTGGTGTTACCACCATTTGCCTCATGCAGCGTGACACATCTCCTTCACATAGAGTTGATCGGGCTGTTGTCCCATGTTAAAGTTGTCCCATTCCTCTTCAATGGCTGTGCAAAGTTGATGGATATTGGCGGAAACTGGAACACGCTGTTGTACACGTTGATCCAGAGCATCCCAAACATGCTCAATTGGTGACATGTCTGGTGAGTGTGCAGGCCATGGAAGAACTGGGACATTTTCAGCTTCCAGGAATTGTGTACAGATCCTTGCGTCATAGGGTGTGCATTATCATGCTGAAACATGAGGTGATGGCTGCATGACAATAGGCCTCAGGAACTCATCAATGCAATTGTGTTCGTTGTCTGTAGTTTATGCCTGCCCCCATAACCCCACGGGGCACTCTTTAAACAACATTGACATCAGCAAACCACACGATGCCATACACATGGTCTGCGGTTGTGAGGCCGGTTGGACGTACTGCCAAATTCTCTAAAACAACATTGGAGGCGGCTTACGGTAGAGAAATGAACATTCCAACAGCGCTGGTGGACATTCCTGCAGTCAGCATGCCAATTGCACACGCCCTCAACTTGAGACATCTGTGGTATTGAGTTGTGTGACAAAACTGCACATTTTAGAGTGCCCTTTTATTGCCCCCAGCACAAGGTGCATCTGAGTAATGATCATGCTGTTTAAACAGCTTTTAGATATACAAAACCTGTCATGTAGATGGATTATGTTGGCAAAGACGAAATGCTCACTAACAGGGATGTAAACAAATTTGTGCACAACATTTGAAAGAAATAAGCTTTTTGTGGATATGGAACATTTTGGGGGATCTTTTATTTCAGCTCATGAATCATGGGACCAACACTTTACATGTTCCTTTTACATTTTTGTTCAGTGTAGATACGTGTGTGTATGTGTTTCTCGCAGCGCCCCACACCCTTCCAAGTGTTGATGGGGGAACCAGGGAG
This sequence comes from Oncorhynchus keta, assembly GCF_023373465.1. Lineage (NCBI taxonomy): Eukaryota > Metazoa > Chordata > Actinopteri > Salmoniformes > Salmonidae > Oncorhynchus > Oncorhynchus keta. The sequence continues at coordinate 24,227,405 of NC_068433.1, read as the reverse complement.
GCCGGTGTGGCCAGTGTGGGAGCTGGCCAAGTGGATGATGGGAAGGTCCCCTCACACCATGGCTGCTATTGGTAACAACAAACACACGTTGACAATCTTGTCTAGTAATAGTAGTTTCGGGTTTAGTGATTTGTTTTAAGTGTTGCCAGTCAACTGAGTGACCTTGTAGACCTATCTATAGTATCTAATGTTCCAGACAAGGTGTATTCTAGTAACCAGAGCTATTACGGCACTTTGATCAATTGAGTCAACTGTCAAACATGGTATCTTTAGGCCCACTCTTGTCATGATGATATAGGTCAGGGATGGGCAACTGGCAGCCCCTCCTTTTGTAGGCCCACGGACCAATTTGACCCCCCCAAAAAACTGTCGTGGTCTCAACTTATTGTTGAGACTTAGAATACACAAGGTGCCATTTCAAAACGTGGTTGTGCATCAGCAGGCACTCAATTAGCCCATGTCAGCTATTTTTATTTTACATTGGTAAGTTAGTCTAGTATCCAGCTATCTAAACATGTAGTAAGCATGGTCAAATTCCTGACCGGGGAGGGGCCCATTCATCAGTTATCATATTAAAAACTGCAAACATTTGCCTCCACCCTATGGCAAAATGAGTACAATTGCACAAAATTAGTTGTAAAATTGCAATATTTTTTTGCCCCATGGCAAAATGTGTAGAATTGTAGCAAACTTACTTTAAAAATGGCAACATTTTTTCTACGCCCCATGGCAAAAGGCACAGAATTGCAGGAAATTAAAACGTACATTCTTCCCCTTCGCTGTCACGAGGGGTATGGATGTGGGTACGCAGACCCACGTGCCTCCGCAGTCCCTTTTGTGGCCCCCACCCCCATCAAAGTTGCCTATCTCTGGTATAAGCTAATCAATACATTAAGTACATCAATCTGTGTTACCTCTGGAATCATGGTCATTCTGTTGCTCTGGTGTGTTCCAGGCCTGGCCTTGGTAGAGATTACCAGCTCATCCAAGCCCTCTCCCTTCATCCTGAAGCAGAAAGAGAAGCTACAGAAGGAGGTTGAGGAGCTGTTGGGTACAGACGGGGTTCTCCTGTACCCCACCCACCCTCACCTCGCCCCCAAACACCACCACCCCCTCTTCACACCCTTCAACTTCGCCTACACAGGTGAGAGGGTCTGGAAGACTATATCTAATAATATAAATGGAGATAAATCTATTAACCAAATCTTAACAAAACTTGAGGTATTCAACATTTCAGGAAAATCACACATCGATTTAAACCTTAGGGCTGCAGTCACAAATATGTGACTGAGACTGAATTGTCTGTACACAACTGAATGAATGATAACAACATACGCCAAAGCTCTCTCTCATTTGCATCCCTCTGTCCTCCCCCCTCCATCCTCAGGGGTCATCAACGTCCTGGGGCTGCCAGTGACCCAGTGCCCTCTGGGGTTGAGTGTAGAGGGTCTTCCCCTGGGGGTGCAGGTGGTGACTGGGAAGCTCCAGGACCGCCTGTCCCTAGCCATGGCCCTCTACCTGGAGAAGACCTACGGAGGCTGGAGAGACCCTGGAGCCGCCTGACCTGGCCTGTATCTATAAAGCATTGCAGAGTAGGAGTGCTGATCTACTACGATCAGTTTGGCCTTTTTAAATCTAAATAAACAAGTTACATGAACAGGGAGGACCTGATCCTGGATCAGCACTCCTACTCTAAGACACTTTATGGATAGTGGCCCTGACCTGAGGACCACTGGGCCATGTTGAGTATGAAAGGTGGTCAAACGTTGCAGATAGAAATGTCATGAATAGAACCGACATGATTCCTTACTCTACAAGTCACAGGCATGTTTGTATCTAAATGTTTTGCCCCGCTGAACGTGCCCCACACTGGCTGATGGAGGAAGAGGTCGTCCTTAACCATTTAACGGGGAAATGGTAGAATTGGGTGTAGGATAATCTGATCCTAGATCGCTGGTTAAGGGAAGGAAGTAGGAAGAATGTCCCTAACCGCTGATACAGGGGTGTGCTCAGAATAGCTCTCTCTTACACACAGTACACACATTATTCAGCACTTATGCCAATGGAACTGTTTGGTTCAATGACCTCTCACTGAAGAATGAATGTCTGTTTTTCTGCCATGCTCTTGTTCTGCACTGAATGCTAATGTTATTGGCACAAAGAATGTCTAGTCAGCCATGATTGACTTTTGTACTATCAAAGTCCCACTCCGATCGATCGATCTTACTACCAATGTCAAGCTCTTTATCTTTTGCAAAATGACAGGAATGCAGATCCTAAAAGCCAGTACTTTTGAACAAGAATACTGTATTACTCGATTCCGATCTTTGTGCATTTTTCTGGTTGGCTTAGTAAAGACCCTTTTAAAAAGAATTCATCTGATTAATCATTTGCTTGAATAGGAATTCATATCCCGAATTGACAAAATGGAGTTTACCCCAACCCTGGGGTGTATTCGTTAGTGCACACTGTAGCAAAACGCTCTGAAACAAATCTTGACCATAGAAGAACACATTTACCCTAGTCATCATGGGCTCCGACAGAATGGAGGAGAGCAGGAGGAGAGCTTCTGAAGGACTGTTTAACACTCTGGAATCGGAACATTTTTCGCTTTATTTTTCTTCCCTTCTTGGTAAGGATGGGAAAAAAACGAGACATTCTCCGGAACTTTTCAAAACAGAATTTCACAGCAAAAAGGAAACCCATCACCCCTCTCTCCGTCACATTTTCACTGATGGGTTGGGCTCTTTAGTTTCTTACATTTTCTCAGACGAAGTAGGAAGAATACAGTAAACGTCATTCTCACAATGAAAAACACGGACAGTTGTAATATTTTGTGGCATGCTTGTACCTTTTCATAGTAAAGCAGGTCTTGACAGGAATCTTATGAAAATAAGGTATAAGGACTCTTCTAACACATAAATGTTCAGGAATCTGAGGGGACAACTAAAACAGAAAAGAAAAACGAACCAACGGAAATGAGTCTTGAAGGTCCCTGCCTTTTGGCAATGAAGGAACTTTGAGAAAGAGGGATCTGTTCCCCCACTCTCCAGCCCCTCTCACGGGCTGGATTTGGCCCATGTGTATTTGCACAAGTGTGAGTATGACAAGTCCCTGGCCACCTGAGTAGGATATGGCCTGCGTGTGTAGGTAAATGTGTATGTATATGTGTGTGTTTAGTCCCGGCAGGCAGGCCAGCAGCCACCTCAGGAGGTGTTGGTGATTGGTTTGTACTTCTTGAGGCGGGTCCACTGTCCTGTGGAGTAGTTCATCTCAAACACCGTGTCCACCAGCATGGTGGTGCTGCCTGTGCCGTCCGCCTTGGGCAGGATCTCGGTGTGCTCGCTTAGCTTGATCTGGATGATGTCGCCCTGCTCCGGACACGGGTTCTCTGGAAGAGGGGAGACACCAACATGTAGAGGTGTAGTTGGTGTGTGTCACTGCAGGAGAACTCGCAGTGGAGCGAGAGTGTTTTAAAAGGTTTGTGTGTAGCCAGCTCCGCCTCCAGAGCACTTGAACATACCCACGCATTACTAAAAACATTACTAGTACGTTAAACTCATACAGCATGCCACTAAGTGGACATACTCCAGCACAGGTCTGTTGCACCTTAATTGGGGAGGACGGACTCGTGGTAACGGCTGGAGCGTAAAATCAGTGGAATGGAATCAAATACGTGGGAATTTGCCATTCCACCTCTCCGTTCCAGCCCTTATTATGAGCCGTCCTGCTCTCAGCAGCATCCCCCTGTACTTGAGGGAATATTTCTTCTCCGTTGCAAAAAGCTGTTACTTATGACAAAAACTTTGCAATTTCCAACAGTACAAAACTCACACGCTAGGTGGACTTAATCTAGGAAAATGGGAGTATTTGCACAAAGCAGTACAGTACCTCTGGATCCGGCCATGAAGCCCAGGATGAGAGCTTTCTCTGGTCTGGTGACCTTGTTAGCGGTCTTGAACATTTCCTGAGCAGCATACATCTGTTCTCTCTGGGGGGGACCACAACACATGGCACAGAGATTACACCACACTGCATGCATTTACATTTTAGACATTTAGCAGATGCTCTTATACAGAGTCACTTACAGTCACAGTGCATTCAAGGCAAAACTACATAACTTAAGTAAAACCACCATCCCATGCCAATCCACCATTACAAATACTGAACTACAATCTCTACAGTCAGTGTTTGTATGTAAGCGCAACATTCTCGCATAGTAACACAAGTTCATCTTAGAATGCATGCTCAATATATCCCTTCATTCTAAGTAGTATAGTGGTGCGAATGTTGGAACAGAGTCCCAATGATGCCTTTATCCAACTCACAGTGAGCGAGAGGTTCTTTTTGGGCTGGGGCGTGCTGGGCTGGGGGGTAGCGGGGGGCTGTGTGGCTGGGGTCTCGGGCTGCGTGGCAATGGCGGCAGCTGGGGGGCCGTTGCTGCTGGCAGGGGTGCTGGCTGGCGTGTTGGGGGAGGCGGGGGCGGTGGGGCTGGCGGCCGTGTTGCCGGCATTGTACATGGGCGTCCTTTGTTTGAACTGGCCGGGGAGGGTGGTGGCGGCAGCGCTGGGCGTGGCCGACTCCTCAGGCTGTCGACCCGACTGCAGGGCGTCGCGCCCTGAACCACCCGCATTCGCTAGAGAAAGAAGAGGATGAATGAAGACTCAGTTTTTCGACATCTGAGACTATCGCTCTATCAATCGCTAATTGGTTGTGCAGAAGATTGGATAGGAGTAAGTACGGATGGAAATCTTGTCAGAACTTTGTCAATCCAGGTAGTTTGTCAAACCAATACATCAAATTCCATGTGGTGTATCAAAAGGCAAGCTGCTACGAGGATTGTATATCAAGCTGCCTCGCTACAGAAACAAGAGACTGCCCTATAGACCGTTCTGGCTCAGACAAGGCTTTAATTGTCAATTGTCCAGGGCTTATTTACTCAATATGCTACAACCGTGCCATATTGCAAAAACCAACTTCGTATAAGACCAAATGGAGGGTAACAGATATCTAGGTGTGTGAAGTTCGCTCTCACCTGGCTGCGTCTCTGAACTGGGAATGTAGGAGGAGGAGGGGACCATACTGGGAGTAGCAGGCAGGTAACTCGTAGACGGCAGGGCGCTCTCGTTGTTCAACGCACCCAGTTTCTGAAAACACCCGTTGGAATAGGTTACAATTCAATACATCACTTTGTAAATTGCGTGAGTGTCTCTCTTCCTACCTGTGTAGACACCAGTCCAGCAGCATAGTCTGGTGTAGCATTCTCCACCACAGCCTCCTCTTTGGCAGCTTTCTCCCCAGCCTCTGTTTCTGTACCACGAGAGAAAGAGATCAATAAGGATGAGTGAGTCAAAGACGGTGAATAATAGTGAAGACTGCTAGCTAGATAGAGATACAGTGCCTTCAGAAAGTATTCAGACACCTTGACTTTTTCCACATTTTGTTATGTTACAGCCTTATTCTAAAATGGATTAAACAATTAAAAATCCTTAGCAATATATACACAATACCCCATAATGAAAAAGCGAACACGGGTTTAGAAATGTTTGTACATTTATCAAATATAAAAAAACAAATAACCTTATTTACATAAGTATTCAGACCCTTTGCTATGAGACTCGAAATTGAGCTCAAGTGCATCCTGTTTCTATTGATCAACTTTGAGATGTTTCTACAAGTTGGAGTCCACCTTTGGTAAATTCAATTGATTGGACAGGATTTGGAAAGGCACACACCTGTCTATATAAAAAGGTCCCACAGTTGACAGTGCATGTCAGAGCAAAAACCAAACCATGAGGTTGAAGGAATTGTCCGTAGAGCTCCGAGACAGGATTGTGTCGAGGCACAGATCTGGTCTTCACCAGATCTAAAAAAAAAACAATTCTGCAACATTGAAGATCCCCAAGAACACAATGGCCTCCATCATTTTAAATAGAAGTTTGGAACCATTAAGACTTTTCCTAGAGCTGGCCGCCCGACCAAACTGAGCAATCGGACGAGAAGGGCCTTTGTCAGGGAGGTGACCAAGAATCCGACAGTCACTGACAGAGCTCTAGAGTTCCTCTGTGGAGATGAGAGAACCTTCCAGAAGGACAACCATCTCTGCAGCACTTCACCAATCAGGCCTTTATGGTAGAGTGGCCAGACGGAAGCCACTACTCAGTAAAAAGGCACGTGACAGCCCGCTTGGAGTTTGCCAAAAGACACCTAAAGGACTCAGACCATGAGAACCAAGATTCTCTGGTCTGATGAAACCAAGATTGAACTCTTTGGCCTGAATGCCAAGCTTCACGTCTGGAGAAATCCTGGAACCATCCCTACGGTGAAGCATGGTGGTGGCAGCATCACGCTGTGGGGATGTTTTTCAGCGGCAGGGACTGGGAGACTAGTCAGGATCGAGGGAAAGATGAACGGAGCGAAGTACAGAGAGATCCTTGATGAAAACCTGCTCCAGAGTGCTCAGGACCTCAGACTGGGGTGAAGGTTCACCTTCCAACAGGACGAGCCTAAGCACACAGCCAAGACAACGCTGAGTGGCTTCGGGTCAAGTCTCTGAATGTTCTTTAGTGGCCCAGCCAGAGCCCAGCCAGAGCCCGGACTTGAACCCAATCGAACATCTCTGGAGAGACCTGAAAATAGCTGTGCAGCGTCGCTCCCATCCAACCTGACAGAGCTTGAGAGGATCTGTGGAGAAGAACGGGAGAAACTCCACAAATACAGCTGTGCCAAGCTTTTAGCGGCATACCCAAGAAGACGAGGCTGTAATTGCTGTCAAAAGTGCTTCAACAAAGTACTGAAAAGGGTATTTTTTAAAATACATTTGCTAAAATGAATAAACAGTTTTTGCTTTGTCATTATGGGGTAGTGTGAAAATTGATGGGTGAAAAAAAGTAGCAATTTTAGAATAATGCTTGTAATGTAGCAAAATGTGGAAAAAGTCAAGGGGTCTGAATACTTTCCGAATGCACTGATCAAAAATATTAATAAATGCATTTACCCAAAGTCTTTCTTCTCCTCTTTGCCTCTCTACCAGCTCCCACCATATCGAGCTCTGAGATGTCTAACAACTAAAGAACAGATAATAATGTGCATCAGACTCGCTTAACACATTGAACCATCAATTTAAAATGACAATCCTTTCAATACAGCTTCCCATCAGGGTTTCTGTTAGCCGGTAATAGCCGGCTTTTGGCATAAAAATACATTTAAAAAAGACCGTAAATAAAATGCATTTAATTCTGCAAAAAAATGTATAATCCCATTGCTAAATAATGCTTTGCCAATTCATTGATGAAAATACATAATCAAAATGTTATTTGTCACATGCACCAAATACAACAGAGTAGACCTTAACCAACCAAGCCCTTAACCAACAATGCAGTTTTTAGAAAAATACCTAAGAAATAAAAGTAACAAAGGCTATACACAGGGGGTACTGGTACAGAGTCAATGTGCGGGGGGCACCAGTTAGTCGAGGTAATATGGACATGTAGGTAGAGTTATTAAAGTGACTATGCATAGATAAGAGAGTAGCAGCAGCGTAAAAAAGGAGGGCCATGCAAATAGTCTGGGTAGCCATTTGATTAGATGTTCAGGAGTCTTATGGCTTGCGTTAGAAGCTGTTTAGAAGCCTTTTGGACCTAGACTTGGCGCTCCGGTACCTCTTGCCGTGCGGTAGCATAGAGAAGTCTGTGACTTGGGTGGCTAGAGTCTGACAATTTTTAGGGCCTTCCTCTAACACTACATCACTTCCTCTCACAGGCAGTGATGCAACTAGTCAGGATGCTCTCAGATGGTGCAGCTGTAAAACCTTTTGAAGATCGGAGGACCCATGCCAAATCTTTTCAGTCCCCTGAGGGGGAAATAGGCTTTGTCGTGCCCTCTTCTCGACTGTCTTGGTGTGTTTGGACCATGATAGTTTGTTGGTGATGTTGGCACCAAGGAACTTGAAGCTCTCAACCTGCTCCACTGCAGCCCCGTCGATGAGAATGGGGGCATGCTCGGTCCTCCTTTTCCTATAGTCCACAATTATCTCCTTTGTCTTGATCACATTGAGGGAAAGGTTGTTGTCCTGGTACCACACGGCCAGGTCTCTTACCCCCTCCCTCATTGTCCACTGTTGTGTCATCGGCTAACTTGGTGTTGGAGTCGTGGCTGGCCGTGTAGTCGTGAGTGAACAGGGAGTACAGGAGGGGACTGAGCACACACCCCAGAGGGGCTCCCCGTGTTGAGGATCAGCGTGGAGGATGTGTTGTTACCTACCCATACCACCTGGGGGTAGCCTGTCAGGAAGTCCAGGATCCAGTTGCAGAGGGAGGTGTTTAGTCCCCGGGTCCTTAGCTTTCTTGATGAGCTTTGAGGGCACAATGGTGTTGAACGCTGAGCTGTAGTCATTGAATAGCATCTCACATAAGTGTTCCATTTGTCCAGGTGGGAAAGGGCAGTGCGGAGTGCAATAAAGATTGCAGCATCTGTGGATCTGTTGGGGTGGTATGCAAATTGAAGTGGGTCTGTGTTGTGAGCCATGACCAGCCTTTCAAAGCACTTCATGGCTACAGACGTGAGTGCCAAAGGTCTGTAGTCATTTAGGCAGGTTACCTTAGTGTTCTTGGGCATAGGGACTATGGTGGTCTGTTTGAAACATGTTGGTATTACAGACTGACAGAAAGAGGTTGAAAATGTCAGTGAAGACACTTGCCAGTTGGTCAGCGCATGCTCGGAGTACACGTCCTGGTAATCCGTCTGGCCCTGCGGCCTTGTGAATGTTGACCTGTTTTAAAGGTCTTACGTCGGCTGCGGAGAGCGTGATCACACAGCAGTGATTTCGCTATTCGTTACTCGTCTTATTGGCTGAGGAAAAGTAAATGTGGACAGTTATTTTAAAAACTTCCAAGTGTGCATCGGAATTCAGGAACAAGGATGCACACCGTTGCATCCTGGAGTTGCATGTTCTGTTAAGATGAATTACCATAATCTAAATGTGATTTTGGTTATTCTGAGCACCGTGCGTGGACGTCCTAATCAGTTTACGCACCCAATACATTTGGGTCCAGTACATTTCTCAAATGTCCGGTAAATTAAAATGCTCCTGGTCAAATGTCCAGCACCACATTTTCATAACGGAAACCCTGCTTCCTGTCTATTGTGAAAATCCTTATTTTCTTACAAAATAACATATTGGTTTCCTTACTATATAAGTAGCCTATGAACGAGGTTAGACAGCAATCCATGCTTTGGTTTTGCTTGTGTGGCCACTGTCCGAAAACAAAACCAAAGCATGGATTGCGATCTTACCTTGTCCATAGACTGCTTGCAGGATGAGGAAATCAATGTAATTTTGTACTTTGGGTGAACTATCCCTTAAAAGAAAACAAGGTCACTTGTTAAGGCCCCTTCGTTACCTTGACTCCCCTCTCCTTGCGCAGGGGCGTCCGTGCAGGGGCTATGGGTGTGCGGTTGCTCGGCGGGCTGAACATACTGGGGGTGGTGGGGCTGCGGAATGGGGCTTTGGGGATCCCCTTGAGGGGTGCTGGAAGGGAGAGTATAAAACATGATATCTCAGCAACCAATTAGACACCCGTGGGTATGAATGTGTGTGTAAGTGTTCATATGCATAGTCTTAGCAACAACGAGTATTGTAATTGCTGTGTGTGTGTGTCAAACTCACTGGTGGTGTCAATCTTCTTGACCAGGCCTCTTCCTTTTGCATGGAAAGGCACTCCCGCTGTCTTCTTCAGCTGTTGAGCCGTCTCTGTGGCTGAAACCACAACAGAATGTGAGGCAAAAATATTTTGCAATGGAAAATGTTTAAAACAACTAATTTAGTTAAAGTTCCATACAGTTTCGTCCTGTTTGCTTCCGTTGGATTCCTAGTGAATACACCAGAGTGTGCTGTTCATTTGGCACCAAACAGAAGAAAACAAATAGGGAGGGACTACATGAACTTGTCCAATAAGAAACGTTCATATTCATTTTCCAGTGCGTGCTGTAATGAACATGAGTCATGACCATTCACTAATGTGAAAAAGACCATTCACTAAACTGGCACAAAAGGTAGGGCCCTATAAAATAGGTGGGCTATTTAACGATAGACTATGTACAGCTGCAGCGATCGGTTAGCTGCTCAGATAGCAGATGTTTGAAGTTGGTGAGGGAGATAAGTCTCCAACGATTTTTGCAATTCGTTCCAGTCACAGGCAGCAGAGAACTGGAACGAAAGGCGGCCAAATGAGGTGTTGGCTTTAGGGATGATCAGTGAGATACACCTGCTGGAGCGCGTGCTACGGATGGGTGTTGCCATCGTGACCAGTGAACTGAGATAAGGCGGAGCTTTACCTAGCATGGACTTGTAGATGACCTGGAGCCAGTGGGTCTGGCGACGAATATGTAGCGAGGGCCAGCCGACTAGAGCATACAGGTCGCAGTGGTGGGTGGTATAAGGTGCTTTAGTGACAAAACGGATGGCACTGTGATAAACTGCATCCAGTTTGCTGAGTAGAGTGTTGGAGGCAATTTTGTAGATGACATCGCCGAAGTCGAGGATCGGTAGGATAGTCCGTTTTTACAAAGGACAGGAGACCCGAAACATGGCGAGCCTAAGTCCAAATAATTTATTTTCAAGATGGAATAACACTGTCAGCGTAAACTTAAATGACAAACTAGTATGTAGAAAAGATAGACCTATATATCTTTAAATACATATGAGAACTAACAATCACTCAAATAAAAGCCAGACTAAAACAATGATTTCAGAAGTATTGACTAGTTAAAATGTTTGAGCATAAGGACACAACATTAGCCATGGCAAAATGCATAGAATTGCAGGAAACTTACTTAAAGTGCAAAATTTTCTCTCAGCTCCAGCTTGAGGGAGCAGTCTCTGGAAAGGACTTGTCTGTCCATATACACCAGTGTACAAATGAGTGTACAAAACCGTAGGAACGCCTTCCTGATATTGAGTTGCACCCCCTTTTACCCTCAGAACAGCCTCAAGCCGTCAGAGCATGGATCGAAAGCATTCCACAGGGTTGCTTGATGGCCCATGTTGACTCCAATGCGTCCCTCAGTTGTGTTAAGTTGGCTGGATGTCCTTTGGGTAGTGGACCATTTTTAATACACATGGGAAACTGTTGAGCATGAAAAACCCAGCAGCGCTGCAGTTCTTGACGCCTGGCACCTACTACCACACCTCATTCAAAGGCACTTAAATCTTTGGTCTTGCCCATTAACCCTCTGAATGGCACACAGACAATCCATGTCTCAAATCCTTTGTTTTTTAACCCATCTCCTCCCCTACATCTACACTTACAGAAGTGGATTTACCAAGTGACATCCATAAGGGATCATAGCTTTCACCTGGTCCGTCTAGGTCACGGACAAAGCAAGTGTTCCTAATGTTTTGTCCAGACTTTTTAGATTGTGTGTAGTTAGCTATTCTGCACTTTGAGCTAGAGAAACAAGCATTTCACTGCACCTGCGATAACATCCACAAATCTGTGTACACGACCAATAAACTTAAGTAATTTTGATTTGCAGAAAATTTGCTTAACTGATCAAGTTCTCTCCACTCCATAACAAAATGTGTGAAAAGAAAAATGCATATAATTTCCTTCAAGAAATTGGCTTTAAAACAATGAAATTCTCTCAACCGCCAAGATGGGGGCCTCAAAAACATTCTTGCCCAAAGCCTTGACTGAATTCAGCCGCACTGATGGGCTGACCGTGCCACGCCCACCACCGTAGCCCTTTTTTGATACAGAAAAAGCCCTGGGACCACCTGAAGAGTCTAAAGTGGCTTAACTTTCTCATCTGCTTTCCTTCATCTGCACTGACGTGTGAAAAACAAATGGATAAGTGAAAGCAACTCCCAAGTAAGCATCCACCATATAACTTTTGCTTTTCAGAGCAGGGGCCACATTCATTAAGCGTCTCAGAGTAAGAGTTGTGATCTAAGATCTGCCTTTTAGATCATAATGAGTAACATTACATGGACAGGGGGAACATGATCCTTGATCAGTATTCCTAGGCTCCAGATGAAGAAGATGACGAGGATGCCACTTTAGACTATTGACATGCACCCAGGGTGAGTGGATCGAGTGAAGTGTCTTCTCTTACATTTCTGCAGCAGCTCTGCCCTGAGGGTGGCGCTCTTGGGCTTCCTCTTGAGCTGGAAGTGTTTGACGGGGGGCGTGAGTGGGCCCACCAGGGTGGTCAGGGCGCTTTTGTTCAGGTACTGGCACTCCAGAGGGAGCATGGCTGACGCCTCACACTCACTCACTGCAGGGGGAGAACAATCAAATGTATTTATAAAGCCCTTTTTACACAAGCAGTTAACACTGTTTTTACAGCATCTCAAACCTAGACGCCAAAGAGTGAAGGAAACAGGCAGGTGCAACCAACAAGTATCTGCACAAGCACTAACATGTTCACAGGTGATAAAGAAAAAGTAGGACTCTGATAGATGGCCAACCAACAGGTGATGTCAGAACAGCACCAAAATGCTGGAACCTGCATCCTATTCCATACTACAAATTCCCCAAGCACAGTTTACATAATCACAGTCATTCCAGTTGTAAAGCTAGAACCAAGACCCTCAATGTCCCCTTCTGCTCTCATTTTACTCTTGACTTGTGACCCCTAGCCTATGGTAGTGTATCCACCTTTCTCCCGGAGCTCGCCCAAGATGTCCTGTACGTTAGGGTTCTGCTCCTCCAGGTCCAGGTTGAGAGAGCCTGTCTCTGGGAAGGACTTAAGGATATCTGCCACCATCAGTACCCAGGGCTCAGAGTCCACCGTGGCCAGCTGGATGATCTCTGATAGGGCCTCCTTCATCTGCATGTCAAAGGAGGTGATTGGGGAGGTTAGTAGAGCAAGATTAATTAAAAAATAAATACACTTTTAGCATTCAATCTTGTGGAATGGTCATGTGTCTTTAGGCTTTACATGCATACATGGCTCACAGTATGCATTGCTGTCTGTTGATAGGAAGAAATCGATTATAGAATCTCCATGGGGCAGGGTGTATATGGGCATAAGAGGGAGGTGGAGGTTAGAGCAGGGCACAGAAACAGAATACATCCAACTACTACACCTTCAATATAGTGTGTGTGCTGACTTTGTTTCCTGGCATGTTGGGCTGTCAGTAGCTAACATGGGCATCCAGGAGGACCGTAAAACTGGGGTTGAGTGCAGGAGACTTCAGGGCCTCTATGATAGACGAGCAAGGGACAAGGCCAAGCACATTATAGAGGACCCCACACAGTCTTGCCCAATGTTTTGAGCTTCTGTCCTCCAGAAGGAGATATAAAGTCCCACAGTTCAGCAATAATAGGAGCTGGACAAGTTTAATTCTGGCAGCTTTCAGGCTTCTGAACAGTGGGACATGGGAAAGATGTATGCCCAATACATGGTCAAACAGTAGGCCGCAGGGACTGTGAATGACGGTGATAATGCATTACAGGATATGTCGATTTTGTTATGGTCATTAAATTGAAATGACACGTATAAATGTATACAGGTAGCTAATTCAATCAATTAATCATCACAGAACTATAATAAGTAAACAAATCAATGTCGAGAAATTGTAGTGCACCAGGTTTACAACAAGTTGTAGTTAAGAAGCAAGACTGTATCAAAGTTAACAGAACGTTTAGCTATTAGACGATTAAAAAAAAAAAAAAAAAAAATTAAAGGCTGTTTCCCAATTTTGACTTGTAACCTAACTCGCTGGTTACGCCCTCCAAAATGGCACAAGCAGCCTGGCAGACATGCGAATCCACTTGGAGTGACAAAGCTCCGAGAAGTTTTGAGCATTTGAACGCTTCTCGGACGAACAACAAAAAAAAAAATCACGACTACACTACAAACAGGTTCAATGTTACACGTCAGGCTAGACAGCTAACTAAGTGTTTGTGAAAGCAATCCATGTGCGTTAGGTAAACAAATGAACAAATGACAGAATGAGCCTAAACAAACGACAGTTAGCTAGCTAACTACCTCTTGGCTGTAGACACTTGGCTCTTCCGAACAGGTCTCCCTAAGCAAAGAGTCTAAGCCATATGCAGCTAGATAAGTGTACCCTGAAAACGGTTAGATTGTAAACATGGTGTAATATACTTCCCACTCAGGAAATATTAACGTTAGTTAGAAACTCGACCAAGGCTGCATGCTGCAGAACCCCATTTAAACTAACTAGTAGCAGTGGCTAACTAGTGTTCAGTCAGTCATATAGCAAGCAACTCGCGTACCCACCTCATCAACAGTCCGCCTCGGAAGATGCAGCATCCCGAGCAAGATTTTTAGCTTTACTGGGGGCGACAAACTCGAAAAACACAACCGTATATTGTCGATAACTGAAACAGTGAGGAGTGAAGCAATACTAGAAGGCGCCCAAAGTTCGTCTGTTGATCCTAGTTTATTATGGAGCCACAGGCCGGTATCGCTATCCTTCATCGACGCCATCTTGGAAAAAGAAGCGTTTTGAGTTCGGGCATTTTAAAAGGCTACCTAGCTAAGAAAACTTAGAACGGTTGGTTAGGACACACCCACCATGTTCGTGCTGAGTGCTAACGTGGATCCTTGGGACGTCCTTACACTAAACCCTAACCTTAAACCATTTTAAATGTCGCCCTAAGGATTCTACATATCAAGGACCCCATGTTCATGTCGAGGGAGATCAAAGGAACACACATCTCTCTTACCTATCCAAAAAACAAATGTAATTTTACATGGCCTTTTGAAAATATGGAATTTACAGAACACTTGAGATGTACGTCTGTAACATCATTGCTGTTTGACCCTAATGGGAATGCTGACTTCCCTTTTGCAAATAAGTCTAATAATACAAACCATTTTCTTGAAATTGACTTGGAGAGTGCACTAATGTGTAGGAATTAATGGTCAGTGTACGTGCGGATAATATTTATTGTACAACCATTTCTGTATAAGGTTATGCAAATAAGCGACTGTGAAGAAATGTGAACAATATTAGCGAACCAGTGAGGCCAACATTCAATTTGGGATGAATAAATTAAATGAATAAAATAATTTAGCGTAGGCCTAATTTTACGGAATTTGTGGAGGGATAATCCGTTTGCCTAATTTACAGTTGCCACAGTCACAACAACTAAACCCTAACCACACTGCTAAATGTATGCATAACATTAAATTATTTTACATTTTATGAGCCAATTTTGGTTTTGTGGCTGTGGTAACGAGTGACTACGCTCAAAGGGTTTTATACGCATGCGCTTTGAATTAATATTCAACAGAATCGTCTTGAGGTGGGCGTCTTTCGGCAGGCTACATTGTTTTTATTTTCTTTAAAATATCACCCACAGTGAGTAGGCCTACATTAAATGTTATACTGTTCTTAGTTATATTTCCGATACTTTTTTTATGAAAAAAAGATTGGCCCATTTAAAACGTGATCTCCGCATCTGTGATGTTCTTATGGATGCTGGTGTTGCTTTCTTTAGTCGTGGAAACGTAGCCTACAATCGTTTTCATATATCCTATCAATGCTTCGTTTATAAACGTAATTACATATCATAAGGAATCATATGCTAAAATTCGCCATTTCCATTTTCCAGGTCTTTCTCGTGTCATCTTGCACCGAGCATCAGTATGGTATCGAGCGGCTATTTGCAAGCGGTGATGCTGCTATTAGCGGTGCAGCTCTTGTGTTTTAGGCCAAGTGATGCTGAGCAGGAGGCAGGGACGGTAATCCCTGCTGAAAGTAAGTGGTTTTATTTAATATATTGTCTTTGTTGCATTTGCGATTATACACAATGAGCGGCTGTTACTGTAGTGTGGATGACTATTGTCTAGGTGTATAAAGAATTTAAAAAAATTCTAGGCCCCAAACACAATCAATTATGATTGATTGCCTAATCGATAGGTTATACCAATTGACAACAGCGATTGAGGAAGTGTATCAGCAGATAGGTATTGATTGTAAATATAAACGTCTTAAAATATTGTTTTTGTTTTCACTAATGCAGTAGCCTATAATGAATCATAATGAACACAGTTTTTATATTTTGTCACGTTGTCTTGCAGGTCGTCCATGTGTGGACTGTCATGCATTTGAATTCATGCAGAGGGCACTACAAGACCTTAAGAAGACTGCTTTCAACCTTGATGCCCGGGTAACAGTTGCGATCCCTTTCTTTTCAGTTACACTTTATGTTACAGCGTGTCATTTTATTAGGATCCCCATTAGCTGTTGCATAAGCAGCAGTTACTCTTCCTGGGGTCCACGCAAAACATGACATATGACATAATACAGAACATTACTAGAGAAGAACAGCTCATGGACAGAACTACATCAATTTACTAACTATTGTATTTACACATTGTTACACTTAATGCTTGAAGTGGGCCGTAGTTGTCCACCTTTGATTTTCTATTGATTGAGAACTGGCACCTGTTGAAGAATATTGTATTGCCTTTAATATATGATAAGTACCAGCAGTGGTGTAGTGGTGCCTGAAGAAGTGGGTATACTCTAATTTGACACACAAAAAAACAGCCCGACTGGCGAAGGAAATGTGTGAAAAAGTACATGTTTTCCTATAGTTTTTTTCAGGTTTTCATTCTCAATCACACTTTTTTTTTTAAAATAGAACAACAACGATGCTTTAAGGCAACAATGGGTAAGCAAAGCAGTTATTGCAAAAGTTTGGTCCGAAGTCTTATTTGAATCTTTGCGATGCGCAATTCAGTCATCATGCGGTGTTTGAACAATTCTCAAGGCTTTCACAAAACCTTCCCAATTAAATGTAGACTGCAAAGTAGGTCTACCTGGTAGAATGAAATGATGATGAATCGGAAGTGCATTTGTTTTTCAAACTCTGCCATCACGTACACTGTAGGTCTACATTGTATAGTACAGCAACACTGTTATTAGCCAAAAGGTCTCATGCTAGGTGCACAATTGAATTAATGGGCATCTAAACCCTCCCAGAATATTTCCGTTTTATTTTTCCCAGACCTCAAAATGGTCTCCTTATGTGGTTAATTAGCATTTCCTGGTATAAGTTGAAATGCCTTTCCTACCAGCTACGGGCTACCGATGTCGTTTTTCTGTGAGATGCTCCTGGTTGAGAGTTGTGTGCACTTGCTGACAGATTCATATTATTAAGATGTGAGTATACGCAATGCCCCCACTACCCCACTGTGTACCAGCACCTAAAATGAGTACCAGCACCTAAAATGAGTACCAGCACCTATTTCATTCCACTTCAAGCACTGGTTATGTCTGGGATAGTACTGAGTTGCTCCCTATAGATGCAGTAAAGAGGTCAATGGAACCGTTCTATTGACCAGATTAGCACACATTTGACAAATTTGATCTAACTAAGTGGATATTTGTCAAATCCATCATGATTTATGTATTGTAACAGACCTACAATGTGGTTACTTAAGTCCGATTTGGAATTATTTGGAAGTTTTCGCTGCATAACATTTAGAAGTTGTCCCTTTTCAGGTTTAGAAGAAGTGACTGCTAAATGCTAACTCCTGTTCGTATAAACTGGTTAGCATAGCTAGCGTACAGAAATCTGTGGTGGTAGTCCAGTCATTTTTAACTGTAATACAGTTGATTGGTTAAGATGACATGAACATTTGTTGGGGTTGACATCCATACAAGCATTATACTCCGGTTTCTACCTCAACATAGTGTGAAATACAGGGGGCGCAACTTTGGTTTTAGAAGTGGGGGGGACATATACATTTTTTATCCGGTCAACTAAACACTCCAAACAGCCTACCTGACCACTCGGAGACGTCCACATGGTCCTAAAGCACACCCTTATCTCGTTTTGTATCACACTCCAATGATAAAACCAGTACAAAGAAATACAATTTCAGAATATTGGGGGGACATCTCCCCTTTTTCCCCAGTGAAAGTTGCGCCTCTGGTGAAATACACACATAAACAATAGCCTAAATGTAAGCTATTTTTTCTGTGTTGAAATAAGGTGATTTGGGATCTTTCCTCCACGGCCCTTTCCCCCACATGTTGCCATGGCAATTACAATGTTTTGGTCGAGTTCGATGGACCTTTTTACCACATCTATACCCTGACCTGCTGTATAGTTCCTCTACAAGTCTTAGCCTAGTTTAAAAAGTTTACTCCGCCTAGTACTCCCTAACATGGCATTGCTTTTGTTTCCTCCTAGACTGAGACTCTGGTGTTGAGGGCAGAGAGGCGAGCCCTGTGTGACTGCATGCCCACTAATACCCTGCGCTGAGTGGAGTAGTGATGTGCCCCCCTATGGCAACCAACCCCACACCCACAATGGCCGGACACTTACTTTTACCCACTACAAACAACGCCTGGACTAGACAGTTGTCTCTCTGAGCTTCCTTCTATGGAATATTGTACCATTTAGTTTGCTAATTTGTACAACAGACACTTTATTTTCCTTGCTAACATATCACTATTGATATTGCAGTGGTTTAATTATTTAAAGATAAGATTTCATTTTATGAGTTTAGATGAGCCAGTCATGCGTTACTATGGCATGTAGGGCAAAGCCAACAACAGCTAGCCTATTGTCCCAGAACTCATGTCCATGTCTTATGTGAGGTTTTGTCTTATCTGAGGGATTTTGTGAAATAAAATACGATTTACACATTACACATTTAAGTTAAAGGGAAAAAAACACTTTCAATTTGGATGTAACCTATTAGTTGTGCTATAGCATAGTAGATCTGTAAATAGGTTCAATGGACAGACACCTTTTATTAAATGTGTGCCAATATGATCAGGATAATTAACATACACATAGATACACGCGAAGCAGCAGCATTACATTCAAAATAGTTGTTAATTAATAATAACATGCATAACATAACAAGCGTCTTGGAAAGTTATTTTTTATTGGCATGGCAACACCGGGCCTTTAGAATAAGTGTACTTTTTAGGTGTATGTGGTACCACGCATGTTTATAGGGTGTAGGCCTACACTCATCTCAACCAGTTGTTTATGGCAATCAGTTGTCTGAGGCACTTCATCATTTTGTTATATTCATCATATCTTTTGTCTTTATTCTGTCTATCTGAACTGTATGAAGATAAAAGTGTTGGATGATGTAGCGGTCAGGAGAATATAGACAAACATGCATATTTACCACTA
Organism: Oncorhynchus keta; assembly: GCF_023373465.1. Taxonomy (NCBI): domain Eukaryota; kingdom Metazoa; phylum Chordata; class Actinopteri; order Salmoniformes; family Salmonidae; genus Oncorhynchus; species Oncorhynchus keta. Next base: position 24,208,263 of record NC_068433.1, on the reverse strand, counting down.
AGACATAGGGACTGTAGAATATTGACAATGTATTGCTAAAATGGTAACTACAGAGGAGTATTATTAATAATAATAATGCTTTGTGTTTGTGTTGTTGCTTTCTTTGTTTCAAAATGTCAATAAGCTGCTTTTAGTAATGTCTTGTATGTTTTATTTAGTATTAAAGTCATTATTATAACTTTCGTCACTGTATGTATGCCTTTCTGATATCTTTTTAGTGGTTGTGGAAATAACTGAAGGCCAATCCCAAATGAACCCTAAACCCTACACCCTATGCACTTCAACAGATCTGAGAGGATTTGATTGGTACATTACAAGCTCTGTATTTCAGTGTCTGGCAAGCAACCCCAGGAGCAAGAGAACATTTGTTAATCAAGGTGTGTGTGTGTAATGTATAGTTTTGCTTCTTATACAGTGGGGCAAAAAAGTATGTAGTCAGCCACCAATTGTGCAAGTTCTCTCACTTAAAAAGATGAGAGAGGCCTGTAATTTTCATCATAGGTACACTTCAACTATGACATACAAAATGAGAAAAAAAATCCAGAAAATCACATTGTAGGATTTTTTATGAATTTATTTGCAAATTATGGTGGAAAATAAATATTTGGTCACCGACAAACAAGCAAGATTTCTGGCTCTCACATACCTGTAACTTCTTCTTTAAGAGGCTCCTCTGTCCTCCACTCGTTACCTGTATTAATGGCACCTGTTTGAACTTGTTATCAGTATAAAAGACACCTGTCCACAACCTCAAACAGTCACACTCCAAACTCCACTATGGCCAAGACCAAAGAGCTGTCAAAGGACACCAGAAACACAATTGTAGACCTGCACCAGGCTGGAAAGACTGAATCTGGTAAGCAGCTTGGTTTGAAGAAATCAACTGTGGGAGCAATTACTAGGAAATGGAAGACATACAAGACCACTGATAATCTCCCTCGATCTGGGGCTCCACACAAGATCTCAAAATGATCACAAGAACGGTGAGCAAAAATCCCAGAACCACACGGGGGGACCTAGTGAATGACCTGCAGAGAGCTGGGACCAAAGTAACAAAGCCTACCATCAGTAACACACTACGCCGCCAGGGACTCAAATCCTGCAGTGCCAGACGTGTCCCCCTGCTTAAGCCAGTACATGTCCAGGCCCGTCTGAAGTTTGCAAGAGAGCATTTGAATGATCCAGAAGAAGATTGGGAGAATGTCATATGGTCAGATGAAACCAAAATATAACTTTTTGGTAAAAACTCAACTAGTCGTGTTTGGAGGACAAAGAATGCTGAGATGCATCCAAAGAACACCATACCTACTGTGAAGCATGGGGGTGGAAACATCATGGTTGAAGTGTACCTATGATGAAAATGACAGGCATCCCTCATCTTTTTAAGAGGGAGAAGTTGCACAATTGGTGGCTGACTAAATACTTTTTTGCCCCACTGTAGATACTGCACAGCGCTATCCATCAGCGCTATCCATCCGCGCTATCCATCAGCGCTATCCATCCGCGCTATCCATCAGCGCTAGTGGCCGAGGCACATTGATTATGTCTGCGTCTCAAATGGCACCCTATTCCTTATGTACACTCTTCGAAAAAAGGGTGCTATCTTGAACCTAAAATGGTTCTTTGGCTGTCCCCCTTTCCACAGAGGGGTCTACATGGAACCCAAAAGGGTTCTTCAAAGGGTTCTTCTATGGGGACAGCCGAAGAACCTTTTTTTCTAAGAGTGTAGTGCTGTGCACTACTTTTGACCATAGGCTCAAGTCAAAAGTAGTGCAGTATATAGGGAATAGCGTCCCATTTGGGAGGTATCCAATGTGTAAAACTGTATAGGGCCACATTTCTCCCCTGCAGGGAATAGGTGCTGTTCGCTCAGGAAACAGTTTTTATGTGTTTAGTCTCACTATCAACTACTGTGTGTGTGCCTGTGCCTATCTTGCTATAAACCAGTGACAGATGATTTTCTCTGAATACATCAGTGGACACACAGTCTTATATTATGTGCTTGATTTTGTGATATTTTTGTACATACAGTTGAAGTTTACATACACCTTAGCCAAATACATTTAAACTCAGTTTTTCACAATTCCTGACATTTAATCCAAGTAGAAATTCCCTGTTTTAGGTCAGTTAGGATCACCACTTTATTTTAAGACTGTAAAATGTCAATAATAGTCGAGAGAATTACTTATTTCAGCTTTTATTTATATCATCACATTCCCAGTGGGTCAGACGTTTACATACACTAAATTAGTATTTGGTAGAATTGCCTTTAAATTGTTTATCATGGGTCAAACGTTTTGGGTAGCCTTCCACAAGCTTCCCACAATAAGTTGGGTGAATGTTGGCCCATTCCTCCTGACAGAGCTGGTGTAACTGAGTCGGGTTTGTAGGCCTCCTTTCTCACGCACACTTTTTCAGTTCTGCCCACACATTTTCAATAGGACTGAGGTCAGGGCTTTGTGATGGCCACTCCAATACCTTGACTTTGTTGTCCTTAAGCCATTTTGACACAACTTTGGAAGTATGCTTGGGGTCATTGTCCATTTGGAAGACCCATTTGCGACCAAGCTTTAACTTCCTGACTGATGTCTTGAGATGTTGCTTCAATATATCCACATAATTTTCCTACCTCATGGTGCCATCTATTTTGTGAAGGGCACCAGTCCCTCCTGCAGCAAAGCACCCCCACAACATGATGCTGCCACCCCCGTGCTTCACGGTTGGGATGGTGTTCTTTGGCTTGCAAGGCTCCCCCTTTTTCCTCCAAACTTAACGATGGTCATTATGGCCAAACAGTTCTATTTTTGTTTCATCAGACCAGAGGACATTTCTCCAAAAAGTATGATCTTTGTCCCAATGTGCAGTTACAAACCATAGTCTGGCCTTTTTATGGTGGTTTTGGAGTAGTGACTTCTTCCTTGTTGAGCGGCCTTTGACAAGATCCTTTGCTATTGTTCTGGGATTGATTTGCACTTTTCACACTAAAGTATGTTTATCTCTAGGAGACAGAACGTGCATCCTTCCTGAGTGGTATGACGGCTGTGTGGTCCCATGGTGTTTATACTTGCGTACTATTGTTTGTACAGATGAACGTGGTACTTTCGGGCGTTTGGAAATTGCTCCCAAGGATGAACCAGACTTGTGGAGGTCTCCAATTTTTTTTCTGAGGTCTTGGCTGATTTATTTTGATTTTCCCATGATGTCAAGCAAAGAGGCACTGAGTTTGAAGGTAGGCCTTGAAATAAAACCACAGGTGCACCTCCAATGGACTCAAATTATGTAAATTAGCCTATCAGAATCTTCTAAAGCCATGACATCATTTTCTGGAATTTTCCAAACTGTTTAAAGGCACAGATAACTTAGTGTATGTAAACATCTGACCCACTGGAATTGTGATACAGTGAATTATAAGTGAAATAATCTGTCTGTAAACAATTGTTGGAAAAATGACTTGTGTCATACACAAAGTAGATGTCCTAACCCACTTGCCAAAACTATAGTTTGTTAATGTAACTTCTTATGGCTGCAGGGATAATATTGAGTAGCTTGGATGAAAGGTGCCCCAAGTAAACAGCCTGCTCCTCAGTCCCAGTTGCTAATATATGCATATTATTATTAGTGTTGGATAGAAATCACTCTGAAGTTTCTAAAACTGTTTGAATGATGTCTGTGAGTATAACATAACTCATATGGCAGGCAAAAACCTGAGAAGAAATCCAAACAGGAAGTGAGAAATCTGAGGTTGGTCAATTTTCAACCCAGCCTCTATTGAATACACAGTGGGATATTGGTTATGTTGCACTTCCTAAGGCTTCCACTAGATGTCAACCATCTTTAGAAACTTGTTTGAGGATTCTGCTGTGAAGTGGAGGCTCATAAGGGCTAGAGCCAGGTGAGCCAGGTGTCTGGCAGAGTGCCACAGGCTCTGAGGCGCGGTCACGAGAGAGTTAGCTCTCGTTCCATTGCTTTTCTACAGACATAGGAATTCTCCGGGTTGGAACATTATTGACATTTTATGTTAAAAACATCCCAAAGATTGATTCTATACTAAATTTGACAAGTTTCTACGGACAGTGATGGAACTAGGGAACACGCTTCATGACTTTGGGTTTGTTTACCAAACGTGCTCACAAAAGTAGCTCTTTGGACATAAATGATGGACATTATCGAACTACATCAAACATTTAATGTGGAACTGGGATTCCTGGGAGTGCATTCTGATGAAGATCATCAAAGGTAAGTGAATATTTATAATGCTATTTCTGACTTCTGTTGACTACCCAATATGGCGGATATCTTTTTGGCTGCTTTATTGTCTGAAAGCTGTACTCAGATTATTGCATGGTTTGCTTTTTCCATAAAGTTTTTTTTAAATCTGACACAGTGGCTGCATTAAGGAGAAGTGAATCTATATTTCCATGTCTAACAATTGTATTTTCATCAACATTTATAATGAGTATTTCTGTGAAATGATGTGGCTCTCTGCAATATCATGGGATGTTTTTCGAACTATGCCCAATTTTTCCCGTTTTTGATTTGTTAAAAAAGTTTGAAATATCCAATAAATGTCGTTCCACTTCATGATTGTGTCCCAGTTGTTGATTCTTCACAAAAAAATACAGTTTTATATCTTTACGTTTGAAGCCTGAAATGTGGCAAAAGGTCGCAAAGTTCAAGGGGGCCGAATACTTTCGCAAGGCACTGTATGTATTGCGTAACATGAAGTCCTATGAGTGTCATCTGATGAAGATCATCAAAGGTTAGTGATTAATTTGATCTCTATTTGTGCTTTTTGTGACTCCTCTCTTTGGCTGGAAAAACGGCTGAATTTTTCTGTGACTTGGCGGTGACATAACATAATCGTTTGTGGTGCTTTCGCTGTAAAGACTATTTGAAATTGGACACTTTGGTGGGATTAACAACAAGATTACCTTAAAAATGGTATAAGATACATGTATTATGAGATTTCTGTTGTTTGAATTTGGCGCTCTGCACTTTCACTGGCTGTTGTCATATCAATCCCGTTAATGGGATTGCAGCCCTAAGAAGTTTTAACAAGACATTTGTGGAGTGGTTGAAAAACTAGTTTTAATGACTCCAACCTAAGTGTATGTAGGTAGATGTAGACTTCAACTGTACATCATTTTATTCTACAAATGGTGGTTATTAAGTGATCATGATTAATGTTATTATTGCATAGATTTTTTTTTAAACAGCATGTTCTTCAAAACCCTGTAGCAATGCCTTTCCTCGTATAGGGTCTGAACTGACTGCTCAGCTTGAAATGAGACCACAGGCATTATCTATCAAACGATGATCAAAATAAATGGCTGTCTGAGATCACACAGCAACGGTTCTCTCCCTCTGTAGACATATTGTTCTGGTCTGGAGCTGTTTTATTTCCAGAATGCAGCAATAGCAAGCCTGGACCAAGATATGTTTGTGCTGTCTTGCCAACACAGCAAGATTTGGCAAAACTGCACAAAGAGATCGGGGACCAAGATAGAATAGTCTCACCCCAATTAGAGAGAAGTGCTGTAGTCAGTACTTGGCTGTTTGCAGAGCCTTCATACTCTCACACCCTTTCATTTATTTACAGTGCATTCGGAAAGTACTAAGACCCCTTAACTTTTTCCACATTTTGTTACGTTACAGCCTTATTTTAAAATTGATCGAATAAATGTTTTCCATTATTAATCTACACACAATATCCCATAATGACAAAGTGAAAACAGGTTTTTAGAAATTTTAGCAAATTTATTACAAATGTATTACATAAGTATTCAGACACTTTGCTATGAGACTCGAAATTGAGCTCAGGTGTATCCTGTTTGCATTGATCATCCTTGAGATGTTTCTACAACTTGATTGGAGTCCACCTGTTGTCAATTCGATTCATTGGACATGATTTGGAAAGGCACACACCTGTCTATATAAGGTCCCAAAGTTGACAATGCATGTCAGAGCAAAAAACAAGCCAAGAGGTTGAAGGAATTACCCATACAGGATTGTATCGAGGCACAGCCTTAATGGTAGAGTGACCAGACGGAAACCATTCCTCAGTAAAAGCTGTGGGATGTTTTTCAACAGCAGGGAAGGGGAGACTAGTCAGGATCGAGGGAAAGATGAACGGAGCAAAGTACAGAGATATCCTTGATGAAAACATGCTCTATAGGATATCCTTCCAACATGACAACGATCCTAAACACACAACCAAGACAATGCAGGAGTGGCTTCGGGACAAGTCTCTGAATGTCCTTGAGTGGCCCAGCCAGAGCCCGGACTTGAACCCGATCAAACATCTTTGGAGAGACTTAAAAGTAGGTTTGCCAAGCTTGTAGCGTCATACACAAGAAGACTCGAGGTTGTAATTGTTGCCAAAGGTGCATCAAGAAAGTACTGAGTAAATTATCTGAATACTTATGTAAATGTAATATTTCAGTTCTTTATTTTATATACATTTGCACAAAAAAAAGAAAAACTGTTTTTGCTTTGTCATTATGGGGTATTTTGTGTAGATAGATTGATGATTGAAAAAAAACGATTTAATCCATTTTAGAATAAGGCTGTAACAAAATGTGGAAAAAGTCAGGGGGTCCGAATGCACTGTTTAACGTGGATAACAGCATGTAGACAGAGACTGCCTGCAATACCCCCTCAATCCACATGGAGGAGCCCTAACTCAGTGCAGTGTTGGGCACTTGCTACTGCTATGTCGCATTGATGCAGCATCTTTCCTATAGGCTTAAAAGCGGGGCTACTCTGCAGAGCAAGCAGGTTAGGGAAATAAATAGATCTAGCAACAGTTTGCACAAAATCAGGGATCTAGTGTGCACTACTGCATCAATACGTCCCCTCCTCTTTCACATACTCGCCTGCAGTAACCTGGCATTGCAACTTTGGCTTGCGTCCCAAACGGCACCCTATCAATAGTAGTGAACTATGTAGGGAATAGGGTTCCCTGCATACGCAACGCTGGAAGGGTTGAAGCCATCCTTATGTCACAACTCTGACTGAACTGAACACACCCAGTCTCTCTCTCTCTCTCTCTCTCTCTCTCTCTCTCTCTCTCTCTCTCTCTCTCTCTCTCTCTCTCTCTCTCTCTCTCTCTCTCTCTCTCTCTCTCTCTCTCTCTCTCTCTTCACCTTAATAAGGGGATTTTAGTAGGTCTTAGGGAATAACAAACTGACACCTTGTACTGGCTTGGAGTGCTGTAGAGAGGTATTACTGGCTCGCGGTGCACATGGTGCAGTACTAGGAGACTCAATACTTTTTAGTAGGTCTTAGGAAATCTCTAGAGAGCCATAGACTAGAGGTTGCCAATCATTGGTTTTACAGGCCTGGTGCATGGCTTGTTTGTGTCAGAGAAGATGAAAAAAGCAGACAATCAGGAACCTTATGATGAGTAAATGGGGGAATCTGCGATTGGTACATTCATTATTATTTTTCTTTTTTTTCAAACCCTGGCAGGGTGGCGCTTTCTTATTGCTTGAACTGCAGATTTCCCCTTTAATGGGGGAATCACATCCTCACAGATGCACTGCCTGAGAATCAGGCAGATTTTCTGCTGAATCACTCAAATGGATCTTGGCAGTGGAGCAGAGCAGTCTCCTCTTGTCTCCGAGGGTGCATCCCAAATGGCACCCTATTCCCTTTAACGTGCACTACTTTTGACCAAGGATGTACCCTGAAGATGCTCTTTCATCAACAGCCCCCTTTCATCTGTTCCTGTGAACCCCCACTAAATCGTTATTACCGTTTTAAGTGTTCCCTGCATACAGTTCAGTAAGAGCTCTCTCTCTCACGCACACACACACTCATATGCATAGACACACACACTAAATGTTTAACCTCGCAGAGGTTTTCCAACCTTATTTGACCCCCCCAGTACAAATTTAGCACCACCACCACCCACAGCCCATGGATGAGCATTATGCAAACCAAAACCAGGACATGGTAACTAAGCAAATACATATTTGCTGCGGATGGTGATTTGTTTCCTTGTGGGAACAGGGCAGAGCAGAGGTCACAGGAAGTGACTCTTCTTCCCTGTATCTCTGCCAGAAGGCTTATGTCATCAGTAACTCGGATGCCACACCAAACAATCTGGACGCATTTCCTGTTGCTTACAACAAAGTGGCATCTGGGTTGCTCTGTGTGGTATGTCACCCCCCCTCTCAGTTGCATCACATAAACTAGATAGCACTACTACCTCACGCAACTGACCTGTATGCAATTAGTGAGCAGAAAAAAAGTTGACATGACTCGTTTTATTAGTGTAGTAGCAGTATGTGATTGCATTATGGACCTCTCTCTGCCAAGAGGTCCAGGCTTTTATGGCACTCCTGTTCCCCTTCAATGGCTACAATGTTAGCAAACAATCGAGTAAAACAAGCTTATATTTTGGTTTATAATGGGGTAGTCTACCGCACGACAGTCGAAGTTAGGCTACCTCAGAGGCTTTTAGAAATTATATTATTCAAGAATCAATGGTTATATATTAGGATGGAAGAACTGGATACCGAGATTTCTCGATCAAGCTCCTGTCCATTCCCCGATAAAAATAATGAGTGGTATCTGGACCAATAATATAGGCTTACAATTTCTATGGCGCACTAATGCAAAAATATAAAACATGTGGAAATGGACATCAACTATCTGGCTTCATTCATACATTAGACCCGTCATCACAACAGCCTACCAAATGTATGCTAGGCCTACTCAACATGAAGTCTCCAATAGAAAACAGAAAATACTGCTTACGTGCATGACTTCTATAAAATGCATTGACGACTATCATGTGTAGGCTACACGCGACCTCTCGACGCATTTAGGCAATCTCCAACTCACATTCACTAATACCCTAACTTTAGCTGTGTGGCTCTGGCTGTCCGAAATATGAACTGCGGCCCAAACGCTGCACCGCGGCGCTATCCATGGTGCTGAATCAGGCGCAGCGTTGGATATGCCACAAAAAAAAACGTGTTATCATAAAGTAAAAACAGCCACAAACTTTACAAATGCCCCTGATAGCCAGGTGAAAGATGGGAGAGAAAACCGTCAAAGGTAGGCTAAAACGATTGTAATTTTCACTAGGCTGTAATAATTCATATTTTAACAGTCGGCCAACAGTAATTCATAGGCCATTAAAACTAGGCTACATCTACGAAACAGTGTGGTGACTTTGAGAGAACTTTTAGTTGATTAAATTGCAGCAAATTCAACAAGAAACCGTTCGATTCCTTTGAAGCCTATATTAATCCATTTACAGTGGTACATTTTCTTCTCTGGTAGACCTATATGCTTTTAAATATGCCTACCATTTCCGGTTTGAACGGGAATACCCGGGATTTGGTCCTGCCGTACATACCTACACGTACGCTACGGTCACAAGACGCAGGCCTCCTAATTGTCCCTAGAATTTCTAAGCAAACAGCTGGAGCCGGGCGTTCTCCTATAGAGCTCCATTTTTATGGAACGGTCTGCCTACCCATGTCAGAGACGCAAACTCGGTCTCAACCTTTAAGTCTTTACTGAAGACTCATCTCTTCAGTGGGTCATATGATTGAGTGTCGTCTGGCCCAGGAGTGGGAAGGTGAACGGAAAGGCTCTGGAGCAACGAACCGCCCTTGCTGTCTCTGCCTGGCCGGTTCCCCTCTTTCCACTGGGATTCTCTGCCTCTAACCCTATTACAGGGGCTGAGTCACTGGCTTACTGGGGCTGAGTCACTGGCTTACTGCGGCTCTCTCATGCCGTCCCTGGAAGGGGTGCGTCACCTGAGTGGGTTGATTCACTGATGTGGTCATCCTGTCTGGGTTGGCGCCCCCCCTTGGGTTGTGCCATGGCGGAGGTCTTTGTGGGCTATACTCAGCCTTGTCTCAGGATGGTAAGTTGGTGGTTGAAGATATCCCTCTAGTGGTGTGGGGGCTGTGCTTTGGCAAAGTGGGTGGGGTTATATCCTTCCTGTTTGGCCCTGTCCGGGGGTGTCCTCAGATGGGGCCACAGTGTCTCCTGACCCCTCCTGTCTCAGCCTCCAGTATTTATGCTGCAGTAGTTTATGTGTCAGGGGGCTAGGGTCAGTTTGTTATATCTGGAGTACTTCTCCTGTCCTATTCGGTGTCCTGTGTGAATCTAAGTGTGCGTTCTCTAATTCTCTCCTTCTCTTTTTCTTTCTCTCTCTCGGAGGACCTGAGCCCTAGGACCATGCCCCAGGACTACCTGACATGATGACTCCTTGCTGTCCCCAGTCCACCTGGCCGTGCTGCTGCTCCAGTTTCAACTGTTCTGCCTTATTATTATTCGACCATGCTGGTCATTTATGAACATTTTAACATCTTGGCCATGTTCTGTTATAATCTCCACCCGGCACAGCCAGAAGAGGACTGGCCACCCCACATAGCCTGGTTCCTCTCTAGGTTTCTTCCTAGGTTTTGGCCTTTCTAGGGAGTTTTTCCTAGCCACCGTGCTTCTACACCTGCATTGCTTGCTGTTTGGGGTTTTAGGCTGGGTTTCTGTACAGCACTTTGAGATATCAGCTGATGTACGAAGGGCTATATAAATACATTTGATTTGATTCGATTTGATAACCGGGAGGGGCTTGCAATTTGATAGATTCAACCCTTTTATATATAATTCATTTAACAGTAAAAAATGCACTAATTGCTGATTGACGCTTTAATTGCACCATTTTATCAGGAGGATACCCCTCCCCACTATTCTCCTCTGGAGTGGAAACCCCCCCAGTGTGTGTAAACTCTTCATGATGTGTCATTGCTCCCAACAATACATCAAAGTTTTACTATCCAAAAATGGATTCCCCTTCAAAATCAATTTTTTCCTAAAACGAACCCTTAACCTAACTCTAACCTTAACCCAAAACCCTGAAACTAAACCAAACCCTAATTGTAACCCTAAACCTAAAATAGCCTTTTTCCTTGTGTGAAAAAAAAGAAGCCCCCACTTCATTGAATGATCCATGTTTTACTATCCTTGTGATGGACTTCTGGTAAAAATATTTAAAAAACACACACACACACATTCTATGTCAGCAACGAGTGACTTAGTTAGTGGTGACAATGACAATCTCTGCCGCTGTCCTGTTTCTGTAACGGATCTTCCAAGGCTGAATATTCCTGAAAATGCCAGTCTGCCATTCGGATACTTTAGACCAACAGAGATGCTGCTGGCATGGGTGGCCGGCTGCAGTGCTGCCACCATGAATAAATTATATTTTTTTACATTTTAGTCATTGGGCAGACATTATTATCCAGAGCAATTTACAGTAGTGAGTGCATACATTTTCGGACTTTTTCGTACTGGTCCCCCTGCAGGAATCAGGGGGAGTGCCATGCTCTACCAACTGAGTCGCATAGGACCACACGGGACATGCATCATAATGCATTAAATATGCATATATATTTTTTTTATATATTTATGAATAACTCATTAGAGGCCGATCTATGAATAAAGCCCTGACCAACCACGATTAAATATTCACTGGATGAAGATACACAAGGGTGAAGGAAGAGAGAGATGGATGAAGAGAGAGGGGGGTGGTGGAGAGAGAGAGAGAGAGAGAGGGGGGGGTAGAGAGAGAGGGGTGGGGGAGAGAGAGTGGGGGTAGAGAGAGAGAGAGAGAGAGAGAGAGAGAGAGGGGGGGGAGGGGGGGGGGGTAGAGAGAGAGCGAGAGGGATGAATAGAGAGAGAGGGAAGGCAAAGAGAGGAGTAGAGAAAGAGGGAGAAAACCACATGCTTTGGATTTTGAGGGAAAAGGAGAATAAGTTCTTCAGGGAGGTTAGGGGTTGTGGAGAGAAAATCAGCAGGGAGGGTCCCACTTAAATGTACAATCTGCAATATTTACCGCTGAATATTTACAGCTGAATATTTACCGCCCATCCCTCAGCATTATAGTGAAATAAGTGGCAGGCGGAGCTGCCGTTTGGCTGGAAGTAAGGATTAATGATTGTGGCTTTATAGACTGCTTCAGAGGTGTGAGGAGAGCAGCAGAAGAACACTGCTCAAACATTTATAAGCTCTCTCTTTCCCTCTCTCTATATATCTCTCTCCCGCCCTCCCTATCTCTATACATCTCTCTCCCACCCTCCCTCCCTATCTCTATACATCTCTCTCCCACCCTCCCTCCCTATCTCTATACATCTCTCTCCCACCCTCCCTCCCTATCTCTATACATCTCTCTCCCGCCCGCCCTCCCTATCTCTATACATCTCTCTCCCGCCCGCCCTCCCTATCTCTATATATCTCTCTCCTGCCCTCCCTCCCTATCTCTATATATCATCTCCCTCTCCCTCCCGCCCTCCCCCTATCTCTATATATCTCTCTCCTGCCCTCCCTCCTCTATATATCTCTCACACCCTATCTCTGCATTTCCTGCCCTCCCTCCCTAAAGTATTTTGGAAAGACCCTTTGACTTTTTCCACATTTTGTTAGCCTTTAAATCTAATTTTTCCTCATCAATCTACACATGCCTCCCGAGTGGCGTGGTGGTCTAAGGCGTCACTACGGATCCGGGTTCGAACCCGGGCTGTGTCGCAGCTGGCTGCGACGGGAGACCCATGAGGCGGTGCACAATTGGCCCAACATTGTCCGGGTTAGGGGAGGGTTTGGCTGGCTGGGATGTCCATGTCCCATCACACTCTAGCGATTTCTTGTGGCAGGCCAGGCGCATGCATGCTGACTTCGGTTGCCAGCTGTACGGTGTTTCCTCTGACACATTGGTGCGGCTGGCTTCCGGGTTAAGCGAGCAGTGTGTCAAGAAGCAGTGCGGCTTGGCGGCGTTGTGTTTCGGAGGACACATGGCTCTTGACCTTGGCCTCTCCCGAGTCTGTACAGGAATTGCAGCGATGGGACAAGACTGTAACTACCAATTAGATATGAAAAAGGGGTAAAAAGTACCACAAATTAAGAGTCTTCATAGAGCTGGCCGCCCGGCCAAATTGAGCAATCGGGGGTAGAAAGTCCTTGGTCAGGGAGGTGACCAAGAACCCGATGGTCACTCTGATAGAGCTCCAGAGTTCCTCTGTGGAGATGGGAGAACCTTCAAGAAGGAAAACCATCTCTGCAGCACTCCACCAATCAGGCCTTAATGGTAGAGTGGCCAGACGGAAGCCACTCCTTAGTAAAAGGCACATGACAGCCCGCTTGGAGATTGCCAAAAGGCACCTAAAGACTCTCAGACCATGAGAAAACTAAATTGAACTCTTTGGCCTGAATGCCAAGTGTCATGTCTGGAGGAAACCTGGCACCATCCCTACAGTGAAGCATGGTGGTGGCAGCAACCATGTTGTGGGGATGTTTTTCAGTGGCAGCGACTGGGAGACTGGTCAGGGTTAGAGGGAAAGAACGGAGCAAAGGAAAGAGAGATCCTTGATGAAAATCTGCTCAAGAGCGCTCATCTCCTCAGACTGGGGGCGAAGGTTCACCTTCCAACAGGACAGCGACCCTAAGAACAAAGCCAAGACAATACAGGAGTGGCTTTGGGACAAGTCTCTGAATGTCCTTGAGTGGCCAGAGCCCAGACTTTAACCCGATCGAACATCTCTGGAGAGACCTGAAAATAGTGCAGCGACGCTCTCCATCCAATCTGACAGAGCATGAGAGGATCTACAGAGAAGAATGGGAGAAACCCCCCAAATACAGATGTGCAAAGCTTGTAGTGTCATACCCAAGAAGTCTCGAGGCTGTAATTGCTGCCAAAGGTGCTTCAACAAAGTATTGAGTAAAGGGTCTGAATATTTATGTAAATGTGATATTTCAGTTATTAATTAATAAAAAAAAAATGAAATGGCTTTGTCATTATGGGGTATTAATAGTATGTAGATTGATGAGGGGGAAAAACAATTTAATCAATTTTAGTATAAGGCTGTAACGTAACTATATGTGGAATAAATCAAGGGGTCTGAATAATATCTGAATACACTGTTTATCTTGATCTCTCTCCCTCGCTCTCTCTTCACTGGGTTCTGGGTGTTTGCATGCAGCCGGTAGAGCTTGTGGCATGTTCCCTTATGTATCTGCTGACACCTGGTATACACAGGATGTGTCCCAAATAGCACGCTTTCCCCAATATAGTGCACCACTTTTAACCAGGGCCCATAGGACTTTGGTGAAAAGTAGCCCACTGTGTAGTGAATAGGATGCCATTTGGGACACAGCACCAGCCAGTCAAGACAACCCTGTATCTCATTTTTAAAGAGCTGGGTCTTCGCTTTTCAAGGATACCGCCGACCTCTCTCTCCCTTCCACCTCTGGCATCTCTGTGTCTCTCTTTCATTCTGTAGTTTAATCTTTACCTCACCTTTCCCCTAACTAGCTCTGTCCCCATCTCTCCCTTTCACCTTCTATCACCCCCCGTTCAGTCCCAGTCTCCCCTTTTCTCTATCAATCTATATCTCTCGCTCCCTCTCATCCCGGGTCAGAGCCTGTAGCATGCATGCATGCACACACACACACGCACGGAAACACACACACACACACACACACACACACACACACACACACACACACACACACACACACACACACACACACACACACACACACACACACACACACACACACACACACACACACACACACACACACACACACACACACACACTCTGCCCTCAGAGTAGTGGGTGTCTCCGGCAGACAGGCTGGGGCATGGTGCCCAGGGGGACAGGGGAAGTGGGCACTAATGGCTGGCAGAGAGGATGAGGACTCTGTGTGGTAACAGTGTGTGTATTTGTGTGTGTGTGTGTGCGGGGGGTAGTGTGGTAACAGAACAGTGGAAACCCTGGGACAAGGACTAGAACTATCCTGCAGCCAGACAGGTTATAAATAGACAGTGTTAGACAGTGTTTTAGGAAACATTGGCACTGCACATGCACGTACATAGACACACATGCACGTGTACAGGCGCGTGCACACACACAAACAAACACAGATCACAGAAAGATGTCAAAGGTCAGGTTGAAGATAATCAGAACTATATGTGGGCAGGGCTATAGCCAGTTGTACTATGTCTCAATAAAGAGTGGACTTACACACCAGTCTCTTTTACAAGTTCTTTAGGATTGATGGGTTGACTCCCAAATGGCATCATATTCCCTATCTCGGGCCCATAGTGCTCTGGTCAAAAAGTAGTGCACTATGAATAGGGTGCCATTTGCGATGCAAAAACAGTGCTCAGGAACAGACCGTCCTAATTCGTTCCCTACCCCTTCCCCGTTGGCCCTAACCCCCTTGGATGTTTGCAGTACAGAACGACAACCCTTCATGTTGTTTCAATGGTTTGCAGACCTGTAGTTGTCTCCACTGCAGCCTCGAGAAAAGCACTGACTGAGCTCCCCTTTATCACTCTGTTATTTGATCTAACCCTGAAATATAACAAAAAGATGTAGCCTATATTTACATGTATAGCACCGGTGCTAGGACACTAATAGGCCTAAGCAACAGTTGAGGAAAGAATGTAGGCTAAGGCATGTAGTCTAGCCCAGTGCTTCATTTGTACATTTGGAGGTGCTGGACACATGGAACACAAAGTTAGCCAGAGACGGGGTGACCCAGGGTGCTCTGAGGTACCAGAAGGCGTGAAAACAAAACCCCCTTTATAATAAAGCATTGCATGCATTATCATGCTTTTGCGTACTGTCATAGATCAGAAAAGTAAAGGCGCTTGCAGAAGTTGTACACGTGGGGGAAAGAAATTGTAGCCTTGAGTTCGGGAAAATGTGGCCTTTTTGTGACCGGATTTCATGCCATTCTACATACTTTTAGATGACTGGAGGCTTTAGAAGAATGTGTTTTAATACCTCACAAATGATCAAAATGACAGGCTATTTTGAAACGAACAAAAATATGAATCTGAGATCAATAAAAACGACCTTGTCTTCAATACATCAATAGCCTAGACCTAGGTGTGTGGAGACAAACATATTGTACAATATGAGGAGGAAATTATAGTCATAAAAAAGCTTTCCAGTTTCACTGACTCACTCAATGACGCTCAGCTCACTCACCGACGATGGCCGATGCGCTCGTGCCAAAAGCTCTCTCTTGTCTTACTTGGTCAAAAAAATGCTGTTCGTTCAATAACTTGGTAGCCTACAGACAGAATAGTCTTCTCTTTTTAGCAGGATCCATTTGCTTTCCAACCTGTATTTTAGAAAGGCCTGTTTTAGCTGCATGACTGACAAATTTGCTGCGTGTTCCCGACTGTAGGCATTCTTCTTGATTGGGCTACACACAATCCACAGCTAGGAAATTGTGTTAAATAAACTATTAATCATCAGTGGCTAATTATAGGCCTACTACATGTGTAATATTCGTAATAAGTTCATGTATTTCTTAACAGACAGCAGTAGTTATATAACTGGCAAATGTATTTCAATTTATCATGGGTGTTGCGGCACCCCCAGAACCCTTCGCGCCGCTATGATTCTATAAGGAAATAAATTATGAAGTGCAACGCTGGGGAGATGAAAGTTGCAGGCTCATGTCTATCAGAGTAGTGAGAGAGGGATCATAGGAAGTTAATCTCATTGTAGTTCTGTGCGAGATACTGGCGCGCTTCTCTCTCTCCCCACAGCAATGTCCAAGCGTTGGTCTATAAAGGCTACAAAATTGCGCAAAAGCATTGACCCAGGCACATTACGTTTTTTAGGGGCCACCCAGGAGTATTAGAGTCAACTTGGTCTCATTATAATTTTTTACATTGGAAACAGTGGAAATAATTGTTCATTCCACGAGAGGTACCGGATCCTGGCAAATGGGTTCAGGAACGAAACAGTCCCAAATTGAGAGGTGCCGGATCCTGTTCCGGCAGGATAAATCTCAAATTAAGCACTGGTTTAGCCTATTAACGGTGGTGGAATATCCTATGAAGTGGTGTTAGATCAATCCGCACATGCTCAGAACTCCTTTCGTTCCATCTGCAGGTGGAGCTTCCGAGTTGGTGGGAAAAGGACGTTCCAACTCTGACGTCACCCCATTGAAGTTGACATATAGAACGGTTAGGGTTAGGTAAGGGTTACGATAAGGTTAGGGTAAGGTATTGATTAAGGCTAGGGTTTAGGGTATGGATGTCCCAAGAATCCCGGATAGCAGTAACATTCAGTTAGGGTTAGGGTGACAGTATCATGCTGTGTAAAATGGCTGTTATTGGGCGCGAGAAACCAGCGATATCTAGGCTATTACAACCTAGGCTACAGCAAAGGGATACTCTGCCGCGTGCGTATGTTTTGTGGTTTGCGCTACACGTCGACGACCTGTGTGTATGTGTGTGGGTGGGGGGTGGGGGATTCTAGTCTAAATCCATCCTATAAAAATGCATTTTCTTCAGCGTTAGGTTAAGTGAAACTTTATCCGTTGTGATAAGCCTATGTATAGCTTACGGGCACACCATCGCATTCTGATCGATACATCCAGTGAGGCATAGGCCTATGGCCAGAATGAAATAGAACACTGAATTAATGTTAACAGTGAATTAGGCGATAGCCTATGTGAATGAATGACCTTTTTTAACAGTGAACGTAGCCTATATTATAACATAGCCTAGGCTGTGACTGTGGCATAGCCTACAAAGTCAGATAATTATGTGAATGAATGAATGATGATACAACAAAACGCTATCGTAAGGAAACTGTCTGGAGAAAGAACGGGTGAAGCGAGAGTATAACGCCGGGGAGGAATCACTGCAGTGCAGCAGAACTGTCAGTCAAGATACCGGGTATCGAAGGAGGCACACAGCCGGGAGGAGCGAAGCGCCGCTCCATAACCAGACCTTAACATAGGACAGTCAGTTCCCTAACCATTCCCCGTACAAAGTCCAAC
Organism: Oncorhynchus keta; assembly: GCF_023373465.1. Classification (NCBI taxonomy): domain Eukaryota; kingdom Metazoa; phylum Chordata; class Actinopteri; order Salmoniformes; family Salmonidae; genus Oncorhynchus; species Oncorhynchus keta. Next base: position 24,190,431 of record NC_068433.1, on the reverse strand, counting down.
CATCACCAAGTGCCCTTTATATATTTTGACGCATCAAAGCTCATGTGTCCTCATATGAACGTGTCTTATCCGTTCTGTAAAGACGTGTCATTTCAGTCATCCAAGAAGAGGGTCTGGCGCAGCTCCCGCTGCAGGTGCACTGGTGCAGGCCGGGTTGTTTGGGGTGATCTTCAAAGGGCTCCCTTAGCCTACCGGTTCAGAAATACCCTTACGCAAGCCCACCCTCCCCGTCCCACTCAAACACACGTGTAGAATTTCGCCGGAACAATGAGAGGAATGTTGAGGTTTTTAAAAAGAATTTGACCGTGTGCCTCTCTTGTCTCTATCCGCCTATCACAATCGAATGGCGTAGCGCCTCAGCCAATGTGAACGCTATGTGGACCACCCCGGCCCCTGAATCTGAATGCATCCACTACGGCCCATTATAAATAGGCTAAATGTTTTCCTGCAACCCTTGGTCATGCAGAAACGCTCAGGGTTGCAGCAGAAACACTCCCCGTCTTTTTTCTTTCCATATTTATAAACGCATCATATCCCATTTATATTATTTCTGAGGTTACAGTTCTTTGAGGCCAGTTGCATGCATTGTTCGTCTCCAAAAATGGTTTGCGAGACTAAAATAGTTGCGGATGAACACGATGCCATACAAGGGACCAAAAAAGATTCTATTATCGTTTCCTCCTCGCAAATGTGGACTTCTTCCACACCGGCACCGAATCCGATCGAGGAAAATGATGTGAGGAAAGATACGGTTTTTATCCGTGAGTTTGAGCGCACGGACCATGTGGAAGTGCGTCGCATCTTTTACGAGGGGATCATGGAGAGAATCCCCAACACCGCATTCAGAGGCATATTACAGCAAAGTCAAACCCAATTCTTATATGTTCTTCTGACACGTAAGTGACACGATTTCCCGTATACTTAACGATTTACTGGCCTGAAATTCGTTAAAAGTTGCCATTACCCATGTAAAACTATTTTCATTTTACCCATGTATTTACAAATTATTCTTGTCAAAGACATTATGAATAACCCATCCATACTAACACATGAAAACCAATTATTGTAAAAAAAAATATATATATATATATTTAAAAAAAGTTAGAAGTGAGTTGAAATGAAGTTGAAGGAAAGCCATAATCTGTTGGAGCATCGACATGTCAATTGATAATTCGTTGACCTCTTTTCTTTCTTTATAAAGTGCTTTATTCATTTAATGGCAGAAATACATGCTATGTGAAACTTTCATCAAGAGGAAAAGGATTTCATATTATACAAATTCAATAACAACAAATACATTGAATAATTGACGATTTCTTCTCGAGTTCGTGTGTGGATGGATGTGTGTTGGATCTTCGATACCGGCATGTAGCGTAGCTCATGTGCAGCACCGCATCAAACCGCTACACAAAGGCATGGTTAAAACGCATGGTGCACGTAGCGGGTGGGCCTGTTTGGTGTGCATGTAAGGGGGCAATGATGTCAGTTGCCGGTTAGGTTGGATGCATTAATTAATTAATAGAATGTGAGGATTGGCCCACAGTGTGCGCTAGCGTGCACCAATTGCACCCTATCACCAGTTTCCATCATCATAGGCTACACACATGTGTTATACTGTGCCTGCAGGCAGTGCGTTAATGCACCACCACCACTAGCCATGTGTGCATGTTGGCATTGTTTATAATTAATTAGTGGAGATGTTAATTACGTAAATTTCCTTATGTATGATATGCATGAAGGTTCTTATGGCACACTTGATCCATATGGTCAGACGCATTACACATCGCTTAGTCTATGATGTGAATGAATGGCATTTACGCACCAAATTTCGAAGAACAATTCACCACAACATGTGTTACGCTATATATATTCCATAATCATTATTGTCATTTAAATGTACACCATCTAAAACAATACTTTTTTTTTTACACCTCATGCCTTTGTCTGTGCCGTGGTAAGTGACCACAATGACCAACAAAACATCTCACATAAGCCTATTTCACTGTTGACATTTAGTCTGGAAATGTGTGTATAATTGTTTTATTTATGTAACCTTTATGTAAAGTACTTTATTATGAATATGACGCTATAATTTAGGACCACGTCGCTACCATGTAGCCTAATGTCTATGTTGACAGTAAACACGCCATGTCGTGGTGCAATGGAGTAAAAGATGTTTGCATGGCAGACCAGACGACAACATAATGCTGCTGCACAGCCTGTCTGTGTGGCGGGTTCCACTCTGGCGCTTCCGTGCGGCCAAACCAGAGAAATAGGCTACTTTCAAAAATCACTGACTGTAAATGGACCAGAGATGATATTGATAGGCTGTGTAGAATATCTGTTTGCATCGAGTCAAATAAATACATAGACTCAACATAGGATGTCATGTGATGTTTGCTCGTCGGTTGTCAATCGCTTTCTCTACAGTAAACAAAATGTGTGATATTAGGGACTGATCTTCGTTATTTTTAAAGCAACTTATTTTTTGGAATGTCACTGTTTGGTTATATAATATATATTATGTGTGTGACTTCCGCCAAAATCCAACATTTGATTCTCTTTTCTGACAGGTATCGTTTATTTTTCTTCCTTATCTCCATAGTAATGTGCTTTGTTGTGAGCAAATCCCTCACGCTGACCAGCTGTGCGCCGTTCGTTCTCATGGCCGCGCGCTACTTCTACAGCAGCAAAGTTATCCACAACTATCTGGCCTGCGCGCTCCGAACTGACATGGCGGACATCGAGGAGTATTACATGAAACCCACAGGTAAGAGGGCTAGTGGGAGATTGGACACAAAACAGAAACTATATATAATCTGTGGAAATGTATGATCTGTTGTCTTTGTCAGCATATAAAGTTCATCCACAGACATTAAGTTTTTAGTGAATTATGGGATTTTTAAAAAAATGATGGGATACAAAACATAGCCCTATGCAAATATGGAATCACAGACCCTTTGAAAGTTTCCAAATGACCCCCCACACACACACATATGCACACAAACACACAAAGTATAGTCTCTCTCAGTGTCATAGGCTCTCCCTGCCTGTATTAAGCACAGCAGGAGTTGGATAGTGACAGCATGTTTGCATTCCAAATGGCACTCTATGCCCGACACAGCACACTAACTGATCAAAACTAGTGCACTATGTAGGGAATAGGGTGCCATTTGGGATGTAACCTGTGTGTTCAGAAACAGAGGCAGTCTGCCTGCCTATTAAGTATGCGGGGCGACTCGCTCCGCTCTACTTAGTTACAGAGGGAGCCAGGGCACACCATGCTACTGGGCCTATTGATTCTGAGATGGAAACTGCTGATACACTTTCTGCAGCAGTCTGTCCACTCTGTGTCGGCCAAGCCTCATTGGAGTCATTTCCTTAACTATATTCCCTAACTAGGAAAATCAATCACTCTCTTATGATCCTCTTATCCATTCTGATAAGAGGAATTGAGCTGTGACCACACTTCCTCCGGGTTCCGTTCCAAAACGCTGGGCTATAATCAAATCAAACCTTTTTCTCTCTCTAAAACACACACACACACACACACACACACACACACACACACACACACACACACACACACACACACACACACACACACACACACACACACACACACACACTTCCATCCACCCAACATTTTGGGGTCAGTCGGACCCTATTTGCGAAGCTACTTAAGGGCAGGTGTTCGTTAAGCCCATCATTGATTCTTGTCTTTGTCTCTCACTTTGTGTCCGGCAGCTACAGTTATCCACTGTGTGTGTGTGTGTGTGGGTGTGTGTGTGTAGGAGTCACACAGGATATTAATGGGATTAACCGCTGCAGGTCTTTGTTTGTGTGAGCGTGTGGGTCTGTCAGAGAGAGACTGTGTGTGTGTGTGTGTGTGTGTGTGAGAGAGCGAGAGAGAAAGAGAGAGGGAAAGAGCAGGCGTCATATGATAGTAAGAGTGCGATGATTTACAGTGGCCTCCACCCTTTCACGTTCCTGCCATGGGCAGTGTGTGTGTATGTGTCAGTAGTCAGTGAGTCATACAGTGCAGGGTGAGAGGGCCAGTCACTGACACGATGAGCAGCAACACGGTTATGTCTACCGGCCTCAACTAGCCAGGAAAAAGATGCATACGGTTATCTCTTCTTCAGTGTGTGTGTGTGTGTGCGTTTATTCATCCCACTGTCACTAAAGGCCAGCTGTTACTTCAGTCCTCTGCTCAGCTCATAGGTGTGTGTGTGTAAATAGGAAATACCAGGAACAATAGGGGCATTTGGGGGGGGTTGACTAGGGATTCTTAACAACAAAAGAACCAGGACATTCATTCTACCAGCATGAGTTCTCCCTGAAATCCCTTTGGAACTATCAACCAATCAATACATTCTGTTTCATTAACCAACCAATCAATCCACTTTACTGAATCATCTGGCCTGTACATATACACCACTGTGCTGTTGTCTATACCAAGCATACACAATTAACAGTAACAAGGCCTTATAGGATGTTATACAAGACATATCGATCGGTGTGAATCAAGGGGCCAGGGTTCCGGTCTGGAAGCATGGTTTCTACCTCTGCGCGTGTGAAGTTGGGCCGTGTAAACAGGCTGCAACCCGGATATAGACGGTCCATGAATCGGCATTATGTTGAAAATAGCGGTCGGACATCTTGGATGCGGTCTCCAGTTCTTTTATACCTCAATGGCGTGAATAGGCACAAGGCAAAACCAAGCTCATTGACCTACTGCACAACAGGACAGTATAAAGCTTGGGTCCAATCCCAAATGTTACCCTATTGCCGTTGGGCTTTGGTCAAAAGTAGTGCACTATGTAGGGAATAGGGAGCCATTTGGGATGCAACCGAAGGGATAAGTAGGTGGGCCAATGTGTCTCCACACTACACCTGGTTCACCTGGTTCCATCCTGAGCCCCAGAGCAGTGATGACACTGGCCAGATGGGTTGTTATCAGCATATCTGAGTCTGGCCACGGAGTGTGGGCACGTGTGTGTGGTGATAGGGGTTGCCGGGTAGAGTACAGACAAAGGTGAGGTAGTTACACACAGTAGATACATGTTGCACCTATCTTTCCACTCCCTTTCTTCCTCCTGTGCCTGTTGAGAGAGAGAGAGAATTCTTTATTCTCCATCCACTGAATTTATGTTCTATAAATGTCATAGCAAATTTCAGTAAGCGTCTTATTCATTCATAATACAATGACGCAACCAAACACACGTCAATAGCACAGAACCGCTCCTCAAAAAACATGTTTTTTGTTGTAGCTCTGTTTGCTACAGTCTGAGACTGCTATCGTTGAAGTCGTTTGTGGTGACGAGGGGCGTTGTACAAAACAAAGTCATCAGCGATTGGATCGTCTCTAACCAATCAGAGTATCAAAGCCAATGACACATTTTCAAACTACAGTGTGTTCTGACTCTGGCCCAACCCATCAGTTTGTGGACCAATCAGACGGCCCCGAATGTGTTCGCATTCAGTGAATGGTCAGAGAGGTTCTCAGATCCAGACTCATCGTGGAGAAGAAACTAACGTCCACGGGCGTGGCGTGTACGCGGGGTGGCGTAGCATTTGGCCGGAGCAAGGAGTCTGTAGCTAGGCAACAATGGACCCACACCAGAAGCAAAATAAGATGTTAACAACATTATCGTTTCTGAACACTATAGTTAGTCACTCCCAGGTGACCAATACAATCTTTAATGGATGTCCAATAATGTGGTCCGATCTTTAATGGATGACCAATAATGTGGTCCGATCTTTATGAATATGCGGGTGAGACTCGCAGACAATAGCACTTCTTCCTCTGCCTTATGCCACATTATCTTCGAGGTTCATAAAAAATGGTTTGGGGTAGAGCTTTAAAGGAAGAGGAGGGGGAAGGGGCTTTTTATGATCCCTCCTAGCCTCTGACCCTAGGATTGAGAGGACCTAAATTGGACAAGTGTACACACACACACACACACACACACACACAGATTAGCCCGGGCAGGGTAGTTAAATTAATGGGAAAAGGCCAGTGCTGCAGCCCCTTTAAGTGATTAATGCTCCTACACGGCTCCTCTCAGAGCTAATGGAGCTGTAACGGAGAACGAGTGCAGGCTGGGTGTGTGTGTAGTTGGTTGTAACGTACAAGGGGCAGGAAGTATTATGTATGACTGGACACAGGTAGATATGGTGGAGCTTGTTGGTCTTGAGATCTGTGTGTTTGGGCATGTGCTGTGTGTGCCCGTACACCTTCATGTGTGTAAACATGTGTGTGTGAATGTGTGTATGTAAGCATGTGTATGCCCCTGGTCTCCTTGTCCGAGTCTCATCTGTCAGGGTGTGGTATAGATGTCAGGCAGATCCATACTCCCAACATGCACTCTGTTCCCAAGGGAGGGAGCATTCCAAGTGGGGGGAGGGGTCTGTGACTTGGGGAGTGAGGAGGCCACGCACTGCAGATATCACACCTCACACTGCTCTCCCACACACACACACACACACACACACACACACACACACACACACACACACACACACACACACACACACACACACACACACACACACACACACACACAGAGGCACAGGCACGCTTAGGGATGATCTGTAACGAGAATGAACGCACACACACTTTCAGAGGACACAAGCTGTTAATGAGCCTTTGTTTCATCTTAGACACACGCACAGTCAGGGTGTGCGCCGTCTAGACTCAACGCTTATCAACTGAATTACCCTCATATGTTTCAACGGAAAGGATAGACACTAATCTTGTTAAGCACAATAAAAAGGGAGGGGGTTCATAGTCATGTCATAACGCCATATTTAACGGTCTCCAACCCAATGCACATGCATGGCAGGTAGCATGTTCTTGTCCTTTAGCAGTTAAAAGAGAAAAGGCCGTCAAAATAAATCCTGAGTAACAAAAATGTACGTTTAGAGCGCGTTAGCTCTCTCTCCTTCCTTACCGCCATGAGATTTTATCTGCATCTTTCAAGTCGACCCATCCCTCCCCCTTTTGGTCGGTGGTAGAGTCCTCTTAGCCTGGTTAAATCCAAGAACCCCCCCGCGCTCATCTTGGTCTGGCCCGGGTCTATGATAGATCAGCTCCCTTGTCTAACCCCCAACCCCTCCCTGTTGCCCCCTCCCCATCTACCAGTACAGGAGGACTGAAGACAAATGAATGTCCTACATGCTCTATGATCCTGCTCTCTAGTCTAGCTATCTCCTCTCATTCTCGTTCTACATATCTGACTCTTAACCAGCAGATCCCTTCGTCTCATAGCCCCTGCTTCCCAAAGGAGGGGGAGAGGGAGAAGAAGGAAGAGAAGGCTCGCTTTGGAGATTCTCCGACGACCTTTCTCTCGTTACGGCGTCAGACACAGGACATGAGTGTATGTCACTGTCTCAGGCCCCTCCACACACACACACACACACACACACACACACACACACACACACACACACACACACACACACACACACACACACACACACACACACACACACACACACACACACACACACACACACACACACAGAGCTACGGCTGGCGTGCCTGGTTGTCCCGTCCCGTGCTGACACAGGCCCTGCTCAGACAGATGGTGACGGCTTCAGTTTCAGAGGCGTGGCCGTCCCTTCACCCCCCTACCTTCCCCCTTCCTCTTTGTAGCCCCCTAGAGACAAGGCCTCTGGGTAACTAACTGCACGCCTCACATCATGCTCTCTTCTGAGATAAAGCACTGGAAACTAAAGTCTGATTTTGAATTAGCTATCACATCGTGAGTATAAGGTCAAATACCACCACACTGTTAGATTTCTGGGAAAAAAATACGTGCAACCTTCCCTTTAACAAAAATGAAAGACGCTGACACGGTACACCGTACCTTGAGTGAATCTGCCCCTTCCAAAGTGTAACTATTCCAAAAGACGCCTCATACATTCTCCTGCGTTGGGACAACAGACAAGGAAGAGTCAACACAAGAAGTCATTGTCTGACCCACTCTGAACCCTGCACACACAATATGACCAAGGTCAAATGGGGAAAATGTCCCGGCCCACCATTCACTCTGCTTGCAGATCTAGCTGCCTGCTACTGCCTCCCCAGCTGTGATGCCCACATGTCATGGAGTGTGTCTGGATCAGCAGGCTTGTTACCGCGGCGACCCTGCCGCAGGACATCTGACAGTTGTTTTATTCAATCAAACACTAATCCAATGAATCCCACAGGGCCCTTTAAATCCCTCATAACGTTGGCTTCCAGCACATTTGCATCGTTTCACCACTCGCCCCATGACGCGATGTGTTGGAGAGAGTGTGCTTGTGTGTCTGGTATGTGCGTGTGTGCAAGTATCAGATTGTGTGTGTCGGTGACCCTTTGGAAGATGGACACACAGGTTTTACATTCACCAGTCAGTCAGTCAGTCCCAGAAAAGGCAGAATATTCTCTGTGCTGTACTTGACTACAAGGACATGTCACCAATACCGCTGACGTTGAAAAAATGCTATTTTCAGCAACAGTTTACTGTTGCATCCGTGCAACACATTTTGCCTGCTGAAGGAAAGAGAAAAGGTCGTCTGTTTTCACCTTGTAGTTCTTGGAGGGGTTTGCAAATCCAACATCAAGTTTGGGAGACGGTTTATCAGAATGAGGATATAGTAAGCCGGTCTTCTTTACAACGACTTGTCCAGCGTCCTCCCAACACGGTACTGTACCGACCCCTTTACACTGTAGATACTCTAGCGACGACACACGGATGACAGCGCTGTACTCTCACATTTACAACAGAGGCTGACAGGGAATCTTTGTACTCTCGTCGACGGAACTACTATCTGGCATGCTGACACAGGTAAAAACACGGCAGGCACGGACTTAAGAATACGTTACGAAGTTGAGCAGAAAACATGACTGAGACCAGGAGTTTTTTTTCTTTCTCCCCCTGGTCAGGTTACATTGTGGACGAACATTTCACTGTTGACGTGTGTGTTTGTGTCCTTCCTTCTCTGTCCTGTGTGCCTGTATTTGTCTGTCTCTCTGTCTCTCCCTGAGGGTCTAATTGCCCTAACGTTGAGGGAGAGCTCGGGCCTACGACTGTACTTTTCATTATGAGCATCTCTCAGAGCAAATGATGCTATTAAGCAGTTAGCGCCAGCCTCTTGTCTGCTTTTAATTTCACTCTGCCTTACCTCCCTCATTCTCCAGTTGATTCTCTCTCTCATGCTCTCCATCTCTCTGATACACTTCACTCCAGTCGCCAATGGAAACACCAGCCGCCGATATGTGACCGGAGTGTTTCGTGTGTAGAATCCCTCCTTCCTTACTTCCTTTTAGTAGATCCATCCAGTTAGTGGGTTTGACAAGGCCATAACTGGCATATCTTACCAACAGGACAGACTCTCTCATACAGCTCTATAATGTGTGTGCCGGGGCCATGCGATATTCCACCTCACTTTCTTGCACCCACATTAGTACTTGCTTTTTTTCCCTTCCCTTGCCCTGATTCTGCTGACAGGGGCTATTTTGAGGAAAAAGGTCTACCTGCAATATATGTCTGTTTTTTTCCCCCTCCTAACCTTAGTCTGTAAGTAGCTCTGCGTAGGAGCTATGCTGAATGACTCAAATGTAAATGATACAGTGCTGTGTTGTTGTCAAAGCAGCTAGCCTGTCCTTACCACAGGCTTTACGCCGGTCTTACCAACACTCTTAGACAAAAAAAAAAAAAAGGCCATCTAGAACCTAAAAGGGTTCTTTGGTTGTCGTCATAGGAGAAGTCTTTTGGGTTCCCGTGTGGAACCCTTTCCACAGAGGGTTCTACACGGAACCTCAAAAGGGTTCTACAAAAGGTTCTCCTACGGGGACAGCCAAGAGTGAACCATCCTCATGTTTGCCATCTTAACTGCATCACATGGTCGTGTTACTTGACAGAAGCCATTGTAAAGCAACCTCTAATTGCTCTGAAATCTGAACTCATTAACACCAGTCCGTAATTGTTGAGATATCCCGATACACATGAGCAGTGTTGCCGGGTTAAAGCCACAATCTGCCGTTTCACAAGCCCAGGTTGCCACCTTGTAGGCATATTTCATTCAAATGGCTTTTGAATCGCAGGAAATATTGCAGATTGTGGCTTTAATGATTGTTGTACTGGCCATAGTTAGGGGATGGGAGTCCACTCTATATTTGATCCACCCAGCCAGAGGCTCTGAGGTCTGTGATGTGTGATGAATGACATGTTAATGTTAGCTGGCCTGCAATGAGGTCCCAGGGTTATGGCAAATAGTGTAAGGGGCTAATGGGGCAGCTCTGCTCACTTCTTATTGCGTCAGTCCTTCACTGAGTCAACCAGTAGTCCAATAAGGATAGCCGTGGTCCGTGGGCAGTCATAGGTCCGGCTGCCACTCCCTTATTGCTTCAGCCCCTTCACATCAGGTCGTTTGGGGTTTAAATGTAAGGTATATATTCTGTCAGATTTGTGTTGGTGCTGTTGGCAGTGGTATGTGATATGTGTTGTGTTGGTGCTGTTGGCAGTGGTATGTGATATGTGTTGGTGCTGTTGGCCGTGGTATGTGATATGTGTTGTGTTGGTGCTGTTGGCAGTGGTATGTGATATGTGTTGTGTTGGTATAGTGTGTGTCTAACTGGGCTCTCTGGTCCTCCAGGCTCGTGTTTCTGGGTGGCAGTGCTGGAGGGTCAGGTGGTCGGCATCGTGGCGGCGCAGGGCCGGGAGGACGATAACACGGTGGAGCTGCGCCGCATGTCGGTGGACTCGCGCTTCCGCGGCAAGGGCATCGCCAAGGTGCTGGGGCGCCGCGTGCTGGAGTTCGCCGTGCACAACAACTACGCCGCCGTTGTCCTGGGAACCACCGCCGTCAAAATGGCGGCCCACAAGCTGTACGAGTCACTGGGCTTCCGGCGGACGGGCGGGAGCGAGGACTACATGCTGCCTGGCATGAGCGGCTCGCAGCTAGAGAGGCTCTTCTTTCAGATCCGTTACCAGCGTTACCGCCTGCAGCTCCGCGAGGAGTGAGGGGTGAGAAAGGGAGAGAGGGATGGAAAGAGAGAGCAACGACACCTCCTCCTCGAAGCAGAGCCCCTCGCCCGACGAGTCTCGACCAATTCCCCGATCAATCTTATAGTCCTCTGACAACTTTATTTTGTATCAGTTACTTCTTCTTACTACTTACCACTACTATGTCTATTCCTTATTTCTCAGTCATTAACTTATGGGTTTTTGTTTTACATTTTAGATTTAGTGTTTTACCCCCCCCCCGCCTTAAACAAATTATTTTGTTTTGCCTATTTTCCCGTCCTTTCCTGTTGTAAGAAAAAATAATCCCTAACATATATCACCGTCCCATGCCTATTCAAATGACATCATCAATTGAGTGTTCCCGTTGCTTTTGATAGAAATTTGATTGCAATCAGTTTTTCGATCACCATGACAAAATCCCCCCCCTTCCTTCCACCCTTCCTTTACTTAAATCCCCTCCCACCCCCTTCAGAACACCAATCAGAGGCTTAATCAGGAGGGTGGCGTGTTCCGTAACATTCAGATAGAAATATATCACGTACAACAGACATTGTCCTTTGCCATGGAAAACAGGCATTCGTGTCCGCCCTATACATGGCATTTCTATCTGAATAGTTTCTATCTCAAACGCACCCTGTCTCTCGTTAGCCCGCCTAAGCCCTCTCCATTGTCACAACAACGTTTGTGCCCAAAAAGACCTGGACAAAAAGACAAAGTATGTTGGCATTTCTCCAGCTCAGCCCATATTGAAGCACAGCAAGGGTCATCAAGTGTACTGTACCAGCCCTGTGGAGAGACAGGAGGTTACAGGCAGGACGTGTACTGTGGACACACGCTGTGGATCCTGCATAGGCAGGAAAACAAACACAAACAGGCCTGCGTCCCAAATGGCACCCTATTCCCTATATATTGCACTACTTTTAACAAAGGCTCATAGGGCTCTAGTCAAAAGTAGTACACGGTGTAAGAAAAAGGGTGTAATTTTAGATGCAGACACAGTGCATTTTCTGTTTCCTAAACCCTCCTGCTTTCTGCTTTCACTATTTCCTCCATATTTGGTCACGTTCTCTTCCCCTCATTCAACACAGTGTCAGAATCTAATTCTATGATTCCATTCCACCTGCATGGGAACTATGAAGAGGGTCTCTCTGATTGGTTGGGAAGACGAGAGGGTAGTTCAGGCCAGGGGTACGTACCCATGCAGGGTGAATACTGTGCCAATGTTAATCATATTACTAATTTAATCATGGGTTTTTCTAATGAGTAAATGATCTAATGTAATGAAACATTGAGTGTTACTGAGTTTTATGTGTAATTATCAATGGTTTACTAATTGAATCAAGATAAATTTGAACATTTTGAATATGTTTGGTATTTGATTGAGAAATTAGAGATGTTATTATTATTCACAACATTTGATGGAAGCATTGCTACTTTGTAGTATGCACATTTTATGGATACTCCTACATGTACATAGTAACCGCAATCTAGTATATATTTAAACCAGGTAACTGGGGGAAACTACTTGGGTAGACCTAATACATTATTCAAAATATTTGCGGACTTACAGTACATAGCTGGCTTAACAAAATGTATCTAAGCACAAATGTTTCAGTTTGAATTTAGACACAATACTATATCCAATTTACAGGTATATTTATATCCTTCTGTGTATGTATTAATGTGTATACAGTTGGAATACTCTGTACAGTATGTAGCTGACAAACCCAAAAGACGTCCCTCTCCCTCCCCTTCATAAAGATAACCACTCTCTCCATTTCCATCCTCCTATCAGAGACAGAACCAGCAGAGGGAGAGATACAACTTCTATGAGCCCAAGAGTTTGTCATACTTGTACAAAAATCAAGAAATTAAATGTAAAAAAAAAATATCATAAAAAAACACAGATTAAAAAAAAAAAAGTTGACAAAAAGATGTCATGAATTGTGCTGATCCTCCTTGCCTTGACTTCTACTCCCCCTTCTGACCCCCCATTCATAAATCTGACTGCAACCCTGGGCTAGACCCCCCCCACCCCTCCCCTCTCTTCTACCCACTCCCCACCCCATCTCTGCATGCGCCACAGTCTTGCTGCGCTGCTTTTATTCCATTTGAGCTTGTAACCCCCCCCAAAAAAACCTGCCCCTATTGTGATGTCATCAAAGCAGTCTGGCCCCTCCCTGCAACGATGGTGGAGGATGCATAGGTGTGTGTGTTAAGTTTGTGTGTGTTGAGTGTCTGGTTGAGTGTTTGTGTGTTGAGCGTGTATGTGTGTGTTGAGTGAGTATCTGTGTGTGTGGTTGTGTGTGGAGGTAGGGTAGATGAAGAGGTGCATTAAACCCACTCACCGCAGCGCAGCACTGCCTTGATGACATCAAGCCTGCCAATTGTAAAATGCAAAAGCAATGCAAGTGTGGCATGCCTCTGTTCCTGGTGTGTGCGTATATACGTACGGTGCCTGCCCTGGAAAAATAATCGGAAAACGACATAAAAAAAAGAAAGATATTTTTTAGCTGAACATATAAACAAAAATGTGTGTTTCTTTGTCAGAGAAAAAAAACATTTTTTTTTTTGCATGAGATGTCTTTGAATGAAAATGTCTTAGAGGATACATTGTACCACATGGCAAGCAGTGGAGATAAAACGTTTCATTTTTGCATTAAGTTGATATTATCAATGGAGTCTTTTTATCAAGGGAGGGGTGATATCATGCACAGTGAGAAGAATCCTATGGAGATGTGACAAGGTCATAGTTTGTCCTTGGGTCGTTTTGACAAACGTCAAATAAAGCAGTGAGATCATGTTGATGTATCAGATGTTGGGTCATTCGACTAAATGTCTGCTGTATTATCAGAGGACTTCTCACTGTTCTGACACCCCCCTCTTCCTCATTCAACCATGTGAATTGAGATGTGGAGGGCACAAAAAATGAATCAGTTAGCCCAGATTTTTTCTCCTTCTCCAATTTGACCTGGTCAAAATAGGGAATAGGGTGCCATTCGGAATAGTGTCAAATTTGGGACGTACTAAATTATCTAAATTATGATCAATCCCCCCATCTGAAAAATTCAGAACAGACCTGGGTATAGTATTTTGGCATGGATCCACCAGAATGTAGGAGGCAGAGGTTAAATGGTGAGGCTATAAGAGTGTACTTACTAAGAAGGTATGCCAGAGGAGGCTGGTGGGAGGAGCTGTAGGAGGACATGCTCATTGTAATGGCTGGAATGGAATAGATGAAACGGAGTCAAACGTGTGGTTCCCATATGTTTGATACCGTTCCAATATTTCCATTCCAGACATTACAATGAGCCCTTCCTCCTTAGCTCCTCCCACCAGCCTCCTCTGGTGTTCACTACAAGTGTACACTACATAGTAATGTAGTAAGTGGACTCATGTCTGCTAAAAGATGAATGTGAAGTCTTATCAAACTGAGCCATGAATGCTGCTGTCGCCATTTCAATAATAATATACCCTCTCGTTAAGCATTGTGGGTGATCTCAGCCTAGGCTACTATTTGTGTTCTTGATAAAGGACGTAATATTATACCAAGACTCCGCAAAAGCCTTATGTACTGTAATAATTACATGCTGACATTCAAATATCCCACCAACAATCTATATGGCTTAAGGTAGCGAATTATTCATTTCCTGTTTTAAGTTGTGAGAGAGGAACAGACAAACTACACTGATATGTCACTAGCCTACAATGCATTTTACTGTATTCTGTTTCGTAAAAGGGTCAAGCCTGTGTTTATATGGGGAATGCTATGCTATGCCCTGTTCGGTCTGGTCTTGATTCTGGTAAAGCATACGCAGTATTAGAAAGTAGAATAAATACTGTATGCAACCACCACCACTAGTGTGATTATGTAACTTAATAATACTATTCCATACCATTCCACTGAACCTCTGATGATGTACAATCCAAGAGATTTTTTATTTTTTTTTCTTCTTTTCTTTTGGTTGAGAAAATAGGGAAATATTGTTAGTGTTGACTTGGGAACATAGGAGAATGTTCATGTATTGTTATCTGCAAAGGGTTTCAGACATGTGTGCTGCATCAGAACTAAACGCCTCTCTCATTGGAGCGCTCCTTTATCGAGTGCTTTCCAATCCAAAAACTATCATCCGATCACCTATATTGGCGGTGAAGAAACCATGCAGGCTCACAAAATACTCAATTCATACTTTATCGTAGTCCCTCCCACCTGGAAATACAAGTATGAGACAAAAATCCCTCAACGTCTGTCATCCAGATGTCAAGTTGAACACGCACACTATTGTAGAAGTATAGATATCAAAACCGCACAAATAGTATTCCTGTGAGTATAGGTGTTTTGTCCTGGGCGAGTGCAGATTTCAAAGGCCGTGGAGTTAGTTAATAGCAGACATGAATGTATATGGGTGCCGTTACTAAGGGTCTATGTTGCGAGAAATTGTTAAAACATGTTCTTTCTTTTAAGAGAGAAAGGATTAAGACAAAAATGACAAAAAGCAGCTAATGGTTCTTCTATTGCTGAAAAAACCACAACATTTGATGTTTAAGAGTGACTGTGTACATAGCTATATCTATTACTGCTGTTTTGATTTACAGTTTATATATATATATATAATTTCTGTTGATTTCATCAATGCTAAAATAATGGACTTTGGAACTGTCTGTCTGAGAAGATGGCTGTCTTTGGAATGTTCCACCAAACGTGGGGGGGGGACATGCCACTGTGGCAGTTTACCTGGGGGGGACGGGACAAAATGGACTCTCCCTCTCTCTGTACTCCTCTGGTGAACTTATCACTCTGATGTGGCTAACAGGATGACTAACTCTCCACTGTGGTCACAGGTACCAAGAACGCAGAAGCACTTGTAGCACAATTGTCTTTTTTTTTTCTCTGAGTATGGATTTTTTCTCTCCTCCTAGCCAATATCTACCCCTCTTGCTCATATACCATATGTATCATAAGCCTATATACAAGACAACGTTATATAAAGAAATGCATTACTATGACCCGTGGCTATTTGTTGAAGTTTGCCAAAGGTGAAAGTTTTGTTGCATTTTTCTCTCAAACTGCTATGTTGTGTTCAAGAAGTGTCAACAAAATCCCGTATTTATCGGTATCATTTTGGAAACCCTGCTCACGTGCCATCTAATCAAGCAATAAAAACAAACAAACAAAGAGATAACGAGATACAATCGTATAAATTATTTTATTAGTGCGAAATGCTGCATTGTTGTTATATCTCATATGCTGGTGACGGAGGGTCGGTCGCCGTGACGTTATCACTGTTGGCATGGCAACACATCACCACTGACGATATGTTGAGGCCTGAATAAGAGGTGTGATTGTATAATGATTGTTTTTTGTATTTTTTCTTTATAAGAGGTTTCAAATGTTTTTGTTTTGGTTCATTTTTTATTTTTTTTAACTTGAAGATGAATTCTACTGGTGTACCACTTGCATTGTTTGTACAGGTGTTATTGGGAGTATTGGGGGGGGGGAGAAAAGTCCCTCCCAGCAGAGGTGAAAGATGGCAGAGTTTCTGAAAGTGGTCTCTGTTATCTATCAGTCATATGAGCTTTATTTATCAGTCTAAATCTTGCTTCTGATTCTCTAGTAGTCAGGAGGAGTATCACAGTAACTCAACTACAGCCAGGGGGTTGTCACTACTACTGAGAATAAAAATCAATTAGCCCATATCAAAGTTTAAAACGCAAGCTGAAAAAACCCTCAATGAAAATCTAGTGTGATTTCCATGAAAGCGATTCAACGTTTATTTTATATATACTATCAACAATTTAATAAAGTTGTAAAGTGTATTTTACTGTAAATAGCATCCACGGGGTATTTTTTATGATCATTTTGTAACAGAAATACCTTAATATAACTTTTTTTACGAAGTTTACAAAATCACACACACTTAAAAAAATATATATCCAAACCTGAGATTCAATTGTAATGATCTTTTCAACTCTCTCACTAAACTCACCAAGCCAGAGACCGTTGGTTAATTTTCAACTTCTTTCAGAGATCACTGCCATCTTTCCCAGGATCAAGGTGCTGTGTGGTTTAACCTCAGTAGTCAGAGAGAAAAGCCTACTGTTGTCCTGTTTTGATGGAGAGGGAGTGGCCTGTTAGTGGCTGGAGAGCACCCAACACTGTAGCACAGCACATAGTGGATGTGTCCAAAATTGAACTTTATTCCCTGGCACTACTTTTGACCATGGCTCATAGGGGTACGGTCAAAAGTACTGCACTGAATAGGGTGCCATTTCAGACTCAGCCAGTGTATTAGCTAGCCCTAGGAGTGTGCAGCAGCAACATATTCTCTCCACTTTCAGATCTTGAGCTGTCATGGCTGTCTGTTGCTAGGAAACCAACCCACACAAAGCGCAGCAGGGATATGCAGCCACACTGAGGGAGTGAGGAGGCAGGCAGGTCAACCAGCCGGGCCGACCCTGAGGGAGAGGGGGAGGAGTGTGGGAGTGAGTGTGTGGCAAGGCTAAGGCTATGATTAAGAGGGGCGAGGGAACCTTGTATGAGGATGCCCTGGGTGCTTAAAGTAGGCCACTGGGGAAGAAAAATTAGGTAAACAGTGACAGGGAAAAGAGAGGGTTATTACAGAGAAGATGGATCAGGGTGCGATCGCAGACAGTTGAGGGTCTGAGACTGAAGAGAAAATGAGAAGAGGGCTAGGGGAACCTAAGGGAGACTGGTTCAATTGGCTCAAGGCCTTAGCAAGAGGTCAGCCAAGCAGAAAAGAGGTGAAAGGTGGTCACAAGGCAGAGGGATTTGATCGTGGTTAAAACGCGGTTAAGGTACGGCCGGCTCGACCAGACCGCGCCTGACCTTACCTGAATAGAGTGTAGATGCAGTGATGACCTGGTGTACCTTTCTGGGCTCGTATTTACAAAGCATCTCAGAGTAGGAATGCTGATCTAGGATCAGTTGGACCTTTTAGATCACAATGAATATGATTTTATGGACTGGGGAAACCTGATCCTAGATCAGCACTCCTACTTTGAGACGCTTTATGAATACAGACTATTCTTTATGTTCCTCCTTCTGACGTTCCTTTCTTTTGACTGCTGTATTGTAACTACTGATTAACCATTTTTTGTTTTTTTTTGCCGATCAATGGGGACACTGTAAAGCTGTAAAGATAAAGATTTCCTGCATTGTGAAAGAAAAATGGATGTACATATTGTATCAATTAAAACGACAATGCATAAAGCTTTTACATGTTCCTCCGGTCAATTGATTTGAACGTTGATTTAAATGATCATGTAATATCATATCGTTTGTCATATTAAAGAAAGTGGACACTATTAGATTCAGCTTAATCTCGGTTAACCCAGAACTAAAGTCTTGCGTAATTGGTCAGATGCTCGATTAAGTGTAAAGAGAAGAGCTAGAACGGGGATCGGAACACGAACGAAGAGCTTCCCCCTCTCTCTTTGCAAGTTGCAGGCAAGTCTATGGGCCAACTATTCCCCCCCCCCCCTTCCGAAATTCGAAAGATGCCAATGCCTACAAAATCGGGATTTGTCCAAAGCACCGGAACTAATGCTGCTTGTTATTTCACACATCCCATTGTATCATGACAAATCTACGGTACCATTTATGTTTATGTAGTCTGTCCACGAGAGATTCAACTAGAACTATAGGCAATATAGCCTGAAGTCCAGCCAGACCTGTTTTGGGCTTACTTCTGTTTGGCGTATGACATGGAGTACAAGGACAGGAATATTGGTACAACCAGACTGGTACCCAGGCTAAAGGTGTAACGGATGTGAAACGGCTAGCTTAGTTAGCGGTGTGCGCTAAATAGCGTTTCAATTGGTTACGTCACTTGCTCTGAGACCTTGAAGTAGTAATTCCCCTTGCTCTGCAAGGGCCGCGGCTCTTGTGGAGCGATGGGTAACGATGCTTCGTGGATGACTGTTGTTGATGTGTGCAGAGGGTCCCTGGTTCGCGCCCGGGTATGGGCGAGGGGACGGTTTAAAAGTCGTACTGTTACAAAGGCAATAGAGAAAACTCTATCATTTTAGATTCACCTTGGTATAGAGGCTCCAAAAAGCAAACTCTACAATATTCACCTTAATATAGAGGCTTTAAAAAATCAAACAACTATATTGTTAACCTTAAATTGCCATCAGCATGGATCCAGCCTTAGGTCTCTCTCTCACTCAACACCCATCTACCCTGTCGCCATGGGGATGCTGGTGGGCTATCTGGAGATAACTCTGTTGCCCTTGACAACTGCAGGCTTTTAAGGGACCCTTTGGCCTTGGTTTCCTGTTAACATACCATTCTGTTCTTTTAGTTATTATAATGAACACAAATAGCCGTCCATCACACATCATACTCTTTCAAGTAATAGTCATTATATAACACATACAGAACCGTCTGTTTCCATACAAACAAAGCATTGGGTTACCAAAGGTTGTAACCATCATCAACTTGTGTAGTAGTAGGCTGAGTCACTCGCACACTGAGGCCCTCCTCCACTACCCTCCATCCTCCCCCTGAAGTGAACACGCTCTCCAAAACTTGCACACATGTCACTTTCACGTCCGTCCGTCCGTCCCCCATCCCTTGAGCTGTGGCTGGGTTCCCTTGAGCTGTGGAACAATGAAAGGGAAAAGGAGGAGAGGAGGGAACTTGCCTGCTATTGTAGTGACCAGACCATTGGTCAGGGTAAAATACACTCAGTTGAAAAATCCCTGTAAGTTGACTGATACTTCGAAAGATCATCTCCATAAAGACACATAGGTGTACTCTGGAACATGAATCGTTATTCTATTTCTATGGCAACTGCACTTAAAAGGACAGACATACTGTATACTCTGAATGTCTGAAGACATGGCAGGACAATAGAGAACACGTTTGTTCTAAACAACAACTAAAAACGTCACATTAGCATCCCAGTGATATTGGGACATTTTGGTTCTAAACAGCAACTAAACGCTTCATATTACCCAGTGATGTTGTGACATTCATCAAATAGGTCGGCTACCTGCCGCCAAAGATCTCACCATCTCTGGCAGCGACCAGGAGCTGGGTCAGGCACTGTGTGTGACAGAGACAAAAGAGCGAGGCTCTCCAGTAGCCAAATAAGCTGATAAAAGACCAGTTCAGAATGAACAAGGAATGGCTGACTGCGCCCAGGGCGAGTGGAATTAGACGATCTGTTTGAAATCAGCGAATCACTCCATTGGGAGAAGAGCGAGAGGTTTAATAAAAAAATATAAGTTTATTAAAGAAATGCAAAGACTAGATCTTTTCACTTTATTGTAGAAATACATTGACGAGTCCAGCTTTACTTGACAATTAATGCAATAATAGGAAATTCAGACAGGATATCAGTTAATAAACACAATCAAACAGTATAGAACCTTAAAAAAAACCTCTGACTGTTATCTAGCTAATGAGGTATATTTACTTTAGCTGAGAAATACTTTTAAAAAGGCAACAGTGCCAAACAAATTTCTCAAAGTGTGGTTTTGCCTTGGCAACGGAAGAAAGAAACCAAAAATCTAAAGAAGAGGGGTGAGAACAGAAAAATGTGAAGAGAGGAAGACTACAATTCCACAAAATGGAGGGAGGTTGAAAAAAAAAAAACTGATGCGTTCCAGTGGGAGGCTCCTGCCGTTGCCCCTGATACGGGCAGAGAGAGAGAGAGAGAGGGGTGTGTGTGTGAGGAAGAGAATTGGATAGAGAGAGAGGGAGCGAGAAGGAGAATTGGGAGCTTGGAGGAGCTGCAGCTGCCTGGTTTCCATAGCGATGGAGATGCAGCACAATGAGGGAGAGAGATAGAGTAAGAGATGGAGAGAGGGACTCAGGAAGAGGCGGGGAGAGATGTTTGGGGGAGGTGTAGTTCGGACATGGAGCCCCAGGACTTGCCACTTGAGACCGCCACCTTCAGGGGGACCTGGGTAAAACACACCGGGTGGGGGAGGGGGACATCAAACTGAGGTGTATTTGTGTGTATGTAAGCGTGTGTAAGACATCAGCATTGGCAGAAGTGTGGAGAAGAGGTGTGTGTGTGACATCAGCGTGTGCGTAGCACCACACTGACCTAGATTCTCTCAGGGTCTCATCATCACTCACCTGGCCTCCCGCTGTCACACAGCAAGACAGGAAGCAGCTAGCTACTGTTGCTACTACTTTACCAATAAAACACATACTAAGCCTACGCTAAGCTAACTTAGCAGTTTCCTTGCTAGCTACTGTAGCTACTACCTTACCAATAAAACACATACTAAGCCTACGCTAAGCTAACTTAGCTAGTTTTCTTGCTAGCTACGGGAGCTACTACCTTATCAATAAAACACATACTAGGCCTACGCTAAGCTAACTTAGCTAGATTCCTTGCTAGTCTCTCTGCGAACTACTGAAGATAATAAAGGCGAAGCACATATCTCAGCTAGCGACCGGCGCCATTTCCTTTAGAATAAAACATAGCATAACGATAGGTTAAGTTAACCAGTCTCCCTGGTTGACAATATCAGCAAATGAAATACACACAACTGCTACAGTACAAATAAAAATTAAAAATGAAATACTTTTCCTTACTTTTAGGTCTTTAGTCCTATTCACTTACTTTGAGATGAACTCCCAGACAATCGATGTGTTGCAGGGACTCCATAGTGTTCTTGACCAACACTGTGTCACAAAGGGACAGACAGAAACACATACTAATAAATAATACAATACAAGCCATCTAGCAGACGCTTTTATCTAAAGCAACTTAGAGTCATGTGTGTATACATTTGTATGGGTGGATCCAGCGGGAATCGTACCCACGACCCTTGGTGTTGCAAGCGCCATGCTCTACCAACGGAACCACACGGGACCCCACTGAGCCACACAGGACCACATATTACATATGAATATCTCTGATGAGTTGAAGTAGGATGAAGCGTGAAGATTCTATATCTCATGTGTATGACCCGGAGAGAAGAGGGGGATTGTGTGACGTCTGACCTTTGTGTGATTTTGTGACGTCTCACCTGCGAACTCCCCCACCTGAGAGTCCTCCACCTCGTAGAGCAGCTCGTCATGGAGCTGAGCTATCAGCCTGGACAGGACATAATACATAAAGAGATAGTGAGAGAAAGAAAGAAAGAGAGAAAGAAAGAAAAGGGGACAAGAGGTGAGAGAGAAAAAGGAATAGAGAAGAAAACACCGCCTCCCGACTGGAGCAGCGGTCTAAGGCACTGCATTGCTCGGGACGTCACTACAGACCGGCGTGATCGGAAGTCTCATAGGGCGGCGCACAATTGGCCCAGCATTGTCCGGGTTAGGGGAGGGTTTGGCCGGGGTAGGCCGTCATTGTAAATAAGAATTTGTTCTTAACTGACTTGCCTAGTTAAGTAAAGGTTAAAGAAAAAAGAAATAGAGGGAGGGAGTAGAGAAGATTGAGAAGACACGTGGGTTGCGTCAGAGAGAGCACTCAGGGTAAAAAGAGAAAGATGAGTGGTTGTAACTGATGATTGCGGCAAGGTAAGTGAATGATGCGGAGTGACTTGATGACCCTGAGCTATGATTATGAGGGATGAGCGGAGGGAGGGGAGAGAGAGGGCAAGGAAGGGAAGGCATGGAGGGAGATAGAAAGGGAGGGAAAGAGGGAAGGATGGAGGAAGGGAAAGAGAATCTTGGCAGCAGGGTTGGTAGATTCAATTTTAACTCAGAAGATAAATTGAAAGTCAATTCCTGGAATGAAAATGGCCCATTATTGTATGGAGAACAGGAGGAAGAGAAGGGTGAGGAGAGGCAAAGTTGGGTTGCATCTCAAATGGCACCCTATTCTGTAGATAGTGCACTACTAATTGCGAGAACCCATAGGGCTCTGGTCAAAAGTAGTGCACTATATAGGGAATAGGGTACCATTTGAGATGTAGTCTTGGTCTAACCTGGCAGAGAGAGAGCTGGAGGAGGAGACTTGAGAGAAGATACGGATCATGGCCATCTTACACAGGTCAGCAGCTGACCCTAGAGAGAAGAAACAGGAAGCCAGAAGAGAAGTTAACCCAAGCATGCACGCACGCACGCACGCACGCTACCTTGGACCACAAAGTTGACGGCCTGTCTCTCAGCCTGCATGCGGACTCCCCAGTCTGTAGAGTGGATGTGAGGAAGTGTCCTTCGCCGGCCCATAATAGACACCACGTAACCTAGGCAACAACACACAAGTACAGTACTAGAGGTTATTTACACTGCAATTGGAAGGTATGAGGAAGGATGATGTGTTTGGTATTCTAACAGGTTTTATTCTGGATCAAAAGGGGGCTTAGGTGGTGGGCGCAGAAGTTGCAATGGGTGTGGTTGGCCCGGCTGAATTTTAGAGAACATTTTGGCTGTGTAGAGAAATGCTGGTATTTTTAAGTCAATTTCCTGCAATTCTTCACATTTCTTAATGGAGTTGGGATCCATTTTTGCAGTTTTAAAGCTAATTTGCTGCAATTCTACACTTTTTGCCATGTATCTGAGAGAACATTGGGCCGTTTTAAAGCTAATTTCCTGCAATTCTATGCATTTTGCATAGAACACAATGCTGTGTTCTTTTGCTCAAACATAATAACAAACTCAATACTGCTAAATTCATTGTTTTTTTTTTTAAATTTTCAAGCTTTTATTTTGGTGATTATTTTTAGTTCTCAAAGATTATATATATATTTTTTAAATTACATAGTGGCTGTGGTTCCGGATTTTCTGGAAATCTGATTTTATGCGGCAAAAAAATAAATAATGTGCACACATTTTTTTTAAATGTAGCTGCTGCACACTCCGCTGCCTACGCAGCTGCTGCTCAGTGCTGCTTGATTGGTGATGAACGCCTTTGACTGGTGTAGCCTACACACTTCATGTTTTACACTAAGGACATGGTCAGCAACTACTGCATTCCATGTCTCAGTAAACTATTAAACATAAGCGAGTTTTCATGTTCTTTTTTCAGGAGGGGAGCTAGGCTACATGCAGCTATTTACATGTTGTACACAAAAGATCAACGTGTTTGTACAAACTCGCAGATTGTTTCTTGCCCCAATGCAGTTACAGTGCATTCGGAAAGTATTCAGACCCCTTTTCCAAATGTTGTTACCTTACAGACTTTTTATAAAATTGATTAAATTGTTTTCTCCCTGATCCATCTACACACAGTACCCCATAATTTCAAAACAAAAACAGGTTTTCAGTCATTTTTGCAGATGTATTAAAAATAAAAAACTGAAATATAACATTTACATAAGTATTCAGACCCTTTAATCAGTACTTTGTTGAAGCACCTTTGGCAGTGATTACAGCCTTGTGTCTTCTTGGGCACACCTGTATTTGGGGAGTTTTTCCCATTCTTCTCTGCAGATCCTCAAGCTCTGTCGGGTTGGATGGAGAGCGTCGCTGCACCTCTATTTTCAGGTCTCTCCAGAGATGTTTGATCGGGTTCAAGTCCGGGCTCTGGCAGGGCCACACAAGGACATTCAGAGACTTGTCCCGAAGCCACTCCTGTGTTGTCTTGGCTGTGTGCTTTGGGTCGTTGTCCTGTTAGAAGGTGAGCCTTTGCCCCGAGTCTGAGGTCCTGAGCGCTCTGGAGTAGGTTTTCATCAAAGATCTCTCTATACTTGGTTCCATTAATTTTTCCTCGATCCTGACTAGTCTTCAAGTCCATGTCGCTGAAAAACATCCCCACAGCATGATGCTGCCACAACAATTTTATTTAACAAGGAAAGTCCGTTAAGAACAAATTATTATTTACAATGACGGCCTACACCGGCCAACGCTGGGCCAATTGTGCGCCGCTCTATGGGACAACCAATCACGGGTCGGTTGTGATATAGCCTGGATTCAAACCAGTGTGTCTGTATTGACGCCTCTAGCACTGAGATGCAGTGTCTTAGACCGCTGCGTGACTCAGGACCACATAGGGATAGTGCCAGGTTTCCTTCAGATGTGACGCTTGGCATTCAGGACATAGAGTTCAATCTTAGTTTCATCAGACCAGAGAATCTTATTTCTCATGGTCTGTGTCCACACACACGCACACGCACGCACGCACGCACGCACGCACGCACGCACACACACACACACACACACACTCAAACTTCCCATCCCTGACACTCAGACTTCCCAAACACCAACCCACACACCCGCACACTCACCCACCCACACGTGCCCACGTCAGGCATGTCTGTCCTAGTGCATTCCAGTATTAGACAAAGGCCCCAGGCTTTACAGGCAAATCCTTCTGGAAACACAGTGAGGTAATCCACAGCCATACACACAGAATGACCCTCTGTAATGTGTTTGTGTGTGTTTGCAGTGAGTGTGTGTTCATTCATAGCATCTGTGTTCGCAGTGAGTGTGTGTCGGTTGTATTATTTCACCCCATACAACGGGGGCTACACGCGTGACCTGGCCTACAGGAATGTGACCTATTGGTCTAGGGTATAATGACAAGCATGTAAAAGGGCTAACTGGTTGTCAACATTCATTCATAGAGTCACGGATGGCTAGTGTGATGGTCATACATAGGAATGTGCATGGGTGTGAATGTTTACATTTGACTGTGTTGGAGCCATGAATGAGGCTTGCGTGTGTACACTGACCGTACAAAACATTAAGAACACCTGCTCTTTCCATGACCAGGTGAATCCAGGTGAAAGCTATGATCCCTTATTGATGTCACTTGTTAAATCCACTTCAATCAGTGTAGATGAAGGGGAGTACAGGTTAAAAAAATATTTTTAAGCCTCGAGACATGGGTTGTGTATGTGAGCATTCAGAGGTTGAATGGGCAAGACAAAAGACTTAAGTGCTTTTGAACGGGTAGCAGGTTCCAGGCGCACAGGTTTGTGTCAAGAACAACAGTTTCCCGTGTGTATCAAGAATGGTCCACCGCCCAAAAAGACAGTCAGCCAACTTGACACAACTGTGGGAAGCATTGGAGTCAACATGTGCCAGCTTCCCTGTGGAGGTGAGGGGTGCAACTCAATATTAGGAAGGTGTTCTTAATGCTTTGTGTGTAGCATGTCAGGACATGTCATATTCATTAATATAACTTTGCATGATTTTCAAAGAATGTCTTATAAGAACAAACAGGATTGTGTATGTTTATATATAGGTATACATTAGTTTGACGACCAGTGTTTGAAATCAGTACATTTATTTATCTAATGAGTGTCTTTCTTTAAAAAACATTTTTTTCAAGTATTTTTATTGAGATTTCTTTCTGTTTCAGTGTAAACAATGATTGAAATATACTGCATATGTGATTTTATACATTGAAATATTACATGGAAATGTTTTTTTAACATTTACATTTACATTTAAGTCATTTAGCAGACGCTCTTATCCAGAGCGAGGTAGGAATGTATATGCCTATAAAAAAAATATATTAAATACTTAAAATAATACTTTCAAAACAAAACGTACATTAAAAACAACAACAAAGGAAAAGCAAAACACAGCTGGTCTTCAAAATGATTCAAAGTCAGGCTAATATTAAACACTCACAAAGACAGATAAGAACAGGCAGTTTCCTGTGGAGAGAAATTGCAGTGTCTCTACGTAGGTAAAGAAAAGCTGCCACATTCTGTAGAATTTGCCAGACGAACCCCATGGGACAAATGCTATCTTTTTCAATTTACTAAAGTGTAAGACATCTTTAATCCACACAAAATTAGGAGAGGGCGATTTCCACCGAAGTAAAATCAACCTTCTTGCCACAACAAACTCAAAAAGGCTACAAAGTCTGATTTATATTTTGCCATTATCAAAGAATAATGTTATGTTATGACAGTAGGAGGAGCAAAATGCACCAGTACTACTCACGTCACGGATAAAGCTGCACCTTTCTATCTATTGAAATGACTATTGGGAAGGTGGAATTTAGCTGAGAGTTGTTGCAACAATGCAAATGTGCCGTCGACATACAAATCATTGAAGGATTTGATGCCAAGGTTAAACCCAACGGCGAAGGCTCCATCTACTATCGATGGACGGAGAAAACGTGACTTCTGATTAGAGGGGCCCTTAATGAATAGGTTTGCAATCCAATGTGACGTCTAAACTGGTTCCAGATCTTGAGAGTGGTTTTTACTCAAATGGTTCTGGTATAACCTGAAATAGCAGAGTTAATAGGCAAGTTTGCCAAAGCAGCCAATGAGAATGGCATACAGGGGGAAATACTCTATCTTCAACCATGCTGGAATGACATGTGGGGCATCTGTACGCATCCAGTACTGAATTACATGGAAGTTGGCAGCCCAACTGAATCAATAGTAGGGTCAGCTAGAGTATTACATTTATCAAAATGTTCAGAAGGCTATAAAGATGCATAGAAGTCCTTAAACTGATTATTTATCAGCTGGGGATCGATTGTTGCACCTGTGGGCGTTTGAATATGAGACATTTTGTGAGTAGAGGAAGGCTGGCAAAGTTGATGAGAAAGCAATTTACTTCTCTTGTCGCCATACTCACAGTGAGTATGTCACGACGCCAGTTGACAAGGTATCGAATTCAGTGTGTAAAGAGAGTCGATCCCTGTGGACTGCAATAGCATCGAATAGCCCCGTGATATGCAACTGTTCAGGGAAGTCAGGAACCAATACACGCAGTCAGTCAGGAAAGCTAAGGCCAGCTTCTTCAGGCAGAAGTTTGCATCCTGTAGCTCCAACTCCAAAAAGTTCTGGGACACTGTGAAGTCCATGGAGAAGAAGAGCACCTCCTCCCAGCTGCCCACTGCACTGAGGCTAGGAAACACGGTCTCCACCGATAAATCCATGATTATCGAAAACTTCAATAAGCACTTCTCAACGGCTGGCCATGCCTTCCGCCTGGCTACTTACTCCAACCTCGGCCAACAGCTCCGCCCCCCCCCGTAGCTCCTCACCCAAGCCTCTCCAGGTTCTCCTTTACCCAAATCCAGATAGCAGATGTTCTGAAAGAGCTGCAAAACCTGGACCCGTACAAATCAGCTGGGCTTGACAATCTGGACCCGCTATTTCTGAAACTATCTGCCGCCATTGTCGCAACCCCTATTACCAGCCTGTTCAACCTCTCTTTCATATCGTCTGAGATCCCCAAGGATTGGAAAGCTGCCGCAGTCATCCCACTCTTCAAAGGGGGAGACACCCTGGACCCAAACTGTTATAGACCTATATCCATCCTGCCCTGCCTATCTAAGGTCTTCGAAAGCCAAGTCAACAAACAGGTCACTGACCATCTCGAATCCCACCGTACCTTCTCCGCTGTGCAATCTGGTTTCCGAGCCGGTCACGGGTGCACCTCAGCCACACTCAAGGTACTAAACGATATCATAACCGCCATCGATAAAAGACAGTACTGTGCAGCCGTCTTCATTGACCTCGCCAAGGCTTTTGACTCTGTCAATCACCATATTCTTATCGGCAGACTCAATAGCCTCGGTTTTTCGGATGACTGCCTTGCCTGGTTCACCAATTACTTTGCAGACAGAGTTCAGTGTGTCAAATCGGAGGGCATGCTGTCCGGTCCTCTGGCAGTCTCTATGGGGGTGCCACAGGGTTCAATTCTCGGGCCGACTCTTTTCTCTGTATATATCAATGATGTTGCTCTTGCTGCGGGCGATTCCCTGATCCACCTCTATGCAGACGACACCATTCTATATACTTTCGGCCCGTCATTGGACACTGTGCTATCTAACCTCCAAACAAGCTTCAAAGGCATACAGCACTCCTTCCGTGGCCTCCAACTGCTCTTAAACGCGAGTAAAACCAAATGCATGCTTTTCAACCGATCGCTGCCTGCACCCGCATGCCCGACTAGCAGCACCACCCTGGATGGTTCCGACCTTGAATATGTGGACATCTATAAGTACCTAGGTGTCTGGCTAGACTGCAAACTCTCCTTCCAGACTCACATCAAACATCTCCAATCGAAAATCAAATCAAGAGTCGGCTTTCTATTCCGCAACAAAGCCTCCTTCACTCACGCTGCCAAGCTTACCCTAGTAAAACTGACTATCCTACCGATCCTCGACTTCGGCGATGTCATCTACAAAATGGCTTCCAACACTCTACTCAGCAAACTGGATGCTCCCATATTGTTTTTATACTGTTTTTTTTATTTATTTACTTTTCTGCTCTTTTGCACACCAATATCTCTCTCTACCTGTACATGACCATCTGATCATTTATCACTCCAGTGTTAATCTGCAAAATTGTATTATTCGCCTACCTCCTCATGCCTTTTGCACACATTGTATATAGACTGCCCATTTTTTCTACTGTGTTATTGACTTGTTAATTGTTTACTCCATGTGTAACTCTGTGTTGTCTGTTCACACTGCTATGCTTTATCTTGGCCAGGTCGCAGTTGCAAATGAGAACTTGTTCTCAACTAGCCTATAAAGGTGAAATAAAAAAATTAAAAAAATAAAATTTGGGGATGGTGAGGTAGCGTACAAAATTTGAATTGTCAGTTCAGTCTGCCTTCCCTCTGTTTTCTTTCAAAAGTAGTATGTGACATGATTTGACAAAAGGCACCAATTTGTGTATGAAAATTGCAGCTTTTCTCCCTTTACTTTGATAAAGATGGCCTACATAACCTTTCTGCATTCTAAAGTGATCAGAAACTCTCAGATGGGTCTCTTGTAAGAAAGCAAACGGTGTTTCCAGATGTTGAAGATGCTGAAGTACTCTACCACGTTTGACTGGTTGGTTCAAATATTTACAGTTCCAACTAGAACATGTAAGTATACTCCCAGCCGACTACCCCATTAAATTAGGTTGTTGAGTCATCATCCTTTAATTTAAATAAATTTAAATATTAGCAGAAGACCAAACTTGACATAAAAGAAAACAGTTGAACTACCTCCCATCAGTTGAAGTGTCTTCCCAAACAAGACCCGCGCATCCCATGCCAGTACACAAGCTCCTAAATACGCTCCAAGAAAACATAGTGGTTACAGTAGCTAGGCTAAACTCTTACCAAGTGGAGCGTGGTGACAATTTCACTACATGACCAAAAGTATGTGGACACCTTCTCATTGAACACCTCATTCCAAAATCGTGGGCATTCATATGGAGTTGGTCCCCCCGTTTGCTGCTATAACAGCCTAAACTCTTCTGGGAAAGCTTGGAACATTGCTGCGGGGACTTGCTTCCATTTAGCCACAAGGGCATTAGTGAGGTCGGGCACTGACGATTTTGCCTGGCTCGCAGTCTGCGTTCCAATTCATCCCAAAGGTGTTCGATGGGGTTGAGGTCAGGGCTCTGTGCAGGCCATTTAAGTTCTTCCACACCGATCTCGACAAACCATTTCTGTGTGGGCCTCCCTTTGTGCACGGGGGCATTGTCATGCTGAAACAAGAAAGGGCCTTCCCCAAACTGTTGCTACAAAGTTGGAAGCACAGAATCGTCTAGAATGGCATTATATTAAGATTTCCTTTCACTGGAACTAAGGAGTCTAGCCCAGACCATTATTCCTCCTCCACCAAACGTTACAGTTGGCACTATGCATTCGGGCACGTAGTGTTCTCCTGGCAACCTCCAAACCCAGATATGTCCATTGGACTGCCAGATGGTGAAGCGTGATTCATCACTCTAGAGATCGCGTTTACACTGCTCCAGAGTCCAATGGCGGCGAGCCATTGAACCCATTGTATGAAGCTCCCGACAAAGAGTTATTAGGCTGACATTGCTTCCAGAGGCAGTTTTGAACTCGGTTGTGAGTGTTGCAACCGAGGACAGACAATTTTTACATGCTACGCGCTACAAGCTACGTGCTTCAGCAATCAGTGGTCCCGTTGTGCTGAGCCGTTGCTTCTCCTAGACATTTTCACTTCACAATAACAGCCCTTACAGTTGACAGGGGCAGCTCTAGCAGGGCAAACATTTGACGAACTGACTTGTTGGAAAGGTGGCATCCTATGACGGTGCCACGCTGAAAGTCACTGAGCTCTTTAGTAAGGCCATTCTACTGCCAATGTTTGTCTATGGACATTGCATGGCGGTGTGCTCGATTTTATACACCGGCAGTGGTGTAACGTACATAAGTAAGAAATACTTTAAAGTACTACTTAAGTAGTTTTCTGGGGTATCTGTACTTTACTATTTATCTTTTTGCCAACTTTTACTCTTACTTCATTACATTCCTAAAGAAAATAATGTACTTTTTATTCTATACATTTTCCCTGACACCCAAAAGTACTCGTTACATTTTTACAGGAAAATGGTCCAATTCACACACTTATCAAGAGAACATACCTGATCATCCCTACTGCCTCTGATTTGGTGGACTCGCTAAACACAAATGCTTCATTTGTAAATTATGTCTGAGAGTTGGAGTGTGCCACTGGCTATCTGTCAATTTTTTAACATTTAATTTTTTAATTTATTTTTTACAAATGTTTTATTGTGACGTCTGGTTTGCTTAATATATATTTTTTTATTTAAATGGTGTCTACTTTTACTTTTGATACTCAAGTACATTTTAGCAATTCCATTTACTTCTGATACTTATTTTAGTATCAGATATTTTAAACCAAATACTTTTAGATTTTTACTCAAGTAGTATTTTACTGGGTGACTTTCACTTTTACTTGAGTCATTTTCTATTAAGGTATCTTTACTTTTACTCAAGTATGACAAATGAGTACTTTTTCCACCCCTGGCCAGCAACGGGTGTGGCTGAAATAGCTGAATCCACTAATTTGAAGTGGTGTCCACATACTTTGTATATATACAGCAACAACAAAAACTATAGAAAGCACAGTTTACCAATAGTGACAAGTAAAGTAACAACAGGGTGTTAAATCAAATAACATAGGCAGCATGACAGCTTATGGTCGATCTAGTGTCACTCATCAAAATAAAAATGGACCTGTTTCACAAGCCCACACAGAAAACAGTGAAGAAAGATCTAAGATTTTTTATTTTAATTGAGACTTACTATTTCAGCTGACGACGAGGAGAATGTACGTATCAGGCAAATAGAACACTAGAAGGCACTGTAGTAGGCTCCATGTGTTGGGCCTTACATATCAAACGCTGCACTGCAGATAGGCTAAGTGTCCATCTCGTTGCTCCGGTCAGGCCGGGGGAGCAGTTTCCTTCAAGTTCTAGATAAAGTTTGCGGCGGTCGGGTCGTTGAACTTGTGAAGAGCTCCGCTCGGTAGCATGATCCTCAGCTCGGCTGGGAAGAAGAGGCCAAACTTTACTCCCGGACAGGTGTGCAGAAGCCGCTTTGCGTTGTCAAACGCTGCTCGTTTCTTGGCCGCGGAGGCAGTGAAGTCTGTGAAGATGGACAGTCTCTTGATGTGTGTGTGTGTAGGTTTACTATCTATTACACATCAGTGTTTGTGAACTGAAGATGCATCTGTAAATCCCCTTTTCACTGTGTCCTCTTGATGACTTGTCCTATTTTCTCTCTCTCTCTTTTAATTTCCCCTGTTGGTCCTGGATATATAAAGCTCCCCGCCACCTCCTCCTCTTCCCTTCATCATGTCTTTAGAAGTATAGGTATGACACTTGTCCTTTGGGGACCTCCCTGATAGTGTGTGATGGCTAAGGAAGTATATGGAAAATAAGGAGGATGCCAGTGCGAAATGGGGCCAGAGCTAATTTCAACATCAGAGTATAAATCAACAATTCTGCTTTGATGAGAGGCATGCACTGCTAGATAGCACTATATTCAGTTAGAGAAAATGGCTACACGCACGCACGCAAACACACGCAAACACACACACGCACACGCACGCACGCACGCACACACACACACACACACACACACACACACACACACACACACACACACACACACACACACACACACACACACACACACACACACACACACACACACACACACACACACACACACACACACACACACACGTCTCTTGGGCCTAGCTAGAGCAGATTGCAAGCTGAGATGTTTATTGATCAACTGAAATCTCTGTTAGGCTGTGAGAGAGATAGAGGGAGAAAGAGAGAGTTAGGGAGAACGAAGCGAGAGAAAGAGAGAGTGAGAGGAGGGAAAAAGAGAGAAATAGAAGGAGAAAAATAAAGAGAGAGAGAGACAGCGAGAGAGAAAGAGGTTAGGGAGAGAGATAGTGTGTTTGTGAGAGAGAGAGAGACAGCGAGAGAGAAAGAGGTTAGGGAGAGAGTTAGTGTGTTTGTGAGAGAGAGAGCTCCAGCCCTGACAGGTGAGGCTGATAAATCCCAGGAGTGGCGCCACAGCGATGACTGAAATTAAAACGGTCCGTTCCGGGCGACATTACACGGGTCCCCAGTGAGCATGCTCAGTTACAGCATTTTTGTGGCTATCTGTGTGGCGTCTCACGAGCATTCCATGGCGCTCGGCTCATTTAGAGATGAAGAGGGTGTAGTAACGGTGATTGGTTGCCACGGGTGACAGAGTGCGTGTCAGGGTCGATGGCTGTTATGCCACTGTGACAGAGACCCTCTCTGCTATACTCGTTCTAGAAGTTTAAACTTGAACTGCATATTTTAACTGACTACGATAAGAATTTTTATCAGAAAATTTTCTCAAAATGTTCCAACTGTAAAAAGTATCAATATATAAGACATCAGGGTAACACAGAACATGTGTTTAGGGGGCAGGTCAATCTCAATGAACACAAGACGCAAGAAAAGCTAAGTATTCCTGAATCATTGTTGAGAAATCTTAGTCACACCAACCAACGTCTTTCCTCCATATCAGAGTTTTAAGCTGTAAAAGGTGTTTTCAGCGTTCAAAGACGTCGATTGGCCTTATTGCCTGAACTAAACATTTCAGTGTGATTGAGAGTGCAGAGACCAGGGAGTGTGTGTGTGTTGACTCTAGGCCGCAGTGCTACAGTCTCAGGTGTACTGTGTAGACATATCGGCCAGGATATATCGAGTGTCCTAGTTGAACCATTACACCACCAACCTCTTTCCTCCCCGTCCACAGGCAGTTTGTCTCAGTCCTGCCAATACAAGCACATATTTTTCCTCACCCACTAATGCACACACAAAGTGGATCCCTCCCTCCCACAAACACGCATCCACCCATACGCACAGAAAGACACACACAGAGTGAGCCCACCCCCCCACCCCACACACATACCTTGTTTGTGGCACTGCTGGATGGTGGTGTGTATGAAGGTCTGGACCTCTCTGTAGGTGTGGAGGAAGCTGTCCTGGAAGTGGCTGGCCTGTTCAGCAGTAACACCCAGGATGCCCGACAGACGCTCCCTACCTGGGGGAGACAGACAACCATAACATATATCGCCCACATTCAATGCCAGTTTTATCCATTCCCCTCTATTTATTTGGAGCCCCATTAGCTTTTGCAGAGGCAGCAGCTATTTTTCCTGGGTCCACAAAAAACATGACAAGTAACAAAACACTGGTACACTGACAGACAAGGACACTCACCCAAATGTGATATACAAACAATACAACAAACAAAATATAATGTGTATATGTAATCAAGGACTGATTTCGACCTGGGACACAAGGTGAGTGCAATTACTTATCAGGTAGAACAGAAAACAAACAGTACTCTGGACCTCCAAGGTCCACATTTGAATACCCCTGCCATATACCATAGCATAGTGATACAAAGTGATACAACATTTGTACCACAATATGTACCGTACCAGTCAAAAGTTTGGACACACCTAGTCATTCAAGGGTTTCTTATTTTTACTATTTTCTACATTGTAGAAAAATAGTTAAGACATCAAAACTATGAAATAACACATATGGAATCATGTAGTAACCAAAGAAGTGTGAAACAAATCAAAATATATTTTAGATTCTTCAAAGTTGCCACCCTTTGCCTTGATGGCAGCTTTGCACACTCTTGGCATTTTCTCAACCAGCTTCACCTGGAATACTTTTCCAACAGTCTTGGAGGAGTTCCTACATATGCTGAGCACTTGTTGGCTGCTTTTCCTTCACTCTGTGGTCCAAATCATCCCAAACCATCTCAATTGGGTTGTGGTTAGGTGATTGTGGAGGCCAGGTCATCTGCTGCAGTGCTCAATCACTCTCCTTCTTGGTCAAAAATAGCCCTTACACAGCCTGGAAGTGTGTTTGGTCAAAAATAGCCCGTACACAGCCTGGAGGTATGTTGTGTCATTGTCCTCTTGAAAAACAAATGATAGTCCCACTAAGCTCAAACCAGATGGGATGGCTTATCGCTGCAGAATGCTGTGGTAGCCATGCTGGTTAAGTGTGCCTTGAATTCTAAATAAATCTTTGACAGTGTCACCAGCAAAGCACGTCCCACACCATCACACCTCCTCCTCCATGCTTCACGGTGGGAACAACACATGCGGAGATAATCCGTTCACCTACTCTGCGTCTCACAAAGACACGATGGTTGGTACCAAAAATGTCAAATTTGGACTCAAAGGACAGATTTCCAACGGTCTAATGTCCATTGCTCGTGTTTCTTGGTCCAAGCAAGCCTCTTATTCTTATTGGTGTACTTTAGTAGTGGTTTCTTTACAGCCGACCATGAAGGCCTTATTCACGATGTCTCCTCTGAACAGTTGATGTTGAGATGTGTCTGTTACTTGAACTCCATGAAGCATTTATTTGGGCTGCAATTTCTGAGGCTGGTAAACTCTAATGAACTTATTCTCTGCAGTAGAAGTAACTCTGGGTCTTCCTTTCCTGTGGCGGTCATCATGAGACCCAGTTTCATCAAAGCGCTTGATGGTTGAAGAAACTTTCTAAGTTCTTGAAATTTTCCGGTTTGACTGACCTTCATGTCTTAAAGTAATGATTGTTTCTCTTTGCCTATTTGAGCTGTTCTTGCCATTATATGAACTTGGTATTTTACCAAATAGGGCTATCTTCTGTATACCACCCCTACTATGTCAAAACACAACTGACTGGCTCAAACGCTTTAAGAAGGAAAGAAATTCCACAAATTAACTTTTAACAAGGCACACCTGTTAATTGAAATGCATTCCAGGTTCCAGATAACTATCGGCCATTCCACCCTAGCTCTGGCCCAAAGGAGATTCGAGTCGAGAGAGTCGTGGCTCTGTGTGCTCAGTATGTGAGCCTGTATGTGTGTTCATAGGGTCAGAATGTTTGTGTATATTTGTGTTCACAGACTGCGTGTGTGTCCGTGTTCTGCAGCACTGTGTTTGTGTGTTCACAGTGTGTATATTCGCAGCGTGTGTGTGTTCCGTGGCACTGTGTGTGTGTGTGTCTGTGTTCTGTGGGTTAACGCGCGGCTGGTGATGAATAATGTTCTGCCAGACAGAGGGAGCGCCAGGGATGGTGCAGCAGGAGGGGCCAGTTGGCCCAGCGGAGACAAGCGCTAAGCCCCAAATCTGTGCCAGTCTGGGGCCCCTGCCTGGGTGGACGTGTCCCCCGTGCCCTCTACACACACACACACCCAGGGAAACACAGGGAGAGAGTGTGAACATGCAGGGATAGTGTGAGTGTGTTTTGGGGGGAGGGCGGCTCTATGTCACACAGAGAGATGGAGTTGGTCTGTTTGTGAAAATCATATACTTCTGTGTGAGTGTCAGTATGTATCAGTGCAGTTTGGATGTGTGTGTGCGCGTGTGTGTGTGCACGCTAAAGAGTGTGTGAGCGTGTACAGGCGAGTACGAGATAGAGGTAATTGACACAGTGCTGATTTTCTCAAAAACAAATGAAATCACAAAAAAGGTGTCTGGACCATCCTATAAGATGCCAGGGAACACCAATGATACATTTTAGGTCAATTGAGGCCACAAATGCTCAAATCTAATGTTATTTCCCTTCAGCAGCATACCACCCTGCATCCCAATGCTGGCTTGCTTCTGAACCTAAGCAGGGTTGCTGCCTGGATGGGAGGACAAATGCTGCTGGAAGCAGTGTTGGAGGGCCAGTAGGTGGAACTGCCTCAGCCCTAGGGCAGTGAAGGGGAAATTGCCCTTAGGGTGCCATCTTTCGGATGGGACGTTAAAACAGGTATCCTGACTTATCGTAAGAGTAGGGGTGTTAACCCCGATATCGTGGCTAAATTCCCAACCTGGCCCCATTGCAGCATGGCCACCAAATCATCCCCATCATTCCTAATTGGCATATATCACTTCTCACCTCTACACCTGATAGCTGAAGTGTGGCCGCCTCATCCACACATTGTTGGGGGATGAGGTGAGTTTTCCCCCTACTATGTGAAGCGCTTTGAGTACCTCAGTTGGTAGAAATGAAATCCAATGAATTTAAAATGAGTAACACTGATTTAGACACACCATATGATCAGGCTAGAAATGACATACTAAAGGGGTGTGATTAGCTAATCATGTTTGACCCTTCACCTGATAACAGTTTACCACTGGAGATGTGTGTGTGAGTGAGGAGAAGGTCTATTATAGGGAGTGAGCGAAGGCAACCGGTTGCCACAGGGCAGGTAAGGATTGCAAGAAGGCAGTAGTGTGTGTGTGTGTGTGTGTGTGTGTGTGTGTGTGTGTGTGTGTGTGTGTGTGTGTGTGTGTGTGTGTGTGTGTGTGTGTGTGTGTGTGTGTGTGTGTGTGTGAGGAAGTCTACAATGGAGTGTGAGTATGTGAGGCACCACATACCAGCTGAATGAGGTCAGTCCTGTGTGACCCTCCAGCCTCGTTACTGCTCACGCACATCTCTCTCTCTCCTTCTCCTCCACATCTCTCTATCTCTCTCCTCCACATCTCTCTCTCTCCTTCTCCTCCACATCTCTCTCCCTTCTCCTCCACATCAATCTCTCTCTCTCCTTCTCCTCCACATCTCTCTCTCTCCTTCTCCTCCACATCTCTCTATCTCTCTCCTCCACATCAATCTCTCTCTCTCCTCCACATCTCTCTCTCCTCATCAATCTCTCTCTCTCCTCCACATCAATCTCTCTCTCTCCTCCACATCAATCTCTCTCTCTCCTCCACATCAATCTCTCTCTCTCCTCCACATCAATCTCTCTCTCTCCTCCACATCTCTCTATCTCTCTCCTCCACATCTCTCTATCTCTCTCCTCCACATCTATCTCTCTCCTCCTCCTCCACATCTCTCTATCTCTCTCCTCCACATCAATATCTCTCTCTCCTCCACATCCATCCATCTCTCTCCTCCACATCTCTCTATCTCTCTCCTCCACATCCATCTCTCTCTCTCCTCCACATCTCTCTCCTCCACACCAATCTCTCTCTCTCCTCCACATCCATCTCTCTCCTCTTTCTTTCTTTCTCTCTCTCTCCCACACCTCTTTTCCAATTCCGTCTCTTTTTCTCTCCTCTCTTTCTTCCTCTCTCGTTCCCCCTGTTCCTCTCCCAGAGTGCAACAGTCAACACTTGGCCTCTTTCTCTTCTGATCCATTTGTGTGTGCGTCTGTCTCCATGGCCAATACCTCCCCTCCCCCCTCCTCTTCTCCCTCTGCCTGATTATTGTCTCCGGGAGAAAGCTTCCTTTTAGTATTCCGTAACCAAGGAGACGAGCCACTAGGAAGGCCTAGGCTG
The DNA here is from genome assembly GCF_023373465.1 of Oncorhynchus keta. Classification (NCBI taxonomy): domain Eukaryota; kingdom Metazoa; phylum Chordata; class Actinopteri; order Salmoniformes; family Salmonidae; genus Oncorhynchus; species Oncorhynchus keta. Next base: position 24,151,955 of record NC_068433.1, on the reverse strand, counting down.
TCTACGCTGAAAACGAACGCTCTCCCTCACTCCACTAACCCCCTCTCCTTTCCTCCCTGTGTTTTTCTCCTCCTTTCTCAGCTTCTCTGATCCTCATTGACGACAGATACACAATGTATCACGTCTTATGCTATTAAAAACATTCAAATCAGCCGTGTGGCTTCCTTCCCTCTCTACCATGCGCGCGCATGCACACACACACACACACACACACACACACAGTCATAATGAAACATGTCATTGAAAGACCAAAGAATACTCCATCATCAAGTCCCTTTGTCACTGAACGCACTCATCTGTGAAAAGACAAACACCCATACATGTCAGAGCTGTAACTGTGTGCGTGAGTCTGAGTGGTGGTTTCCGGGCAATGATACTGCACTCGCAGCTAGCCAGCCACACACACACACTAACATTGACAGACCACTGCCAGCCATCACAACCTCTCAACGTCTCCTAATCCTCTACTACTGCCTGCCTGACAGCACAGCCTGAAGGCTCCCTTACTGCTACGCACGTGTGTGTGTGTGTGTGTGTGTGTGTGTGTGTGTGTGTGTGTGTGTGTGTGTGTGTGTGTGTGGACGTGTTTAAGTATACTCACAAGAATAGTACATTTACAAACATTTTACCAACAGGGGACATTTTATTAGTCCACACAAGGTCAAATGCGATTTCTCAGGGGTATAGGGTTAAGGTTAAAATTAGTGTTAGAATTAGGTTTAGGGTGTCACGCCCTGTTCGAGGTATTTTGTGTTTATCTTCATTTATTTGGTCAGTCCAGGGTGTGGTATGGGTTTTTGTATGTGATGTGTTGGTATTGGGATTGTAGCTTAGTGGGGTGTTCTAGTTAAGTCTATGGCTGTCTGAAGTGGTTCTCAATCAGAGGCAGGTGTTTATCGTTGTCTCTGATTGGGAACCATATTTAGGCAGCCATATTCTTTGTGTGTTTCGTGGGTGATTGTCCTTAGTGTCCTTGTTCCTGTCTCTGTGTTAGTCTACACAAGTATAGGCTGTTTCGGTTTTCGTTACGTTCATTACGTTCTTTGTTTTTTAGTGTTTGTATTGATTTGTGTTTTACGTTTGTTTATTAAACATGGATCGCAATCTACACGCTGCATTTTGGTCCGACTCTCCTTCACCACAAGAGAACCGTTACATAGGGTTGGGGTTAGGGTTAGGTTTAAGGTTAAGTTAAGATTTACAGGTAAAGGTTGAGGACAATTTGATTTTTGAATGGGACTGAATCGTGTGTCCCCACAAGGTTAGTTGTACAAGGCTGTGTGTGTGTGTGTGTGTGTGTCTCTTGATGAGTGTGAGCCAACAGTGAGGTCCAGATACAGCAGCAGAGTGTGTGACTCAGTCTCACACAAACAACAACACTCATATAACAGGCTGTTAATCAACAGGCTAGAAATACATAACAGACAATGCAAAGTGACCCAGATACAGAATAGTCTTACACACACAGACACATTACACTTTCACGATGCACATTCCCTCCACGTTAGAAATCTATGGTCACGGGGCCAGCGTTTTGAAATAGTTTCCATTGGCTACAGCAGGGAAATGTGTTGCGTGTGCGAGTGTGTGAGTATTAAACGGGCCACAAATGAAGAAGGCATACTTAGGCCACACGGGCCCTTTCTACATTCCTGCTCCCTCTCTGTTTTTTCCTCTCCCATTCTCTCTCTTCCCTCCTCTCGCTCTCAAATTCAAATTCAAGCTGCTTTATTGGCATGAAAAACATTGTGTCAATACTGCCAAAGCAACAATGTTTGCAATATACATTGTAATAAAATTATAAACAATAAAGAATTACATAAAATGGTTGTAAATAATAATACAAAAATAACAACAATATAGTAGAAATGTAATAAATATAAAAAGCTAAACATGGAAAATGAAACTATAACTAACTTATAACTAAATAACTGTCATCTTCACCATTACATGAGTACTACAACTACCATCATCATTACTACTACTACCAACACCATCATTAAACTGCTATCATTACCATCACCCTCCTACCCACGCCACTACTCTCTCTCTCTCTCTGTTTCTTCCTCTCCCACTCTCTCCCTCTTTCTATCTCTCATTCTTCCTCTCCCACTCTCTCTCTCTTTCTTCCTCTCCCACGCTCTATCTCTCATTCTTCCTCTCCCACTCTCTCTCTCTTTCTTCCTCTCCCACGCTCTCTCTCATTCTTCCTCTCCCACTCTCTCTCTCTTTCTTCCTCTCCCACGCTCTCTCTCATTCTTCCTCTCCCACTCTCTCTCTCTTTCTTCCTCTCCCACGCGCTCTCTCATTCTTCCTCTCACACTCTCTCTCTCTTTCTTCCTCTCCCACGCTCTCTCTTCCTCTCCCACTCTCTCCTTCCCTGGTTAAGGGCGACTGAAGTGATGTGGCTAACTAACTGAGTCATGTGGGTAGTTCTTCTCACCTGCTCCATACACCACAGAGTATACGATACGCTTGGCATGCTCTCTATCCTCTGAACTCACTTCTCCTTCACTCACACCCTTCCTAGAGAGACAGAGAGAGAAGGAAGAGAGAGAGTAGGGGAAGAGAGAGAGACGTTATGTAAGGAAGTCCTACTGGAGTGCAACTCCTCTGTCTGCAAAGTGAGAGTCCCAAAGGGCCTGACAAGGGACTGCAACATCACATCACAGAACATACTCACACACAGATGCACAGAGACATGCACACACACATGGGCCCATACATACACTCTCTCTCTCTCTCTGTTATTCCCTCTCTCTCTCTCTGGTTTATCTGTCTCTATACATGTCCTCTCGCCCTCTTTGTTTTCTCTCTCTCTCTATCTGTTCTCTCCATCTCTACCTGTTATTTCTCTCTCCTAGTTTCATTGCCTGTAGCCCCCTCAAACCGTTTTATCTGTCATACCTCCGGCCCGCTCACTCTCTTTCACGCACGCACGCGCACACACACAGAGCTGTCAAATGGTGGAGTCAGATGGTTAGGGCTAAAGACAAATTAAAAGTGCTCAGAACCACCTGGTGGACAGAGTATTTATCTATTCTAGACAGCATTCTAACAGTGTTCTATCAGTTCAAACAGTGTTCAAACAGTGTTCTAACAGTATTCTAACAGCATTCTAACAGTGTTCTATCAGTTCAAACGGTGTTCAAACAGTGTTCAAACAGTGTTCTATCAGTTCAAACAGTGTTCAAACAGTATTCTAACAGTGTTCTAACAGTGTTCAAACAGTATTCTAACAGTATTCAAACAGCGTTCTAACAGTTCTAACAGTGTTATTAACACTTTTAACAGCATTCTAACAGTTCTAATAGTGTTCAAACAGTGTTCTAACAGTATACTAACAGCATTCTAGCAGCGTTCTAACAGTGTTATTAACACTTTTAACAGCGTTCTAATAGTGTTCAAACAGTGTTCTAACAGTATACTAACAGTATTCTAACAGCGTCCTAACAGTGTTCAAACAGTGTACTAACAGCATTCTAGCAACGTTCTAACAGTGTTCTAACAGTGTACTAACAGCGTCCTAACAGCATTCTAACAGCGTCCTAACAGCATTCTAGCAGCGTTCTAACAGCATTCTAACAGCGTTCTAAAAATGTTCTAACAGCGTTCTAACAACGTTCTAACAGTGTTCTAACTAGAGGTCGACCGATTAATCGGAATGGCCGGTTAATTAGGGCCGATTTCAAGTTTTCATAACAATCAGAAATCAATATTTTTGGACACCGATTTGGCCGGTTAAAAAAATATATATATATTTTTTACACCTTTATTTAACTAGGCAAGTCAGTGAAGAACACGTTCTTATTTTCAATGACGGCCTAGGAACAGTGGGTTAACTGCCTGTTCAGGGGCAGAACGACAGATTTTTTAACCTTGTCAGCTCCCGGATTCAATCTTGCAACCTCACGGTTAACTAGTCCAACTCTCTAACCACCTGCCTCTCATTGCACTCCACGAGGAGCCTGCCTGTTACGCAAATGCAGTAAGAAGCCAAGGTAAGTGGCCAGCTAGCATTAAACTCATCTCATAAAAAACAATAAATCAATCAAAATCACTCGTTAACTACACATGGTTGATGATATTACTAGTGTATCTAGCGTGTCCTGCGTTGCATATAATCGATGCAACGCAGGGGATGATTTAACAAAAGCGCATTTGCGAAAAAAGCACAATCGTTGCACGACTGTACCTAACCATAAACACCAATGCCTTTCTTAAAATCAATACACAGAAGTATATATTTTTAAACCTGCATATTTAGCTAAAAGAAATCCAGGTTAGCAGGCAATATTAACTAGGTGCAATTGTGTCACTGTCACGCTTTGGTCTTAGTATTTTGTGTTTTCTTTAATTATTTGTTCAGGCCAGGGTGTGACATGGGGTTATTGTATTGTCTTATTGGGGTTTTTGTAGACATTGGGATTGTGGTTGATTAGGGGTGTGTCTAGTATAGGCTTGGCTGCCTGAGGCGGTTCTCAATCAGAGTCAGGTGATTCTTGTTGTCTCTGATGGGGAACCGTATTTAGGTAGCCTGGGTTTCACTGTGTATTTCGTGGGTGATTGTTCCTGTCTCTGTGTAGTTTCACCAGATAGGCTGTAATAGGTTTCACGTTCCGTTTGTTGTTTTCGTATTTGTATAGTTATTTCATGTATCGCTTTTTTCCTTCATTAAAGACATGAGTAACCACTACGCTGCATTTCGGTCCGACTCTCTTTCCACAATCGAAGAACGCCGTTACAGTCACTTCTCTTGCGTTCATTGCATGCAGAGTCAGGGTTTATGCAACAGTTTGGGCCGCCTGGCTCGTTGCAAACTAATTTGCCAGAATTTTATGTAATTATGACATAACATTGAAGGATGTGCAATGTAACAGGAATATTTAGACTGGATGCCACCCATTAGATAAAATACAGTTCCGTATTCTAACAGTTCTAACAGCGTTCTAACAGTTCTACCAGTGTCCTAACAGCGTTCTACCAGTTCTACCAGTGTTCTAACAGTTCTAACAGCGTTCTAACAGTTCTACCAGTGTCCTAACAGCGTTCTAACAGTTCTATCAGTGTTCTGACAGTTCTAACAGCGTTCCAACAGATCTAACAGTTCTAACAGTATAGTAACAGTTCTAACAGCGTTCTAGCAGTATTCTAACAGTATACTAACAGTTCTAACAGCGTTCCAAAAGATCTAACAGTGTTCTAACAGTTCTATCAGTGTACCAACAGTTCTATCAGTGTACCAACAGTTCTATCAGTGTACCAACAGTTCTATCAGTGTACCAACAGTTCTATCAGTGGGTTAACAGTTCTATCAGTGGGTTAACAGTTCTATCAGTGGGTTAACAGTTCTATCAGTGGGTTAACAGTTCTATCAGTGTACCAACAGTTCTATCAGTGGGTTAACAGTGTTCTGACAGAGGGTTCTAACAGTTCTAATGGTCTCCCTTGTTTTTCTCACCACAGGGTCCCTTTTTAACATGGACGCACACATTTCAAAAAGTGTAATCACAGCGGCGATCGGCCTGGGGGTGCCCTGACAGAGAGGAAGGAGCCTCATACGCCGGTTGCTGCTGTAGTCATGGCAACAAGGCTGCGAGCGTTTGAAGTGATGCTGCGGTTTGGGCAGACTGATGGGCTGTGTGTGTGTGTGTGTGAGAGAGTGTGAACGTGGGAATACGGTATGAGGTTCTGTGGATGAGTGTGTGTGTCTGGGTTGATAGGCTCATCCCAAACGGCTGAGTGGTGTGTGAACTGAGCATGCCCAAAGAAGTCCTGTTGAGTACAACTAAAAGACAGACAGAGAGGAGGAAACTAGCTAGTGTAGCAGGGAGGAAATCAGAGGTCATAGAACTATGAAATGAGAGGCAAAACTGTGTGAGATGCGTGAATATCATATTAGTGTGTGTGTGAGATACTACAAACTGCGAGACTGTGTGTGTGAGATACTACAAACTGCGAAACTGTGTGTGTGTGTGTGTCAGAGTTTGAGAGACTGTGTTTGTCTGTGGTACCCCCCACTGCGAGACTGTTTGTGTGTGTGTGTGTGTGTGTGTGTGTGTGTGTGTGTGTGTGTGTGTGTGTGTGTGTGTGTGTGTGTGTGTGTGTGTGTGAGACCCACCACTGTGAGGCCAGCATGGTGAAGACGTCGGCCTGTGGGTTGTTGAAGATCCTCTGCAGCTCAGGATCTGACGAGAGGTGAGCCAGCAGACGCAGTTCCACCTGGCAGAAATCTGACACACACACCACCATCATTCTGCTCCACACTACTGTTAATTTTCACTACCATCATCGCTCAACATTTGTATATTAACTGACAATGTAATCAGCTGATAATGAACCAGGTAGTCAGCGGTAATGTCATTTAACAGAAAGGCAAAGAGAGATAAGAGAATAGAGAGGTTGTAAACAACACGTGTGTTGAGAGCGAGAGAGAGAGAGGGATGGGAGAGGTGGAGAGAGAGAAAATAATGGGGAGGAGGCAGATACACAAAGAGAGGGAGAGCGAGAGAGAGAGGAAAAAAGAGAGGAGGGGAACAGATGAGTGTTCCTCCCACCCTGATCCTGTTGTCAGATGAGAGAGAATGGCTGATGAGGCAGGCAGCAAGCCAGCCAGCCAGCCCATCCTGTGAGACGCCTGGGGGCCCGAGTTACCTTACCCCCATCCCATTAACACCCCGAACCCCCTAACCCCTTATAATCTGTGACACCTCCCCCACCTCCCATCTCCAAGACCCCTCCCTCCCAAACGCAGCCTATCACATGATGATGACACACTTGCGCATGTTCCTCTCCGGATAGACAGAGAGACCCCGGTCTCTGTTGTGTGTGTATGTGTGAGCCACACCTTTCTATCCCTTATCATACTGCTGTCAGGCTGGAATGTTCAAGAGAATTACCATTACTGACATACACCTACTGGAGAGAAAGAGATAGAGGGGGAATGCTGACACACACATCACACTGTAATTCAGTGTAATTCAATTAGTGGATTGAACATTGATTTTAGTGCTGGGGCTCCAAACTGGACTTGATGAGAATGTCGATGGCCGGCCCTGTATTCTCTCTCCACAGTAAAACAAACATACTCAGCTATTAGCCTCTAATGATGTTTTTCCACTGCAGGGCCGTGCCTTGCTGTGAATATCACGGTTCCTCTATTTCATTCCCACTTGCCTATGGCCCGCTTGATTCCTGGAACCAAGCGGGATATATCCAGCCTCGTTTGATACCTGGTACTGATCTCCAACCAAGTAGGCTGGTGGGTGGGGTTCCACATGGCCGTATTCAATGACTGGTCTCACGCAACGATGTCACAGCGTATGTTGTTGATACTCACACACAAGCCACTGGCTCCGTTTTCTAAAAGAGAAAGTACATCTAACTACGAAACGGTACAGCTACAGAACACTAACGAATAACTCTGAAGCTAAAAACGCTGGATTAGACATCACCGACAGCGATGTTTGAAGCCATGGTAACGCTGAGCAGCAACAATAAGCGCGGTAATACATTGTTTTTAGCCAAATTACTATCTAGCTAGCTACCAATGTCTTTTGATGAGCTTCATAACACATGCACACACACGAGGACACACAAACAAGGACACACAAACACATGCACACACAAGAAAACAAGCACATACATGACACACAAACACACACACACAAACACACGAGGACACACACACACACGAGGACACACACACACACACGAGGACACACACACACACGAGGACACACACACACACACACACACACACACACACACACACACACAAACACACGAGGACACACACACACGAGGACACACACGAGGACACACACGAGGACACACACGAGGACACACACACACACACACACACACACACACACACACACACACACACACACACACACACACACACACACACACACACACACACACACACACACACACACACACACACACACAAACAAACAACTGACCGAGTCACTCCCATCTTGCAAATGTAGACACACACATACCGGCACATTGGCTTCTAGGACACCAGATGTATGTCCTTGAACAGATTATTTAAAAATTGCACATAGAAGAAGTTATAAGGTTAATTGAGTTGCCAATGGCAGCACCCCGGTCGGCCTTCAACTTGAGATACTCAATGAGAAACGGCAGCACTGAGCTAGCCTGCAACGTCTCTTCCTGGAGTAGCTCAAACTGCGCATGCTGTCTCCATGAGATGCCATCTTAACCGGCTTCCTTGGTTTCAAATGCACTACTGAGTCTTCACATAGGAATGAATGGTGTCACTTGATCGATGGCTTTGTCCATTCATATACAGTCATTGGTCTATCTCAACAGTGTCACTCTCGACAGCGGCATAGACAATTTTCTCCGCCGGAAGCCTATCATCCCCTCTCCTCTCATAAAAATGACAAAACAATCACATTTCCCTCCTGCAGCCGAATGAAATCGGCTATAAAATGATAAATAGTGTCTGCCTGACTGTGCTAGATGAGCTGGGCCTGTCTGGTTTAATATTGGTTGGCTGGTAATAAATATAGCTAGTTTAGTGCAGTGTGCTTTGATAATAGGCTGATAAAGCGTGTGTGAGTGTGTGTGTGTGTGTGTGTGTGTGTGTGTGTGTGTGTGTGTGTGTGTGTGTGTGTGTGTGTGTGTGTGTGTGTGTGTGTGGGTTTCTGATGATGATAGGCTTATAAAGGGGAGTTTCTAAAGATCTCTCCATCATTGTTTTATGCGTCAGATCACATTTGTAGCCCAGAGAATACTATGTGTGGGATGGGGGGTTGTGTGTGTGTGTCTGGACGTGCTTTGCCCATGTGTGTGTGTGTAATAGAGTTGTTTCGGCAAGGTCTGCTCCAGCGAGATTTTGTTTAGTGACAAAATCCCTACCAACTAGCATCTTCCTATTGATCCCAACAGGAAGAAAATAAGATGGCCAAAGATAGAGCATCTACAATCGATAAGTCCTAAGGGTCATATCATCTTGGCCTAAGCACAAGCGCACACACACACGCACACGCACACATACACACGCACACGCACACATACATACATACATACATACATACATACATACATACATACATACATACATACATACATACATACATACAGTTGAAGTCGGAAGTTTACATACACTTAGAGTCCTTAAAACTTGTTTTTCAACCACTCCACAAATGTCTTGTTAACAAACTATAGTTTTGGCAAGTCGGTTATGACATCTAGTTTGTGCATGACACAAGTCATTTTTCCAACAATTGTTTACAGACAGATTATTTCACTTATAATTCACTGTATCACAATTCCAGGGGGTCAGAAGTTTACATACACTAAGTTGACTGTGACTTTAAACAGCTTGGAAAATTCCAGAAAATGATGTAATGGTTTTAGAAGCTTCTGATAGGGTAATTGACATAATTTGAGTCAACTGGAGGTGTACCTCTGGATGTGTTTCAAGGCCTACCTTCAAACTCAGTGCCTCTTTGCTTGACATCATGGGAAAATCAAAAGAAATCAGTCAAGACCTCAGAAAAAAAATTGTAAACCTCCACAAGTCTGGTTCATCCTTGGGAGCAATTTCCAAATGCCTGAAGGTACCACGTTCATCTGTACAAACAATAGTACGTAAGTATAAACACCATGGGACAGCGCAACCGTCATACCGGTCAGGAAGGAGACACATTCTGTCTCCTAGAGATGAACATTTGGTGCGAAAAGTGCAAATCAATCCCAGAACAACAGCAAAGGACCTTGTGAAGATGCTGGAGGAAACAGGTACAAAAGTATCGATATCCACAGTGAAACGAGTCCTATACCGACATAACCTGAAAGGCCGCTCAGCAAGGAAGAAACCACTGCTCCAAAACCGCCATAAAAAAGCCAGACTACGGTTTGAAACTGCACATGGGGACAACGATCATACTTTTTGGAGAACTGTTCTCTGGTCTGATGAAAAAAAAATAGAACTGTTTGGCCATAATGACCATCGTTATGTTTGGAGGAAAAAGGGGGAGGCTTGCAATCTGAAGAACACCATCCCAACCGTGAAGCACGGAGGTGGCAGCATCATGTTGTGGGGTGCTTTGCTGCAGGAGGGACTGGTGCACTTCACAAAATAGATGGCACCATGAGGTAGGAAAATTATGTGGATATATTGAAGCAACATCTCAAGACATCAGTCAGGAAGTTAAAGCTTGGTCGCAAATGGGTCTTCCAAATGGACAATGACCCAAAGCATACTTCCAAAGTTGTAGCAAAATGGCATAAGGACAACAAAGGCAAGGTATTGGAGTGGCCATCACAAAGCCTTGACCTCAGTCCAATAGAAAATTTGTGGAAAAAAAAAAAAAAAAAAAGCGTGTCCCGAGCAAGGAGGCCTACAAACCTGACTCAGTTACACCAACTCTGTCAGGAGGAATGGGCCAAAATTCACCAAACATATTGTGGGAAGCTTGTGGAAGGCTACCCAAAACATTTTACCCAAGTTAAACAATTTAAAGGCAATGCTACCAAATACTAATTGAGTGTATGTAAACTTCTGACCCACTTGGAATGTGATGAAAGAAATAAAAGCTGAAATAAATTATTCTCTCTACTATTATTCTGACATTTCACATTCTTAAAATAAAGTGGTGATCCTAACTGACCTAAGACAGGGAATTTTTACTAGCATTTAAACGGAGTTTAAATGTATTTGGCTCACATGTATGTAAACTTCCGACTTCAACTGCACATACATACAGTGGGCAAAAAAGTATTTAGTCAGCCACCAATTGTGCAAGTTCTCCCACTTAAAAAGATTAGAGAGGCCTGTAATTTTCATCATAGGTACACTTCAAACTATGACAGACAAAAAGAGAAAAGAATCCAGAAAATCACTTTGTAGGATTTTTAATGAATTTACTTGCAAATTATGGTGGAAAATAAGTATTTGGTCAATAACAAAAGTTTATCTCAATACTTTGTTATATACCCTTTGTTGGCAATGACAGAGGTCAAACGTTTTCTGTAAGTCTTCACAAGGTTTTCACACACTGTTGCTGGTATTTTGGGCCATTCCTCCATGCAGATCTCCTCTAGAGCAGTGATGTTTTGGGGCTGTTGCTGGGCAACACAGACTTTCAACTCCCTCCAAAGATTTTCTTTGGGGTTGAGATCTGGAGACTGGCTAGGCCACTCCAGGACCTTGAAATGCTTCTTACGAAGCCACTCCTTCGTTGCCCTGGCGGTGTGTTTGGGATCATTGTCATGCTGAAAGACCCAGCCACGTTTCATCTTCAATGCCCTTGCTGATGGAAGGAGGTTTTCACTCAAAATCTCACGATACATGGCCCCATTCATTCTTTCCTTTACACGGATCAGTCGTCCTGGTCCCTTTGCAGAAAAACAGCCCCAAAGCATGATGTTTCCACCCCCATGCTTCACAGTAGGTATGGTGTTCTTTGGATGCAACTCAGCATTCTTTGTCCTCCAAACACGACGAGTTGAGTTATTACCAAAAAGTTATATTTTGGTTTTATCTGACCATATGACATTCTCCCAATCTTCTTCTGGATCATCCAAATGCTCTCAAGCAAACTTCAGACGGGCCTGGACATGTACTGGCTTAAGCAGGGGGACACGTCTGGCACTGCAGGATTTGAGTCCCTGGCGGCGTAATGTGTTACTGATGGTAGGCTTTGTTACTTTGGTCCCAGCTCTCTGCAGGTCATTCACTAGGTCCCCCCGTGTGGTTCTGGGATTTTTTCTCACCGTTCTTGTGATCATTTTGACCCCACGGGGTGAGATCTTGCGTGGAGCCCCAGATCGAGGGAGATTATCAGTGGTCTTGTATGTCTTCCATTTCCTAATAATTGCTCCCACAGTTGATTTCTTCAAACCAAGCTGCTTACCTATTGTAGATTCAGTATTCCCAGCCTGGTGCAGGTCTACAATTTTGTTTCTGGTGTCCTTTGACAGTTCTTTGGTCTTGGCAATAGTGGAGTTTGGAGTGTGACTGTTTGAGGCTGTGGACTGATGTCTTTTATACTGATAACAAATTCAAACAGGTGCCATTAATACAGGTAATGAGTGGAGGACAGAGGAGCCTCTTAAATAAGAAGTTACAGGTCTGTGAGAGCCAGAAATCTTGCTTGTTTGTAGGTGACCAAATATTATTTTCCACCATAATTTGCAAATAAATTCATTAAAAATCCTACAATGTGATTTTCTGGATTTTTTTTCTCATTTTGTCTGTCATAGTTGACATGTACCTATGATGAAAATTACAGGACTCTCTCATCTTTTTAAGTGGGAGAACTTGCACAATTGGTGGCTGACTAAATACTTTTTTGCCCCACTGTACATACAGTGCCTTGCGAAAGTATTCGGCCCCCTTGAACTTTGCGACCTTTTGCCACATTTCTGGCTTCAAACAAAGATATAAAACTGTCTTTTTTTGTGAAGAATCAACAAGTGGGACACAATCATGAAGTGGAACGACATTTATTGGATATTTCAAACTTTTTTAACAAATCAAAAACTGAAAAATTGGCCGTGCAAAATTATTCAGCCCCTTTACTTTCAGTGCAGCAAACTCTCTCCAGAAGTTCAGTGAGGATCTCTGAATGATCCAATGTTGACCTTAATGACTAATGATGATAAATACAATCCACCTGTGTGTAATCAAGTCTCTGTATAAATGCACCTGCACTGTGATAGTCTCAGAGGTCCGTTAAAAGCGCAGAGAGCATCATGAAGAACAAGGAACCCACCAGGCAGGTCCGAGATACTGTTGTGAAGAAGTTTAAAGCCGGATTTGGATACAAAAAGATTTCCCAAGCTTTAAACATCCCAAGGAGCACTGTGCAAGCGATAATATTGAAATGAAAGGAGTATCAGACCACTGCAAATCTACCAAGACCTGGCCGTCCCTCAAAACTTTCAGCTCATACAAGGAGAAGACTGATCAGAGATGCAGCCAAGAGGCCCATGATCACTCTGGATGAACTGCAGAGATCTACAGCTGAGGTGGGACACTCTGTCCATAGGACAACAATCAGTCGTATATTGCACAAATCTGGCCTTTATGGAAGAGTGGCAAGAAGAAAGCCATTTCTTAAAGATATCCATAAAAAGTGTTGTTTAAAGTTTGCCACAAGCCACCTGGGAGACACACCAAACATGTGGAAGAAGGTGCTCTGGTCAGATGAAACCAAAATTGAACTTTTTGGCAACAATGCAAAACGTTATGTTTGGCGTAAAAGCAACACAGCTCATCACCCTGAACACACCATCCCCACTGTGAAACATGGTGGTGGCAGCATCATGGTTTGGGCCTGCTTTTCTTCAGCAGGGACAGGGAAGATGGTTAAAATTGATGGGAAGATGGATGGAGCCAAATACATGACCATTCTGGAAGAAAACCTGATGGAGTCTGCAAAAGACCTGAGACTGGGACAGAGATTTGTCTTCCAACAAGACAATGATCCAAAACATAAAGCAATATCTACAATGGAATGGTTCAAAAATAAACATATCCAGGTGTTAGAATGGCCAAGTCAAAGTCCAGACCTGAATCCAATCGAGAATCTGTGGAAAGAACTGAAAACTGCTGTTCACAAATGCTCTCCATCCAACCTCACTGAGCTCGAGCTGTTTTGCAAGGAGGAATGGGAAAAAATGTCAGTCTCTCGATGTGCAAAACTGATAGAGACATACTCCAAGCGACTTACAGCTGTAATCGCAGCAAAAGGTGGCGCTACAAAGTATTAACTTAAGGGGGCTGAATAATTTTGCACACCCAATTTTTCAGTTTTTGATTTGTTAAAAAAGTTTGAAATATCCAATAAATGTCGTTCCACTTCATGATTGTGTCCCACTTGTTGTTGATTCTTCACAAAAAAATACAGTTTTCTATCTTTATGTTTGAAGCCTGAAATGTGGCAAAAGGTCGCAAAGTTCAAGGGGGCCGAATACTTTCGCAAGGCACTGTACAGTATAATCTAGATAGACATCTCAGATGGCTGGTTATTAGAGCCCAGCAAAATAAAATGAAGGGAAAACGATACAGTACATTAACCCCTGAAAGTGAAACATTCACTCAATTGATATTTTGTGTGTGCCTTGGTTCTAAAAGGGGTAAAAAATAAATAAAAAACTAGAAAAGGTACATTTCCAAAAAAAAAAAAGAGAATAATTTCAATAAGCATGTGGAATAACTTGCTGACACAAGTACACTAATAATGAATGATATGGCCAGTGTGACCTTTGCCTACCTGCAGCCAGGAAGGTGTAGCCATCCTGGGGGATGAACATGGCCCGTGGGTGAACCGTCACCACCTCCGCTTCCTTTCCTGAGAGAACCAAAACACACAGCCACCATGAACCTACCGTACCACATTACTGTACCAACCATGTTAATATAGTACAATCCTATTACCCAGGACTCCCCGGAAAACAGTGGCAAGTGTTACTGAATGGACTAAAGAAAATAAAGTGAATTTAAAATGAAATACCCAGCTATAAAACCCAACTTCCACTTTTATAAAGATATAACACAGCTACCAGCCTACGGTGAGCCTGAATAATGTAATTACACTGTTCAGGTTATACATGTGTTATAACCGCCTTGTCATCTCTCCATTCTATAGTGAGTAGTGCTGGTGAGTTTCCTAGCCAGTCAGCCAGCCAGTCAGTGCTTTAATTAACTGGCAGCCCTATAAATACAACATGTGTGAGAAGTTAACTAGAGGACATCTCCTGACTTCAATTAAAAGAGGAAAAGAAAATTAAGTACGTGTTTTTTTTGTATATGGAAATATGAGAAGGAAATAGTGAGAAATAGTGAGGTAGGGAAAATATATAGGAGTGATGGGGAAGACAGCGAGAGAGAGAGCGAGAGAGAGAGAGAGAGAGAAAGAAAGAGATGTAGTAGACAGGTGAGAGAAAAAAAGAGACAAGAGGGAGAGATGAACAGTTAGTCCATAAGAAACTGGGTCATGGTTAGCAGTAAACTAGCTAGGTAAGAAACTAGGTCGTGGTTAGCAGTAAACTAGCTAGGTAAGAAACTGGGTCGTTGGTTGAGGTAATCAGAATCCCATCAGGACGAATCTAACGCCACTTCATTATCCTGGGCAGGTAAGTGCTGACCCCGACTGAGTAAAAGAGGAAAAACGTCCCCTACTGTTCACCATCAACGTCACAGGCACACACACAGGGCAACAAAACCCAGTGTAACACCTCTAATAAGGACTGATTAGGGCTTCAATCACCTTCAAAGAGGGGCTGGGTGGAGGGAGAAAGAGGTGAAAAAAGGAGAGAGTAGGAGGTTAGACAGACAGACAGACAGACAGACAGACAGACAGACAGACAGACAGACAGACAGACAGACAGACAGACAGACAGACAGACAGACAGACAGACAGACAGACAGACAGACAGACAGACAGACAGACAGACAGACAGACAGACAGACAGACAGACAGACAGAGAGGACTACTATGGTAGGTACACCTATAGCTCATCTCTTGGCAGTAGTACTGTAGACTACTGTATCACTGACCTCAATTCCAGAGTCTCTCAGAGCATTCAGTCAGCCCACTGACACCCTTATCAGATCACAGCAAAATCAGTCTACTTGAACAGAGCAATACTCAATCATGAGGCATCAAAGCCAAAGTAAGTGAATAATATTAAGAAATGCTATAAATGGAAGGAAAGTAGTGTGGAAACCTACCAAAAAACAATTAGGCAACAACAAATTAAATTCCTTATAGACAACTTCCTGGACAAAGTGTTCCACTGTAATAGTGAAGGTGTAAACTTGGCAGTAGAAAACATTTGAAATGTCTTTAAACATTTGAAATGTCTTTATTCTTTTGGAACTTCTGTGTAACATATACTGTTAATTGTTATTGTTTATTTCACTTTTGTTTATTGTGTACTTCACTTGCTTTGGCAAAGTTAACATATGTTTCCCACGCCAATAAAGTCCTTGAATTGAGAGAGAGAGAGAAAAAGAGAGAGTGAGAGAGAGAGAGATATAGTTGATGAGTAGGTGCTTTGGGGATATGATGGGTGAGTGGCAGGGCAGGGGGTGCGACTCACCGAAGGCGGGGAGAAAGAGAACCATAGAACTAGTGATGACCAGGGTGAATAAAAGGAGAAAGTGTACATGTCTGCATGACTAGTGTGACGAATCTCCTGTACACAACTATTGCCGGAGAGGAAGGAAACTGCTCAGGGATCGAAGCCAATGGTGACTTTAAAACATTTACAGGGTTTAATGGCTGTGATAGGAGAAAACTGAGAATGGATCAACAACATTGTAGTTACTCCACAATACTAACCTAAATGACAGTGTGAAAAGTCGGAAGCCTGTACAAAAAAAGATCAGCGTGTGTGTGTGTATTTGTGTGCGTGCGAGTGTGGGAGGGGAGATTCATTTTACCTTAAACATATGGAGAGGCTGTGCATAATGCATAATTAGACCGGATTTGAATTTGAATGTGTGTGTGTTGTGTGATTAACTGTACCTTGAACATATTGCTTCTTAGTGATCTGCACCGGCTGCCTTGGGAGGGCCTGGAAGTTCTAAAATCACAAAACATTTATAGTCAAGCAAAGCACAACGCGCCTAGATAAATATATTTATATGCATGATAATTAGAGAAAATAAGAGCGCAAGAGACCTTACACCCAGAGAAATATATCAAAATGCATGGTAAATAGAGAAAATAAGAGAGCAAGATACCTTTTCTCAGAGGCTTTTTAGAATTTACAAAATAGCGTTGCCCAGGTAATGAATCCCAACCTTCAGTCAGTGAGTGTTAAAAGGCACAGGAGCGGTTGATATTTAACACTGACTGGCTCTACTACTACGACATCATTAGATCTGAACAGCTACCACTGTTAACAAGAGAGACTGGAGAAAGGGAGGTAGACGGTTGGAGTGAGGGGGAGAGAGAGGGGGGAGAGAGATGGGGGGTTGGCGAAAGAGATGGGGAGGAAGGAGGGAGATAGAAAGATTGAGAGAGGGATGGTTGGAGACTTGGCAAAGGCTGGCACACAGACAAAGCTGGCATATACTTATGTAAATAAGGTATTTCTGTTTTAATTTGAAAACGTTTCATTTGAAAACGTTTCTAAAAACATGTTTTCACTGTCATTGTGGGGTATTGTGTGTAGATTGCTGATGATTTTTAAAATATTTAATCCATTTTAGAATAAGGCTGTAACGTAACAAAATGTGAAAGGTCAAGGGGTCTGAATACTTTCCGAAGGCACTGTAAGGCAAGGGGTATGAATACTTTCCGAAGGCACTGTAAGGCAAGGGGTATGAATACTTTCCGAAGGCACTGTAAGGCAAGGGGTCTGAATACTTTCCGAAGGCACTGTAAGGCAAGGGGTATGAATACTTTCCGAAGGCACTGTAAGGCAAGGGGTCTGAATACTTTCCGAAGGCACTGTAAGGCAAGGGGTCTGAATACTTTCCGAAGGCACTGTAAGGCAAGGGATCTGAATACTTTCCGAAGGCACTGTAAGGCAAGGGGTCTGAATACTTTCCGAAGGCACTGTAAGGCAAGGGGTCTGAATACTTTCCGAAGGCACTGTAAGGCAAGGGGTATGAATACTTTCTGAAGGCACAGTACATATAATTGTTCATTATAGTGACAGCCCCAGGGATGAAACTCCTACCGAAGAGTTCAGAGTGACATTTCATTGTCTGGTATGTCCGACCTGATGGGAGGAGATCAAAGCAGTGGTGGAGTGGATGGAGCGTTCGTTCAGAAGGGAGAGTTTTTATACTAGTCTATTTTGTTTGCTGCGTTGACAAATCCATTTCCCCTCGGGGATTCTAAAGTAATATAAAAGTAATATAATTCATTTGTCTCACAGCCACAGTCTGATTCGCCCAATTTCTATTTCACATCATAGACCCAGGAGGCGGTGTAGGGTGGTAAATCTGTGTTTCAAGTTTGAATGTCACATGCGGAAGTACAGTGAAATGCCGTTCTTGCTAGCTCTAAACCCAACAATGCAGTAATCAATAACACTGTAATACTAGAAATAACAAGGTAGAACAAAAATAAACAAGATGTAAAAAGAAGAATAAGAACACAATAAAGTAAGTAAGCAAAGTATATACAGGGTCAGTTCCAGTACCATATTTACAATGTGCAGGGATACTATATTGATAGAGGTAGATATGTATAGGGGTAAAGGTGACTAGGAATCAGGATACTGAATAGGATACTGTACCTAGAGTAGCAGCAGCGTATATGATGATTGTATGTGAGTGGGTGTGTGTAGAGTCAGTATAAACGTATTTGCATACTATGTGTGTGTGAGCAAATAATGGGAGTGACTGTTTATGTATGTTGGAGTATCAGTGTGCGTAAGTGTGTTGGGCCCTGTGAGTGTGCATAGAGACAGAGCAAAAATCTGAATAAAATACATGGGTCAACTCAGATAGTCCGTGTAGCCATTTTGTTAGCTATTTAGTTAGCTATTTAGCAGTCGTACGGCATGGGGATAGGAGCTGTTCTGGAGTCGGTTGGTGTCAAGACTTGATGCACCTGTACCGTCTGCTATGCGGAAGCAGAGAGAACAGTCTATGGCTTGGGTGGTGGGAGTCTGTAACAATGCCTATACTCACCACCTGAGGTCAGCCCGTCAGGAAGTTCAGGATCTAGTTGCAGAGGGAGGCGTTCAGTCCCAGGGTCGTAAGCTTGGTGACGAGCTTGGAGGGGACAACGATTTTGAACGCTGAGCTGTAGTCAATGAACATTATTTTCACATATTTTTCCTCTTGTATAGGTGGGTAAGGGCAATAGCCTGACAACTCAAACTGAGTTCTTCCACTGCTCTATCATTTGTTACAAACTTCAGTTTGAGACTGCCATCATTGAAGTTGTTTGTGGTGATGTCAAAATGAGGGGTGGTGTACAAAAAGTCATCAGCGATTGGATCATCTCCAACCAATCAGAGTATCAAAGCCAATGATACATTTTCAAGCCGCCACTTCACCCATGTGTGTTCTGGCTCTGGCCCAACTCATCAGTTTCCGGGACCGGTCAGAAGAGCTTGAATGTTTTTCCGTTCTAGAAATCATCGGGGAGGTACTCACGATTCAGACTCATTGCGGAGACTAAACTAACGTCTGTGGGTGTGGTGTAGCGTTTGGCCGGAGCAAGAAGTCTGGGTAGCCAGGCAAACTTAATCAAGGTTTGTAAAAAAATATATATTAAAAAATATCTAATAATATATCTGTTTGGGATTCTTGCAGTCATTTTTCAGTGTGCAAAGTATTTATAACTATGTACCGGTCCCCCGACCATCCGCTCAAGGATAAATTGGCCCACGGCTGAAATTAATTGGCGACCCCTAGTTTATTACTAGTCAGTATAGGATGGGGTTATAACAATGGGATGCTGTTCACACACTAATAAGGTCAGGGATACGGGCTGGGCCTCTGTACTGTACAGTATATACAGTGCCTTCAGAAAGTATACAACTTTGTCTTACTCCACATTTGTTGTGTTACAGCCTGAATGAAAAATGTATTAAATATACATGTTTCCTAACCCTTATCTTCACACAAACCCCACAATCACAAAGTGAAAACTGAGGAACATTCATTGTCTTTTTGGTAAGCAACTCCAGTGTAGATTAGGGCTTGTGATTTAGGTTATTGTCCTGGTGAAAGGTGAATTAATCTCCCAGTGTCTAGCAGAAAGCACACTGAACCAAGTTTTCTTCTAGGATTTTGCCTGTGCTTAGCCCCATTCTGTTAATTTTGTACCCTGACAAACTCACCAGTCCTCAACGATTACAAGCATACTCGTAAAATTATGCAGCCACCACTATGCTTGAAAATATGGAGAGCGGTACTCAGTAATGTGTTGTATTTTTTGCAGTATTACTTTAGTGTCTTGTTGCAAGCAGGATGGATGTTTTGGAATAATCATAAACACTGTTCCCTGATCAGTTTGACGCAACCTCTTAAGGATCTGACCCTTTTTTACATTTTTATTTCTAACTGCCTGTTGCAAGGATATGCATATTCTTGATACCATTTGAAAGGAAACACTCTGAAGTGGGTGGAAATGCGAAATTAATGTAGGAGAATATAACACATTAGATCTAGTAAAAGACAATACAAACAAAAAAACGTGTTTTCAAAAAAAGAAAATGTAATCTTTGAAATACAAGAGAAAGGCCATAATATTGCAGTTCAGGCGCAATTCATATTTTTGCCACTAGATGGAAGGAGTGTGTGTGCAAAGTTTCAGGTTGATCCAGTGAAGCATTGCAATACTGGACAGTATTTTAAATCAAGTCTGCCCAAATGTGCCGAATTGGTCAATTGATACATTTTCAAACACATAACTATGGAGAACATACAAAAATTATATGGTAATAAAACATTTAAGTTTACACACTGCCAGGAATGTCATACATGATGGATCATTATCTTATATACTAACGTTCACACATCTAGATGGCCGGGCGGGGTGGGTGTGGAGCCAGAGACAGCAGTGGTTCAAACTGTAGAACCCAGTTACTTACTACATTTGAATATAAAAATTGATTTTATAAAACAAAACAAAACTATGCTAAATCTTTATCTCTGGAGTCCTCAGAATTACAAATCAGAGCAAGATTACTGAATGTAAGTACATTATTTACCTTCAGAAGTGAATGTATCAAACCAGTTGCAGTGATAACAGTTTTTTGCTGTTGTGCACTCTCCTCAAACAATAGCATGGTATTTTTTTCACTGTAATAGCAACTGTAAATTGGACAGTGCAGTTAGATTAACAAGAATTGACGCTTTCTGCCCATATAAGACATGTATGTCTATTCCCTGGGAAATGTTCTTGTTCTTTCCAACGTCATGCTAATCACATTAGCGGACGTTAACTCAACCGTCCCAGTATAGGGACACCGATCTCGTAGAGATTTTAAATGTACAATATGTAACTTTTTGCGCAACCTGACCAAATTCACATAGAAATGTGAGTTATAGATATGTAATTTTCATTGAAAGTAAGTCTAAGAAGTGGTAGATGCGTTTTATCCCTTCTGCTCTTAAGTTTTGTTTTTGCGGCTTTTACTTTCGGTTGTGTACACCAGCTTCAAACAGCTGAAAACACAATATTTTTGGTTATGGAAAAGACATTTCACAGCAGTTTAGATGGTACAATGATTCTCGTCACATAACCTGTGACCACATATAAACCCTGGTCTCAGATCAGGGTGGAGATAGAACAACTAAAATGTCTTCCAGACCTGGGTTCAATTAGTATTTGAAAATCCTTCAAATACTTTTGAGTGTTTTCTCTAGCCTGCTTGGAGTGCCAGATGGGCAGGGTTTGCAGTTTTGGGACTATTCTATTGTTTCTATTTCACCAAGCAGGCTCAATCAAGCCCAGATAAAGTAGCTGATATGATTTTGAATAGTATTTAAACCAAAGTGTGATGTCAGATGAGGTTGGGTAGCTAAGATGTCTTCAGGTCTATTGAGTTCTCTGAGCCGAGACAGAACTTTAAATAACCTCAGATCAACACTATCGATCCACGAAGGAATTTGAGCCTTTGCACACACGCACACACAGGATTGATGAGGCGCAAGGAGAGATTGGGCCAGGCTCAACTGTTTTCCCTGTAATCCCTGTTTATCTAGACCAGTCCACACTGCTCCCACTACATTCACACACACCGCACGATCTATAACACTGGAACTGATACTGCTGCAGAGGGTGTGTGTGTGTGTGTGTGTGTGTGTGTGTGTGAGTGAGTGATGGTGATGGTTAAATAGGGGAGAACCAGGAAAGAAGATCTGCAGTACTGAAATGTAATGTAGACACACATCATCACAGTAGAAACACATACTTGCAGTAGAAACAGACATTAACACGAGCCACCTCCTCCCAGTCTGTGTCATCTGACAGAGAAAGCAGCACTCTGTACCTACAGCACATCATCTATTATTCACTCGACAGAGAGAGGGGCGGGGTGATATGGGGAGGGTGAGATGGAGGGTGAGGGAAAGATAAAAGGGGGAGCGGGAGAGTGAGGTGGGGGAGGAGAGAGAGATGGGAAGAGAGAGGGGGCGGGAGAGAGAGAGGTGAGAGAGGGGAAGCGAGAGAGATGGAAGTGAGGGGAGACAGAGAGGGGAAGAGAGAGAGGGGAAGAGAGAAGGGGTGGGAGAGAGAGAGGGAAGAGAGGGAAAGGGAGAGAGATAGAGGGGATGGTGTGAGAGAGAGAAAGAGGGAGAGGGGAAGGGAGGAAAGAGAGAGATACTGCAGCAGTAGGGTGGGGACAGAGCTGAGCATATTCCCACAGTGGACATAGAAAACAGTAAATGGCAGCAAAATAATGCTGAGTGTGTGTTGTTGAATGTGTGTAATGACACGTTTTCTAGGTATAACCATATTGTGTCAAGTGTGTGTGTGTGTGTGTGTGTGTGTGTGTGTGTGTGTGTGTGTGTGTGTGAAACAGAGAGGTTTCTGGCAGTGGCATGGCAGGTGATTCACAGTGTCAGATGTGTCTGCTCAGCTCTCCCATCATGCACTGTATTCCTTCGAGGGCAGCAGATATCAGGATCAGGCTAAAACCTCCCCTCACACACACACACAGAGAGAGCTGCCAGGTTGACAGAAGGCTTGACCCCGCCCCTGCAGGTCTCTCTCCCGGCCCCTGCTCCTACACAGCATATGTTGAAGCACAGCACTGTGACCACACACAGACACAGTCACACACACATGCACACAAATACACACACACACACTGGGAGAGAGACAGAATGACAGAGAGACACACACACACACAAAGAAAATGACAGATACAGACAACTGCAGACGACAGAAATGCACACAGACACAAAAACCCAATCCTGCAGCACAGCGAACAAACCACCACAAGACAGATGAGAGAGAGTGACAGTGAGAGAGAGAGACAGACAGACAAACAAACAGTGAGAGTGACAGACAGAGCAAGAGTTACAGAAGACAAAATGTGAGAGAGGGAGGAATCAGAGAAGACAAAACAAGGAAGAGAGGAGAAAAGAGAGGGAAGGTAGCCTAAATAAGGGAAAGAAGGAGAAGAGAGGAGAGAAAAAAAGGAGAGGAAAGAGAAGGAGTGTGTCTGCCAGTCCCAGCAGATCTGTCATCTCTCATTAACCCTTTTACAACCGTGTAGGGGTTGAAAACAAGTCCCAGTGTTTCCGGTCTGGAAGCACGCTATTCACTGCACCTACAGGCCCACTCTGGTATTGCAGTTTAGTTGAAGTCATGCCCAAAATGACAATTCTCAGAGACAAATCAAATTATTATTCATTACCTTTGTACACAAAACATCCATAACACTCTTCAAGTAATTTTCTTAAAGGCAGATGTTTTTGTTTTTTAATTATCACTCACAACCAAACATTTCATATTCATCCACTGTCTGCTTCAGTGCACACTGAGTGCTAGTAACCGGCTCTCTAAATCCAGATGTTTTCGGAAAGTATTTCGGGAGTTTCTTCTATTCTTCTCTGCAGATCATCTCAAGCTCTGTCAGGTTGGATGGGGAGCGTCACCGCACAGCTATTTTCAGGTCTCTCCAGATCTGTTCAAGTCTTGGCTGTGTGCGTAGGGTCGTTGTCCTGTTGGAAGGTGAGCCTTTGGAGGGCTCTGGAGCAGGTTTTCATCAAGGATCTCTCTGTACTTTGCTCCGTTCATCTTTGCCTCGATCCTGACTGGTCTCCCAGTCCCTGCCTCTGAAAAACATCCCCACAGAATGATGCTGCCACATGCTTCTCAGTAGGGATGGTGCCAGGTTTCCTCCAGACGTGACGCTTGGCATTCAGGCCAAAGAGTTTAATCTTGGTTTCATCAGAACAGAGAATCTTGTTTCTCATGGTCTGAGAGTCTCATGGCCTGAAACTCCAAGTGGGCTGTCATGTGCCTTTTACTGAGGAGTGGCTTCCATCTGGCCACTCTACGATAAAGTTGGAGTGCTGCAGAAATGATTCCTCCATCTTCACAGAGGAACTCTGTCAGAGTGACCATCGGGTTCTTGGTCACCTCCCTGACCAAGGCCCTTATCCCTGATTGCTCAGTTTGGCTGGGCAGCCAGCTCTAGGAAGGGTCTTGGTGGTTGCAAACTTCTTCCATTTAAGCATGATGGAGGCCACTGTGTTATTGGGGACCTTCAATGGCGCAGAAATGTTTTGGTACCCTTCCCCAGACCTGTGCCTTGACACAATCCTGTCTCGGAGCTATACGGACAATTCCTTCGACCTCATGGTTTGGTTTTTACTCTGACATGCACTGCCAACTGTTTATTTTATTTTTTTACCTTTATTTAACTAGGTAAGTCAGTTAAGAACAAATTCTTATTTTCAATGACGGCCTATGAACAGTGGGTTAACTGCCTGTTCAGGGGCAGAACGACAGATTTGTACCTTGTCAGCTCGGGGATTTGAACTTGCAACCTTCCAGTTAGTAGTCCAACTAGGCTACCCTGCCGTCCCGACCAATCAAGTTGTAGAAATATCTCAAGGATGGTCAATGGAAACAGGATGCACCTGAGCTCAATTTCGAATCTCATAGCAAATAGTCTGAATACTTATGTAGGTATTCATTTTTTTTATTTTATAAATTTGCAAAACAATTCAAAAAACCTGCTTTCGCTTTATCATTATGGGGTATTGTGTGTAGATTGCTGAGGATTTTCTGCTTAAATGTAATCCATTTTAGCATAAGGCTGTAACTAAACAAAATGTGGAAAAAGTCGTAGTTGAGGTAATACAGTATGAACATGTGGGTAGGGATAGGGGTAAATAGTAACACAATAAATACAATAACGAGGTTATATACAAGAAGCACCAATCCCGAGTCAATGTGCAGGGGTACGAGTTTAGGAGATCTTAGACATTTTGTTCTATGAGATAATCTTCATCAGCTTTTGTGAATTTTGAAGAATTTATATCAACAAAATAAGCACATAAAGCCTTTATAATTCATAAAAGTTAACTGCCTGATATTACATCATAGAACAAAATGTATAAGGCTTTTAGGACTACAAACTGGCGAGCTCTATAGTGGAGAAAATTTGTTTTGCGGAAACATGCACCTGAATGACTCCATTCTATGCGCAACAAAACCGTAAGATCGTATTTTATCATTTAGCTAGTCATGTTGGCAATAGAACAAGGTTTCAAAAGATGCCCACCTGACCCAGATTGAGATTTATAATGGCCTGTCTTTGAATTGCGTAAACAACAACTGTAATTGTGTGATGGTGGGGATGCAAGACTGTCTTCCAAACAAAAAACCACAAGCGTGCTTGCCTCAACGGCACAGCTAGGAGAGCCACAAAAAAAAGCACCTAAAAGTTGAAAGCTCTTTGCCTGACGACTCACCCTGAATTTCATTCCGCTGCTCTATAGATCACTGAATACATTCAATCTGTAACTGCCATCCTCGTTCGTGTGACTTCAAAATAAGGGACGTTGTACAAAAACAAATTAATCAGCGATCGCATATAAAATCAACAGTGTGCTGTTTTTGGATTCAGGCTTGTGTCAAGTGAACTGTTGTGTCCTCACCTTCAGCCTGAAAATGTCCCCATAATCTCCAAAGAGATGTAACTGCTACCAGATTTTTAAATTGCTACTGTCATGATGTTGCCCTCTTTGAGTACATCGAGCACCATCCCCCGCTCTCTGCTTCTACAACCAGACTGCTGTGGGCAGAGTGAGGTCGTAAATTCCTAAGGAAGACCCTGCCTCATGGACACACAGTTATAGAGAGTAGTTTTGATGGAGACAAAGGAAATCCTTCCACCTCACAGAACTTGAGGTATGAACAAATTTCATGTTCCAGAGAAAGTGTAAAAGATCGGTGAAGAATCCAGCTACGAACTGGTGCGTTTGGAACAACTTGGGAAGCTCAAGAGAGACGGTGTGGCCACATTACCATAACGCTGTTTATATGATAGCCTCAGATATGAGGTTTACATCTAATGGTTGTATAAGATGAATGAGGGAGGATGATACTGTTTGAATAATGGTGTAATATGATTGTGGACTGTTTAATGAAGAAAAATACAATTCCCTTTTGATTTGAACTAAATCAGAGGACCGCCCCTGAGCCCAGTTAGGGCCAGACATCCTGGGACAGCCCTCTTCTGCCACTCTGAATAAAACCGCACATTGAGAAATTATCAGTAGACCATGTTTTTCTCCATTAGGGGAGGACTATAAGGTTGAGACCATGTTTTTCTCCAGTAGGAGAGGGACTGAAGGTTGTAGACCATTGCTGATTTTTTTAACCATACCACGTGGTTAAAACTCTTAGACTATCGATACCGACAGAATAAGTCTTTGATACTAATTACTAGTCTGCAGCTAGGAATTCGGCATCGTTGAACGAGAAGAACGACAACCACCGAAACACCCATTCTATAACGAATGTGACTCTGAACAATCCCCTCTAACCACAACCGAGAGAGGGAGAGAAACGGACAATTCTGCAAAAGAAATGAACTTTTCATCAGCGATCAAGAAGACACACTGAGCATAAATATATATATTGATTGCAATTGTTCCCGAATGAGTGAGTGTTCATGTGTAAGGGATTAGCATTTTAATTGTTATAATTAACTCTGTAGGGAGTTCTTAGTCGACCCACCATTGCCCCTCTGTCTAACAAGCTGCCATGCCGGTTCAGCCCACTAGGGCACATTCTATCATTTCATGTAACCATATTTACTGTTTGTTTATGCATTTCTGCGAATTACTTAGATAGTAATAAATAAATTATTTAAGACAATTGATGTATGGATGACTCATAGTCAAGACCGGATTCGTGCAGATAACCAACAATTTACGACGTTTGGAATGAGACTAACGTGAGGTAAAATAAATAAATCATTAATCAGAAGACTATTGATCAGATATGAAAATATCTGAAAGGTTATATTGGGAAATTATAATTTTGTAATCCGAATACTTTCCTTGGTGCCCCCTATTTCCTAGTTAATTACAGTTACACGATGAATTACTTTGATCGCGTTATACTAATTACAGGGAATCTTTGATAAAACTATGTCTTCAATTTAATGATAGTAAAGACACAACACTACCATGCTTATCACATTCCTTCTGAAAGAAACATTTCAATTTAGCACTATACATATAGGCCAATTCCCACAAATGTAAAGGGTTAAGGGTGATGGATGGCGTGTGTGCGGTGTGTGAGAGTGTGTGTGTGTTTGTGAGATTCAGTCTCCGTGTCAACTACGTCACAGCGGACACCGAAGATGGATGAATGAGGGAAGGCTAAAATAAAGAAGCTTGGATCAGCTACCTCTGCTACTGCTGACAGTACGACACACACACACGCGGCTGATTAATACCGCTCTGTCAAACACACAGCTCTACACTGTCACTGCTGAACCTGCATTCTGCTCAGTGCTCTCAGAAAAACTGACCCTGAATCAGTTACTCCTCTTACACAGAACACAGAGAGTTCTTCACCCAGGTCCTTATCTTATCTACACCACTCTCTTAGTTCTTACAGTGTAGGGTGAAGTTGCCCCTAGATGCTGATCTCGGGTCAGTTTAGCATTTTTCCCACTAATGGTTTAGGTTAAGTTTGTGTGTGTCTGTGTGGAGTCAATCATGGAAAACAAACAACAGACAAAACCACCATAGTGTCTGGCTGCCCCCCAGGACTTGACCCTCACTTTATTTTCATCGCTGTATTTGTCAGTCCTCTTCCTGTTCCAGGATTGATGTGTAGAAATCCTGTATATGTTTGAATAACTAAGACGGACTCTGCCAGAATGCCATATATACTTCTATTCTACACCAGTTAGCCTGAGGGAGTTGAAAGTCCATGTTGCCCAGCAACAGCCCCAAAACATCACTGCTCTAGAGGAGATCTGCATGGAGGAATGGCCCAAAATACCAGCAACAGTGTGTGAAAACCTTGTGAAGACTTACAGAAAACGTTTGACCTCTGTCATTGCCAACAAAGGGTATATAACAAAGTATTGAGATACACTTTTGTTATTGACCAAATACTTATTTTCCACCATAATTTGCAAATACATTCATTAAAAATCCTACAATGTTATTTTCAGGATTTTTTTCTTCTCATTTTGTCTGTCATAGTTGAAGTGTACCTATGATGAAAATTACAGGCCTCTCTCATCTTTTTAAGTGGGAGAACTTGCACAATTGGTGGCTGACTAAATACTTTTTTTGCCCCACTGTACCTGCTGGAATGTGTGCTACGGCTGGGTGTTGTTATCGTGACCAGTGAACTGAGATAAGGCGGAGCTTTACCTAGCATAGACTTATAGATGACCGAGATAGAGCCAGTGGGTCTGGCGACGAATATGTAGCGAGGGCCAGTCGACTAGAGCATACAGGTCGCAGTGGTGGGTGGTATAAGGTGATTTGGTGACAAAACGGATGGCACTGTGATAGACTGCATCCAGTTTGCTGAGTAGAGTGTTGGAAGCTATTTTGTAGATGACATCGGGGAAGTCGAGGATCGGTAGGATAGTCATTTTACTAGGGTAAGTTTGGCGGCGTGAGTGAAGGAGGCTTTGTTGCGAAATAGAAAGCCAATTCTAGATTTGATTTTGGATTGGAGATGGTTAATATGAGTCTGGAAGGAGAGTTTACAGTCTAGCCAGACACCTATGGTATTTATAGCAGTCCACATATTCTAGGTCGGAACCATCCAGGGTGCGGGCAGCGAGCGGTTCAAAAGCATGCATTTGGTTTTACTAGCGTTTAAGAGCAGTTGGAGGCCACGGAAAGAGTGTTGTATGGCATTGAAGCTCGTTTGGAACTTAGTGAGCACAGTGTTCAAGGAAGGGCCAGAAGTATACAGAATGGTGGCGTCTGCGTAGAGGTGGATCAGGGAATCGCCCGCAGCAAGAGCGACATCATTGATATATACAGAGAAAAGAGTCGGCCCGAGATTTGAACCCTGTGGTACCCCCATAGAGGCTGCCAGAGGTCCGGACAACATGCCCTCCGATTTGACACACTGAACTGTGCCTGCAAAGTAGTCCAACACAAAATGGACAAAAAGAGTCGAACCAGCTCACTTGCTTTTACACTATAATTTGACTATCAAATGTTTAATGTTATTTTTGAAAAACATTTTAAAAGGAACAGTTTCACCATATTAAAAGGAGACTTCAGTTCACGTAACAGGTTTGACCTTAAAATGAGGGACAGACATAATATAATAATAATAATAATAATAATAATAATAATAATAATATATGCCATTTAGCTGACGCTTTTATCCAAAGCGACTTACAGTCATGTGTGCATACATTCTACGTATGGGTGGTCCCGGGAATCGAACCCACTACCCTGGCGTTACAAGCGCCATGCTCTACCAACTGAGCCACAGAAGGACCACCATAAACGAATCATTAATCACATTAAATAAATAATAATCTCCTTAATGACTTTGTCAAGCAACTAAATAACTAGGGCTTTACAACGATGGTGAAAATGTGGAGAAAGTCAAAGAGGGTGCACAGAGGACATGTCAACTTGCAGAATTTTGGCACTTCACCAAGTCTTTATTCATTTAATAAAATGATGTGGTCTTTATTAAACATCAGCCCTTTTTTCAATTTTCGCCTAAAATGACATACCCAAATCTAACTGTCTGTAGCTCATGCCCTGAAGCAAGGATATGCATATTCTTGGTACCATTTGAAAGGAAACACTTTGAAGATTATGGAAATGTGAAAGGAATGCAGTAGAATATAAAACAATAGATCTGGTAAAAGATAATACAAAGAAAAAAACTGTTCTTTTTTTTTTTTTGTACCATCATCTTTGAAATGCAAGAGAAAGGCCATAATGTCTTATTCCAGCACAGGTGCAATTTACATTTTGGCCACTAGATGGCATCAGTGTATGTGCAACGGTTTAAACTGATCCAATGAAACATTGCATTTGTGTTCAACATTTTGTATCAAGACTGCCCAAATGTGCCTAATTTGTATATTAAAACTTTTTCGGGATCGGTGTCCCTTCCACGGGACGGTTGAGCTTACGTAGGCTAATGCGATTAGCATGAGGTTGTCAATAACAAGAACATTTCCCAGTACATAGACATATCTGATATTGGCAGAAAGCTTAAATTCTTGTTAATCTCATTTACAGTAGCTATTACAGTGAAAGAATACCATTCTATTGTTTGAGAGTGCACAATTTTGAACATGAAAAGTTATTAAAGGGCACTTCATTTAAAGGGGCAAGCAGCACATAAATAAATTGGTACATACATTTTTGAACTTATAAATTAATTATATGTACCCATTGATTCTTGAAGAATATAGCTTATTGTATGCCTCATGAGCTTAGTTTGACTGTTGGACTCCATCAGAACCCAAATATAAGCTTGTTCTACACCAATGTTTTTAAACAAGGTAAATGTAGAAGAACACTGTATTGCGGGTGGGGTGGGTGGGGGTTATATCCTTCCTGTTTGGCCCTGTCCGGGGGTGTCCTCGGATGGGGCCACAGTGTCTCCTGACCCCTCCTGTCTCAGCCTCCAGTATTTATGCTGCAGTAGTTTATGTGTCGGGGGGATAGGGTCAGTTTGTTATATTCTGGAGTACTTCTCCTGTCCTATTCGGTGTCCTGTGTGAATCTAAGTGTGCGTTCTCTAATTCTCTCCTTCTCTCTTTCTTTCTCTCTCTCGGAGGACTTGAGCCCTAGGACCATGCCCCAGGACTACCTGACATGATGACTCCTTGCTGTCCCCAGTCCACCTGGCCGTGCTGCTGCTCCAGTTTCAACTGACCTGAGCCCTATGACCATGCCCCAGGACTACCTGACATGATGACTCCTTGCTGTCCCCAATCCACCTGATCGTGCTGCTGCTCCAGTTTCAACCGGTCTGCCTTATTTTTATTCGACCATGCTGGTCATTTATGAACATTTGAACATCTTGGCCATGTTCTGTTATAATCTCCACCCGGCACAGCCAGAAGAGGACTGGCCACCCCACATAGCCTGGTTCCTCTCTAGGTTTCTTCCTAGATTTTGGCCTTTCTAGGGAGTTTTTCCTAGCCACCGTGCTTCTACAACTGCATTGCTTGCTGTTTGGGGTTTTAGGCTGGGTTTCTGTACAGCACTTTGAGATATCAGCTGATGTACGAAGGGCTATATAAATACATTTGATTTGATTTGATTTGATTGCCTCTTTACTGGAATAGTGTCTTTGTTATTTTTTTCAACTGCTGATAGGCCCTTTAATATAACAGCCTTGTACAAATGCAATATTGGTGCACAATTTCTCCTTAAAATATCAAAGGGACGCAAAATGTGCCCTTTTCGTGGAATGACCCAGACATCCTTGAACTGCCTCAAACTTCAAGTCTGAAGACACACACACGCTCGCACACACAACTGTCTATCTTTTTAAAGTCTCCTCAAACTGTAATTCTGAAAGTGTTATGACAACACACCCTTCAAATCATCCCCCGTCAGCAAAAAGAGCAACAACGAGATAACGCAGCAAAGCTCAATCATCACACAGGGGCAGCACGTTGAAGTGACAACCACTGCACTGTTCTTACCGAGACACCCTGCAGCTCAATGTAAGAGGCTCTCTGACAGGCAGACCGACAGACCGAAAGAGAAACAGAAAGGCAGACAGAGAGACAGATATCACTACTCTCTGTAGCCCATCAGTCAACACTACTTTCTCTAAGGCCACATCACATCTCAGCTTCTACTGTCTGAAGTCAGGTCACATGGTCAGTAAATACCCTTGTTTCAATTCGAGACTTGTTCATGACAAAACGATTGAAACTAGTTCTAGCTATAACTAGGATCCAGAAAAAAAATAACTCTTGGCCCTAATTTCTATAAATAAGACGATGCATGTATAAACATACGGCGTATGTGATACTGCAAAACGTTTAGACCATATCCCAGTAGGCTGTTGTATAGACTACCAACTCTGTTTATTCTCCGCAGGCCACAAGCAACCAAAACAACACAAATATTTAAATGTTAAACAATCCCCTGGTTAACACTACTAGCCGGTGTTTTGGCATGGTCAGCTCATATGAGGCTGACAAGGCAATAAGGAAACAAAAACATGGACTCATTTCCAAGGGTGTCCATTCAGGGGGAGGAGACAATATGAAAACTATGAGTGGTCTGTATGAGTGGCCCATTCAGAATCAATGAGCCTGGGAAAGGGAGTGTGTGTGTGTGTGTGTGTGTTTGTGAGAAGGTGTTTATAAGCAGGTGTGTATGCTTATTTAAACAGGTGTGTGTTTATATGAACAACAGTGTGTGTGATGTTTTGTGTGTGTGACAAGAGCGTGTGTCAGCTATATTTTATTCATGTTTTATGTTTGATTCAATTAGCTTGGGAACAATATGCTGTCCTTAATGGGTGTGGTTTAGCTCTGCCTGCCTGCCTGCCTGTCTCTGTCTGTCTGTGTCTATGGATGGCACACTGACCACGAAGCGCTATGCTAGCACAGTGCTTGTGAATTAGAATGGTAATAATATGGGAACCGGCTCATACACAGAGTTGTGCTAATGAGATACAGGCTAATGCTAGGTGGGTAAAATAGCAGAAGTGGTGGAGGAATACAGGATTCTGAGATATAGATGCTAGGTAAATATAGATGCTCGGTAAAGCCCCAGCTCACTGGTCACCAAAGCAGCACCCACCCGTAGCACACGCTCCAGCAGGTATATTTCACTGGTCACCGGCAAAGCCAATTCCTCTTTGGCCGCCTTTCTTTCCAGTTCTCTGCAGCCAATGACTGGAACGAAGTGCAAAAATCACTGAAGCTGGAGACTCACTAACTTTAAGCACCAGCTGTCAGAGCAGCTCAAACATCACTGCACCTGTACATAGCCCATCTGTAAATAGCCTATCCAACTACCTCATCCCCATAGTGTTATTTATATTTTTTGCTCCTTTGCACCCCCGTATCTCAACTTACACATTCATCTTCTGCACATCTATCATGACAGTGTTTAATTGCTAAATTGTAATTATTTCCACATGGCCTATTTATTGCCTTATATCTCCCTCTTGGCCAGGTCACAGTTGTAAATGAGAACTTGTTCTCAACTGGCCTAACTGGTTAAATAAAGGTTAAATAAAAAAATATACACCACATGGGTCTGGCAGCTACCGCTGTGTGCGCAGTGTGTGTGTAGTGTGTGTGTGCAGTAGAGGTCGGCCGATTAATTAGGGCAGATTTCAAGTTTTCATAACAATCGGTAATTGGCCTTTTTTGGCGCCGATTATGTCCGATTACATTGCAATCCACGTGGAGACTGCGTGGCAGGCTGACCACCTGTTACGCGAGTGCAGGAGCCAAGCTAAGTTGCTAGCTAGCATTAAACTTTATTTTTTATTTTTAACAATCTTAACATAATCACTAGTTAACTACACATGGTTGATGATATTACTAGTTTAACTAGCTTGTCCTGCGTTGCATATAATCAATGTGATGCCTAATTTATTATCGAATCACAGCCTACTTCAACCTCGCAAAAACAAAACACACAACCGTTGCACAAATGTACCTAACCATAAACATCAATGCCTTTCTTAAAATCAATACACAGAAGTATATTTTTTGAAACCTGCATATTTAGTTCAAATAAATGCATGTTAGCAGGCAATATTAACTAGATAAATTGTCACTTCTCTTTGCGTTCAGTACAAGCAGAGTCAGGATATAAGCAGCAGTTTGGGCCGCCTGGCTCGTTGCGAACTTTGTAAAGACCATTTCTTCCTAACAAAGACCGTAATTAATTTGCCAGAATTTTACATAATTATGACATAACATTGAAGGTTGTGCAATGTAACCTCAATATGTAGACTTAGGGTTGCCACACGTTCGATAAAATACGGAACGGTTACGTATTTCACTGAAAGAATAAACGTTTTGTTTTCAAAATTATAGTTTCCGGATTTTACCATATTACTGACCAAAGGCTCGTATTTCTGTGTGTTAATTATACTATAATTAAGTCTATGATTTGATATTTGATAGAGCAATCTGACTGAGTGGCGGAAGGCAGCAGCAGGCTCGTAAGCATTCATTCAAACAGCACATCACTGCGTTTGCCAGCAGCTCTTAGTAATGTTTGAAGCACAGTGCTGTTTATGACTTCAAGCCTATCAAACTCCTGAGATTAGGCTGGCAATACTAAAGTGCCTATAAGAACATCCAATAGTCAAAAGGATATATGAAATACAAATGGTATAGAGAGAAATAGTCGATGTGTCATATTACCTAGAATAATGACAACCTAAAAAACTTCTTAACTGGGAATATTGACGACTCATGTTAAAAGGAACCACCAACTTTAATTTGTTCTCATGTTCTAAAATTTTTCTAAATGTTAGCTTTTTTACATATTGCACTTTTACTTTCTTCTCCAACTGTGTTTTTGCATTATTTAAACCAAATTGAACATGTTTCATTATTTATTTGAGATTAAATTGATTTTATTTATGTGGTAAAATAAAAGTGTTAATTGCTCATTCAATATTGTTGCAATTGTCATGATTAAATATGTATATACAAATCGGCCCATTAATCAGTTTCGGCTTTTTTTGGTCCTCCAATAATCGGTATTGGCGTTGAAAAATCATAGTCGGTTGACCTCTAGTGTGCAGTGTGTGCACTGCGAACAATTAATGTGTGTTAAAAAGAAAGTGAGTGTGTGTGTGTGTGTGTGTGTGTGTGTGTGTGTGTGTGTGTGTGTGTGTGTGAGCGCAGTGTGTGTGTGAAAGAGAAAGACAGATTGAGATAGTGTGCGGGTGGGTGGATGACACTGCTGTACATTGGCTTGCAAAAGTATTCACCCCTTGGTGTTTTTCTTATTTCGTTACATTACAACCTGTAATTTAAATGGATTGTAATGTATGTAATGGACATACACACAACAGTCCAAAATTGATTAAGTTAAATTTAAAAAATAACTTGTTTTAAAAAATTACAAATATTTAAAAAATGAAAAGTGGTGCGTGCATATGTATTCACCCCTTTGCTATGAAGCCCCTATATAAGATCTGGTGCAACCAATTAACTTCAAAAGTCACATAATTAGTGAAATAAAGTCCACCTGTGTGCAATCTAAGTGTCACATGATCTCAGTACATATACACCTGTTCTGAAAGGCCCCAGAGTCTGCAACACCACTAAGCAAGGGGTACCACCAAGCAAGGAGCTCTCCAAACAGGTCCGAGACAAAGTTGTGGAGAAGTACTGATCAGTGTTGGGTTATAAAAAAATATCCCAAAATTTGAACATCCCACGGAGCACCATTAAATACATTATTAAAAAGAGAGGCTTGGGCGTGTAGCTGCTGGGGGGGCGGAGCTGTTGGCTGAGGTTGGAGTAGCCAGGCGGAAGGCATGGCCAGCCTTTGAGAAATGCTTGTTGAAGTTTTCGATAATCATGGATTTATCGGTGGTGACCGTGTTACCTAGCCTCAGTGCAGTGGGCAGCTGGGAGGAGGTGCTCTTGTTCTCCATGGACTTCACAGTGTCCCAGAACTTTTTGGAGTTGGAGCTTCCTGACTGACTGCATGTATTGGTTCCTGACTTCCCTGAACAGTTGCATATCGCGGGGACTGTTCGATGCTATTGCAGTCCGCCACAGGATGTTTTTGTGCTGGTCGAGGGCAGTCAGGTCTGGAGTGAACCAAGGGCTATATCTGTTCTTAGTTCTGCATTTTTGAACGGAGCATGCTTATCTAAAATGGTGAGGAAGTTACTTTTAAAGAATGACCAGGCATCCTCAACTGACGGGATGAGGTCAATGTCCTTCCAGGATACCCGGGCAAGGTCGATTAGAAAGGCCTGCTCACAGAAGTGTTTTAGGGAGTGTTTGACAGTGATGAGGGGTGGTCGTTTGACTGCGGCTCCGTAGCGGATACAGGCAATGAGGCAGTGATCGCTGAGATCCTGGTTGAAGCGGAGGTGTATTTGGAGGGCCAGTTGGTCAGGATGACGTCTATGAGGGTGCCCTTGTTTACAGATTTAGGGTTGTACCTGGTGGGTTCCTTGATGATTTGTGTGAGATTGAGGGCATCTAGCTTAGATTGTAGGACTGCCGGGGTGTTAAGCATATCCCAGTTTAGGTCACCTAACAGAACAAACTCTGAAGCTAGATGGGGGGCAATCAATTCACAAATGGTGTCCAGGGCACAGCTGGGTGCTGAGGGGGGTCGGTAGCAGGCGGCAACAATGAGAGACTTATTTCTGGAGAGAGTAACTTTCAAGATTGGTAGTTAGAACTGTTTGGGTATGGACCTGGAAAGTATGACATTACTTTGCAGGCTATCTCTGCAGTAGACTGCAACTCCTCCCCCTTTGGCAGTTCTATCTTGACGGAAGATGTTATAGTTGGGTATGGAAATCTCAGAATTTTTGGTGGCCTTCCTGAGCCAGGATTCAGACACGGCAAGGACATCAGGGTTAGCAGAGTGTGCTAAAGCAGTTAGTAAAACAAACTGAGGGAGGAGGCTTCTGATGTTGACATGCATGAAACCAAGGCTTTTTCGATCACAGAAGTCAACAAATGAGGGTGCCTGGGGACATGCAGGGCCTGGGTTTACCTCCACATCACCCGCGGAACAGAGGAGGAGTAGTATGAGGGTAAAGGCTATCAAAACTGGTCGCCTAGAGCGTTGGGGACAGAGAATGAAAGGAGCAGATTTCTGGGCATGGTAGAATATATTCAGGGCATAATGCGCAGACAGGGGTATGGTGGGGTGCGGGTACAGTGGAGGTAAGCCCAGGCACTGGGTGATGATGAGAGAGGTTGTATCTCTGGGCATGCTGGTTGTAATGGGTGAGGTCACCGCATGTGTGGGAGGTGGGAAAAAGGAGGTATCAGGGGTATGAAGAGTGGATTTAGGGGCTCCAATGTAAACTAAAACAATGATAACTAACCTGAACAACAGTATACAAGGCATATTGACATTTGAGAGAGACATACAGTTATCACAGGTGTTGAATTGGGAGAGCTTGCTAAAACAGTAGCTAAAACAGTAGGTGAGACAACAACAGCTAATCAGCTAGCACAACAACAGCAGGTAAAATGGCGTAGGCTAGGCAGGGGGGGTCGGATTAACTACACATAGAGCCTGAGTGCGGCTGGGGCCGACAGATAAAACATAAACAAGCAGAATGGAGTACCGTGATTAATGGACAGTCTAGCACGCATCAGCTATGTAGCCAAGTGATCAGTGTCCAGGGGGGCAGCGGTGGATGGGGCAGGGAAGCTGGACTGGCGAGTGTTATCCAGGTTAAAAACAGTTAGCAGTGGCTAACAATGACTAAATAGCTTGTAGCTAGTTAGCTTCTGGAGGTTCTTGAGTGTGTTCTAAAAATTAAAAATAATGGCGATTCCGTATCACATTGGGCGAGGCAGGTTACCGGAAGGTATAAACAAATTAAAAATCGAAAAGGGAAAGTAAATGGGTCCAGTGAGTGTTTGGGACGCGGCGATTCAGACGGTTAGCAGGCCTGTGCTAACAAGCTAACAGTTAGTAGGCCAGGGCTAAACAAGGTAGCAGTTAGCGGACCGGGGCTAAACCAGCTAGCAGGCCGAATTAGCAAGCAAGGACGTCGCGATGGGGTGAGTCTGTTTATTCCTCTTCATGCAGTGACATCGATAGACCGGTCGAGGGTCCGGATATTGTAGCCCAGGAGTATGCTTCGGTGGTAGCACAGGAGCTCTGGCCGGGCTAGCTTCAAGCTAAGTCGGTGGAAACGCTAGCCAGGAGTAATCATCCGGGGTTGCAGTTAGCTAGATAGCTAGTTGTGAAGAATCCAGCTGAAAATGTTCAGTTTCCGGTGGGAATCCGAGGATAAAAAATAATAGGTCTGTTATGCTCTGGTTAGAGTCGCGTTGTTCGAACTGGCGAGAGCTTTCCGAGCTAAAGGTTAGCTGATGACCGGTTAGCTGAAGACCGCTAGCAATGGTTTGCTGACTGATAGCTAGCTGGTAGTTAGCTGGCTAGCTTCAGTTGAGGGGTTTCGGATCCAAAGTAGATATAAGTACTTTAGAAGAAAATAGCTACATTGGGTGAGGCGGGTTGCAGGAGAGTATTTAGAAGTTGAGGTTTAACAAAATGTTTTAAAAGATATGCGAAGAAAAATATGTTTAAAAAATATAAAAAACGATATATACAAGGGACACGACAAGACGTTCGACTGCTACGCCATCTTGCGGAAGAGTGTCCAGAAAAAAGTCATTGCTTAAAGAAAAAGATAAGCAAACACGTTTGGTGTTTGCCAAAAGGCATGTGGGAGACTCCCCAAACATATGGAAGAAGGTACTCTGGTCATTTGAGACTAAAATTGAGCTTTTTGGCCATCAAGGGAAACACTATGTCTGGCGCACACCCAACACCTTTCATCATCCCGAGAACATCATCCCCATAGTGAAGCATGGTGGTGACAGCATCATGCTGTGGGGATGTTTTTCCATCGGCAGGGTCTGGGAGACTGGTCAGAATTGAAGGAATGATGGATGGCGTTAAATACAGGGAAATTCTTGAGGGAAACCTGTTTCAGTCTTCCAGAGATTTGAGACTGGGATGGAGGTTCACCTTCCAGCAGGACAATGACCCTAAGCAAACTGCTAAAGCAACACTTGAGTGGTTTAAGGGGAAACATTTAAATGTCTTGGAATGGCCTAGTCAAAGCCCAGACCTCAATCCAATTGAGAATCTGTGGTATGACAAAGATTTCTGTACACAAGCGGAACCCATCCAACTTGAAGGAGCTGGAGCAGTTTTGCCTTGAAAAATGGGCAAAAATCCCAGTGGCTAGATGTGCCAAGCTTATAGAGACATACCCAAGAGACTTGCAGCTGTAATTGCTGCAAAAGGTGTCTCTACAAAATATTGACGTTGGGAGGGGGTGAATAGTTATGCACGCTCAAGTTTTCTGTTTTTTTTTTGTCTTATTTCTTGTTTGTTTCACAATAAAAACATATTTTGCATATTCAAAGTGGTAGGTATGTTGTGTAAATCAAATGATACAAACCCCCCAAAATCTATTTAAATTCCAGGTTGTAAGGCAACAAAATAGGAAAAATACCAAGGAGGGTGACTACTTTCGCAAGTCACTGTAGATCTAAGCAACTCAACACAAATGAGCCTGTGCTGAGGCACCATCTTCCCCTTCTTCAAGAGCACCCTCCTCACCAACATACACACACATTGTGTCTGAGATGCTTCTATGTATGCAGTTTCTTCTTTGAGACTCCCTAGAGGGGGTGAGACTCATGACAGTGCTCTAAGAGGAGGAGGTTGGGGAGTGACAGTGAGGAGAAAAGATGGGTTGGGGGAAGAGAAAGAGAGAGAGAGAGAGAGAGAGAGAGAGAGAGAGAGAGAGAGAGAGAGAGAGAGAGAGAAGAGAGAGAGAAGAGAGAGAGAAGAGAGAGAGAGAGAGAGAGAGAGAGAGAGAGAGAGAGAGAGAGGTTAGGGAGTGACAGTGAGGAGAAAGGATGGGTAGAGGGAGAAAGAGAGAATGGTCCCAGTGGACCCCCATGTTAAACAGATGGGGATTGCTGTGCGGGTGTGCAGTGATTTAATCACACTGCACCAATTTAATGAGTCATCACAGGAGAAAAGCACACAGGCACACACACACACCTTCCCCAAACACACACAACCCCAACTCAATCCTACATCAAATGGCTCCCTAACAGTGATCCAATACTGGGTTCCCTCACAGTGATCCCATACTGAATGGACTACCACCCTGCACCTTATTCATTTGTAGTCTATGTCCCTGACTGCTGCTCCTAGCACAGTGCAAGACTACTTACTGCCTTTTTAAAATTACACAGTCATGAATGAGGTCCCCTGTGCTGCTCTCATCTCTAACCCACACCCATATACACAGGCTGAGAGGCAGAGAAAGAGAGAGTGTGTGTGTGTGTGCACGCTCAAGCACGTGCGTGAGGGTGTTTAAATCGTATTCAAGTGTGTGTGAACATCATCATAAACATAAAAGGACCGGAAATGAACCTGATTCAAAGCTTTGGCAGACAAACTCAGAAGAGAGAGAATGGAGGGAGAGACAGAAGGAGAAAGAGAGGGGGAGAGAAAGATAGTGATGGAGAGACTGAAAGAGAGAGAGAGAGAAAGAAAGAAAATGCTGCAGAGAAGAGAGGCCCGAAAATCTAAATGCTTTTTGGGCCCCGCCGTTTCAAACCAGCCAAACAAGAGAAAAAAGGAAGAGAGAGGGGGAAAAAGGAGAGAGGAAGCTTGATCTCATTTGCATTCTTTGGTTTCACTGTCAAGGGCATCCATGTCAGTGTGTGTGTATGTGCCAACTGCTTTTGGGTGTGTGTCTCTGTGGGGGGTGGGGGGGAAGACACAGAGAACGAAAGAGAGAGAGAGAGAGATAGAGGGTATGTGTGAGCCGTCTGCTTCTGTGTGCGTGAGATGAGAGACTGGGACATGCTGCACATATTATTGGGGCAAGATAAGGCTGGCAGAAAGAGAAGAATCCCTTTGTTTTGGCTTAGTCGATGCGTTAAGTCTTTTCGAACTCTGTGCGTTTATAGTTGTTCCGTTTTGTTATTGCAGATTGCAGTTACCTCAAATGAACTCCTTTCAGATGAAAGCGTATCGCTCTGCAATATGCCTCATTTGAATATGTGGTTGTGTGTATAAGGTAAAGCGCATCAGTGCCTGTGTGTGTCAAATAAAATAAAAAGTTATTTGACAACAACAGGTGCAGACTAATAGTGAAATGCTTACTTACCGACAACGCAGTGAGAAAGAAAATCAAGAAATAATATAAAGTATTGATAGATATCCTCTGTAGACCCTTGCGGTCGTATGCCAAGCTGTTGCCATACTAAGCAGTGATGCAGCCAGTCAATATGTTCTCAATGGTGCAGCTGGGGAACTTTGAGGATCTGAGGGTTGATGCCAAATATTTTCAGCCTCTTGAGGAAGAGGCGTTGTCATGCCCTCTTCACCACTGTGTTGGTGTGTTTGAACCGCAATAGGTTCTTAGTGATGTGGACAACGGGGAACTTGAAGCTCTTGATCCGCTCCACTACAGCCCTATCGATGTAAATTTGTCTTACTGACATTGAGGGAGAGGTTATTGTCCTGGCAGCACACAGCCCTGACCACCTCCCTATAGGCTGTCTCATTGTGGTCGGGGATCAGGCCTACCACCATTGTGTCGTCAACAAACTTAATTATTGTGTTGGAGTTGTGCACGGCCACATAGTTGTGGGTAAACAGGGAGTACAGAAGCGGACAAAGCATGCACCCCTGAGGGGCACCTGTTTTGAGGGTCAGCATGGTGGATCTGTTGTTGCTGCCAGCGGCCTGTCAGGGAGTCCAGGATTTAGTTGCAGAGGGGGGTGTTCAGTCCCAGGGTCCTGAGCTTGGAGGGCATTATGGTGTTGAACGCTGAGCTGTAGTCAATGAACAGCATATTGGAGCCGACCCCCACGACGCCGGGAGTCCAGTATGGATTTGTCAGCGTATGCTGGGCTCCCCTCAATATCCAGGGGGGGTGGCCACCGGCCAGAAAAGAGAGACATGAAAAGAGGGTGAGATACGGAAGTGACTGGGCAATTGTAACCTGTATGTCACCTCATTGACCCTCCAGAGAACCTTGAACGG
This sequence comes from Oncorhynchus keta, assembly GCF_023373465.1. NCBI lineage: Eukaryota > Metazoa > Chordata > Actinopteri > Salmoniformes > Salmonidae > Oncorhynchus > Oncorhynchus keta. Next base: position 24,110,266 of record NC_068433.1, on the reverse strand, counting down.
CTCCACAAACCAGGGGCTCAGTTTCCTGCAGAGCAGCCGGAGTGAGAGGTTCCTGGTAGAGAACCAGACGCAATCCCCAGGATGGAACACAGGGCTCTCACTGCAGTGACGGTTTGCCTGTTCCTTCTGACGATGGACAGCGCGCTGGAGTCTCAAGTGCGAGCTGTTCCATACCTCCTCCACGCGCCGGAACCACTCATCTTCCGCAGGAACCGCAGTCTGGACGGGGGTCCATGGGGCAAGGGCCGACTGGAAACCCAACACACACTGGAAGGGGGTCAACCCATTGGAGGAGTGACGAAGAGAGTTCTGGGCGTACTCTGCCTAAGGAAGGAAACGTGCCCACTCACCCTTTCGGTCCTGACAGTTACTCCTCAGGAACCTCCCCAGCTCCTGATTCATCCTCTCCACCTGCCCATTAGACTGAGGCTGATATGCAGATGTGAGGCTAACCGTGACCCCGAGCTTCTCCAAGAAGGCCTTCCATACCCGGGATGTGAATTGGGGGCCACGGTCCGAGACGATGTCCTCCGGAAGTCCATAATGCCAGGAGACCTGCTGGAAGAGTGCCTCAGCGACCTCGAGAGCAGTGGGAAGACCAGGCTCAGGGAATATACGACATGACTTGGAGAATATATCCACATCCACCAGAATGTTGGTGAAACCACCAGAAGCGGGAAGATCAGTTACAAAGTCAATGGATAGATGGGACCACGGTCGTAGAGGCACGGGAAGCGGCAGGAGCACTATGGGGGAACTTAGTTTGACCACACATGGAACAGGAGTTTACATACCGAGTAACATCCTGCACCAAGGTGGGCCACCAGTATTTCTCAGTGATGGAATGGACGGTGTGAGAAATACCTGGATGTCCAGCAACGACAGCTGTGTGTGCCCAGGTCATCTTCCGATCCCTTATCCCTGTGGGAATGTAAATGCGTGTGGGAGGACCATTCCGGGGTGCGGGCTCCCTCTCTAGAGCTTGGCGGAAGTCCACATCTACGTCCCAAACCCCTGGACCCACGACTCGGGAGGATGGGATTATGGGTGCCCTCTGGGCAGGAGACTCTCCCGAATCGTAGATACAGGACAGGGCATCAGCCTTGATGTTCCTAGAACCTGGGCGATAGGTCAGCGTGATGTCGAACCTGGTGAAGAAGAGGGCCCACCTGGCTTGGCGCGGATTCATTTTCCTCGCTGTCTGCATATATTCAAGGTGCCGATGGTCGGTGAGGATGACGAATGATTCCTTGGCACCCTCCAGCCAGTATCTCCACTCCTGTAATGCCAACTTCACCACCAAGAGCTCCCGATCGCCAACGTCGTAATTCCTCTCTGTGGGGGACAGTTTCTTGGAGAAGAAAGCACAAGGACACAATTTTAGTGGGTCCCCCTGTCTTTGTGACAAAATTGCCCCCACACCCACCGCCGATGTGTCTACCTCAACCACAAAAGGTAGCGTTGGGTCTGGGTGTTTTAGCAATAGGGAGGAGGTGAAACGCCCCTTGAGGAGACGAAAGGCCTCGTCGGCTGCTGGAGACCAAACCAACCTACGAGCCCCACCCTTGAGGAGGGAGGTGAGAGGGGCGACGACGGCACTGAAGTTCCTGATGAAGCGGCGGTAAAATGTTAGCAAACCCCAAAAACCATTGTAAAACGTTGTAACCCGTTGATGGTGGTTGGGACTGGACATGATCTTACCGCATCTACCCTCTTGTCCTCCATCTTCAATCCCTGCAAGCTGATTTGGTAGCCCAAGAAGGAGACCGCCCACTGGTGGAATTGGCACTTCTCCGCCTTGATGAACAGATGGTTAGCCAAGAGGCGTTACAGTACTGCTCGAACGTGAGTGATGTGATCTTCCAGGGTGGTCGAGAAGATCAGGATGTCATCGATGTACAAAATCACCTGAAGTCCAAGCATGTTCCTAGACACCTCGTTGACAAATACCAGGAACACTGACGGAGCATTGGCTAAGCCAAAGGGCATAACCAAGTACACGTAGAGACCAGACATCGTGCTGAACGCCGTCTTCTACGCATCCCCCTCCCGGATGCAAATGAGATTGTAGGCACTCCTCAGGTCCAGTTTTGTGAATAACCGGGCTTCGAGGAGCTGCTTGATGGCTGACGGCACCAGCGGGAGAGGGTACTGATACTTTGTGGTGATATCATCGAGTCCACAGTAGTCGATACAAGGGTGTAATCCTCCCCACTTGGCCTCGTAGAAGAAACCAGCTGACGCAGGGGACGTGGACCTTTGGATGAAACCCTGTTGGAGCGCCTCTTGTATGTAGTCCTCCATGACCTGGGTCTCAGCCACTGACACAGGGTAGATGCATCTGTGCGGAGGTGCAGCTCCCAGGGGTGATGAGGAGGGAGACAGGTAGTGCAGGTCTTGGAGAATACTTCCTTTTGATCCTGATATTCCTCCAGGATGTTGGGCTGGAGGGAAACTACAGGACTCTCAACCGACGTGGAACGACAGGGGACAGGAAAGCAGGTCTTCCGGCATTCAGGTGACGATTCTCATCCTCGACCGTGAGATGGTAGGGTTATGGCACTGAAGCCAAGGTAGGCCAAGGATGATCTTGTAAACTGGTGCACTGGTGATGAAGAAGGGGATGTTTTCCTGGTGATTGGGCTCCAGATGGATGGCCATCGCAATGAGTTCAGGGTGAGGTTGTCATCTCGGCAGGCCAGTTCCGTATGGACCTCCTCGCGCAGACCTCTTCTAAATAACGTGCTGAGCGCTGTGTGTGGTTGCCACCCGTTCAATAAATAATAATAATAATAAAATACGTACCGGTTCCGTATTTCACTGAAAGAATAAACGTTTTGTTTTCTTAATGATAGTTTCTGGATTTGACCATATTAATGGTATTTCTGTGTGTTTATTATATTATAATTAGTTCTATGATTTGATATTTGATAGAGCAGTCTGACTGAGCGGTGGTAGGCAGCAGCAGGCTCGTAAGCATTCATTCAAACAGCACTTTCCTGCATTTGCCAGCAGCTCTTCGCAGTACTTGAAGCACAGCGGTTTATGAATTTAAGCCTTTCTGAGATTAGGCTGGCAATACTATAGTGCCTATAAGAACATCCAATAGTCAAAAGTATATGAAATACAAATTGTTTAGAGAGAAATAGTCCTATAATAACTACAATCTATAAGTTCTTAGCTGGGAATATTGAAGACTCATGTTATTCGAATCACCAGCTTTCATATGTTCTCATGTTCTGAGCAAGGAACTTAAAAGTTAGCTTTTTTACATGGCACATATTGCACTTTTACTTTCTTCTCCAACACTGTGTTTTTGCATTATTTAAACCAAATGTAACATCTTTCATTATTTATTTGAGACAAAATTGATTTTATTTATGCATTATATCAAGTTCAAATAAAAGGGTTCATTCAATATTGTTGTAATTGTCATCGTTACAAATATATATATAAACATCGGCCGATTAATCGGTATTGGCTTTTTTTTTGGCCCTCCAATAATCGGTATTGGTATTGGCGTTGAAAAATCATAATCGGTCGACCTCTAGTTCGGACAAGAGAGAGTAGCTTTTCTCAGCAAAAATACATCAGACATTAGAGTGTGTATAAGAGAGAGATAGAGAAAGAGCGAGAGAGGGAGAAAGACAGAGAGTGAGATGGAGAAAGAGAGAACGTTTGAAAAAGCGAGCGAGAGTGAGAAAGAGAGAGAACGAGAAAGAGGGAGCGAGAAAGAGAAATTAAGCCAAGGACATTGCTGAGGAAAGGGATGGGTTGAAAGGATGAGTAACCCTGAGATGGAGGATGAGGGACTCACTGGGTGTTTGGCAGAGATTCTTCCAGTCACTGCACTGGTCTGGTACCATGTGGACGAGATGAAGTTCTTGGGGACAGAGAGAGAGCAATGAAAGAGGAGAGCGAGAGAAGCGAGAGAGGAAGAAAGAGAGCAGTTCAGCATGTAACAACCAACCAAACATCAAAAGTCCCTTTGTACATGTCATTAAGAAATTCCAGAGAACAGACTCAAAGCTACATTTCCATACAGAGCTTTTGAAATAAACAAAAGCTTCAAAAGACAATTAACTAATACTGCCCTCTAGTGTTTGTTATAGGGAATAAAGAAGAGATAGAAAGGTCCCTCCATTTAAATGTTTTTACTCCTTGGCCCCATATTCACAAAGCTTGTCAGAGTAGGAGTGCAGAAGATCAGCTACTTTAGAGATGCTTTAATCCCAGCCTGAGCGTCTGTGCTCACCTTACTCGTCATACAAGACAGAACCCCGTCGACGAAGGTGGACTTGATCTTATGAACCTGGGGGGTAAGAAAAACACACACACAAAGTCATATAGTAATGTAGTAATGTGAGCAGATACCAATGAATCAATCAGTCAGTCAAACATATTGTGTTCATCACTGACCTGTCTGTATTCGAGAATGATCTTCGGCAGGGGGTGCAGGTCCTGGAGCTGCAACAACTACACACAAAGAGAGGCATCACTACCTCATACTACTGAAGGGCAATGCAAATGTGTGTGTTTGTATCAGCGCGTGCATCTCTCACAACAGCCTCAGATGTAGACTGCTGTTGTTTGTTGAGAGTCTTGGGGAGCTTCTTGTTTTCACAGCGCTCCTGCAGATGCAGCTTTTCAAACAGAACCTGTAGAGAGCAGGATTAGGACAGCACACACACATACATAGTACCTATAAACACGCCTATACACACACACTGACCGTCCTGAGCTGGGTGCTGCTGGTCACTAGAAACATCTGGCCTGCCGCCTGGTGGGCCTCGTGCTCTAGCTGCTTCATCTTAGTCTGACAGGGAGGGGGGGGAGAGAGAGAGAGGAGGGGCAGAGAGAGAGTGGGGAGGGGGGAGAGGGAGGGAGGGACAGAAAGAGGGGAAGAGAGGGGGAGGTTGAGAACGGGGGGAGAGCAGTAACAGAGAGGGGAGAGAGAGAGGCAGAGAGAGAGGATGGGAGAGAGAAGGGTTGCTGTGAGGACAGGGAGATAATCGTCAGTACAGGGACTTATCACTGCTCTCTCCTAAACCTCGGGCAGAGCTGAGCTAATCTGACTGCTATACACACTCTTCAATGTCTGTGTGCCAGTATCCGCGTGCCAGAGTGTGTGTGTGTTCTCCTATGTTTGATGTATTTCATCTATGTTCTCGAAATCAAACAACACATTCCACCAAAGGGTTTCCCTCTGGCTTTCAGACAACACAGCACAATAACGTGTGTGTGTGTGTGTGTGCGTTGCTTCTGTTCTCTTTTTCAAAGCATATGGTAATCAGTTATTTTATCTCAGAGAGCGATGTTCTGTTGTTAAGAGTGTCCTTTCATGTTAAGAGAGAGAGACAGACAAATACATGAAGACTCAATTGCCATCCAATACCTCTATTGGCTCCAAAGGCTCCAGCCACCCGTCATATATGGTTCTCTCTGCTACCGCACGGCAAGCGGTACCAGAGTGCCAAATCTAGGTCCAAGAGGCTTGAACAGCTTCTGAACAGCTTCTACCCCCAAGCCATAAGACTCCTGAACATCTAGTCAAATGCCTGCCCGGTCTATTTGCATTGCACCCCCCTTTTTTTACGCTGCTGTTCCTACTCACTGTTCACTTTACCCCTACCTACATGACTATCATTTGTTTTTCAGGACAATGACCCAAAACACACCTCCAGGCTGTGTAAGGGCTATTTGACCAAAGACAGTGATGGAGTGCTGTATCAGATGACCTGGCTGCCACAATCACCCAACCTCAACCCAATTGAGGTGGTTTGGACCGAGGAGTGAAGGAAAAGCAGCCAACAAGTGTTCAGCATATGTAGGAACTCCATCAAGACTGTTGGAAAAGCATTCCTCATGAAGCTGGTTGAGAGAATGCCAAGAGTGTGCAAAGCTGTCATCAAGGCAAAGGGTGGCTACTTTGAAGCCAAATATAAATATATTTTGATTTTTGGTTACTACATGAATGAAAATGTGTTATTTCATAGTTGTGATGTCTTCACTGTTAATCCACAATGTAGAAAAGAGTTTAAAAATAATAAGAAAAATCCTGGAATGAGTAGGTGTGTCTAAAAGTTTGACAGGTACTGTACATACTACCTCATTTACCTCGACTAACCTGTACCTCCGCACATTGACTTGGCACCAGCACCCTCTGTATATTGCCTCGTTATTGCTATTTTATTGTTACTCTTTCATTTATTTATTTTTACTTTATTGTGTCAATATTTTCAAAACTTATTTCCCTTAAAACTACATTGTTGATGAAGGGCTTGTAAGTAAGCGTTTCACGGTGAGGTGTACACCTGTTGTATTCAACGCATGTGACAAATAACATTTGATTTGATATACTGTCAGATATCTGAATGAACATTTTCCTAATTGTCCTCCTGCGGTGGGGAATGTACATCTAAAACGTCACTTTGTTATGTCCCTCTCTCTCCCACTTTACTCTCTTTTTTTATTTGTCCCTGCATCTCCATTTACCACCCCTCTCGTCCTCCCTTCTGTTTCCCTCCTCTCTCCGTTTTCTCAATTTCTCTGTCAGTCTTCGGTGCGTCTCTCCCTCACCTCCTCCATGAGTCTCTCCCTCCCCCTTTTCTTCTCTCTTTCTCTCTCCAGGTCTCTGTCAGTCGTTTAAAAGCACTGTCTGTTTCAGTTAGACTTGTAATGTGCTTACACTGTGTAGGTGTCACACACACACACACACACACTGAAAAACAAACACTTCGGTTCAGAATATGATTATGTTAGTACTTCTCCATTCTCCCTTGCAACTTATTATCCCTAAATCATTCTCTCTCTCTCTCTCTCTCTCCCTTCCTCCCTCTCTCCTCCTTTGCATCCTCATCATGTGTTGTGTGTGGGTCGTCGTGAGAAACAGAAGAAAAGTTTGGTTAGTATTCTGCTGGATTATCACAGCAATTTTTAATCTGTGCGTGCAAGCTAGCGTGTGTGTGCGTGCGTTAGTGAGTGTGTGTAAGACGGCAATGCTCACTCCTACTGCAACACTCCACCCTAAAGGAAGGAAACAGACAGACAGACTCTCCTGTCTATTTATAGAGCACAGCAAGACACAGGACACACTCTCCAAACATCCACCTACTGGAGGCATCATGTGTGTGTGTGTGTGTGTGTGTGTGTGTGTGTGTGTGTGTGTGTGTGTGTGTGTGTGTGTGTGTGTGTGTGTGTGTGTGTGTGTGTGTTACTTAAACCCTCTCTGTTTTCTCCCTTTTACAGTCCTGCAATTATAGTTCTTACCCCCAGCATCTCTGATGTTGTCTTTAGGGACTCCGTGTCCACATGGATCCTGTGGCTCTCCATGGCTTAGAGAACGAGGGTAGCATGACATAAATAGTAGCAGAGTACACATACATATAGGCCTAGACAGAATGTCAACTACATTTCCTTGATTCCTCATGTCCTTCCTGCTTGTCTCCTTTCACCTCTAGTTATAGGAGCTCAGCATGGTCAGGTCATAGGATCGTGATGACCTCTCAACATGATGTCCTTACCTGCCAGCACAGGGATCATAGTCAGCTCCATGTTAGAGTACAGCTCCCACAGACCTTGGCTCTGGATACACAGAGAGACAGTAAGGTAGGATGTGTGTGTTTTTATTTTTATAATTTTGTTTACTTGACAGCTACCTACACAAATAGCTAGCTAGAATAAAGTGTTAATGAGATAAAAATTAATTAAAAGACTTAAATGCAATACAAATAAAGACCTGAAATCCACAAACGTCCCAACAAGCATAGTAAAACATGGAAAATTCTTCCTTGTGGCAAATGGAAACTAGGATTTTGAATGGAAATCCCCACGAGGACAGGAGAACAAAACGTGTTTGTGTATAAGTGTGTGTGTGTGTGTGTGTGTGTGTGTGTGCGTGCGTGCGTGCGTGCGTACTACAAGAGAGAGGCTCATACGTCTGAGAAGTTTCATGGTCTCATGGATCCTCAGCGAAGGACTGACCTGTAGTTTAGAGCGTAGCTCCATATTCAGCTGGTAGAGCAGAGACAGACTGGAGATGACCTGGTACACCTGACAGAGGGGGGATAGGGTACGGGCCGGTGTAGGTAATCATTTTCAAGACTAAATTGATCGCTTACATTTTGAGGCAGAGCTATTTGCTCATACTACGCTGCGCAGTGTCTCTCTGTACAGCCGTATCTGACTAAGATCATAACATGGTGTTAGAGGTGCTTGGACCTCGTCAAATGTAAGGAGTCGACAGGAGAGATTATATCAATCACAGAAAACAATAATGTTCTGTGAGCTTGGTCAGAGTTTCGAGTGACGAAACGTAGCCGGCAAACAGCTCTCTCACGTCTCGTAGCCATTGAGCAGGTGGCCCAGCGGAGCCGTTGCTGTGGATACTCACACACGCAGGGAAGAGGGGGCCGTGCAGGGAGCGGGGGACGGACAGAGGAGCAGCTAATGGATATACTGACAGAGAAAGTTATTTCTGATTTCGGGTACGGCCGGGTCTTCAATTTGGCAGACGCAATGGGGCCCGGGTTGGGTAGGGCCTGAACGTCGCGGGTATGGGTAGAGCTCGGGCCTAAATTTCATGCGTGTGCAGGGCTCCAGATAAAGGACAAAAATGAGAGATCAGTTGAATTAGGTGTGGTGATGCTGGGCTGGAAATAAAGCCTGCACACCGTATCGATATTCTGGACCAGGATTGGTGGTGTCTTCTGCTTCAATGGCGGAATTGATGGCCGGTGTGCCAGAGAGACTAGTTGTATTGTTTGGTGCTACAGACCTTCCTTGCCCCCAGGGCAGGTGTGGGGGTTCTGGAGGGTGTCCTACAGTGTTTGGTGAGCAGGTTGGTGAAGCAGGAAGATGGGTCAGCTGGGTCCAATAGCCAGGCTGCTACCTGGGGGTCCTGGATGCGACAAGATGAGACTGGGGGGTGAACACAACAGAATAATGTTGTAATCCCAAATCCCAAAATCCCAACAGAGCTCAGATGGAGGGAGTTTTTAACAGCCTTATCAAAGTTACATTGTTTCCAGTGTAGGTCTGGTCTGTAGTGCTGCAGTGCTGTACGGAGCAGGTCTTTGGCCTTGTAACACACCACCAGTTGAGACCCTGACACTACCTGCAGCAGCATCTCTCTACAGGACACACAAACACAGGGAGGGACGCAAATCATCAGTGGGATTCCCCCCCCCCCCCCAGACTTGTACTATGTAGTGCACCTATCCTCCCTCCCACACATATACAGTGCCTTGCGAAAGTATTCGGCCCCCTTGAACTTTGCGACCTTTTGCCACATTTCAGGCTTCAAACAAAGATATAAAACTGTATTTTTTTGTGAAGATTCAACAACAAGTGGGACACAATCATGGAGTGGAACGACATTTATTGGATATTTCAAACTTTTTTAACAAATCAAAAACTGAAAAATTGGGCGTGCAAAATTATTCAGCCCCTTTACTTTCAGTGCAGCAAACTCTCTCCAGAAGTTCAGTGAGGATCTCTGAATGATCCAATGTTGACCTAAATGACTAATGATGATACATACAATCCACCTGTGTGTAATCAAGTCTCCGTATAAATGCACCTGCACTGTGATAGTCTCAGAGGTCCGTTAAAAGCGCAGAGAGCATCATGAAGAACAAGGAACACACCAGGCAGGTCCGAGATACTGTTGTGAAGAAGTTTAAAGCCGGATTTGGATACAAAAACATTTCCCAAGCTTTAAACATCCCAAGGAGCACTGTGCAAGCGATAATATTGAAATGGAAGGAGTATCAGACCACTGCAAATCTACCAAGACCTGGCCGTCCCTCTAAACTTTCAGCTCATACAAGGAGAAGACTGATCAGAGATGGAGCCAAGAGGCCCATGATCACTCTGGATGAACTGCAGAGATCTACAGCTGAGGTGGGACACTCTGTCCATAGGACAACAATCAGTCGTATATTGCACTAATCTGGCCTTTATGGAAGAGTGGCAAGAAGAAATCCATTTCTTAAAGATATCCATAAAAAGTGTTGTTTAAAGTTTGCCACAAGCCACCTGGGAGACACACCAAACATGTGGAAGAAGGTGCTCTGGTCAGATGAAACCAAAATTGAACTTTTTGGCAACAATGCAAAACGTTATGTTTGGCGTAAAAGCAACACAGCTCATCACCCTGAACACCCCATCCCCACTGTCAAACATGGTGGTGGCAGCATCATGGTTTGGACCTGCTTTTCTTCAGCAGGGACAGGGAAGATGGTTAAAATTGATGGGAAGATGGATGGAGCCAAATACAGGACCATTCTGAAAGAAAACCTGATGGAGTCTGCAAAAGACCTGAGACTGTGACAGAGATTTGTCTTCCAACAAGACAATGATCCAAAACATAAAGCAAAATCTACAATGGAATGGTTCAAAAATAAACATATCCAGGTGTTAGAATGGCCAAGTCAAAGTCCAGACCTGAATCCAATCGAGAATCTGTGGAAAGAACTGAAAACTGCTGTTCACAAATGCTCTCCATCCAACCTCACTGAGCTCGAGCTGTTTTGCAAGGAGGAATGGCAAATAATTTCAGTCTCTCGATGTGCAAAACTGATAGAGACATACCCCAAGCGACTTACAGCTGTAATCGCAGCAAAAGGTGGCGCTACAAAGTATTAACTTAAGGGCTGAATAATTTTGCACGCCCAATTTTTCAGTTTTTGATTTGTTAAAAAAGTTTGAAATATCCAATAAATGTCGTTCCACTTCATGATTGTGTCCCACTTGTTGTTGAATCTTCACAAAAAAATACAGTTTTATATCTTTATGTTTGAAGCCTGAAATGTGGCAAAAGGTCGCAAAGTTCAAGGGGGCCGAATACTTTCGCAAGGCACTGTACCATACCTATTGAAGAGGTCTAGGTTGTGGTCTTGGTGGCTCTGGGCCCATGCAGGTTTCTGTTCCAGTCTGAGGTAGACCAGACTGTCTCGTTGTGCCACCCCCTCCTCTGGTCCAGTCTGGTTCAGATCTCTTTTCAACATCACCAGCACCCCACACACTGACGGACTGAGCTTCTACGGGACACATAGACAAGAGAGCAGTTAATATTAGTGAATATGGCCAACCAGCATACTTACGTAGTTGCTGCAGCTATAGGACCCCACACACTGACAGACTGAGGGTCTATAGGACACACAGAGAGTAGACATAACAACATAAATGCAGTCTGTCCCAAATGGCACCCTATTCCTATATAGTGCCTATTCCCTATAAGCCCAGGTCAAAAGTAGTGCACTACGTAGGGAATGAGGGTGCCATTTGGGACACAGATTAGCCTTGCTTGCCAGGCTTACAGCAGTAGCACCACTACATCCAGATGATATAGTATAGCACAGATGAAGTACAGATGATGAGTATAAATAAGTTGCGACACTCCACTATTGTATGACTGTTCCAACGTGCCGCTGAAAAGGTCGAAAGCTACAATTCATTTTGATGTTACATAATACTTTGGTAATTGTATTTAAATTGCATTGCAACGAGCTGAGATGTTTTGTCACTACTGTACACAAGAGGAATAGTGACTGTTCCTAATCATTCCATTATTATGCAATTATAAAGCAATGTCTATGTAACAATGTAGTTATAACAAAATTACATGTCTAGTGTTTTTACATAGGTTTTGTATCACCCTATGTCTCATTAAGAAAATGTATTTCAGTCATTTTGAAAATGCAAAAGTGGTCTACTCTAATGTTGAGATGACTCCATGTCCCTCACAAACACATTTCTACATCTAGCTAAATGCCTGTTTGGTTTACGTTTCTATTACTTTCCATTACTTAGTTCATATTGTTTAGCGTGTCTTTACTTATTTTTCTTCAATCATTACGTATTTCATTCGAGGATATATGTGCTCATGATCATATGATTGACTGAATAAAGTTGGGGCGGCAGGGTAGCCTAGCGGTTAGAGCGTTGGACTAGTAACCGGAAAGTTGCAAGTTCAAATCCCCGAGCTGACAAGGTACAGATCTGTCGTTAACCCACTGTTCCTAGGCTGTCATTGAAAATAAGAATTTGTTCTTAACTGACTTGCCTAGTTAAATAAAGGTTAAATAAAGTAACTGTTGTAGTTTTTTTTGTTTTTCATCAAATAAATATTTGTTCGGTTTTCAAATAACTTGCATATCAAATGCCTTCAAATATGATTTGTTTTTCTGAGAGGTATTTAAAATATTTTTAAAAATTGGTTTATATATTGTATTTTCTAAGACCTGTATTCGGATATCAAAGGAAATAATTGCCATTAGTTGATTGGTTATATTTGACCACCTTGAGTATTTGAAAAATTGGTATTTCTAATAAGCTACTAAATAAAAACTATTCTGCCCAGGTCTAACTGGACTGAGGTTAGAAACATTACTTTGCCTTTCTGGAAGATCAAAAGTAAACTGCCAATCCGGCCTCGCCAACTCTTGCCCACCTGTTCTGGGTCCATCTGAGTGGTTCCGTCCTGGTAGACCATGGTCAGAACCAGCGCACTGGCCTGCCCTGCCTCCTCCAGCACCCTGCCTCTCTCTTCAGGACTCAACTTCCCAGCATCCCTTACTCTGGGGTCAGAGATCATGGCTGTAGTCAGACAGGTTTTGGATTGGTTGGACTGGGCACGGGGGTCACCGGCACCGCTTCCCCCCTCTGGTTCAGTTTCTGGGGTGAGTTGACACTGGTTAGGCCCAGGTTTGGCCCGCTTCGGCTTGGGTGGTTTGGGGGTTTTGGAGGATCTATGCTGAGGAGTGTCTGAACTAGAATGGTCCCTGGTTGATTCAAGCCCCCTCTCCCCCATTGGGACCCCCTGTTTTGGCCTAACTGGGTTGGCTGGGGGTCGATGTGGGGGGTTAGGGGTTAGAGCAACACTCTTGGTCCCCTCAGTCTTGTGGAGGGTCTTGGTCTTGGCTCGGGGGTCTAGGCTAAAGGCTGGGGTCAGGTCTGGGTGTTTGGGGGTTTGGGTTTTGCACCACTCCTGGCCCCTTTGCAAGGTCCTTGCTTTTTCCTGACAGGACTGGGGGGGTTCCCATTTCACCGGCCGCCTGAAAAGGGCGATTTTGGGCAGAGGGGTGCCGTGTTTACTTTTGAGGGAGAAGGTAGGGGTCAGGGGCGGTTGTTGGGCAGAGAGGAGAGGGTGATGGCCGCTGCTCTCCTCCACACCACTTGCACGTATAGAGGTCAGGCCCGACCCCAGCCCTGCGGCCCTTCCATGCCCAGCAAGAGAGGGGTTGGTTAGTGCAGGATCTGTAGTCAACCCCCTCTCTCTGGAGCCTCCATCACCAGCCTTCACAACAGAGAGAGGAAGAGAAGAGAGAACAAGAGAAGCATTATTCCAGTCACAGGAAGCGATTCATTCTGAAACTTAAAATAGACTGTGCTCTGATTCTATTACTACTACAGTCAATGGTAGCGACCCAAATGGCACCCTATTCCCTATATAGTGCACTACCAAATCCCCTATATACCACACTACCATATGGGCCCTGGTCAAAAGCAGTGCACTATGTAGGGAATAGGATGCAATTTGGGGCGCAGGTTAGATGAATGGAGAGATAAGTGTGAAGGCTCAAGTCCAGAAGGATGGTGATTAAATTCTCTGGTTACAGATAATGAGCATGAGTAGACTGAAAATAAACCTTGCTATTCTCTCAATTCCTTCCACCTATGAGCAAGAGTGTTTGTGTGTGTGAGTGAGTGAGTGAATGAGTGAGTGAGTGAGTGAGTGAGTGAGTGAGTGAGTGAGTGAGTGAGTGAGTGAGTGAGTGAGTGAGTGAGAGACAGAGAGACAGAGAGACCAGATAGAGAGAGCCAGATAGAGAGATAGAGAAAAAAAGTGAAAGGATGAAGAGCCAAAGAGAGGAGAGTAAGAGAGAAAGAGAGTGGGTATCTAGTTGCGTTAACAGAGCAAACCTGTCAGTCCCAGACAGTGCTCTCTAGGGCACAGCTAGTCCAAGACAGTGCTCTCTAGGGTACAGCTAGTCCCAGACAGTGCTCTCTAGGGCACAGCTAGTCCCAGACATTGCTCTCTACGGCACAGCTAGTCACAGACAGTGCTCTCTACGACACAGCTAGTCCCAGACAGTGATCTCTAAGGCACAGCTAGTCCCAGACAGTGCTCTCTATGGCACAGCTAGTCCCAGACAGTGCTCTCTACGGCACAGCTAGTCCCAGACAGTGCTCTCTACGGCACAGCTAGTCCCAGACAGTGCTCTCTACGGCACAGCTAGTCCCAGACAGTGCTCTCTACGGCACAGCTAGTCCCAGACAGTGCTCTCTACGACACAGCTAGTCCCAGACAGTGAGTCCAGACTTCCCAGTCCAGAGAAAACAGGTTAACCTCCATCTAACCTTCCAAGTCTCTCTACTCTGCACTGGAACACCGGCATTATTCATAGGAAGAAACTCAATTTTTTAATGCTAAGTGAGTGCAGAGTTCGAGTCAATGTGTGTGTGTGTATGTGTGTGAGTGAACTGAATTGTGCTCTAGGGAATATAGGTCTGTAGAGGTAAATAGTCAGCCGGAACAGTGTGTGTGTGTTCTACCAAGAGAACATCATCAACTGATTCAGCTCTCTAGGGAGAGCTCTGCTCATTTCCTTGTAAACAGAAACGCTTACTTGCTGACACACACACACACACACACACACACACACACACACACACACACACACACACACACACACACACACACACACACACACACACACACACACACACACACACACACACACACACACACACACACACACACACACAGTAAATAGACTAGAAGGCCCGATCGCCGGGCCTTTTACTTTAGTACCCAACTGGGAGTCATCACTTCTCTTTCCTGTGGTGTGGTGTAATACTGCTGAAGTCTTCCATTTCCATGGAAATGAAGGGGAATGAGCCTTGGGAGAATTCTCTCTATTTCACTCCCCTCACCCTCTAGGGTGCGTCCCATATGGCACCCTATTCCCTATGTAGTGCAATACTTTAGACCAAGACCCATAGAGCTCTGGTCAAAAGTAGTTCCCAAGATCAACCTTTCCCAAGTTCTCCATGTCACCACGCTCCTTCGCACACTCCACTGGCTTCCAGTCGAAGCTCGCATCGCCTACAAGACCATGGTGCTTACCTACGGAGCAGCAAGAGGAACTGTCCCTCCTTACCTTCAGGCTCTGCTCAAACCCAACACCTCAACCCGAGTACTCCGTTCTGCCACCTCTGGTCTCTTGGCCCTCTGACCCCTACGGGAGGGCAGCTCCCGCTCAGCCCAGTCAAATCTCTTCCCTGTCCTGGCACCCCAATAGTTGAACCTGCTTCCCCCTGATGGTAGGACAGCAGAGTCCCTGCCCAACTCCCGAAAACATCTGAAACCTCTTCGAAGAGTATCCTTAATAACCCCACAGCACCCCCCTACCCGTAAAAAAATAAATGAAAGCATAGCAACCTGTCATCAGCATCTGCCTCCGAGGAGCATCCCTCGGAGTTGAGGCCTTACCCCAAACTAGTTAAGAAAATTCCATATTGTATTCGTCTCTGTTGTTCATTCAGTTAAGCCTGTACTCGATTGAACTAACACTCGCGCTTGACTATTTTCAGATACCCATAGACTTCCAGTCATTGCGCTAACTTTCTTCATACTGGATACAGAGACATAAAAAGGGTATCCACAAGTTCATCTGACTCTGGGGAAGTAGATGAAGGGCCTCATTGCCAAAATCCCAAAGTATCCCTTTAAGATGAATGCACTAACTCTGGATAAGAGCGTCTACTAAGTGACGAAAACGTTACATTTAGGATGCAGCAAAAGGGGTTTCTGTGAGAGGGACAGGGGGTTGAGGTTTCAGTGGTTTTCTGCACGGTAGCTAAATACCAACTATTACAAGCTTACATTTCTCCAGGCCCATCCCTCATTGTTCAGCACAACAAATGGCGTCTGGGAGGCCATTTTGTATTGTTTTTTTAAATTACGGACTGCAGATAAAACATTCTATTATGTGAAGCAGTATGGTCCTCTGGCTGAAGCGGTAAAATACCTGAGTGTCGTTGTGATGATTAGTAGCCAGGGAGGTCTGTCCCAGACAGGTGCCCCGCAGAGTGGGGGCTCTGAATACTCTCCCACCCTCCTGAGACGGCTTTGGAATGAAATGTCCAGCAGCTAAGGGTTCTGGAAAAATTAAAAATAAATATGCGTTCTCTCTGCTAAAAATGGTGTGTGTGTGTGTGCTTCTGTCTGAATGAGTAAATGTGTGTGTGATTGCATTTGAATATGAGACCTGTGTCTGCATACTGAGTGAGGTCAGCTAAACTCAGACGCATTGCTCAGGACTGATATTCTGTCACTACACTACGCTGTTCTTGACTGAGCATTTCACACCACACACGCACACACTTCCTGTGTACTGAAACATGAGCAGTCCAGATTCTGTCAGCGTGTTCAGACTGGTCCTTTATAATTGCTGTATACTTGTTCACACTTTTTTATTTAATCAGCACTGTGATATATGAGCTGACTGGGGCCCTGAGTTTACCCTAGTCAGGCCTTGTGGTCAGGGGAAAACTCAGGGCCCTATAGATTGCTGGACATAGCAGCGCTGCCCATGGCACAGATCCAGGATCAGCTTAGAAGGAAAATGCAAAACTGACCATAAAACAGCATCTATGGACAACTTCATTGGGTAACTACTGAATGAAGTGCTGTACCGCCATCTAGTGGCTTATTACTAAATTGCCAATTTGTCCAGCATATAAAATCCCCCAAATTCCGCTCTCATATATTGTACTAAAAGGCAACCTATCTATCTGTGTCCTAAACTAACCTGTGTTTGTGTGTGTGCGCGGGTCCTGTCCTGAACTAACCTGTGTTTCCTCCACTGTTCCTCTGTGCAGCTGTCACCAATGGCCCATCCATGTTCCTTCTCTCTTCTGGGTGACTATCCGTCTCTGTCACCCCCTGGCCCTCTCCATCCCTCATCTGCCCCAGTGAGGGTGACACCTTCCTCTGCTGGTGGGGTTTGGTACTACTCCTGCTATTCTTCCTCTCCATCTTTTTCTTCAACCCTCCTTTATTGATGTCATCCTTTCTCTCCCTCTCCACACTTCCCTCCATCCCTCTCTGGTTGTCAGTAGTCATATCACTGAAGAGCCGTTTCCTCTTAAAGGGGTCTCTCTCGCTGAGGTTCTCCCTTGGTCCTCCTCCTGTCACGATCTCCTCCTCTGACTGGGCTGTGTCTCCATGCAGCGCCCCCTGCTGATCAACTAACCCAACTACACATTGGCTTTCTGTGCTGTCCCTGTGGCCCCCAGTGACGTCACCCTCAGTGCCATCCCTCTCCAAAGCATGACTTGCTCCAAAGCCATCCCTTTCTACTGTGTGACTTGCTCCAAAGCCATCCCTTTCTACTGTGTGACTTGCTCCAAAGCCATCCCTTTCTACTGTGTGACTTGCTCCAAAGCCATCCCTTTCTACTGTGTGACTTGCTCCAAAGCCATCCCTTTCTACTGTGTGACTTGCTCCAAAGCCATCCCTTTCTACTGTGTGACTTGCTCCAAAGCCATCCCTTTCTACTGTGTGACTTTCTCCAAAGCCATCCCTTTCTACTGTGTGACTTGCTCCAAAGCCATCCCTTTCTACTGTGTGACTTGCTCCAAAGCCATCCCTTTCTACTGTGTGACTTGCTCCAAAGCCATCCCTTTCTACTGTGTGACTTGCTCCAAAGCCATCCCTTTCTACTGTGTGACTTGCTCCAAAGCCATCCCTCTCCAAACCTTGACTTGCTCCAAAGCCATCCCTTTCTACTGTGTGACTTGCTCCAAAGCTATCCTTCTCCAATGCACAACTTTCTCCAATGTCATCCTCCATTATTAGTTCAAAGCTCGGACCACTGTCCATGTCCTTCATTGTGAAGTCCTCACTCTCTGATGCAAGAAGTAACAGCCCTCTCGCTGGTCTCTTTTTGTCAGAGTCTGCCTTCTCTTCGGCCTTGTAAGCTCTCTGAGGTGGAGGCAGTACTATACTCCCAAACTGCCATTTAGTAACAGGCACTGGGGCCCGACGGTCAGCATCTCCTCCACCAGCTAAGGCTACTTCAATGGGCTTGGCTTTAGCCAGCCTCTCTCTTTGGTCCTCTGGGGCTATGGAGGTTTCTTCTTGGCTTTGTTCAGGGCATTGCCATTCCCCATCTCCACTGCGTAAGTGCCAGCCTTCACTTTGAGTTTCTAGGCTTTTTACGTGGTTCTTTGGGGCTACGCTAACATTAGCTCTGGAGAATGGTGGTCCACAGGCCCCAGTTGGCTTTTCTCTTTGGTACTCCACTCTGGGCAAGGGTGGTCTGGAAGGGCCCTGGTCCTCCAAGGCGAAGTGGAGTGAGAAGGTGGGTTCTGTCTCTTCAGGAGCGCTATGGAAAAAGACCAAAAGCTATCAGTCAACAGAGAAAATGAAAATCTGTTTGGAGATAGTACCTCTCCGATTCTTAAATTAAAAATTAAAAAATCCCCTACTGAACCCGAGCTTGATGCATCTGTCACTCTGAGGAAAAAGGTACTAGGGGCTAGTTGTTGTTATGTATTAGAAAGGTGCTTAGATACTCACTCTCTCCAGTGAGGCTTGTTTGAGGGCGTGTGGAGGGCCAGAGGGTACCTCATTCTGTGGGTAGAAGAGGAGGCAGAGTCCTGGGACAGTGCTGGGGTCTGAGAGTAGTCCCTCTGGGATGCAGCGTCCCATGAGGAGGAAGACTGGGAATAGGACTGGGGTCTGGACCAAGGCCTGGTACACAGCACAGAGAAGGATATTACCATTTATTTCTGTTTTGTCTCTTTTACATGTACTAAAAATACATGAACAGAGAAGGATGGTACCATTTCATTATTTACAGGACAGTTTCACAGACACAGATTAAGCCTAGTTTTGAAGCATTTTTATGGAGAATCTCCATTGAATATGATATTTGTTTGTCTAGGACAGGGATGGGCAACATTAATGAGGCTGGGGGCCACAAAAAAATATTAACTCATCATGAGAGTCCGCAGTTGCTCGCGGGTCTGCGTATCCACATCCAACCCCACCCCCCCCTCCAAGATTTGGATAAATCTTTACTTGATCTTGGACATGAGGACTTGTAATTTCTTCCCGAGACAAGCTGAGTTAAAAAACACAGAATTATCAGCTTCCATTCAGTCAGCGCATAAAAACCGCTTCGCTAAGTCAAATATACACACTCCTTTCTTGAAACATGAATATCTTATCACGTATTGAAACCTGGGATTCCTACTTTACTAGTAACAGTACTGTCCTTTACTTTCAATAAAAAATATCCTCAAACTGTACGCATTTCCTTGAGTCGCTGGTAAGGAAGAGTGAGGGAAACTGTTGGAAAGTTGTGCCCTCACTATTAGTAAGAGGAGAGAGGGGGATTTGTAACAGGTTTTTATATCTATTATAGACATGTTTGCACAGTGGCAAACCTATTGGACCTAGGCTACAGTGTGTGACAGGCTCGTGATGCTGAAAGGATAACAACCATAATACCAGGGCACTTATGTAGGAGAATGTACTTTTTGCAGTGGTGGGAAAAGTACAGAATTTTCATACTTGAGTAAAAGTAAAGATCAATTATTTGAAAATGACTCAAGTAAAAATTAAAGTAACCCAGTAAAATACTACTTGCGTAAAAGTCTAAAAGTATTTGGTTATAAATATACTTAAGTATAAAAAGTAAATGTAATTGTTAAAATATACTTAAGTATCAAAAGTAAAAAATAAAAGTATAAATAATTTCAAAATGTTCATATTAAGCACACCAGACAGCACAATGCTCTTTGTTTTTACATTTACGGACAGCCAGGGGCACACTCCAACACTCGGACATCATTTACAAACGAAGCATGTGTGTTTGGTGAGTTTTCCAGATCAAATGCAGTAGGAATGACCTCTTGATAAGTGTGTGAATTGGACCATTTTTCAGTCCTGCTAAGCATTCAAACTTTTAGGTGTCAGGGAAAATATGTGGAGTAAAAAGTACATTCTTTTCTTTAAGAATGTAGTGAAGTAAAAGTTACCAAAAATATGAATAGTAGAGCACAGATACCCCAAAAAACACCTTAAGTAGTACTTTAAAGTACTTTTTATTTAAGTACTTCACACCTCTGATTTTTTGTAATACAAAAAATGTCAGTGGTGTAGTGTAAGCTACATGCAGATATATGTCCTATACCCACTTTGTTTTCATATTGCATATATTCACTTCTTAACCCCCATTTATGCATATTCAAGTAGTGTAGTTGTATACAATTGATCAATTATGTAGTAGGCTATCTACATAGACAAACATTGGCAGTAGAATGGCCTTACTGAAGAGTTCAGTGACTTGTAACATGGCCCTGTCATAGGACACCACATTTCAGTTCGTCAAATTTCTGCCCTGGTCAACTGTAAGTGCTGTTGTTGTGAAGTGGAAACGTTTGGAGCAACAACGGCTCAGCTGCAAAGTGGTAGGCCGCACAAGCTCACAGTACGGGGCCACCAAGTGCTGAAGCACATACAAATCAAATCGTCTGTCCTCGGTTGCAACACTCACAATGAGTTCCAAACCACCCCTGGAAGCAACGTCAGCACAAGAACTGTTCGTCGGGAGCTTCATAAAATGGGTTTCCATGGCCGAGCAGCCGCACACAAGCCTACAATCACCATGCGCAATGCCAAGCCTCGCCTGGAGTGGTGTAAAGCACACCGCTATTGGACTCTGGAGCAGTGGAAACTTGTTCTTTGGAACTCTTCACCATCTGGCAGTACGACAGATGAATCTGGGTTTGGCGGTTTCCAGGAGAATGCTACCTGCCCGAATGCATAGTGACAACTGTAAAGTTTGGTGGATGAGGAATAATGGTCTGGGGCTGTTTTTCATGGTTCAGACTAGGCCCCTTAGTTCCAATGAAGGGAAATCTTAACGCTACAGCTTACAATGACATTCTAGACGATTCTGTGCTTCCAACTTTGTGGAAACACTTTGGGGAAGGCCCTTTCCTGTTTCAGCATGACAATGCCCCCGTGCACAAAGTGAGGTCCAAACAAAAATGGTTCGTCGATATCGGTGTGGAAGAACTTGACTGGCCTGCACAGAGCCCTGACCTCAACCCCATCGATTGCCTATGGAATTAATTGGAACGCAGACTGCGAGCCAAGCCAAACCGCCCAACCTCACTAATGCTCGAGGCTGAATGGAAGCATGTCTCTGCAATGTTCTAACATCTAGTGTAAAGCCTTCCCAGAAGAGTGGAGGCTGTTATAGCAGCAAAGGGGGGACCAACTCCATATTAATGCCCATGATTTTGGAATGTTCGACGAGCAGGTGACCACTTACTTTTGGTCATGATGTGTATTTCCTAATCGAAATGTACAACTATTACTTCCCATAGCAAAAAACATTTCACATTTAGCACACAAAGTAACCGATGATCTAAAGTTTAAATGCAACGTTTCACACACAAGTTATTTTCCTAGAGATGGCTAACAATAGCAAGCAAGCTGAAATTAAAAATAACTTCCACTCATACGATGATCAATTGAAACTTAATCTCTTAAAAGTTATTCTTGAAAAGGGAGAAGCTAACAAAACATCCTCTTCGATAACACCTGCTACAGCCCCTGCAAACAAGCCTAATGCAAAAGCTGGCTAGCTAGACCTTGGGAAAACTACTCTTTGGTATTGCAGTGACTTCTTGGCCTTCCAGAAGGCAGACGTTTCCATAAGCTTTTGTAAAAACAGTCCCAGTCAAAAAGTGATGAGTCCACTGTCACTCCAAAATGTTGCCCTAATTAATACAGTTGACTGGCAGAGGCTTATTATCTAGCTTCTGATGGCCTAGCCAATGGCTGACTTAGTTAGCTAGATTTATCTCCCCAGAGACCAAAGAAACATTTTATTTCAAATTCAGTGTTTACTGTTTCCTTTCAAACAAAAACTGAAGATTAAATCAGAACATCATTGAATGTAATAATATAAAAGCCCTCATTGTTCCCCAGTGTTTGGGTTCGTAATCATTTGTAGTGGCTCTATTTGGCCTCAGTATGCCTTTTTTTTAAACCATTCTGAATGTATAAAGAATCCATATGTTCTTCTGAAATATGAACAGAAGAAATACTGAACATTTTTAACCCTTATTATAGTGGCAATTTGACAAAATCACAATCATCGTCTTGAATTGGACTCGCATTTTTCTGGTCTCGACTCGGTCTCGTTGTCCTCCTCCCGGTCTTTATTCAGTCTCGCCCCGCCCTCTGGTCTTGAACCGGTCTCGCTTTAGCTGGTCTCAAACACAACACTAGTTTTAAAGCAAGTTTGCTCCAACTCCACACATTTTGCCATGGAGCCTAGAGAAGATATTGCAACTATATAACTAATTTCATGCAATTCTACTCATTTTGCCATGGGGCGGATAGGGAAATAAGCTGATGTACAGCAAATTTGCACATTTTGTCAGAGGGTGGAAAGAAATGTTAGATTTTAATGACATCTGAATGAGACACACTAAATCAATGGGGGCACCACGGCTGGTAATTCGACCATAAATTTAGATAGCTGGCCCCTAAATTATGTAGCGATCTAAAAATAAATGGCTGACATGGGCTACTTGACTATCAGTGACCGAAACAAGAGAAAAACTGACGATGCACAACCAAATTTCAAAGTGCCACATTGTCTATTATACTATGCTAACTCGCAACATTAAGTCGAGACCCCGACTGAGTTCTAAGGGCCTTCAAAATAGGGACCCCGCCAGTTACTCATCCCTGGTCTAGGACTATAGGCATAATCTGCGTCTGGGAAACTGGCTTATGTGTTGTGTCTGTTGCATGCACAAGAAATACTACATCAGATGTTTCCTCAAGGGACCAATAGTTCTTTGAATTTCACCACATGCACCACTGTCATATAGTAAGGACTCAATCCATCTCCCTGAAGAGCATACCATCTTACTGCATTTCAGGTTTCTAACAACACCTCTTACCTGCCTATCCCTAACCAAATAAACTATTTTATGTCACTTCATTCTGTACCATGTTTGGTTGCTAATGACAACACTGCTTATACACCCAAGCCAATTGCTTTTTTTATTTTATTCCCCTACTACTGTATCATCTCCTCACCGGTCTGCCTCTCTCCCTCTCCTCTCCTCCTGTGTTCCTCTGCTCCAGCTGGCCTCTGACTGGTACCCTCTCTGTCTGCTGTCATACCGCTCATCTAACATTTGAACAGATAGGCTTTTTTTACCATTTTTTTGTTTTTACAATTTAAAATATATATTTTTGCAGGTACAGTAGAATAGAGAATACTTACTTTACCACTACACCACTGCTTACAATTGTTTAGAATAAAAGAGTGGTGTCAGGTCTATAGAATATATGTAGGTCGCATTTCTATCGGCATCATTCTAAAATATTGCACTGCACTATTCAGTCCTTGCCGACTCACGCCGTCTGTAGCTTTGGGCCCTGGCTGTGTCAGAGTAGTGGTTGTGGCTCTGGGCTCTGAGAGCTGCTAGGATCTTCTGTCCAGACGCAGACAGAGGCCCTGAGTACAGCCTATTACTGCTGCTACTGTACCTCTCCATTTCCTATTCCTCCTAGCTGCCTAGACAAAGAACAGAAAGAATATCAGAGTTATGATCATGCTTTCTCTGTCCTGTCACTGGTTATATCAAGCTGGTTGATGGAGCCGAATTGTCTTCAAATAAATTGGGGGAGAAAGAAAAAAACTATTTAAAAACAGAATATTCACACGCACAAAACATTTTCCTATTAGTTGTGAAGACATTAATATTTATTAGAATTTCTTACGAAACAAACAAATTACACTAAGGCCCTTACAGGAACATTAGCAAGGAACACTAGCAGTAAAACAAGTGACATTACATTGAATTGAAACATTGCCACAAGAAAACAGAGAAGAGATCCAATAGTCATCCTCATCCAATTGTCTTTTGGTCGGAACCCTCTCTCCATATTGTATTTCCAAATCCAAGGTGCTTGGCATTTTAATGGCACCCGGGGTGGCGAGAGGGAAGAGGAAATGGGTAAGCCAGGGTTCATTAAGGCAGAGCAGGAACCTTTCTCAGTGGCCACTTCACCTTGAAGCACCGCCACTACTTTCTGCAGGATTCTCCACTGTTCTGTATGAGCTGTGTTTTGCGCTCACACCCAGAGAAAGGGGTCGTGGAGAGGGGAAGAGAGGTGAGGTAGGAGGTGGTAAGATAGCCCCGTTACAACTGGCCCTTCTTGGCAGCAGCCGCTTTGCTCTCCAGCTCCTCCACGACTTTGTTCAGCAGCCTGGGGTCCAGGTGGAAGTAGACATACAGTTCCCTCTCTCTCCTGAGGAGGGGGCTGTGGTCCAGCTGGGAGCGTTTACCCCGGACCTCCCCCATCACGTCCTGCATCAGCCTGTACAGACTGTTCTGCTGGACCTCCAGTTCTCCCAGCTTCACTGTCAACTCCTGGAGAGAGGGGGAGGGGAGGAAGAGAGGGTACGATGGAAAGGAAATACAGGGGAGAGAGGAAGGGTGGAGGGAAAGAGGCTTTTAGTAGACATCCAGAGACACAAATCAGATAACTGCTAGCTAGTGCTGATAAAGTAACGAATAGTGGGGACACTGTCTTAAAAGTCCTATCCTGTAATGCAAGAACAGTACTCATTATTTTCTCACATCTGCATGCCACAAGTGGTTGAGCTTTTCTAGAATACTGACTGACATACACCAACAGTTCCTCGCACAGATGGTTATTCACAGCTTTATTGACAATAAGACATTTAAAAACAACGACACGTTTTTAGAGACAAAACGAAAGTCTCTCTTTACTGCAGGAGGAACTGAGATGAAACCCTGTATGAAGCAAACATGAATTTAGTACATTTTACACAGAGGAAGAAGAGAACCAAAGGGGGTGAAAAGGATCCCTGTTGACCTGGAAGAAATAAACGTGTGCTCTTTACATATTGTATATTACAGAAGTGGCAGTGCCTCATTGTCCAGTGCAGTCACTATACAAAACCCATATAGAAATGCAGTGTTCTAAAAGTGAAGTGACCAGTGAATCCACCACTAAACAGAATTCCATTCATTTCAAAATACTGTATTTATCAAACAACGGGCAATTACTCCGGCAGCAGTGCAAATTACGTATAAAATCCATAGGACCTGTGCTACCACTTCATCTCCCAAACGTGTTTTATAATAAAACTGCTCACTCACGCTACTTTGAGAAGACGATGATAACGAGGAAGTGTGTGGGTGTTAATAAACGTACCTGTGCGTTGGGGCAGAGATCCTGGTCAAGTGACGTCGCCGTAGGACATACCTGCGGCGCCAAGAACAGCTGCTGCAACCCCGAGAAGGTTGCCCGGCGCAACGCCTCGCAGTCGCCGTGGAGACGGGCGCCCGTGTAGTGCTGCTGGCGGGCGGCCCCGGCAAGGGCCTCGCGGCAGGATTGGAGCTCCTCCTGGAGGTCGCGGGCGGCACTTTCCAACCCCTCGTAGGTACGGAAGGGCTCCTCGCGGCCACCACGTTCTGAGGCGTGGCCTGACTCTAGGATCCGGAGAAGCCTGGGGGAGTGAGAGGTGTGACACATACAGTATGTAAATATACAGTAAACACGCTAGATTAGGTGGGATCTTTTTGCATCATGGGAGAAATGGAGGTGGAAACACTTTTATGCGCAAATAATGATATAACCATCGTATCGAAGTAAACTTGGAGTCACACGATGATATGGTGTGTGGTCCTCCCACTACGACTCGGGAAACCATAGTTTATTTGGCTACAGATGAAATAAATGAACTTCACAGGGTGGTGAAAGTGCACAGTGATGACCTTGATGCTTGTTTCCAATAAATATTGAGTGTTTTCTGGTGATCGAAGCTTGGCTGCCGTTTGACAAATTAAAATAATCGTGCCATTTTGTCCATAATCTTATTATGTAGGCTATAACCGCACAAGTCAATACCAGAGCGCAAACAAAATGTTTGGGACAAAACCACCAATAGAGCCCCAAAAAATGTTGAACTTTTTTTTTTGCAGAATTTAACCTCACAAGGGTAGGAGGCACTATTTTCACCTCCGGATGAAAAGCGTGCCCCAAAAGTAAACTGCCTGTTACTCAGGCCCAGAAGCTTGGATATGCATATAATTGGTAGATTTGGAATGAAAAGTTTCCAAAACTGTTTAAAAAATGTCAGAACTGATATGGCAGGCAAAAACCTGAGAAAAACACCACACTGCCAACACACTGACACTGACTCAACTCCAGCCACTTTAATAATGAGAATTGATGGGAAATGTAAAATATATCACTAGCCACTTTAAACAATGCTACCAAATATAATGTTTACATACCCTACATTATTCATCTCATATGTATATGTATATACTGTACTCTATATCATCTACTGCATCCTTATGTAATACATGCATCACTAGCCACTTTAACTATGCCACTTTGTTTACATACTCATCTCATATGTATATACTGCACTCAATACCATCTACTGTATCTTGCCTATGCCGCTCTGTACCATCACTCATTCATATATCTTTATGTACATATTCTTTATCCCCTTACACTTGTGTCTATAAGGTAGTAGTTTTGGAATTGTTCGCTAGATTACTTGTTGGTTGTTACTGCATTGTCGGAACTAGAAGCACAAGCATTTCGCTACACTCGCATTAACATCTGCTAACCATGTGTATGTGACAAATAAAATTTGATTTATATTGTCCGGTTGAAATATTGATTATTATGACTAAAAACAACCTGAGGATTGATTATAAACATTGTTCGACATGTTTATACTTACTTTTGGGATTTTTCATCTGCCTGTTGTGACCGCCTTGGAGCCATTGGATTACTGAACAAAACTCACCAACAAAACTGAGGTTTTTGGATATAAAGAGGGACTTTAATCGAACAAAACAAAAATGTATTGGGTAACTGGGAGTCTTGTGAGTGCAACCATATGAAGATCATAAAGGTAAGTGAAATCTGGCACAACGGTTGGATTAACAAAATGTTAATCTTGAAGCCGATGTATAACACTTATGTTTTTTGAATTTTTATTATGAGTATTTCTGTTTTTGAATTTGGAGCTCTGCAATTTCACCGAATGTTGGTCAGGTGGGGCCTCCCGAGTGGTGGAGGGGTCTAAGGCATTGCAGTGCTAGCTGTGCCACTAGAGATCCTGGTTCGAGTCCAGGCTCTGTCGCGGCCGGCCGTGACCGGGAAACCCATGGGGGGGGCAGCACAAATGGCCCAGCGTCTTCTGGGTTAGAGGGTTTGGCTGGCAGGGATGTTCTTGTCCCATCGCGCACGAGCGACTCCTGTGGCGGGCGCAACGCATTCTGTCACAGTCACCAGGTGTAGTGTTTCCTCCGATACTTTGGTGCGGCTGGTTTCCAGGTGAAGCGTTGTGGCAAGAAGCAGTGCGGCTTGGCTGGGTTTCAGGGGACGCACGGCTCTCGACCGTCGCCTCTCCCGAGTCCGTACAGGAGTTGCAGCGATGGGACAAGACTTACGACCAATTGGATACCACGAAATTGGGGAGAGAAAGGGGTAAAAAAAAAAAAGTGCGTTAAGTCATCAGACTTTTATCCGCAACAAGTCAATTTTATGGGAACATCTCTGGTGGTAAAATGTGCTTTTTTTTTCATTTATTGTAGATTTTAGAATATTTGTATAAAAATCTGTCGCCAATTGGATGGAACCTAGCTAGCTAGTCAGGGAAATATAAGTGCTGAAAACATTTTGGCTCACTAATTATAAACACAGAATGGAGAACAAAAGTTTGGGTGCAGGTACAGCCGATTAACGCTAACTACAGTGAGGGGGGGGGGGGAGTATTTGATCCCCTGCTGATTTTTCACGTTTGCCCACTGACAAAGAAATGATCCGTCTATAATTTTAATGGTAGGTTTATTTGAACAGTAAGAGACAGAATATCAACAAAAAATCCAGAAAAACGCATGTCAAAAATGTTATAGATTAATTTGCATTTTAATGAGGGAAATAAGTATTTGACCCCTCTGCAAAACATTACTTAGTACATGGTGGCAAAACCCTTGTGGCAATCACAAGTTGCCTTGGCCGTGTGTTTTGGGTTATTGTCATGTTGGAATACATTACATTACATTTAAGTCATTTAGCAGACGCTCTTATCCAGAGCGACTTACAAATTGGTGCATAGACCTTGTGACATCCAGTGGAACAGCCACTTGCATCTAAATCTTTTTTTGGGGGGGGGAGAAGGGGGGGGAGTTGAGAAGGATTACTTACCCTTACTTACCCTATCCTAGGTATTCCTTGAAGAGGTGGGGTTTCAGGTGTCTCCGGAAGGTGGTGATTGACTCCGCTGTCCTGGCGTCGTGAGGGAGTTTGTTCCACCATTGGGGGGCCAGAGCAGCGAACAGTTTTGACTGGGCTGAGCGGGAACTGTACTTCCTCAGTGGTAGGGAGGCGAGCAGGCCAGAGGTGGATGAACGCAGTGCCCTTGTTTGGGTGTAGGGCCTGATCAGAGCCTGGAGGTACTGAGGTGCCGTTCCCCTCACAGCTCCGTAGGCAAGCACCATGGTCTTGTAGCGGATGCGAGCTTCAACTGGAAGCCAGTGGAGAGAGCGGAGGAGCGGGGTGACGTGAGAGAACTTGGGAAGGTTGAACACCAGACGGGCTGCGGCGTTCTGGATGAGTTGTAGGGGTTTAATGGCACAGGCAGGGAGCCCAGCCAACAGCGAGTTGCAGTAATCAAGACGGGAGATGACAAGTGCCTGGATTAGGACCTGCGCCGCTTCCTGTGTGAGGCAGGGTCGTACTCTGCGGATGTTGTAGAGCATGAACCTACAGGAACGGGACACCGCCTTGATGTTAGTTGAGAACGTCAGGGTGTTGTCCAGGATCACGCCAAGGTTCTTAGCGCTCTGGGAGGAGGACACAATGGAGTTGTCAACCGTGATGGCGAGATCATGAAACGGGCAGTCCTTCCCGGGAGGAAGAGGAGCTCCGTCTTGCTGAGGTTCAGCTTGAGGTGGTGATCCGTCATCCACACTGATATGTCTGCCAGACATGCAGAGATGCGATTCGCCACCTGGTCATCAGAAGGGGGAAAGGAGAAGATTAATTGTGTGTCGTCTGCATAGCAATGATAGGAGAGACCATGTGAGGTTATGACAGAGCCAAGTGACTTGGTGTATAGCGAGAATAAGAGAGGGCCTAGAACAGAGCCCTGGGGGACACCAGTGGTGAGAGCGCGTGGTGAGGAGACAGATTCTCGCCACGCCACCTGGTAGGAGCGACCTGTCAGGTAGGACGCAATCCAAGCGTGGGCCGCACCGGAGATGCCCAACTCGGAGAGGGTGGAGAGGAGGATCTGATGGTTCACAGTATCGAAGGCAGCCGATAGGTCTAGAAGGATGAGAGCAGAGGAGAGAGAGTTAGCTTTAGCAGTGCGGAGCGCCTCCGTGATACAGAGAAGAGCAGTCTCAGTTGAATGACTAGTCTTGAAACCTGACTGATTTGGATCAAGAAGGTCATTCTGAGAGAGATAGCGGTAGAGCTGGCCAAGGACGGCACGCTCAAGAGTTTTGGAGAGAAAAGAGAGAAGGGATACTGGTCTGTAGTTGTTGACATCGGAGGGATCGAGTGTAGGTTTTTTCAGAAGGGGTGCAACTCTCGCTCTCTTGAAGACGGGAGGGACGTAGCCAGCGGTCAGGGATGAGTTGATGAGCGAGGTGAGGTAAGGGAGAAGGTCTCCGGAAATGGTCTGGAGAAGAGAGGAGGGGATAGGGTCAAGCGGGCAGGTTGTTGGGCGGCCGGCCGTCACAAGACGCGAGATTTCATCTGGAGAGAGAGGGAGAAAGAGGTCAGAGCATAGGGTAGGGCAGTGTGAGCAGAACCAGCGGTGTCGTTTGACTTAGCAAACGAGGATCGGATGTCGTCGACCTTCTTTTCAAAATGGTTGACGAAGTCATCTGCAGAGAGGGAGGAGGGGGGGGGGATTCAGGAGGGAGGAGAAGGTGGCAAAGAGCTTCCTAGGGTTAGAGGCAGATGCTTGGAATTTAGAATGGTAGAAAGTGGCTTTAGCAGCAGAGACAGAGGAGGAAAATGTAGAGAGGAGGGAGTGAAAGGATGCCAGGTCCGCAGGGAGGCGAGTTTTCCTCCATTTCCGCTCGGCTGCCCGGAGCCCTGTTCTGTGAGCTCGCAAGGAGTCGTCGAGCCACGGAGCGGGAGGGGAGGACCGAGCCGGCCTGGAGGATAGGGGACATAGGGAGTCAAAGGATGCAGTAAGGGAGGAGAGGAGGGTTGAGGAGGCAGAATCAGGAGATAGGTTGGAGAAGGTTTGAGCAGAGGGAAGAGATGATAGGATGGAAGAGGAGAGAGTAGCGGGGGAGAGAGAGCGAAGGTTGGGACGGCGCGATACCATCCGAGTAGGGGCAGTGTGGGAAGTGTTGGATGAGAGCGAGAGGGAAAAGGATACAAGGTAGTGGTCGGAGACTTGGAGGGGAGTTGCAATGAGGTTAGTGGAAGAACAGCATCTAGTAAAGATGAGGTCAAGCGTATTGCCTGCCTTGTGAGTAGGGGGAAGGTGAGAGGGTGAGGTCAAAAGAGGAGAGGAGTAGAAAGAAGGAGGCAGAGAGGAATGAGTCAAAGGTAGACGTGGGGAGGTTAAAGTCGCCCAGAACTGTGAGAGGTGAGCCGTCCTCAGGAAAGGAGCTTATCAAGGCATCAAGCTCATTGATGAACTCTCCGAGGGAACCTGGAGGGCGATAAATGATAAGGATGTTAAGCTTGAAAGGGCTGGTAACTGTGACAGCATGGAATTCAAAGGAGGCGATAGACAGATGGGTAAGGGGAGAAAGAGAGAAAGACCACTTGGGAGAGATGAGGATCCCGGTGCCACCACCCCGCTGACCAGAAGCTCTCGGGTGTGCGAGAACACGTGGGCGGACGAGGAGAGAGCAGTAGGAGTAGCAGTGTTATCTGTGGTGATCCATGTTTCCGTCAGTGCCAAGAAGTCGAGGGACTGGAGGGAGGCATAGGCTGAGATGAACTCTGCCTTGTTGGCCGCAGATCGGCAGTTCCAGAGGCTACCGGAGACCTGGAACTCCACGTGGGTCGTACGCGCTGGGACCACCAGATTAGGGTGGTCGCGCCACGCGGTGTGGAGCGTTTGTATGGTCTGTGCAGAGAGGAGAGAACAGGGATAGACAGACACATAGTTGACAGGCTACAGAAAAGGCTACGCTAATGCAAGGAGATTGGAATGACAAGTGGACTACACGTCTCGAATGTTCAGAAAGTTAAGCTTACGTAGCAAGAGTCTTATTGACTAAAATGATTAAAATGATACAGTACTGCTAAAGTAGGCTAGCTGGCAGTGGCTGCGTTGTTGACACTACACTAATCAAGTCGTTCCGTTGAGTGTACTAGTTTCTACAGTGCTGCTAATCGGGGGCTAGCTGGCTAGCTAGCAGTGATGTTTACGTTACGTTGCGTTAAAAGAACGACAATAGCTGGCTAGCTAACCTAGGAAATCGCTCTAGACTACACAATTATCTTTGAAACAAAGACGGCTATGTAGCTAGGTACGATCAAACAAATCAAACCGTTGTACTGTAATGAAATGAAAATGTGATACTAACTGTGGAGCGAAGCGGAATGCGACCGGGTTGTTGTTGGCTAGCTGTTAGCTGTTGGCTAGCTAGCAGAGTCTCCTACGTTAAGGACGACAAATAGCTGGCTAGCGAACCTCAGTGAATTAAGATAATCACTCCAAGGCTACACACACTAAACTACACAATTATCTTGGAAACAAAGACAGCTATGTAGCTAGCTAACACTAGACTAATCAAGTCGTACAGTTGAGTGAATAGCACTACAGTGATGCTAATCTGTGTGCGTTAGCTAGCGCTTGCTAGCTCCTGGGCGAATAGCAGTGAAGGCTACGTTAGGGCGACGAAATATGATAATTATGCAATTATCTCTGATACAAGGACGGCTATGTAGCTAGCTAAGAAGAATTGCTAAGATTAGACAAATCAACCGTTGTACTATAATGAAATGTAATGAAAAAGTTATACAACCTGCAGAGCGAAGTGCGAATGCGACCGCTCGCTCCAACCCGGAACCGGATATCAGGGAATACCCATCCATTATCCATTTTCAATGCCCTGGCTGAGGGAAGGAGGTTCTTCACCCAAGATTTGACGGTACATGGCCCCGTCCATCGTCCCTGTGATGCGATGAAGTTGTCCTGTCCCCTTTGCAGAAAAACACCCCCAAAGCATAATGTTTCCACCTCCATGTTTGACGGTGAGGATGGTGTTATTGGGGTCATAGGCAGCATTCCTCCTCCTCCAAACACGGTGAGTTGAGTTGATGCCAAAAGCTCCATTTTGGTCTCATCTGACCTCACAACACTTTCACCCAGTTGTCCTCTGAATCATTCAGATGTTCATTGGCAAACTTCAGATGGGCATGTATATGTGCTTTCTTGAGCGGGGGGACCTTGCGGGCGCTGCAGGATTTCAGTCCTTCACGGCGTAGTGCGTTACCAATTGTTTTCTTGGTGACTATGGTCCCAGCTGCCTTGAGGTCATTTACAAGATCCGCCCGTGTAGTTCTGGGCTGATTCCTCACCGTTCTCATGACCGTTGCAACTCCACGAGGTGAGATCTTGCATGGAGCCCCAGGCCGAGGGAGATTGACAGTTCTTTTGTGTTTCTTCCATTTGCGAATAAATGCACCAACTGTCACCTTCTCACCAAGCTGCTTGGCAATGGTCTTGTAGCCCATTCCAGCCTTGTGTAGGTCTACAATCTTGTCCCTGACATCCTTGGAGAGCTCTTTGGTCTTGGCCATGGTGGAGAGTTTGGAATTTAATTGATCGGTTTCTTCTGTGGACAGATGTCTTTTATACAGGTAACAAACTGAGATTAGGAGCACTGCCTTCAAGAGTGTGCTCCTAATCTCAGCTCGTTACCTGTATAAAAGACATCTGGGAGCCAGAAATCTTTCTGATTAAGAGGGGGTCCCTCATTAAAATGCAAATCAATCAATTTATAAAATTTTTGACATGCGTTTTCTGGATTTTTGTTTTTGTTATTCTGTCTCACTGTTCAAATAAACCTACCATTAAAATTATAGACTGATCATTTCTTTGTCAGTGGGCAAATGTGAAATCAGCAGGGGATCAAATACTTTTCCCCCCCTCACTGTATATTTTTATTTATTTATTTACAAATCAACACTTGGAGTCAAATATCGATATATCTTCCAAAAATAATACTGTGATATGCAACTGTATCGATACCACCACCCTCCCCACCCCAATCACTACTGTACTGATTATCAATGCACTATGTTCCATATTTCTTTTAGTGTGAGAGAAGCAAATACATCTGGGTTCGCTTTCAGTGAAACGGGAAATAACTACCTAAATCCGACCAATAAGAACGCCTTGCTTTCCATTGAAAAGCATTTTGCTTCAGTGTCCCTGACTGAGCACGACCCTGGTTCCTGTCCTCCTCTAATCCTTACCTGGTGAAGGATGCATCCTTGGAGCTGATGATGGACTGAGGACTGGGTCTGGGGTTATGGGACAGCTCAGGATGGGCTAGGGCCTGGATCCTGAGGGCTGCCTCCTCTCCTCCCTCCCCCAGCCGGCCTGCCACCTCCCCAAGCTGCTTCAGCACCTGCCTACCCATCCTCAGTTCCATCTCCTGGGCCAGGAGGAGCAGCTCGAATGAGGCCTTTTGCCGCAGGAGGTGGTCTCGGACCTAGATGGAGAGATGAAGGAATGGATGGATAGAGAGAGAACGTTATTATCCTCTAAGGAGGGCAACAATAGAAACATTGACAATACGTACAAGATGATAATGATGGACTGGATGATGATAATTGTTTCACCTGGTGTTCAAAACTAAATTATGGGAAAACCCATGCAGATCTGAGTATGGATATTCTAACAACAAGATCCAAAACAGCATTTGTACAAAACTAAGCAACTGTACCTGCTCCTGTCTGGAGGTGTAGTAGTCCTGTCTGGCCAGCTGCAGGTCCAGGTCTCCCCTCACCACGGGCACGTTGAGCAGCCTGGCACTCTCCCTCAGAGCAGCCGGTAGAGACCCCTGGAGGAGAGACTCCAGATCAGCCGCCACAACCTGCAGCTCACGCCTAGACACGGCTTCACGCGTCTGGAGAGCAGAGGTGGAGTTGGTGGTGCCCTGGGAGAGGAGAGAATGAACGATAAAAGGTTGCATTAGAGAGTAGGTATGATGATGTTTGTTTGTAAGGCTGGTGTGATTGTGTGTACAGACTACAGAGCATGCAACACTTACAAAACCAACAGCACTAAAGACTAAAGCTGAACTGTGGTAGATGTACTACTCTAGTCTCGAACCCTCTCCAGTGCCTTACCTTGGTGAATGACTGCAGGTTCCCTGTGATCCACTCCAGCCCAACCCTGGCTCCCTGCTCTTCTGCCCTGGCCTTGATCAGCTGGTGCTGGGCCACCATATGACCCCACTGGAGCCTGGCCATCTCCTTCCTCCTCTGCTCCACAACTCTCTCCTCCGTCTCTTTTCCACCCTTCTCCTTTATTTCATCCCCGTCATCGCAGAGGCTGAGGTCCAGGAGCTGGAAGCGTTCGGAGCAGGACGTCTCCACCATGTTGCTGATACCCTGGAAGAACTGGCGCTGGGTGAGGTTGGCCAGGGCCTTTGTGTTAAGCTCCTCCTGGTGGAGGTAGGGCTCCAGGGACAGCTGGGAGAGCAGGACAGGGGGACCTGGAGGGGAGGTGATGGTCACAGAACCAGAGGCAGCAGCCTCTCCCTGGGCCTTTCCTTCGTTGGACACTGGGTCTATTTTGAGGAATGATCCTAGCCTTTTCACCTCGTCCATGAGGTTCTGTAGCGCGGCGTTGGTTCCAGCGTTCTCCGCCCCCAGCGCCGCGTTTGCGTCCTTCAGCCTGCTGGCGGCAGCGTCCTGCTGGGAGGCCAATCGGAGCGCAACGTCAGCCCGGGCGGTGGCGAGCACCTGCAGCTTCTTGTACCTGCGCTGTTTTAGCTGCTTCTCCTTTTTCAGAGCAGTTAGCTCCGCCTCTAGATCCTCCACACTCACCTCCCCCTCCGCTGAGGAAGGACCAACCACACCTATTCCAGCAGCAGGCCCACAGGTCTTGAGGACCTCATCAAGCGCAGTCCCATCGAGGATGGGCTTGCCAGAGTTGCGGAGGGCCTTGAAGGCCCGGGCCTCCTCCGGGGTGAGCACATTTCCCTGGTTGAGAGTGCGGCAGACGAAGCGCAGGAGTTGGAGGTTTTCCGGAGCGCAGTCGAAGAGCCAGTCAAACTCAGAGCCCTTCAGGGATGGGGTGCCTGGGTAACCTAGGCGACCCAACGCCTCCACGAACTGACCACCGTCTAACATGATGACAGCACTCTACAGGCTACCAAACTGTCAGAAGCAGTAGGGTCAAGGGTGGGAGTTATATAGATGAGAATTGACAGAAAGATAACCAACGATATTTACACTGTAAAATCATAGTCACTCAATAGAAATTAGGGGTGTAGCGGTGCACATATTCATAACAAATTGTTCGGTATGGGGACCTCTTCGGTCCGCACAGTGAACCCAAATGAATACATAAAAAATTATAAGTAAAAATATTAAACACTAGGTCTATAGGCTATGCCTGGAAAGAGAGTGTGTGTCGCCACTGCTGAATGAGAACGGCCTATGCAACTGCCAACACCTCAAACATGTTGACACATTTACGGTGACATAAACCAAGTATTCCTACCACCGGAGCAAGACGAACCGCAGTCGATTCTGACTGAGCAAAATAAATTACATGAGCAATAGGTCTGCTTATAGTCACAGATGTGCGACCATTCTCGGTGGTTGAGAAGAATGGAGAGTTTCAACGCCTCGTGGAAGTGCTCAGTTAATTACGAACTTTGCCTTCTCGCACCTAGAGTACCAGTCAAACAGTTTGGACACACCTACTATTCCAGGGTTTTCCTTTATTTTTTACATTGTAGAATAATAGTGAACACCACGAATCTATGAAATAACACATATGGAATCATGTAGTAACCAAAAAAAGTGTTTATATTTGAGATTCTTCAAAGTAGCCACCCCTTGCCTTGATGACAGCTTTGCACTCTTGGCATTCTCTCAACCAGTTTTGATTTGTTTAACTGACTGGGTATCCCCTTTCTGCAGATGGATGGACCTCCAGGGTTACAGAGCGCTAGTTAAGTGACAGCCCATCACATTACACCGCAGTGGAAATGAAGAGGGAAACGAAAAGTAGGCCTACTGTGCCAAACACACGCCCCCTTTATGAGTGACAAGTGAGCATATTTTTCCTCTTTGCAACATAGCATAAGCTTATACATTGTCTGAGCCATGTTAACATGTTGATTTCACACAGATATTGCATTTTATTTTAGTGTTGTTGTTGATTTAAGAAAATAAAAAGTGTTGTTATTCCTGATTGTGCAGTCATCAGGCATTATATGACTCATGATCATATGGAATCAGGAATACCAACACTTTCTATTTTCTTAAACAAATTAACTACAGTAACTGTTGGCATCTCATTTTCCACTGTTCAGAAAACAAATCATTACCCCCAAAACCACAATAAGTACTGAACCATGGTGAACCGTTACACCCCTAATAGAAATGGTACCATCAAGCAGTGCTTCCCCTATATTAATTTATCAGGGGTGCTTCCACCCTGCAGAAATAAATACTAGGGGAAACACTGATTAAAACGAGACAATTTCCTGTGGAGAAGACGGTCCCGGTCCCTGAAATGAGGCATCCTCCCCAGTCTTAACTAGCCAGTTTAACGTGAAATCGATAAGGACAAACAAGTTGCCAGGAGCAGAGCTTCTCCACCCTGATGATCGCCGGTCAGTCAAAAATATCCACTATTTATTAGATGGGTAGCTAGTTAGCCCACGTTTATTAGGAGGCGAGGAAATTGAAAGAAATCACAACAGGGATTGCTAGCTAAGTTACTTTATTCATGCAAAGGCATTATAGAGCTGATCATTGTAGAAATATTTAACCAAACACTTGTTTTGTTTACCTATAACTGGTATGACAGTGAAGCTATCAGTGTCCTTTACGTTACAGGCTAGCTAGCTAACGATATAATAAGTTGTTTCACCGATAGCTATGCAAGCTAGCTAACGTTAGCTAATTAACCGCTAGCCACAGCATCATTCATGCTATATAACGCCTGAGGTTCGTGAATAATTTTTCCAAAACCACCATCATTTCTGAAGTAATTTATCCATCTGTTTAAAGTATTATTTTACCTTGCCAAGTAATTTCGACGAAGAAATCAGTTTCAGACTTGTTTTCCGACAGTTTCTCTGGTAGAAGGAAACGGGTAACAGTTAGCCAAAGGTCGGCTAGATAAATGCGCGCGTTCTCATCCAAAATGAATTCACTCCGGAAACATTGCGTAGAGTACGTCACGCGGAGGCGGATCGACTAACAACCGTTTTTAGCCAATGAGAAAGTAGTCGAGCACAGCCTACCCACGCTCTCTTTGTCCTTTCTGTGAAATTTTGATAGTTCTTTCATTCTGCATGGAGAGCAGTGACCGGTAGGTGTCCATTTGTTGATCATTTATTCGAGGTGAGTTTTGCTGAGTACCGCATGATATTAAACCACGTTCTTGGAGAGAAATGTTTAGATAGTTTATTCGCCGGTTGTGGTTGACAGCCCACTGTGAAGCGGGCTTGCATGGCATTCACTTTGCAGCAATGCACAGCGCTCTCCTTGGTTCTGCAAGTCCTTTATCTAGCAAGCTAAGCTAGTGCAGTAGATTGCAAATAAATCCATGTGAATTTAGCTATTCTAGATAGCAACCTGCACTACAGTCAGAATTGTTCAGTACTGTAAATCAATGCATATACTAAACAAAGTAAACAGCATATTTTTTCAGTTGTGCAGCATCTTCTGGCACCAGTGCACTCTTTCCTGCACAGCCCCCCCGTGTGTGTGTGTGTGTGTGTGTGTGTGTGTGTGTGTGTGTGTGTGAGAGAGAGAGAGGTAAAGTCTTTGAATAACAACCTTTGTTGAAGTATTCAAGTTTCTCATCTTCCTGCTATGATAGACGCTTGTGGGTATTTCAACTGTCTCTTTTACATTTCTTCACTTTGGCTATTTTAGATCTCGCAAAGTATGATATTTGTATATAGGTGACTTGACAGTAACGTGTTGCTAAATGTAGGATACTCATGTAGAAAAGGTTGCTGTTATGGGGAAATGTAACTGAAGTTCAAATTCAGTTTAGAGTGATCTTTAGCATATTTATATATTTTCCCTCTCTGAAATACGCATTATTTCCAGTGTTCTTTCTGTGAAACTCTAGGTGTGGGTTGATGGTCACTCGACTTGATCCTGAAAGTTATGGATTATCCTCATATTGGGTTAATAGTGATTGACACCAGACTGGAGGTCCATGAACAAGGACAGAGGACACGGATTATTCACTGTTGCATTGATGACATTGTGTGAACACGGTGTGATTCTGTTGCAGCTCAGTCACTTCCTTTTTGTTTGTCTTCCTTACAAGCCTCCCGGGCTGGTGTTAAACAGAACGTTTGGTGCTGTCTGATTAGGATATAAAGCGTCTCCAAGAGGTTTTGCTAGACATTTTCTCTGCTTCTGTGCTGGAGGTGTCTCCCTCTTACAACTTGTCATAAAGCAAATAGATATTGTTTGACTGCTCTTCTCTTGACCTCAAAATTCCTAGCACATATAGAAAAGAAGAAACGGTTCTCAAGATGAGCTCTGAGATCACTTCAGATTTTGGCATAGCAAGTAACTAACTAAGTAGTAAGTAAACAGCCTATTCTTTCAGTTGTCCAAAGCAAAGAGCCATGGTTCAAGCCAAGACCTGGGTCCTGACACGTCACTTTGAAGGCTTCCCGAAGGACAGCAACTTTGAGCTGAAGCTGGAGCAGCTGCCAGAGCCTAAAGATGGAGGTAATGACTGAAGGTCTCATCTGCACTATTACTGAGGCTATCTGGACCCGTACTTGTACTAAATACAACATTCCTGTACCTGACTAAAGCCAAGTGATGTCATACATGAATGTTTTTGTTTTTTTCTGTTTCAGAGGTGCTTTTGGAGGCACTGTTTCTCAGTGTAGATCCATACATGAGGTAGGAGAAAATTCCAACAGAAAAATGGACAGGGAGGGATTCCCCTAACGTTTTCCACCGGACGCTTTTTGTCATGACTCATGTAATGTGATATCTATATGGAATATGATCAAATGTAAATAGTCCGGGTGGCCATTTAATTGTTCAGCAGTCTTATGGCTTGGGGGTAGAAGCTGTTAAGGAGCCTTTTGGCCCCAGACTTGGCACTCCGGCACTGCTTACCGTGCGGTAGCAGAGAGAACAGTCTATGACTTGGGTGACTGGAGTCTTTGACAATATTTTGGGGCCTACCTCTGACACCGCATAGTGATGTACTGGGCTGTACGCACTGTAGCGTCTTACGGTCAGATGCCGAGCAGTTGCCGTACCAGGCAGTGATGCAACTGGTCAGGATGCTCTCTGGTGCAGCTGTAGAACTTTGAGGATCTGGGGACCCATGCAAAATCTTTTCAGTCTCCTGAGAAAGAAAAGGTGTTGTCATGCCCTCTTCACAACTGTCTTGATGTGGAAACCAAGGAACTTGAAACTCTCGACCCGCTCCACTTCAGCTCTGTCGATGCTAATGGGTGCCTGTTCGGCCCTCCTTTTCCTGTAGTCCACGATAAGCTCCTTTGTCTTACTCACATTGAGGGAGAGGTTGTTGTCCTGGCCCCACACTGCCAGGTCTCTGATCTTCTACCCATTGGCGGTCTCATCGTTGTTGGTGATCAGGCCTACCGCTGCTGTGTCGTCAGCAAACTTAATGATGGTGTTGTGGTTGGTCACGCTCTTGGGGGTGAACAGGGAGTACAGGAGGGGACTGAGCGCGCACCCCTGAGGGGCCCCAGTGTTGAGGATCAGTGTGGCAGAACATTGAAAGTTCTCTGAACAGTATTGACTTTTCCATAACATTACTAAATCACATACTTCAGTAGATAGTACAGAAAAACATTGCATCTGATTGTTCTCCTGCCATCTGTGGTTGTTTCCAGACCGTTCAGCCGAGTGCGTATGAAGGAGGGGGAGGTGATGATCGGAACTCAAGTGGCCAAGTAAGGAAAATAAACAAGTTTGCATCCCAAATGGCATCCTATTCCCCTACATAGTGCACTGCTTTTAGGCCCCTGGTCAAAAGCAGTGCACTATGCAGGGAATGAGGTGCCATTTGGGATGCAGGCCAAGTTATCTGCATTTCATCTCTCTACCATGAGGTGACATGCATGCCTGCTGTTTACTGGAAGAGAAAAAGTCCTGCACCTGTTTTTAATTTCTGAGGCCATAGATTATTCTTCATGACTTCAGTTGTAAGAGAACAAATTGAATGTACTTGGCAGTGTGTACCGAGGTTCCATTCCTGCCACAAGTGAGTGGTTCAATGTGTTTTCACTGAGAAAGTTTGTTTGTGCGAGTGAGTCAGTCTGGGAAAATATACAGAACCCAATGACTCTTCCCTGCCCCCTAGGGCTTTTAAAATGAGTTCACTAGTTTAAATTGCCTGAGTACTGTCTTTATAAAGGAGTACAGATACTTCGGGAAAATCCCAAAGGCTTCCATGGACTCTTCCTACAGCATGTCTTCGATCTAGCCTCCAGATAAAACCATTTAACAACCACTAAGTGTGGTTCATATAGACCCAGATTAAGCATTCTCTGTAACTAAAAAGCACTTTCAATGGAAGATTCTCCATTAATCATACTTTACAATCTGTGTCTTCTGACACGGGCTTGTTGTAGATAGACTTTAATTATAATAAACAACCCTCATTAATTCAGGTTGTTTATTTGTGTGTGTGTGTTTTTTGTAGGGTGATCCAGAGCATTAACCCAGCCTTCCCTGTGGGGTGCCATGTGGTTGGTAGATGCGGCTGGAGGACCCACACTGTGTCTGACGGGACAGGTCTGACATGCCTTCTGTCTGACTGGCCTCAGGATGTCTCCATGTCCCTGGCTCTGGGGGCCATCGGCATGCCAGGGTAAGGAGGAGGGGCTTCCTGAGTGCCGGTGCTTTCTGGGTAAAATATGGGGCGGGGGGTGTGGGTCACTATGAACCTCTGGCCACAAAGAGTAGAACATTTATATTTTCATGCCAGATGAGAAATGCATGTCACGCTCTGGCGTCCTGGGTAAAGAGGGATGCTAAAATGCTAACATAACCGTTTATGCTAACAGTGGAGCTAGTGTGGGAGAGCTTACAGCACAACTGTTTCATAGTTTTACCTCACAGAATAAAGGCAGAAAAAAATGTTGACTTCAAGTCTGCCAGGAAAAGCAGCTGCATGTTTTCCTTCTAGGTTGACAAAATAAACATTTGGGCCCCAGGTATCTTCGAGAGCAGGTCACGGTCACCACTTATGGTCCTGTTCCACTTTTCCACAGAACTCTTTTAAAGAGTTTTTGAGTTTGAGTTTATTTTATTTTTACAGGGACAGTGCACATTAATCAACGTTTCAGTAAAAGTGCCGGTTTTAGCCAGCCGGCTAATTTTCAACCGCAGTCCCAGGGCAGGTTATTAAAAACAATTACAATATATAGACAATAGCAACATAGGACAAGCAAGACAAAGCATACAGACAGAGCAACATAGGACAAGCAAGACGTAGCATACAGACACAGCAACATAGAACAAAAAGCAGATTTTACTGAATCACAAATCTTTTGAATTTAAAATATTACAAGCAGTGTTGGGTTCGAGACCACCTAAAGCGAGACCGATTCAAGACCGAAGCAAATTGTAATTTTGTCAAATCGCCACCATTATAAGAGTTCAACATTTCCAGTATTTCTGTGTTCATATTTCAGAACAACATATAGATTCTTTAGCCAGTCAGAATGGCGAAACAAGTGGATGCTGAGGGCAAATAAGAGTGCCACTCTACAAATGATTACGAACTCAAACAGGCCTATAATAGATAAACACTGTTACAATTTCCCCGATCTCCCTTACTAAAAGTGAGCGCGGAACATTCAATCCATTTCCCCCACTCTTCCCTAACAGGCAATCAAGGAAATTCTGATGAGCGCCACCAAGTTTGAGGATATTTTTCTACGAAAGTAAAGGATGGTAATGTTACGAGTAAAGTAGGAGGCCCACGTTTCAATAGGTGATAAGATATTCGTGTGTCATACATGGAGTAAATATTTGGCCTGGCGAAGCGGTTTAATGCGCTGACAGAAAAGAAGCTGATAATTCTGAGTTTTTGTCTCAGCTGGTCTCGGGAAGAAATTATCAGTCCTCGTGTCCAAGACGGAGTAAAAATGTATCCAAGACCGAGATACTCAATATGTGGTCACGAGACTGGACTCGAGTACTACAACACTGACTACAAGTAATTGAATGTTACACATGACTGAAGCGAGGATTGTTTTGAGACGAGGGGGAGAAAGGTAATCAGTGCTTTAGGATGACGAGACAGTTGGTGGTGATACACAGATGTTATGTGTATGATTGCTTGTGTTGATAATGAGTTTGATACTGTTTGTTTTAACGGAAGTAAACTCCATCGACGGCTATCTTACTGTAGCTAGGTGACTGTAGTTACATTTCTTATTAAAGAGCTACCCCTCTTTTTCTCTGACTGCAGACTGGTCACCAGTGTGTACGTGCATGGTTTCCAGGAGGTTGAGAATGGATAAACAAATCGCAAAATACACATTTCTGTTTGAATGGAAGTTGTTTTCTATTCCATCTTCCCTTTGTACTCTGACTTCAGGTTGACAGCCCTGTACGGTCTGGAGGAGGTACTGGGACTTCAGGCTGGAGAGACCCTACTGGTGAACGCTGCAGCCGGGGCCGTGGGCTCCATCGTGGGCCAGATCGCTAAGATCAAGGGCTGCAGAGTTGTGGGCTCCGCTGGGTCCAACGGCAAGGTAAAAAGGGATTAAGATGAAATACTGGGAGGTACAAATTCTAGTGATCTCTATCCTTACTTATCCTGAAAATGAAAAAAGGGGCCAGCACTCACTTTTTTTTTCTTCCAATGCCAAGGTGACCTTCCTCAAGGAGCTAGGCTTCGATGAGGCCTTCAACTACAAAACAGTCAGCTCACTGGAGGAGGTCCTAAAGACTGCCTCGCCCGACGGATACGAT
Organism: Oncorhynchus keta; assembly: GCF_023373465.1. Lineage (NCBI taxonomy): Eukaryota > Metazoa > Chordata > Actinopteri > Salmoniformes > Salmonidae > Oncorhynchus > Oncorhynchus keta. The sequence continues at coordinate 24,066,972 of NC_068433.1, read as the reverse complement.
TGCTTCTTTGAGAACGTAGGTTATAAAGTAGTTAGTTGTAGTTATATAAAGTGTAGTAATTCACTCTGGTAGTTGGTAATATTGTTAGATATGGAGGGTTAATATTTAGTGATAAAGTAGTATTTCTGTGGTTTTAATATTGTTAGACATGGATATAAATTGTCAGTATTGGGTAATAGTTATTTCATCTTAACATATTTAGCTCGACATCTCCGTTTTTAAGGTGGGAGGACTTTTCTCCAGTGTCGCCATTCCTCAGATGAAGGAGTTTGGAAGGATAGCTGTGTGCGGCAGCATCTCAACCTATAATGACACCAATCCACAGACAGGTCTGATCTCTCTCTCATCTTCAAAACCATTCAAAGATGTCAAGTCTACATTGCCTAACTCTCATACTGTATTGGTACGTTGATATGTTGTCAGTGTTGCTCATTTTAATATTCCACTAGAGAGCACCATTAGCCAGCATTACACTCAGACTGACCTGTGACCAACTGAATGCATTTCACTCATGTTTCATTGCATAGTAAATCATCTCGATTAACCCAGAACTAGTCTCACGTAATTGGTCAACTACTCGATTAAGTTCCGGGTCCAAACATGTTAAAGAGAAGGGATCAAGAAATGCTAAAACAAGGAGAGGAACCGGAACAAGATGCTTCATTCACCCTCTCTGAATGTCCCATGTTTGAATAGATGCTAGCACCGAAAAACCCAAACATCGGAACAACCCTATGCCTCTCGCTCAGTCACAAAATATTCTACTGTACCAGTTGTTTACATAGATCTGGCCATGAGAGATTACATATAAATATATTGATTAACATATTAGAACTCTGTGTTCCATTATAAAGGACCACAATGGAAACAAGTCTAGACTTTTTGTGTATATAATCCTTTGCCATTTCGGTAGATGTATTTGTTGCTTGGTGTGGCTTCTTTATGTATTTTAAAATGGTCAAATCAACATAAAAAAATATGCCTATACATCACCTCTCTCTCCTATTTCTGTCTATCTACAGTGCATTCAGAAAGTATTCAGAACCCTTGACTTTTTCCACATTTTGTTAAGTTACAGCCTTATTCTAAAGGGGATAACATTAAAAAATGTTCCGCAATCTACACACAATACCCCATAATGACAAAGCGAAAACAGGTTTTTAGAAATTAGTGCACAGTGATTAAAAATATAAAAAACATACCTTATTTACATATGTATTCAGACCCTTTGGGACTCTAAATTGCGATACAAGTATTCCAAGCTTGTAGCGTCATAGACTTAAGGCTGTAATCGCTGCCAAAGGTGCTTCAACAAAGTACTGAGTAAAGGGTCTGAATACTGATGTAAATGTAATTTTTTTATTTATTACGTTACAGCCTTTTTCCACAACAAAATGTGGAAGAAGTGTAGGGGTCTGAATACTTTCTGAATGCACTGTATCTAATCTTATCTATCAGGCCCATATCCCCACCTGACCATGATCTTCAAGCAGCTAAAGATGGAGGGCTTCATGGTGGGCAGGTGGGAGCATAAGAACCCAGAGTCTCTGAGGAGACTCATGGCTTGGAAGAGAGAGGCAAGTACAGTACTTGGGATAAAAACTAGCCTGGGTCTCAGTCTGTGCCATCATCCCACTCCTTGTTCATTGTCATGCACACAGTTTAGCATTGACATGGAGTACAAGGAGTGGAATGTTAGCACAAAACAGGTTTGAGATTTCAGGCTAGATAAAACTGTCCAATCATAATCATATCATGACAATTCTATGGTAATCAATTTGGACACCATGTTTTACATATTCTGATTATGTCTGTTAACTGTACACCCTGCTTGCAGGTATTCACATTTACAATATGAAATGTTTGTCACAGACTATAGTTGTGTTCTAATACCCATACTAACATAGTGTATACTACATACTATTCGTTAATTTTAGTACACTGTAAACGGAACAGTATCCTTTCAGTTGAGCGTACTAGCCCTTCGCCGGTCTAGCGGAAGTTGATGATGTTGCTATGCAACCACCTGCTAGCTAGGTAGCATAACAAATTACTAGTTTGAAATTTTACGATTTAGGGTGTGTTCTTAAATTCAATCTGGAGTGTCAAAGTACGCTCGTAAATTCAGAGCGTTGTCAGATCGCTCTGAATTTACAAACGAACATTTTGCTCTCGGAGCGCACACTAGACGCTGTGGCCGAGGAGTAGGGTTGATTTGAGCGTTCTGACCTTACAACTGCAGTCAAGCACCCAAGTTAACATTGGCTAGCTACTTCCAGACACAAATGAGTGACAGCTCTGTCAATTTTACTCACCCTGACAGAGCTGGTTAGGCAATTTGTTATCCAGAGCGTTGGTGACTGTTTCTGGCAACAATTTAATTACGCGTTTTTGCCGACGTTAACTCACACAGGCCATATTCAACCAGTGTTGAGCGCTCGTAAATCCATTATTCTGCTAGACTCTGGAGAATGTTCTGAAATCACAGTAGATAGCCGAAGTGAATTTACGAAGGCACCCGAATGTCCATTGAGAACACACAACGACTATACCATTTAGCTAAGCTAAGAATAACGGGAATAATCAAGTCAATTAACGTTGGGTAGTTAGTGAGCCTATAGTTAATATACTGGCAAGTTTATGACAAGTGGCAAGTTTACCTTCCCATAGCTAACATACGGTGTGCTGTAATGATATGCTATGTGGTTCGTAAGGACAGCGTAGCTAACATAACGTGTAAGGTAACTTATTTGAAAAGTCATTACTTTATCCCTGCCGGCTAAACCCTCCCTAACCCGGACGGCGCTAGGCCAACAATGCGCGGCCCCATGGGCCTCCTGGTCGCGGTCGGCTGCAACAGAGCCTGGGCTCGAACCCAGAGTCTCTGGTGGCACAGCTATTAGACCACTGCGCCATCCGGGAGGCCCATCTGATCTTCATTTAAGTCATTCATGTAACTATAGACAAACAGTCTGCTTAAACTAATAACACAAACATTTATAATTGTTCATGTCTTTATTGAACACACCGTGTAAACATTCACAGTGCAGTATGACAAAGTATGTGAACCATTGGATTTAATAACAGGTTCACCCTCCTTTGGCAGAAATAACCTCAACCAAATATTTTCTGTAGTTGCCGATCAGACCTGCACAACGGTCATTTTGGAACATTCCTCTTCAGTTCCACAATATTCTTGGGATGTCTGGTGTGAACAGCTTGAGGTCATGCCACAGCATCTCAATAGGGTTGAGGTCAGGACTGACTAGGCCACTCCAGGACTGACTAGGCCACTCCAGGACTGACTAGGCCACTCAAAGACTGACGAGGCCACTCCAGAAGGCGTATTTCCTTCTGTTCAAGCCATTCTGTTGTTGATTTAATTCTGTCTTTTGGGTTGTTGTCCTGTTGCGTCACCTAATATCTGTTGAGCTTCAATTGGCAGACAAAATGTTTAACTTTCTGTCGATGATAACAAGCTGTCCCAAACCATAGTTTAGTTGGGATGAGGTTTTATGTTGGTGTGGTGTCCCTTTTCTTCCCCACACATAGTGTTGTGTGCTCCTTCCAAACAACAAAACTTTAGTTTAATCTATCCACAGAATATTTTTGCCAGTAGCGCTGTGCAACATCCAGGTGCTCTTTTGCGAACTTCAAATGTACAGCAATGTTTTTTGTTGACAGCAGTGGCTTCTTCCATGGTGTCTTCCCATATACACCTTTCTTGTTTAGTGTATTGTAGACTCGTCCAGAGATGCTAGCATCTTCCAGAGATTTCTGTAAGTCTTTAGCTGACACTCTAGGATTCTTCTTAACCTCATTCTGTGCTGTGCTCTTGCAGTCATCTTTGCAGGACGGCCACTCCTAGGGAGAGTAGCAACAGTGCTGAAATTTCATTTATAGACAATGTCTTACCATGGACTGACTTTTAGAGATACTTTTGTAACCCTTTCCAGCTTTATGCAAGTCAACAATTCTTAGTCTTAGGTCTTCTGAGATCTATTTTGTTCAAGGCATGGTTCACATCAGGCAATGCTTCTTGTGAATAGCAACCCTCAAATTTTCTGAGTGTTTATAGGGCAGGGCAGCCCTAACCAAAATCTCCAATCTCGTCTCATTGATTGGTTAGTTGACTCCAATTAGCTTTGAGAAGCCATTAGCCTAGGGGTTCACATACTTTCCCCAACCTACACTATGAATGTTTTAAATTATGTTAGGTTTTTAGTTTAACCACACTTTTGTTTGTATATTGTTGTGAGTTAGATGAAGATCAGATCAAATTTATGCATAAATCCAGGTAATTCCAAAGGGTTCACCTACTTTTTCTTGCCACTGTATACTTTAGATTATACCCAGCTACCACATAACGTTCTGAGAACCATATGTTTCTTAAAGCATGGTTGTTATATTGCATACAACCTTCCCATAATGTTTCCTCATGGTTCTATTTAAAGCGTCTGAAACATTAAGAAACAACGTTCTTCTGTGGGAATTTCAGTAGTTCAGCATAACGTTTGACAGGTTTCCTCATGGTTCTATTTAAAGTCGTTCTCAGAACATTAAGAAAACCTTCCATAAGAAAACATTAGCAACGTTCAAAGAATGTAGTAAGAATGTTTTTAAAAATTTTTATAATAATTCTTTCTTGCTAAGTGTGTTCATGTTTGTTGGCCGCGCCCACTAATTGGCCACACCTGATCTTAATGATCCTTTGAAATAGGGTCTGTTTTAATAGACTAAAATGAACAGCTTTGTATGAGTTAAAGAAGTTAAAAGCAGGGTTGGAACAAATTATTTTCCCATTTTTTTTTGTTCCTTTCCACTGCTCTGACAAGCAAAATAAAGTTCTGAACCAGTTCGAACCCCAGAAAAGTGACTGTAGATCGTTTTTTTGTGGCATCAGAATTAAAATAAAAACACATTATACCTTTTTGTAGTTAATAAATCCAATTTGATAACTATCGTATCCTTAACTAGAATTGAAAAGGCTTATCAAATCTTCCATTAGCCGGAAGGCCTGATTGCAAGCTTTTGCAATTTTCACTTTCGTACTCAGAACGTTTAAAAAACATTTTGTTTTAACAATCAGGAAAATTATGGCTTCGTTCCCAGAATCAATGGGAAACCAAAAATGTACATTCCCAAAACTTCCAAGGAACCAAATGTGCTAGCTGGGAGGTGACTGCTGAATGACCATGCCATAATGTAGTGTTTTCATCCACAGGGGAAACTGCAGTGTCGTGAGCAAGTCACTGAAGGCTTTGAGAACATGCCTGCTGCCTTTATGGGAATGCTGCAGGGAGAAAACATTGGAAAAGCTATTGTTAAAGTTTGATGTGGCTTCAATAGATACTCTATAACCCATAGAATTAGGATTCAATGAGCATTCTATTCTACCCATAGGAAAGCCACAGTGTAACTATGACAATGCATTTTGGAATTATTTGTATTGTAGAGTGTATTCGTAGAACAACCCTATTATACCAGCGCATCATAGTCCGTCCTTGACTCAAAAATGTTTACTTTGTATGAAGTATTAAAGTCCTTTCAGGCTTTTGTTTTGTAAAAAGGTTGTCTGACTACATATTTTTACTCACAAATCAGTTTCAAATGAATTAATAGGGTTTCGTAGGCAAGCAAGTAGTAATTTAGTAATGGTAAGATCTGCATCGCCACACTGTACCAGATCTAGGTTGTTCTGTCTTATTGCAGGCTATAGCTCTAAAAATAACTCTGCTCCAGTTTTCATTTCTTCAACAAAAAGTCACTAAATATTCGTCAAACACCTATTTTTCAGTGACAATTGACAATACTATAACTGACTAAATAGACCCAGAAAAACACAGCCTAATCTGAACCAGGATCTGGGCTTACAGGAGACGTTGAATGACGATTCTCCTTTAAGTGGATTTGGCGCATGCGCACTTGGTCAAAAATATATAACAACATGTAAAGTGTTGGCCGCATGTTCCATGAACTAAAATAAAAGATTCCAGAAATGTTCTATACACAAAATGCTTATTTCTCTCCTTTTCTGCACAAATTTGTTTACATACATGTTAGTGAGCATTTCTCCTATGCCAAGATAATCCATCCACCTGAACGGTGTGGAATATCATGAATCTGACTAAACACCGTGGTCATAACCTCTCTGTCAACGTGATCGAGATGATTGTGGACTCCAGGAAAAGGAGGACCGAGCACACCCCCATTCTCATCGACGGGCTCTGGTGGAACAGGTTGAGAGATTAAAGTTCCTTGGTGTCCACATCACCAACAAACTATCATGGTCCAAACACACCAAGCCAGTTGTGAAGAGGGCACGACAAAGCCTATTCCCCCTCAGGAGACTGAAAAGATTTGGCATGGGTCCTTAGATCCTCAAAAAGTGATACAGCTACACCATCGAGAGCATGGTTGCATCACTGCCTGGTATGGCAACTGCTTAGCCTCCGACCACAAGGCACTACACATAGGGTAGTGCATACGGCCCAGTACATCACTGGGGCCAAGCTTCCTGCCATCCAAGACCTCTATACCAGGTGGTGTCAGATGAAGGCCCTAAAAATTGTAAAAGACTCCAGCCACCCTAGTCATAGACTGTTCTCTCTTTTCCCACATGGCAAGCGGTACCGGAGCACCAAGTCTAGGTTCAAAAGGCTTCTTAACAGCTTCTACCCCAAAGCAATATGACTCTTGAACAGCTAATCAAATGGCTACCCAGACTATTTGCATTGTGTTGATAAAAGGATATGTAGAAGGGTGAGCCGGTTAAGGATCGATTCAGACAAGGTGGTAAAATTTGTACGACAAGCGACAGTTTATTCAGAGTGAGAATATCTGGTACAAGTAAATACGGCCCTTCCGTTAGCCCATCAGACCAGCAGGAAAAGAGAGCGAGTTAACCGCTACACACACAATTTATACAGAACAGTTCAGCTGGGGTGTAGTCTGTAGTCTTCCGCCATTGGCTCAGTTGTCTGTCCGTCATCGTAGAATCCTCTTCGGGCACACAGTGTTCGACTAAAAGGGAGATTATGTGTGTAATGTGGGAGCTATCCTGTAGGGGACCCCACAGGCTTTACTGTGAGTTGTAGCCATGTATTTAGCAGTAGGCTGGTCACTTGCATAAGAAATAGCAATTCTTTACGATTGCCCCCCCTTTTACACTGCTGATACTCTTGTTTATTATCTATGCATAGTCACAAACTCTACTTACATGTACATATTACTTAAATTACCTCAACTAACCTGTACCCTCACATATTAACTGTACCGCTACCCCCTGTAGCCTCTTATTTTACTGCTGCTCTTATTTGAACTTTTACGTAACACTAGTCTAAAGAAGGCCAGTTGAATTGCTTCTTTAATCAGTACAACAGTTTTCAGCTGTGCTAACAATTGCAAAGGGGTTTTCTAATGATCAATTAGCATTTTAAAATTATCTTGGATTAACTAACACAACGTGCCATTGGAACACAGGAGTGATGGTTGCTGATAATGGACCTCTGTATGCCTATGTTGATATTCATTTTTTTTTTAAAGTCAGCCGTTTCCAGCTACAATAGTCATTTACGACGTTAACAATGTCTACACTGTAGAGTGACCTCTCTTAACGATGGAAATGCATGTCCTCAATGATGGAAGGCAGGCGTCTTTACTCATTATCGTCTCTCACTTTCGTCTCCCATTATCTAGTCACCAAGTCCTGCAGTTAGAACTAGCCCTGCCGTCACTATTAAGACCCCGTATGCATAGGGCTGCGACGTTTACCGTGTAACTGACGGTTAGAGATGAAGACCATGAAAATAACATTTAAAAAAACATTTTAAATAGGCCTACATTCATTTTAGGATTTATTTTTATTTACTTTAATTTTATGAAGATAAACTTGACCTAATAGCGGGAGTAATTACTAACGATTATAAAGCAATTGTTTTTCTAACTTTGTCTACTAAAATGTTCTACATCTCTTTCCAATTGACCTTTGATGCTTGACCAGCTAATCCCTAGACGCGCAGGTATGTAGAGCCTATCGGCTATGGGACTTTAGTAAAAACATTGATATGTACTTTCTTTTACACAATGCACGTTTTCATTGCTTGCTAACTTGCTAGTAAATAAATTAAACCTGACTTGCTTCTCACAAATGTCAAATGTAGGAAAGTTTCCAGCTCACCTTCTCAGTAAAAAAAATAATTATTCAACACAGTGAGTCAAAGTAAATGTGTTTTAACATTCATTCAAATTATAATAGTTCCTCACAGTATTTGAAAAGCATTTCCAACACTCGCCCCCTCGATAAGCGACATCGCTGATAAAAAGGTCTGTGGACATGTTACGTGTATTCATTTCTATTTTAATGATTGTCAATTTCATCTCCATACTATAGTATAGCTGTCCCCTTCATACTTTCCTTGTCAAGTCATTATCTTATAGCCTAATTTCAGAAAGCCTAAGTTAGGTTTTTAAATAAGTTTTAAGCAAAGGATAAATATTTGCTCTTGTAGCTGACATGATTGACGGGTGCTTTACAGAAGTGAGAGAGCGCGAGATCGCTGATTCTTTCCATAGGCCTATATGTCTATTCAGAAAGTTTCCTAAAGTAGCATATCTGGACTCCATCTCTCTTTAATAAGAATGAAATGCTCCAGTCATGATTTAATGTTGTAAAATGCCTGTTTTCAGTAGCTTAGGCTACATTATTTCTCTCATTACGCCATCCTCTCTTTGAAGAACGTATGTCAATGCCACGGCCATCGAAGGACCGCAGCAGCAGGGTCTGTGACATTATCCGAGTAAACCCATCGGACTTTGCTTGAATGGTTTTGTGCATCGAAATAGGACCTGTATTATAACAAATTATATGCATAAAAGCCAACAGACAAAGACCAGGTAGGCCTAAATTATCTTTATTATCTTTATTTTGATTCCAATAATGTTGTCAATAAAAAAGTGACGTATCCTCTCCAGCCTGGCATTTCTTAATTTGTTGATTCATATTTAAGTAATAACATGAATAATAATAATGCAATGCCATGATATTAACGAAGTGTAATGGCTTGCTTCAAATAGGTTTTTATTAAGAAGCATATCCCCCCCTCCCAACCCTCCACAAAGTAAACCGGAGTCTCTTCCCCTCCCTACAGGTTACATTTTACCAACCCCTCAGCCTGAACAATCAGCATCCTCACAAGCTCCATCCCTACCTGATGTGTACTGGCCTTCCATGCGCTATCGACCTCCTATGCACTCTGAATCTCTCATGAACTCTCAACCTACTGTGCAGTTTCACCAAGAACCACAATTACTACCCAGAGCCGCAAGACTATTCCAAATAATACCAGCCTCCTCCACCCAGAGATTTATCCTACCCCGTCCTATGCAAGTCCTACACCAAGTCAGCCTCGTTACCCAGCGCACAAACCTTGAAACGTCCCCACCACTCAAACCCAGAACGTCCCGAACCCAGAGGGACCCCAGATGAACCCCCCAGTGTGCTACCCTTCAGCAGTATGGTAGACCCCAACCAGTCCCAGTAGTACCAATTCACACCCCACAAGTGGCTCCGGAGAGACCCAGGTATTCAGCCTGGATAGAGGAACCTTCCTTCCCCAACTTCATTCACGAAGATCCTGAAGAGTTTGCAACATTAAGAATGGCCCTCACAAACCTACTGCCAGAGGAGGAAATGGAGAAGTACAAGTACCACATCCTCTTGGATCACCTGCACTTGGTCTCTGCCTGCCATATAGGCCTGGCTTATGCTAATGAACCCCAGCCATACTCCTTAGCACTGGACCAGAAGTATGGCCAACCCCACCACCTAGTCCTGAGAGAGATAGCAACCATTCAGAATCTGCCCAGGTGATTCAAGCAAGAGCTTTCAGTAGCTTTGCCCTTCGAATCCGCTCACTGGTGGGGATGCTCCAGTCATTCCAGCACAGCGAGGGATCTGCTGAGCTGGCCTGCTCCTCCCATGTTTAGCAACTCCTCAGTAAGTTATCAGGAGAACAAGTTGCCAGTTATGCCCATCATGAACACAGAACCAGGCCAGGTGTCCAGTACAATCTGAAGGACTTCTCCTTGTGGCTGCAAGATGAAGCAGAGTGTCAGGCAGTTGCTGTCCAGGTTGATGAGCTCCACCAAGCACCATCTTGGACACAAAGTAAAAGGTCGCCAGACATTCTCCAAGCCCTCATCTAATACAGCTACAGTCCTGCATGGTTCCAATTCTACCTCCAAATCCTCACCAACCAGACAATGTTCCATACACCCACATATGGCTTCAGAGTGTAACTTGAAGAAACCCTGCACCAAGTGTCACAGAAAGCATCTTGGCATCCTGCATGATGTCCACAACAGAAAACCACACTCTAGATTCTATGTCAACCCACAAAGCCATTCCCCCAAAGTACTCTTGAAGGTTGTTGAAATGTCATCCTGAGTGACATAAGTCTCAAGATGTTGATCTTTGTTATTCTTGATGATGGCTCAGAACGCGTACTGCTACGGTCAGCTGTTACCAAGCACTTAGGGCTCAATGGAGCAGCTGAAGACTTAGTGCTTTGGACAATCCTACAAGAGACAGAGACACTAGCAGGAGCCACAGTCCACTTGCAATAAGAAATTCACCATCCAGGGTGCATTCACCTCCAACAAGATGGGCCTTGTAGAACAAAGCTACCCAGTAGATATAATGCAGATATGCCACCATCACCTCAAAGGCCTCCCTTTGCATGCCTTCTCCAGAGTTCAACCTCCTCCTCATTGGATCTGATAACCCCCATCTCATCACTCCAATTGAGCATGTTCGCCTAGGTCCACCAGGAGCACCAGCAGCCTTAAAGACTAGACTTGGATGGACACTCCAAAGCCATACCAATCTCCTAGACCAGTCCACTCTGCAGCAGTGCCTGCTCACAACATCCCTTGCTCCTAAATCTAACTTACTGTACAACATAGAGAAACTATGGCAAGTTGATGTGCTCCCTTTCCAGGATGAGAAGTTAACCACTTGATCCAAGCAAGACACAGAAGCCATGTCCTTAGACTCCATTAATGGGATGGGATTGACCACTACGCAACACACCTCCCGGGGTACCAGTCATACCTATCCTCCGACGTACAGAGAGGCAATTAGAGCGCAAACCTGAGTTGGCTACCATCTACTACCAAAAGGTAATGGAAGTTGGTCAATGCTGGCTACAATGCCATCTCAACACAGATCAAGTAGATGGACCACAACAAAGCATTCTGGTAAATCCCGCATCATCATGATGTTCAATTACTCCTTCCTGTACCAAGGATAATCCCAGAATGAACATCTCCCTGGACCCACCCTGGGACCATCCTCGCTCAATGTGCTCCTCTGATTCCGCCAGAACAGCATCGCCATCAGTGCTGACATCGAGTCCATGTTTCACCAGGTACAACTGCCTCCCAAAAACCGCTCTCTCCTGAGATTCCTGTGGAGGGGAATGAGAAAGGAAAAACCCCAGATGTATATGAGTGGCAAGTCTTACCCTTTGGCGCCACCTGCAGTCCATGCTGTGCCACATATGCATTGCAGAAACGTGCTGTACAACTGAGAGAACAACTCAGTACTGCACTCATATGTAGATAACTGTCTACAAAGCCTTCCCACCATCCAGGAATCCAAACAACTACTGGTCAGAATGCGACAACAGCTAGCTTCAAGGTGCTCTGAAATATAGCAGTGGGCCAGCAACCGTTTATCTGGAGTTGACCACCTACCTCCTGAAGCACGATCTGAAAGCGCTAAACTCTGGTTGTCATGACCGAACAAAACCAAGACAGGGTACCCTGGGCCTGAGTTGGCACTGTCTATCGGATAGATTGGGCTACAAGCACTGACCAGTTGAGTACCTGATAATTGTGTGGCAAAATCCTGCACGGAGCCTTGACCGTGCTGCCACTTTAAGAGCACACCAGCTGTCAGGTAGGAGGAAGTAAATATGCTGCAAGCCGGAAGTTCACAGCAAAATCCATAGCCCTCTCCCTCCGTCTCTCTCTAGTGCATTACACTGGAGCTGACTTTTTTCTGTTCAGTGCAGATGGGATCTGTAAATGCACTGGTATTGACATTTGTGTTAAAGGGGGTGTGGGTTTGAGTATATCGCTTGTTATTATATTTTTGGAACTGTATGGATTTATTTATTTTGTATTGGCCAATGAGACTTTGGGGACATTTTTAAAGTCCTTTTATGTTTTGAACTACACAGTCACACATTAATGTACCTAACTCCCTTTTCACTCTATGTAAGGAATACAGATATTTGCAAATCTAATAACTGGGTTCGTTATTGTCTGTTGCCTCTGAGTTGATCTATTTATTATTAGTGTATGATGCATTATTGGTTGAGATACCCCTGTGCTGAGACTTGTTGTTATATGGTGTGTCTTATCCTTTCTCTCCACTAACTAGCTAGCAAACAGGCTACATTCTAGGCAGTCTCCTCTGCTGATGTGTGCGTGTGTGGTAGCAGTATCCCTATCCTTCTCCATTCATATCAGCAGAGTTAATACTTGCTTGGCGCCAGAACTAAAATCTTTACCCTTCTCTAACAATACCGCTACAAAATGTGTACAAAGTCTTGGCAAGGCAGTATAACCCGCTGTGTTTCATATCAACCTTCACCGCCCAAGGTAAAGTCCTGCTACAGCGACTGTGGATGAATAACAGAGTGGGATGACCCAATCCCCCCCAGAGAGCACTATGCATCAGGCCTGGACTGAGTGGGAAGGTGAGCTTCCTGACTTGGTCAAGATCCAGATGCTATAGTCCCAGTGTACATCCCATAGTCACTTTCCAAAGAGTTGCATGTGTTCTATGATTCTTCAGAGAATGCTTATGAGTCAGTGGCATTTATCAGGATAGAAACCCAGCAGACACAAGTCCATGTCTCCTACTGCCATGGCTCACTCAAGAGTAGCTCCTAAACATCCTCTCGCCATTCCCTACCTTGAACTTTGCGCTGCCCTTACAGGTGACCAGCTGGCCAAACTGTTACAGACCGAGATCACCTTACCTATGGACAGGACAGTTCTGTGGTCAGACTCCACTAGTGTTGACTTAGTTGCACTCAGAATTCAGTCGATACAAAGTCTGTTGTTGCCGACCCTGTAACTGAAATCCTGGACCACATATCACCCACGACTGGAGGTATGTTGACACACAGAACACCACAGCAGATGACATCACCCGAGGAAAGAGTCTGGCTAAATTGTTTGCTCTTCACATGTGGAATCTTGGCCCTCCCTTCCTTCACCTATTCCCCTCCCATGGCGCCACAGGAGCAACTATCAGAGTTGAGGAAACCACTTACCCAAGCCCCCCAGGAAGCTGTGCTTCCTCTGCCAGATGCAAGTCACTTCAGTACCTAAACGGACCTGATTGAAGCCACTTACCGGTCCATCAACCAAACTCACTCTCAAAACCCTGGTTCTCCAGCTACTGACCATTTAATGTGAGATCCTCTTTCTCCAGCATTCCCAGAGAACATCCATCCCAGAAAACCTCCATTCGCTGTTAATTAGTAAGTAAAGTGGCCCCCTTGAAAAGCCACCTTCAAAACCTCTCTCCTGAATTGGACAAGTCTACAGGTCTCCTTTGAGTTGGGGGCAGGCTCAGGAGAGCTGAGACTCTTAAACCAGACTTGGTGCACCCAGTAGTGCTGGATCCGAATAACCCAATCGCTTGGCTCCTCATCAATCACTATGATGACAAGCTTGTCCATCCTGGTGCCGATACGGTGTTTGCTGACATACGCCAACATTTCTGGGTTCTGAAGGGACGTCAAGCTGTACGTCAACACCAACATTCCTGCCTCAAGTGCAGGGAATGGAAAGCCAAGCCCCATGTCCCCAAAATGTCAGATCTACCTTCTTCCCATCTCCACCTACACCAGCATGAAGGATGAAGATGGAAATGGCTATTCTTAGAGGATGGAAATATGTTTCCATATTTGGGGCAGCTGTGGTCGAATTGCCCCTACCCTGAGACTATCACCAACCACCATCCAAACCCTCTCCAGACTCCAGCACCACCTTTAAATACCCACACCTGCCAATAATCAGTGTGGCAGACCTTACCATTTCAGTTAGTATTTTGTTACTGGACACCTTATGCCTTTCTTTGTATATTTTGGATGTATTTATTTAACTAGGCAAGTCAGTTAATAACAAACTCTTATTTTCAATGACGGCCTAGGAACAGTGGGTTAACTACCTGTTCCGGGGCAAAACAACAGATCACCTTGTCAGCTCGGGGTTTGAACTTGCAACCTTCCGGTTACTAGTCCAACGCTCTAACCACTAGGCTACCCTGCTGCCCCAATATATTTATGACAAAGTAAGTTTGTTGTTACTTCTTAAATTGATACTATAATTTGATTGAGAACATTCACTGTATTTGATCAATATGTTTGCTTTATGCATTTCCTTTACTCATGTTCGCCTATGTTTGTTCATTAACTTTTTCATGTTATTGAGATTCATGAGCATTTGTTTAATAGAAAATCACTACCATGTATGCTTTTGTATCTTCGTTAACCATCCCATCATCTTCAACAATTCAACTGAAATTAAACTTTGACCAGACAGCATCAGATGGGCTACACATACAGAGACACGCTGTTTCACTAACTCTGATTATTTTTCCGATGAGATACATTCAGCCTTGCGAACTGAAGGAAAATGATGGAACACAGAGACGAAAGCTAATGTAAAATGTTTTTAAAAATCCTTGGTCAATATCTTTTCAGTGCACGTGACAAACGTGGATTTGAATACATGCCACAGCAGTTCTACAATCTCCATCAGAAGCCCAGGCTTTTGGCATAGCTGGAAAAGCTTTAATTTCTGGACTACAGCATTGTAAGATTGTGCCCTCCACAGCACTTGGTTGGTAGGTTACATTATATTTATATACTTCAAATACTGCCTGAGACACCTTTTGCTACTTGTCTCTGCACTCAAATACTGAAACACTATTACATAGTGTTCTTTGTTTGAATGGACTGTATTTGCATGAAATGTACATTATGGAAAACATGTCTCACACTTAAGTCATATTTAGTAGAATAATGAATGGATTGACCAGATTTTGGCACTGTCAACTTTTAGGTTAGTAGGAAAGTTAATCATGTAAACCACCTAAATATACTCAGTCAGGTGAGTGGATGGTAGCAGTTAAACTTCTTTACGTGCTTCAAACTAGCAGTAGGGGTTACCTTAAATTAATGACTCTTGATCCGTAGAGTTGACTGTAGCAAATCTTTGTATCTTGTTTGGAGTTCCTCGCGTTTTCTTACCTTTGTTTGATTGCAGTAAGAACCGTGAGCTCTCCCACCATCCACGCGCACACACCATATGTTCAAACACCAGTGTTTATCACAGTTGGTTGGTGGCACCTTAATTGGGGAGAACGGGCTTGTGGTAATGACTGGAGCGGAACCAGTGGAATGGCATCAAATACGTGGTTTACAGGTGTTTGCCATTCCATTTGCTCTGTTCCGGCCAGTATTATGAGCTGTTCTCCCCTCAGCAGCCTCCACTGGTGTTTATCGATCCCTGATGTGTTTACCACCACCATTTATCTGTACCTAGTGGTCTGGAGTGTAATTGCCCAAATATTACCATAATATAAGATAAACCCAAATTGGCTCCAACACTCGCATTCACCGAACATTTAGTATTTGAAACTCAAACATTCATATCCTATATCTATAATCCTACAGGGTCTTTATAATTCTCCATACCTTGTATTCCTATGCATGCCCACCATGGTATTTGGCAGATGGTATTTAAAAACTGATCTGGTTTAGAAATCAAACTCTGGTTCTTATTGCAGAGTACATTGTACAACTGTTAAGATTGTATTGCAAGGTATGCTATATGTGTAGGCTATGCCACATGTATTGGCTAATATGCATATGCAGCTTTCGTTTCATGCCTGCATTTATCAACATGCTTTTATTTGGGTTCTATGCAAAGTATATCATTGAATGTTTATTTAAGCCTGTAGATAGTTACTTGAAATTAGCCAATCATGCCAAAATATGATTACATTGTTTTTATTCACTGACAGAGCTAGCTAGCTAATAAAACGCAACTTGACATTTACACAGTAGCTGGCTAGGCTAGTCAAACTAACATTGGCCTCACTTTCAATAAATTGGCTAAATGGCTAACGAAGTACCTCTTCATTACGATCAAGGCAATTCGTATTGCATGCAGCATATTTTAAGTGCACTCGGTCCCATATCGGTTTTCGAGTCACGATTATTTGAGTCACAAGCAAGTTCTAAGTCTCAAGTCGAGTCCCAAGTAGAGTCTCGAGTCTCCAGTCACGTCCAAATCTTGCATTCTAAGAGCAAGTTAAGTCAGGCCACAAGTTAAGTCAAGTATAAAAAATCTATACAGGCAATGACTTGTTAAACTACAAATCTTTGTCTATTAATTGAGGCTACCAGATAGACCATTTCATTATTTTGTCGACAACACATTTTGGTTATGTAATTAATTTTAACAAATTCCAAATGCAAGTTTCACAAGTCGGCCTAAATGTTTCAAGCAATTTTGACTTATCAAAAGACCAGCAGTCCTATGCTAGTATTGTTGCTTTATTCCCCATTGCTGGTGAGCCTGCAAAGTAAAATGTTCATATTCTTGATCAACATATTCTAAAAAACAATTGGAGCTGCAAATTAATTTATGTCAATCCTCTCTCCCTACAATTTTCAGTTTGCGCTGAACCCCTAAGCTGTACAGCAAATCAACTGTTTAAGAATAGATAAGGCATGTGGTAATGAGGCATCAGGGTTGGAGATAAACAAAAGGAGGTCGTCAGCATATAGCGAGACTTTCTGCTCTAAACCTTTCCTGAGTATACCTTGAATAGCATCATTAGTGTGCAGTATGACGGCGAAGGGCTCGATTACAAAAAAAACAACCCTGTCTGGATCCACAGTGCAAGGGAACATTGTCAGAAGACAAGTTATTAGTCCGTACTGAAGCTATGGGAGAGAAATAAATTCTCTTTATCCAAGCAATGAATTTGGGACCAAAGCCAAATCTATAAAGAGCAGCTGTTAGGTAGTCCCACTCAACGCGGTCAAAAGCTTTTTAGGCATCGAGCGCAACCACCACATCCGGGTCCCCCAATTTACAGATCTGATGTGCAAGTAGTTTACTGGCATTGTCGCCTTGCTCGTACACTCTGTATTGACCTCATAAGAGTAATTGTTCAGCTTGTCTGGTAGAGAGCTTGTCAAATTCAGATCGGAGTAGCTGGCGTTCTTTATATTGATCAGAGGAACGGATTTGTGGCATACTTCTCATCCAATGTAGCTATGGCTTCGCTCAGGTCTCGAAGCTGCTCAGAGTGAGCTTTGTTTTTATTGGTTGTATAAGAAATAATTTGGCAACGTTAGGTATGCTTTGAAGGACTCCAATATGGAAGAGCAGGACATCCCTGCAGTTGAATTAATTTCTAGGAATAAGGTGATTTCAGAAGAAATTACATTGACAAACTCCTTATCTGAGAGTAAAATGGGGTTAAGACGCCATTGATAACACATAGGAGGTTGCTGGGGAAACTCTAGTTCAAGCATTAACGGTGAATGGTCAGAAATAACAATACTCTCATAAGTACACTGCCGAAGGTTAGGCAGACGTTTTTTGTCCACAAAGAAGTAATCAATGCGGGAGTATGTTTGATGAACATGAGAAAAAAAAGGAATACTGTCAAGGAAACAGCAGGCCTCACACATAGCATATTTCTGAAGAAAAGATTGAATAAGTAGGGTACATTTAGATGGGCCTGTAGTTCTTTGTGGGGACTTGTCAAGAACTGGGGATATTGTACAATTGAAATCACCCCCTAAAATCAACAAATGGGAATCTACATTGCAGATAAAAAGGTAGAAGTGAAACTTGTGTCATCCCAATTGGGGGCATAAACACTAGCCAAAACAAGAGGGGTAGAAAAGTTTAACAGTTATTATGACGCACTGTCCCTTAGGATCAGCAATAACCTCAGAAGCTACAAAGGGAGTAGATTTATCAACCAAAATGGCAGCACCCTTTGATTTACTATGAAAGTCTGAGTGACACAGTTGACCAACCCAGTCCCTGCTAATCTTAAAGTGCTCACCAGTCTTCAAGAAAGCCTCTTGCTAAATTTGCGTCCAAACCAATTAAAATGTGTCAGCACCCTCTTGTTAGCCCATTTGATGTTCCATGAAATGTACGTGATGGTATTATTTTGGCCACCCCGAGCACTCCCGTTATAAAACCCTGTCATTAGAGCATAGAGTGGAAAAACAATGAATAGCCAAAACCCCCAGAATAACCTGTCTCAGAGTAATAATGTACGGTGTAAGATATTTGGAAAAAGTACAGGAAAAAAACTAAAAAGAAGACAGAATAACAACATTAGAACTGAACAATTCAAACTCTTTCCTCCCCCCAACCCAGACAATACCTCCCCAAACGAGGTACAAACATGTTTTCTTCATACAGTACGTGTGTGAGAGTGGGGTGTTAAACCCACAGTCCCGCCATTTAAAGTAGCGTTGTGCGTTAGTGAATCAAGCAGCAAAAAAATTAATTTAAGAAAGTGAATCCCATGTGCAAACAAAATTTGAAAAGCACCAGATTTATACAATTATATTCCCAGTCTTATAACAGGTATTGAGAGAGAAAATAAATGAAATTTACTAAGGCTTGTCGTGGACATTTCCTGTATTACCAAATCATGAGAGAGCAAACCACACACGTATCATAAAGTTCATTTTTAATTATATGAGCTTCACCATAGCCCTGTGACTCTCAGATCAATTCAGTGTCTATAAATGAATTCTCTGAGAGTGCTTACAAAACAGTCCTTAGTATCATTATACCCAAGACACACCCATCAAAACTCACATGATGAATAAAAGATCTTAGGAACATTATACAAATAACCTTTTACCATAAAAAATAGTATTAGCTATAGCTATAAATTATCGTTCAGTTTGGTCTCCTAAACCGAAGCTCTTATCTCGTTCTTGATACCACTTAGAACCCAGACATTACCTCATCCGATGGCATATATCAAATACACCCCCTCCTGGACAAGCTTACAGAGAGACGTGACTGGCACACAGACATTGTGGAGCCAACCTAACTGGTTTCCCATTAATCACACCATCCCTTCACATGGTTTAGGAATAGTTAGACACATTCACAGATAAGACTAACCTGACCTCTCCCCTCTCTGGGCCCAAGTAACCTTTTCTACATAAGCATACTTATAAAAATTCATATTTATAAATGTTACCTAAAGGATTCTGATTCTGATTTCTGCCACGACAGGCCAAAAAATCTCAGCCAAAAACCTCTCATTTGATGTAAGCAAATTGTAGTAAAACCCCATGAAAAATGGACGGTCCCGTGGTAGTCGTTTGCTCTGCCTGAAAGCTGCGCGCTGTCTCGACCGCCAAAGAGGATGGCTGACGGTTTACATGCTCCTGACCAATTGTGCTATTTTGTTATTTTTTTGCATTGTTTTGTTAACTTATTTTTTAAACTTATTTTGCCTATAATGTTTTTATTTGTATTTATTTATTTCACCTTTATTAAACCAGGTAGGCTACTTGAGAACAAGTTCTCATTTACAACTGCGACCTGGCCAAGATAAAGCAAAGCAGTTCGACACATACAACAACACAGAGTTACACATGGAGTAAACAAACATACAGTCAATAATACAGTAGAAAAATTCTATATACAGTGTGTGCAAATGAGGTAAGATAATGTTGCTGTCTCTTATGACCAAAAATAACTTCTGGACATCAGAACTGTGATTACTCACCACGAACTGGAAGAAACTTTTTCCTTTAAGGAGTCCAACGAGAAGGATATACTGCTCTCCCGGAAACAGGCCCAAATCCCCTTCATTCACGTGAAGAAAAGACAAAGGAAAAGAGGACGCAGATCGGGCTACCTTCTGAGAATCCATAGGCTAGCGAGTAAACTCCCACTGCCATCTGTTCTACTTGCTAACATGCAGTCATTGGAAAATCTCATTTATGACCTATGATTACAATTATCCTACCAACTGGGAATTAAGAACTGTAATATCTTATGTTTCACTGAGTCGTGGCTGAACGACGACACGGATAATATAGAGCTGGTGGGATTTTCCATGCACTGGCAGAACAGAGATGCTAAGTCTGGTAAGACTTGGGGGTGTGTCTTTTTGTCAATAACAGCTGGTGCACGATGTCTAATATTAAAGAAGTCTCGAGGTATTGCTTGCTTGAGGTAGAGTACCTCATGATAAGCGGTAGACCACACTATCTACTAGAGGTCGACCGATTTAATTAGGGCCGATTTCAAGTTTTCATAACAATCTGAAATCGGCATTTTTGGACACTGATTTAGTTATTATTATTTATTTTTTTACACATTTATTTAATCTTTATTTAACTAAGCAAGTCAGTTAAGAACACATTCTTATTTTCAATGACGGCCTAGGAACGGTGGGTTAACTGACTCTTTCAGGGACAGGATGACAGATTTTCACCTTGTCAGCTCGGGGGATTCAATCTTGCAACCTTACAGTTAACTAGTCCAACACTCTAACCACCTGTCTCTCATTGCACTCCACGAGGAGACTGCCTGTTACGCGAATACAGTAAGCCAATGTAGGTTGCTAGCTAGCATTAAACTTATCTTATAAAAAAACAATCAATCAATCATAATCACGAGTTAACTACACATGGTTGATGATATTACTAGTTTACCTAGCGTGTCCTGCGTTGCATATAATCGATGCGGTGCGTATCGTTGCTCCAATGTGTACCTAACCATGAACATCAATGCTTTTCTTAAACTCAATACACAGAAGTATATATTTTTATACCTGCATATTTAGCTAAAAGAAAGGTTAGCAGGCTATATTAACCAGGTGAAATTGTGTCACTTCTCTTGCGTTCATTGCACGCAGAGTCAGTGTATATGCAACAGTTTGGGCCACCTAATTTGCCAGAATTTTACATAATTACGACATAACATTGAAGGTTCTGCAATGTAACAGGAATATTTACACTAATGGATGCCACCCCTTAGGTAAAATACGGAACGGTTCCGAACTTCACTGAAAGAATAAACGTTTTGTTTTTGAGATGATAGTTTCCTGATTCGACCATATTAATGACCTACGGCTTGTATTTCTGTGTGTTATTATGTTATAATTAAGTCTATGATTTGATAGAGCAGTCTGACTGAGCGGTGGTAGGCAGCAGCAGGCTCGTAAGCATTCATTCAACTTTCGTGCGTTTTGCCAGCAGCTCTTCGTTATGCATCAAGCATTTCGCTGTTTATGACTTCAAGCCTATCAACTCCCGAGATGAGGCTGGTGTAACCGATGTGAAATGGCTAGCTAGTTAGCGGGGTGCGCGCTAATAGCGTTTCAAACGTCACTCGCTCTGAGACTTGGAGTGGTTGTTCCCCTTGCTCTGCATGGGTAACGCTGCTTCGAGGGTGGTTGTTGTCATTGTGTTCCTGGTTCGAGCCCAGGGAGGAGCGAGGAGAGGGACGGAAGCTATACTGCTACACTGGCAATAATAAAGTGCCTATAAGCACATCCAATATTAATGAAATACAAATGGTATAGAGAGAAATAGTCCTATAATTCCTATAATAACTACAACATACAACTTCTTACCTGGGAATATTGACGACTCATGTTAAAAGGAACCACCAGCTTTCTTATGTTCTCATCTTCTGAGCAAGGAACTTAAACGTTAGCTTTCTTACATGGCACATATTGCACTGTTACTTTCTTCTCCAACTTTGTTTTTGCAATATTTAAACCAAATTGAACATCTTTCATTATTTATTTGAGGCTTAATTGATTTTATTGATGTATTACATGAAGTAAAAATAAGTGTTCATTCAGTATTGTTGTAATTGTCATTATAACAAATACATTTAAAAAATTGTCTGATTAAATCGGTATCGGCGTTGAAAAATCATAATCGGTCGACCTCTACTATCTACCAAGAGAGTTCTCATCTGTATTATTCGTAGCCATCTATTTCCCACCACTGGCACCAAGACCACACTCAATCAACTCCATGGCCATAAGCAAACAAGAAAATGCTCACCCAAAAGCAGCACTCCTCGTGGCCGGCGACTTTAATGCAGGCAAACTTAAATCCGTTTGCCCAATTTTTTACCAGCATGTCACGTGCAACCAGAAAAAGAAAACTCTAGACCACCTTTACTCCACACACAGAGATGCATACAAAGCTTTCCCCCGCCCTCCATTTGGAAAATCTGACCATAATTCTATCCTCCTGATTCCTGCTTACAAGCAAAAACTAAAGCAGGAAGTACCTGTGACTCGCTCAATACGGAAGTGGTCAGATGACGCAAATGCTACGCTACAGGACTGTTTTGCAAGCACAGACTGGAATATGTTCCGGGATTCATTCAATGGCATTGAGGAGTATACCACCTCAGTCATCGGCTTCATCAATAAGTGCCTCGATAACGTCGTCCCCACAGTGACCATACGTACATATCCCAACCAGAAGCCATAGATTACAGGCAATATCCGCATCGAGCTAAAGGCTAGAGCTGCCGTTTTTAAGGAGCGGGACACTAATCTGGACGCTTATAAGAAATCCCGCTATGCCCTCAGACGAACCATCAAACAAGCAAAGAGTCAATACAGGATTAAGATTGAATCCTACTACACCGGCTCTGGCGCTCGTCGGATGTGGTAGGGTTTGAAAACTATTACGGACTACAAAAGGAAACCCAGACGTGAGCTGCCCAGTGACGCAAACCTACCAGAAGAGCTAAATGCCTTTCATGCTCGCTTCGAGGCAAGTAAAACTGAATCATGCACGATAGCACCAGTTGTTCTGGATGACTGTGTGATAACGCTATTGGTTGCCGATGTGAGCAAGACCTTTGAAACAGGTCAACATTCACAAAGCCGCAGGGCCAGATGGATTACCAGGACGTGTACTGATCACCGACAACGATGAGACAGCCTATAGGAAGGAGGTCAGAGAACTGGCAGTGTGGTGCCAGGACAACCTCTCCCTCAATGTGAGCAAAGACAAAGGAGCTGATCGTGGACTACAGGAAAAGACGGGCCGAACAGGCCCCCATTAACACCAACGGGGCTGAAGTGGAGCAGGTCGAGAGTTTCAAGTTCATTGGTATCCACATCACCAACGAACTATCATGTTCCAAACACACCAAGACAGTTGTGAAGAGGGCACGACAAAACCTTTTCCCCCTCAGGAGACTGAAAAGATTTGGCATGGATGCCCAGATCCTCAAAATGTTATACAGCTGCACCATCAACAGCATCCTGACCGGTTGCATCACCGCCTGGTATGACAACTGCTCGGCATCTGACCGTAAGGCGCTACAGAGAGTAGTGTGCGTATGGCCCAGTACATCACTGGGGCCAAGCATCCTGCCATCCAGGACCTACAGTGCCTTGCGAAAGTATTCGGCCCCCTTGAACTTTGCGACCTTTTGCCACATTTCAGGCTTCAAACATAAAGATATAAAACTGTATTTTTTTGTGAAGAATCAACAAAAAGTGGGACACAATCATGAAGTGGAACGACATTAATTGGATATTTCAAACTTTTTTAACAAATCAAAACTGAAAAATTGGGCGTGCAAAATTATTCAGCCCCCTTAAGTTAATACTTTGTAGCGCCACCTTTTGCTGCGATTACAGCTGTAAGTCACTTGGGGTATGTCTCTATCAGTTTTGCAGATCGAGAGACTGAAATTTTTTCCCATTCCTCCTTGCAAAACAGCTCGAGCTCAGTGAGGTTGGATGGAGAACATTTGTGAACAGCAGTTTTCAGTTCTTTCCACAGATTCTCGATTGGATTCAGGTCTGGACTTTGACTTGGCCATTCTAACACCTGGATATGTTTATTTTTTAACCATTCCATTGTAGATTTTGCTTTATGTTTTGGATCATTGTCTTGTTGGAAGACAAATCTCCATCCCAGTCTCAGGTCTTTTGCAGACTCCATCAGGTTTTCTTCCAGAATGGTTCTGTATTTGGCTCCATCCATCTTCCCATCAATTTGAACCATCTTCCCTGTCCCTGCTGAAGAAAAGCAGGCCCAAACCATGATGCTGCCACCACCATGTTTGACAGTGGGGATGGGGTGTTCAGGGTGATGAGCTGTGTTGCTTTTACGCCAAACATAACGTTTTGCATTGTTGCCAAAAAGTTCCATTTTGGTTTCATCTGACCAGAGCACCTTCTTCCACATGTTTGGTGTGTCTCCCAGGTGGCTTGTGGCAAACTTTAAACGACACTTTTTATGGATATCTTTAAGAAATGGCTTTCTTCTTGCCACTCTTCCATAAAGGCCAGATTTGTGCAATATACGACTGATTGTTGTCCTATGGACAGAGTCTCCCACCTCAGCTGTAGATCTCTGCAGTTCATCCAGAGTGATCATGGGCCTCTTGGCTGCATCTCTGATCAGTCTTCTCCTTGTAAGAGCTGAAAGTTTAGAGGGACAGCCAGGTCTTGGTAGATTTGCAGTGGTCTGATACTCCTTCCATTTCAATATTATCGCTTGCACAGTGCTCCTTGGGATGTTTAAAGCTTGGGAAATCTTTTTGTATCCAAATCCGGCTTTAAACTTCTTCACAACAGTATCTCGGACCTGCCTGGTGGGTTCCTTGTTCTTCATGATGCTCTCTGCGCTTTTAACGGACCTCTGAGACTATCACAGTGCAGGTGCATTTATATGGAGACTTGATTACACACAGGTGGATTGTATTTATCATCATTAGTCATTTAGGTCAACATTGGATCATTCAGAGATCCTCACTGAACTTCTGGAGAGAGTTTGCTGCACTGAAAGTAAAGGGGCTGAATAATTTTGCATGCCCAATTTTTCAGTTTTTGATTTGTTAAAAAAGTTTGAAATATCCAATAAATGTCGTTCCACTTCATGATTGTGTCCCACTTGTTGTTGATTCTTCACAAAAAAATACAGTTTTATATCTTTATGTTTGAAGCCTGAAATGTGGCAAAAGGTTGCAAAGTTCAAGGGGGCCGAATACTTTCGCAAAGGCACTGTATATAATAGGTGGTGATAGAGGAAAGCCCATAAAATTGTCAGAGACTCCAGTCACCCAAGTAATAGACTTTTTTCTCTGCTACTGCACGGCAAGCGGTACCGGAGCGCCAAGTCTAGGAACAAAAGACTCCTTAACAGCTTCTACTCCCAAGCCATAAGACTGCTGAACAATTAATAAAATTGCTACCGGACTATTACATTGACACCCCCCTCCCACCATTTGTTTTGTACACTACTGCTACTCGCTGTTTATTATCTATGCATAGTAACTTCACCCCTACCTACATGTACAAATGACCTCAACTAACCTGTAGCCTCGCACACTGACTTGGTACCGGTACCCCCTGTATATAACCTCGTTATTGTTATGCTATCATGTTGCTTTTTATTATTTTTAACTTTAGTTAATTTGGTAAATATTTGCTTAACTCTTCTTGAACTGCACTGTTGTTTAAGGGCTTGTAAGTAAGCATTTCACAGTAAGGTCTACACTTGTTTTATTCGGCGCATGTGACAAATAAAGTTTGATTTGGTCTTGCTCAGTGGACTTGCGGGCTCGTCTGAGAATATCCATCTTCTCATGGAAAAAGGGCACTCGAAAAATGATGTCACGGTGCCTGTCACCATCCAGGAGCTTTGGGCTCAGTGACCGGTCGGAACGATCACCGGGGTTTCTTATCCATGGCAAGAATATCCTTCAGCAGCCTGGAGATGAAATCTGTGGTGCAAGGCATTTCCGTTGACTCTGGGACCGATACCAGTCTCAAGTTATTGCGGAGAGAAAATCCCTCAAAGTTCACACAGCTCTCCTGTACCTCTCTTAGGCCCTCTGACACAGGAGAGGGCGGTGATAAAAATGTGTCTTGTAGGCCGGGTTTTCTCAAAGTCGTGTTTTTGGCCTTATGTTTCGTTGACATGCAGACATTTGAAAGAAAAGTAATCTTGGGTATTACAGAAAAGGATCACCAAGCTAATATTTGAAAATAAATATGGTTTTGCTGTAAAATTCACAAACTTTAAGAATAATGCGGGAGCAGATGGAAAACACTTCAGTCGCACATTGCGGCAGTTTTCAAACTTTTTCACCCTTGACCCCCATCAAGGAGTGGTTCAAAGCTTGCGACCCCTGGTTCAAAGCTTGCGATCCCCGCGCAAATGTAGCCTGTCATTACAGCCATAAACGGTGATGCATTTTCAAAACGTAAGACACAGAAATAAACCGCGTTTTACACATGCATTTTAAAGTCAGTCATTCATGTTAGCAGTAATTAACAACTAGGGATATCATGTCACATCATTACTTCTCTGGAGTCAAGAGCAAGCAGGATCATATGGCCTACCTGTATGCAGCGGAGGTTGCAGGATTGGATGGAAAGCATGATCTATTGATCTATCTGTAGGCTTTTTCTTCCTCACAAATATTGTAATTAAATCATCAGAATATATCTTCACCCCATATGTATTGTAGGTAGTGCGATGTTACAGCTGTCTTTAGACAGACCCCATGAATTATTCCACATTCCACAGCCTTATTCTAAAATGTATTATATTTTTATTAATCTACACACAATACCCCATAATGACAAAAACACGTTTTTAGATTTTTTTGCAAATGTATAAAGAAAAAATGATATCACAGTTATGTAAGTATTCAGACCCTTTTCTCAGTACTTTGAAGCACCTTTGGCAGCGATTACAGTTTCTCCCATTGTTCTCTGCACATCCTCTCAAGCTCTGTCAAGTTGGACAGGGGAGCGTCGTTGCACCGCTATTTTCAGTTATCTCCAGAGATGTTCGAGTTTTAGAAGTGCTTAGGGTCGTTGTCCTGTTGGAAGGTTAACCTTCGTCCCAGTCTGAGGTCCGGAGCGCCCTGGAGCAGGTTTTCATCAAGGATCTCTCTGCACTTTGCTCCGTTTATCTCTGCCTCGATCCTGACTAGTCTCCCAGTCCCTGCCACTGAAAAACATCCCCAGAGCATGATGCTGCCACCACCATGCTTCACCTTCGGGATGGTGCCAGGTTTCCTCCAGACGTGACGCCTGGCAGTCAGGCCAAAAAGTTCAAAATCTTCATGTGCCTTTTACTGAGAAGTGTCTCCGTCTGGATATTCTACCATAAAGGCCTGATAGGTGGAGTGCTGCAGAGATTGTTGTCCTTCCAGAAGGTTCTCCCATCTCCACAGAGGAACTCTGGAGCTCTGTCAGAATGACCTTCGGGTTCTTGGCACAGTATTTCCAGTGGATGATTCGGAAGGGATTAGTTTTTCCAAACTGCCCCTGAAATCATTTTTTTTCTTCATTCAAACTTGAAAGTCATGAAGGAAGCCTGGAGGCTCTTCTGGGCGAGTCTCAAGTCATCAAATTTGACTCCAAGTTGTGACACCTGTTAATCTTATTTCAGTCTTTGGGAGCTAGCTAGCTATATGTTCGTCTTCATCAGACAGTGGCTTGCGTTTTCAATAGAGGCTGCATTTACATTGTATAAGCAGGCCATTGGCTGCATACATCACGAGGTGTATATACAGGAGTTCTGATTAGTTCCAAGTTTAACATTTCGGCAAATTTGCCTGAGAAGACAGTGTTTAAATATACTTTTTTTTATGAGAAAATGTCCTAGAATTGTAGGTTCCAACAATTTTTTGTCATCATAACAATGTCTTACTCTCAAATACAAAAGAAATCTGCTCCTCCTCCCTCGCTAGATAGATCAACTTCACTATATACGGCATTGGCCCACCAACTACTAGTAGGACAAGGTTGTGTATTTGCAGCCATTTCAGCAGGTTTTCAGAGTCGAGTCGCCTCTTCTTCTACTACTGTACTTGAGTGTCACGGCCCACCTACATTAACTTCCGGTAATACAAAATTGTGAAAAATAAAAATTACCCCGCTGCCAACAATTATCCCTCATAACAACAAAAAACAAACACCACCCCATTCCACTATTTAACCCTATCTAATCCTACTCCTACTCTGGGAGGACAGAACACTACCACACAACACCTCTTGGAAATCTTCTACAGTAAAACCTGTCAATCCCAAGCACTTCTCTGCAGCAGCCACCACAACCAATTTTCTGTGATTGACATTTCATTTCTGCAGTACAGTTAACAACAATGGCTATGAATGCTAAGAAACCCACCTTACTGAAGCACATTATTCCCATCCCTCTCTATTGGTCTCTGCGTACTCACAGGAATCCTCTCAGGGTCCCTCACCCTGTACCCATCTTCCTCTACCACTCTCTTCACTGCTTCAGCATACGACATTTTCTGTACTACTGTTACCCTTCTGTACTACTGTTACCTGCCTTTTCTCTCACCTGACACCTCCGATCTCCAGCCACAATTTACACACACACACAACTTTCTCCACCGATACTTCACGTTCATTCGTCTCATGCCATCCTGCACACTTATCGCCTCTTCCTCTCTGTTTACTTTCACACTTGACAAGCAACTCCTAATGCCGCGTTCACATACTAGTCTGAGGTAGGCAACTCGGAAATGTCGAAAATGCTACATGGTTCAACGCGGTACGTGTATAACTTCCAGTTAGAAAAGTCGGACATTTCCGATTTTCTGCTTCCGATTAGTACATGAACGCTGCATAAATCCAGAGTCTGCGCATGCACTTCCCAGCTCCAACGCTATTGGACGCCTCTGAATCACCGGGTCTCTCAACCAATCCCATGACCGTAGTAAACCAGGAATTTGTCAAGTCACGATGACTTGTAAAATAAACTACTGTACATGTTGCCTAACTACACAACATGCAGTATTCATTAATTTCCCGTGGGCAGATGAGATTAAGTATGTATACTATACTGTTTCAAACCAAGTATGATCACTTTTGATTCATGTTAGGAAATACTATAAACTACCCCATCTACATGACCCAAGTCATTAGCATACTTGATTTGCAGACGACACGTAAAATATGAAAATTACATAAATCATTTCAATAACGATCATTTCCGAGAATGTGTCCTATACATTGCATGTAGCAGATGCTACAATATTTATATGTATCATCCCGATCAAAAAGTTTGTTCATGCTTTGGCCTCGAAGGGCAGGGCTTATGAGCGGCGTTTATAAAAGCCCAGCCCGTCAGGTTTTGTCACACTTCACCCAGGAAACTGCTTGCTTCTACCCGAGTGTGCTGTTACTTTTCGTACTGTCAACATGATTATTGTCATTGACGATAAGGTAAGACCTATTCAGTTTGGTCGTTTTGAAACGTTTAGAGCATTTAGTTTAGTGTCCCCGTCGCCGCGCCTGTCATCAAATGTTGATTCCTAGTTTACCGCTAACTAGCTGTTTGAATGTAATTTGTTATGGGTGTAAAATGGCACGTTGATGCCATTTTACACCCATAACACTAGTTAGCTACCTATGGGCCAAGGAAACGTGTTCATCTCGATAGTTTGCGGGCTAAATATCAACAGGGCTAGATCAAATGTTTTTGTTTGGGCGAAACGACCAAATTCACAGAAATGGGAGCTATAAATCTGTTGAAAGCAAGTCTAAACTTTAGATCCCTTGAATGTGTTCTATACTTCCCGTTAATTTTTCGTATACTTCACTTTGTTTTGTAGCCTACACCAGCTTCAAACGGGTGCAAATATATAATTTTTGGTTATAGAAAATATATTTCACTGCAGATGGTACAATGATTCTCAACATTGTTAGCTTGTTTTGTCACAAACTGAAACTAGGCAAACTAATTTAATAATAGGGGTTAGATCAGCTTTAATATTGCAGATGGTCGTTTCCGTCAATGTAGTTGTCTACCTTTCCAATCACATATTTTTAAATATATGTATTTTCACTTAACCCTACCAGCTTTTCCATAATTGGAGTAAACTAATGGACCACAGCATGTGGGCTTCTACTTCCAGTTTATACACATTTTAGACGCAGTGTATTTTACAATAGTTCTTTTGTTTGTTTTTAGTCCCATCCTTCAGCAGCTCTGCCATCTATCTCTGAAAACCATATTCTTGATTTATATTAGCCAAATATTTTTAACTGTGCTGTTTCACAGAGGTTCTGAACATGCATACATTTTATGGCCACAGTATATTATACATTAGTTATCTTGTAGTTTTTAGTCCCACCCTTCAAGCTTCACTCAATTAGGAAAACTGTTAGAGATTTCTGCATAGTGCATTTTACCTCTTAGATTTAAGATTCCCAAAACAGGGGACCTTACATCCTAAGAGTTCTGGTACCGGTTCTGACCAATGTCTTTGCTTATGAATTGATCTGTGAGCACCATTGATCAAAATGGCTTGTGTTGAGTGATTGCTCTGGTTCCCACAGACAGTTTTTTTTATTTTCTAAGCCTGTGTTATGTAGATGTGAAATCTGAAACCACTTGAAGCTGGGATGTCCCTCCTACCATTTCATTCCCTCTTCTGACTCCCCATCAACTCCTGTCTGAACCCCACATTGCAGGGCAGATTGGTTTCATAGCCGCAGCACATTTTAGAGATCTAATTTATAGCCATTCATCTAAAATAATTCAGTGTTTAAAACAACACTTTCTGTTTGTCATAGACTGACACGATAAATGTGAGATGAAAGGTGTTTCTAATGAGTTCAGGAAGCCAAGATTTGGGAGATGTTCACAGTGATTGGGGCAGACCCTTTACTCAAGAGACCTGTAGAAAATAACCACATTTTATTTAACTATACATACAAATATGCATTTTATAGATGAGGAAGGTGAAATCTTAGTTAGTCATTTCATAATTTGATTATACTAAACTCAGCAAAAAAAGAATGTCCTCACTGTCAACTGTGCTTATTTTTAGCAAACTTAACATGTGTAAACATTTGTATGAACATAAGATTTGAAACTGAATAAGTTCCACAGAAATGGAATATTGTGCCCCTGAACAAAGGGGGGGGGTCAAAATCAAAAGTAAGTCAGTATCTGGTGTCGCCACCAGCTGCTTTTTAAGTACTGCAGTGCATCTCTTCCTCATGGTCTGCACCAGATTTGACAGTTCTTGCTGTGAGATGTCACCCCACTCATCCACCAAGGCACCTGCAAATTCCAAGACATTTCTGGGGGGAATGGCCCTAGCCCTCACCCTCCAACCCAACAGGTCCCAGACGTGCTCAATGGAATTGAGATCCGGGTTCTTCTCTTTCCATGGCAGAACACTGACATTCCTGTCTTGCAGGAAATCACGTACTGAACGAGCAGTATGGCATTGTCATGCCAGAGGTTCATGTTAGGATGAGCCCTCAGGAAGAGTACCACATGAGGGAGGAGGATATCTTCCCTGTAATGCACAGTGTTTCGATTACCTGCAATGACGACAAGCTCGCTCTTATGACGCTGTGACACACCGACCCAGACCATGACGGACCCTCCACCTCCAAATTGATCCTGCTCCGGAGTACAAGCCTCGGTGTAATGCTCATTCCTTTGACAATAAACACAAATCCGACCATCACTGGTGAGACAAAACTGTGACTCTTCAGTGAAGAGCACTTTTTGCCAGACCTGTCTGGTCCAGCGACGGTGGGTTTGTGCCCATAGGCGACGTTGTTGCCGGTGATGTCTGGTGAGGACCTGCCTTACGACAGGCCTACAAGCCCTCAGTCCGGCCTCTCTCAGCCTATTGCGGACAGTCTAAGCACTGATGGAGGGATTGTGCAACTCGGGCAGTTGTTGCCATCCTGTACCTATCCCGTAGTGTAATGTTCAGATGTAGCAATCCTGTGCAGGTGTTACACGTGGTCTGCCACTGTGAGGATGATCAGCTGTCCGTCCTGTCTCCCTGTACCACTGTCTGCAGTCCTCATGCCTCCTTGCAGCATGCCTAAGGCATGTTCACGCAGATGAGTAGGGAGCCTGGGCGTCTTTGGTGTTTTTCAGAGTCAGTAGAATGGCCTCTTTAGTGTCCTAAGTTTTCATAACTGTGACCTTAATTGCCTACCGTCTAAGTTGTTAGTGTTGTAATGACCATTCCACAGGTGCATGTTGATTAATTGTTTATGGTTCATTGAACAAGCATGGGGAAACAGTTTAAACCCTTTACAATGAAGATCTGAAGTTATTTGGATTTTTACGAATTATCTTTGAAAGGCCGGGTCCTGAAAGGGATGTTTTTATATTTATAAAGCATGTCATTTCAAGCCTTATTTGTACAATTTTGTTCGCTAGGAAAGTCATATCAAATTTAATTTTTTGATCATATTTGTACTGTGTACTTGAGCATGTGTCCTCAATTGACTACACCTCAGGAATTTATAAAATGTATAACCAGAAAAGTGAGATGTTTAACCTTTTTGAGTATGCAGCATTACAAGTTTAAAATTGTTCCTCATGATAAATCATTTACTTTTGGGGATTATGTAGATTAACCGGTTTAAATGTAATAGCCACGCTTGCTTCACACATGTTGGTGCAAGCAGGCTAGGTATCAACAGCCAATCCAGTAGAGTCTGAACTAAAGTCTGCTTTGATTGGTCAATAGTAACACTGTCGCAGAGTATTTGCATAAAGTTCAGCTTTCCCCAACTTTGGTCATGCCCTATTCATGTCCCTCGCCAATGCTGTCATTGCCCAATGGTTTCTGCCCACTTTGATTTCTTCAATGAAATTGAATGAGCTTCTGTTTCATAACCCCAATGTGCTATGTGGATATCTTGTATAATGTAGAAGGTGTAAAAAAAAAACTCTGAAGCGAGTGGGGACATGCTAGGTTTCAGGAGCCTGCGGGTTAGATATGATTCCATGAGTGGCAACAAACAGCTACTATTCAACTCCTAGTTTATCCAGTGACATCACATTTAGGATAGCTGGTTGGCTAGCGAGTGTTCTGTCTCTCACTGGCCATGCAAGTATGATCATGGCTATAGTAGAAGGGACCATGCAGTAGCCAACTAGCTAGCTAATCGTGGATGCCAAGCGACCCAGCTCATGGGCACACATGCTATGTTAGACATGATATCACCATGGACAACAATAACTGGCGATAACTAGTTCATTTTCAGACCTATTCAGATTATTTTATCCACTGACCACAACATTTTGCATACCCTACGTACTGGTCTTAATGAGATGGGGGGAGAGAAACTGTCAATTTTCTCTTCTGCACTGTTAAACCAATCCAGTAAATGTGGAAGAGTAGTTGAGATGACGTGTCGCTTTGTTAATGCCGAAAGTGGAAGCTACGTCACAGGCTCTAAATTTTCCCTGATAACCAGAACGTCTGGGTGTTGGGGACTGAGCAGAAGCTAGCCCTTGATCATGAATCTCAGTTCATTACATTACACAAATCATTGGACTAAGATGTATTTTGTTAAGTCTGAACATCAACATGCGTTGCTTGCGGTACAATGTTGGAAGCATAAGGACCTTTTCATATCAGCGAGCAATAATTTTCAAAAAACATTACATTGATGCACACCTTTTCTTTATAGGGTTTCTGGAATACAGAGGGACCATCTGTGTTAATTAGCTATCTAGCATGCTCTGAACATCTGTATGTCACGGAAGAAGGCTGACAGAAATGTGTCACTGAAATACTCTCGCCTGAAAATGTAATGAAGACGGTAAAAACCGTGTTTGTTTTTTTTGCATTAATGACATCATTTTGATGTGCTAGGAAAATAAATCCCTTTCACGTTTCTAGAACCGTATCGCAATTTAGAATCAAATCACACTTAGATGGAGTTTTTGGCTTGCCAAAGCCAGTCTACCTCTGAATATATTCAATTAGGTCCTTGGACCTAAAGGAGTAACGGTTAGCTCCTTGAGTAGAGGCTAGTCTTTGACTTCATTGTTGAGAAGATGGCATCTCACCCAGGCCGTATGGATGGTGGTGGTAAAATAAGCCAGCAATCAAGGCTCCTGGTCCAGCCTCAAATGAGTTGACATGAATTAGTGTGGGCTTTTAGTAGATAAGACTCCCTTTGGAGAGGACTTGTGATCTGCTCAATCGAGCCTGAGGAGCATCGATGGTCAATTGCAAGTGTATGATAACAGAGAGCATAAGCAGTCGATTACTGATGTCTGTTGTGATCTTGACATGGAATGAATGAATCCTCTGAAGTCATTGACTAAATCATGTTCTTGTGTGGTCTTATAAGATGCAGACATTTGCTTCGTCTACAGAGATGTGTGCTTTTTACTTTAATTGACTGTTGGATTAAGATGTTTCTTATTGTCCTGGCACTAAGCAAGGTCCTACTATCATGTTCCTGTCAACTAATAAAGTATTCTATATTCTCCATTGTCCAATAACCTATTTGTATACTCTATTGTTCTGTAGGAGGCCTTTCTCAGTGCCCTGACAGAAGCAGGAGACAAGCTGGTGGTAGTGGACTTCACAGCCACCTGGTGCGGCCCTTGCAAGAACATTGCTCCCTTCTTCAAAGTGAGTGGTCTACCAGCTTAGAGATGTCTTCCCCTGAAATGGCGACCTACTCCCTAGTACACTACTTTTGAAAAGGGTCCACTATATAGGGTACCATTTCAGATGCAGAATATACACTAGATGTACAGAAGTATGTGGACACCCCTTCAAATTAGTGGATTTGGCCATTTCAGCCACACCTGTTGCCGACAGGTGTTTGGAATCAAGCACACATCCATGCAATCTCCATAGACAAACATCGGCAGTAGAATGGCCCGTACTGAATAGCTCACTGACTTTCAATGTCAATGTGGCACCGTCACTGTCCAAGTCAGTCAAATTTCTGCCCTGCTAGAGCTGCCCCGGTCAACTGTGCGGTTATTGTGAAGTGGAACATTCTAGGCGCAACAATGGTAGGCCTCACAAGCTCACAGAAAGGGACCCCTGAATGCTTTAGAGCGTACCAGTCGTTTGTCCTTGGTTGCAACACTCCCTACTGAGTTCCAAACTTCTTCTGGAAAAACGCAACCTCTGCACAGTAACATTTTGGGAGCTTCGTGAAATGGGTTTCCATGGCCTGAGCAGCTGTACACAAGCTTAAGATCACCATGCGCAATACCAAGTAATGGTTTGGGGCTCTCATGGTTTGTGCCAGGCCCCTTAGTTCCAGTGAAGGGACATTTTCACGCTAGATCATACAATGACATTCTGGATGATTCTGTGCCTACAACAACTTTGTGGCAAGTTTGGGAAGGCTGTTTTTTGTTTCAGCATGACAATGCCCCCATGCACAAGTGAGGTCCATATAGAAATGGTTTGTTGATCGGTGTGGAAGACTTTGACTGGCCTGCACAGAGCCCTGACCTCAACCCCATTGAACACATTTGGGATGATTTGGAATGCCAACTGCAAGCCAGGCCTAATCGCCCAACCTCACTAATGCTCTTGTGGCTGAATGGCAGCAAGTCCCCACAACAATGTTCTAACATCTAGTGGAAAACCTTCCCAGAAGAGTATAGGCTATTATAGCAGCAAAGGGGTGGACCAACTCTATATGAATGTTCATGATTTTGGAATGAGGTGTTTGACGAGCAGGTGTCCACATATTCTTGGTCATGTAGTGTATGTCTATGGGTCCATGATGTGTCCCTGGGGTCAGTCAACCTCAAAAAGCTCAAAATATTTTTATTAGCATTCCTACAACATTATTTTGTTGAAATATTATTTTATCTCAGAAATTAATGTAATTGCTTGCACCCAAATTGGCATTTTTTTTTTTTAATTATAGGATTCATATAATATTCAATAAATGTATACCTAAGATCTGATTTGGCCCAAACTTTTTTCTATTAATGAGTTAGACATGAGGAATCCAAATAAATGGTAAAAAGCCACCTAAGGACCCCCCTCCCCATGCCATTATTTGAATCTTAAACATTAAAATGGCCAATTTGGGTGTAATCAATTAACTAAACTTATCACATCAAATTATATTTCACATTTTATTTGTCACGTGTCGAATACAAGCAGTGTAGACCTTACAGTGAAATACTTACTTATATGCCCTTTAACACTTTTTCTTAACTGCATTGTAGGTTAATTAAAGAGCAGCAGTAAAATGACATTAGCCAGGCTATATACAGGGGGTACCAGTACAGGTCAGTTGAGGTAATATGTAGATAGTTATTAAAGTGACTACGCATGGATAATAAATAGTATGGGCCTCCCGATTGGCGCAGTGGTCTAAGGCCACTAGAGATTCTGGGCTCGAGTCCAGGCTCTGTCACAGCCGGCCGTGACCGGGAGACCCATGGGGCGGCGCAACATTGGCCCAGCGTTGTCCGTGTTAAGGGAGTGTTTTGGCCAGGAGGGATGTCAATGTCCCATCGCGCACTAGCCACACCTATGGCGGGCCGGGCACAGTGTGCACTGATATGGTCACCAGGTGTACGGGGTTTCTTCCAACACATTGGTGCGGCTGGCTTCCCTGGTTAAGTGGGCGTTGTCAAGAAGCAGTGCAGCTTGATTGGGTTGTGTTTCGGAGGACGCATGACTCTCGACCTTGGACTCCCGAGTCCGTAAGGGACAAGTCTAACGACCAATTGGCTACCATGAAATTGGGGTGGAAAAAGGGAGTAGACAATAAAGGGTAGCAGCAGTGTAAAAGAGGGGGGGACAATGCAAATAGTCTGGGTAGCTGTTTGATTAGCTGTTCAGGAGTCTTATGGCATGGGGGTAGAATATATATGCCAAATATTTTCAGTCTCCTGAGGGGAAATAGTCTTTGTCATACCCTCTTCACAACTGTCTTGAGGTGTTTGAACCACGATAGTTTGCTGGTGATGTGGACACCAAGGAACTTGACGCTCACAACCTGCTCTACTACAACCCTGTCGATGAGAATGGGGGCGTGCTCGGTACTCCTTTTCCTATAGTCCACAGTCATTACCTTTTGTCTTGATCACATTGACGGAGAGGCTGTTATCCTGGCACCACTCGGCCAGGTCTCTAAGGCTGTCTCGTTGTTGTCGGTGATCAGGCGTACCACTGTTGTGTCATATGCAAACTTAATGATGGTTTTGGAGTCGTGCCTGCCCGCGCAGTCGTGAGTGAACAGGGAGTACAGGAGGGAACTAACCACGCACCCCTGAGGGGCCCCGTGTTGAGGATCAGCATGGCGGATGTGTTGTTGCCTACCCATACCACCTGGGGGTGCCCCGTCAGGAAGTCCAGGATCCAGTTGCAGAGGGATGTGTTTAATCCCAGGGTCCTTAGCTTAGTGATGAGCTTTGAGGGCACTATGGTGTTGACTGCTGAGCTGTAGTCAATTAGTAGAATTCTCACATAGGTGTTCCTTTTGTCCAGGTGTGAAAGGGCAGTGGGGAGTGCGATTGAGATTGCATCTGTTGGGACGGTATGCAAATTGGGAGTGGGTCTAGTATTTTAGGGATAATGGTTTTGAGCCTTGACCAGCCTTTCAAAACACCTCATGGCTACAGATGGGAGTGCTACTAGTTGGTAGTCATTTAGGCAGGTTACATTTAGTGTTCTTGGGCACAGGGACTATGGTGGTCTGCTTGAAACGTGTTGGTATTACAGACTCTGTCAGGGACAGGTTGAAAAATATCAGTGAAGACACTTGCCAGTTGCATGCTTCAGTGTTGCTTGCTTCGAAGCAAGCATAGAAGTGATTTAGCTTGTCATGTAGGCTCATTGGACAACTTGCAGCTATGCTTCTTTTTTGTAGTTTGCAAGCCCCGCCACATCCGATGAGCATCGGAGATGGTGTAGTATAATTAAATCTTTGTCCTGTATTGACGCTTTGCCTGTTTGATGGTTCATTGGAGGGCATTGCGGGATTTCTTAAGCTTCCGGGTTAGTCCCGCTCCTTGAAAGCGGCAGCTCTACACTTCAGGTCAGTGAGGATATGCCTGTAATCCATGGCTTCTGGTTGGTATGTACACATGGTCACTGTGGGGACGGCGTCATCGATGCACTTATTGATGAAGCCAGTGACTGATGTGGTGTACTCCTCAATGCCATTTGAAGAATAACGGAACCTATTCCAGTATGTGCTAGCAAAACAATCCTGGAGCTTAGCATCTGCGTCATCCGACCACTTCTTTATTGACCGAGTCACTGGTGCCTCTTGCTTTCGTTTTTGCTTGTAAGCAGGAATTAGGAGGATTGAATTATGGTCAGATTTGCCAAATGAAGGGTGAGGGAATGCTTTGTACGTATCTGTGTGGAGTAAAGGTGGTCTAGAGTCATTTTGTTTCTCTGGTTGCACATTTTAACATGCTGGTAGACATTTATAAAAAAGGATTTAAGTTTCTCTGCATTAAAGTCCCTGGCCACTAGGAGCTCCGCCTCTGGATGAGCATTTTCCTGTTTGCTTATGGCCGTATACAGCTGTATGAGTGCGGTCTTTGTGCCAGCATCTGTTTGTGTTGGTAACTGGACAGTTACGAAGAATATAGATACCGTCTAGGTAGATGGTGTGGTCTACAGCTTATCATGAGATACTCTACCTCAGATGAGCAAAACCTTGAGACTTCCTTAGATCTCATGCACCAGCTGTTTACAAATATACATAGACCGCCACCTCTTGTCTGCCTAGAGGCTGCTGTTCTATGCTGCCGATAGTGTATAACCCGCCAGCTGTATGTTATTCATGTCGTCATTCGGCCACGACTCGATGACACATAAGAATATTACAGTTTTTAATGTCTTGTTGGTAGGATATTTGTGTTTGTATTTTGTGAGTAAGCGCTGTCATATCTAGAACCTCTTTTGGTCGTAGGAGACGGTGGCAGAAACATTATGTACAAAATAAGTAACAAATAACGCAACAAAATACACAATGGCACAATTTGGTTCCAAAATGTTGTAGGAACACTAATCTTATCTGTTTCTAACTACAGAAATTATTTCCGGAAAATCGGCGATGGTGGGTGTCATGACTTGCAGAAATGACTAGTTGTAGCTGTCTGACGTTCTCCAGTGAGGGGCCTCATGCCAAGTGGGAGTTGTCTGAAGCGGTTGGACTGAGCCAGAGATGTAATGAGAGAACCCTGGCTTGCATCCCAAGTGCCACCCTATTCCCTACATGGTCAAAAGTAGTGCACTATGGGCTCTGGTCAAAGTAGTGCCCTATATAGGGAATGGGGTGGCATTTGGAACACTGACCTGGTCTCTGACTGAGTCGTGTGTTGTCTTGGTGACCATCGGGAGAGCCTCCTCCAGGACTCGGCGCTTTGCGCTTATCATGTGAAAGACCCATAATATGGTCTCTAACCAGAATGCTAATGAGCGATGGTGAATCAAAATGCCCAATGAAGATGTTGTTCAGTAAGGCGTCGCAAAATATTTTGAAATGAAACAAACAAATTAGTTTTCTATTGGACAACTCCAGTAGTTTCAGTCCATTTGAACACGTGCAACCCATGTTACACTGACTCAAAAGATGCATTGTCACCTCTGAAACTTATATTACATGGCACTAGTGGTGGTGTAAATCAAGTCCGCCACAAAACGATGGTGTGCGTCCTCTATCAATTGTATGTTATGACTACGAACACGAGCTGTTATGCCCAAGTCAACTGGTTGAGACAGTACAGTATTAGGCTTGTTTTTCCATGGTTGTTTTGCTGACCCATGACCTTTTAACCTCTGCTCTTTACTTCTGTACAGGGGCTGTCGGAAAAACCAGAGAACAGTAACGTGGTTTTCCTCAAGGTGGACGTTGACGATGCAGCGGTGAGTCACACGGCAGTGTCATCTGAATCCAGATTAGGGATATGGACGCTTAAATGTAACTGGGAGCTTTTCAAAGATTTAAGAAGATAGTTAAGTTATTAGGAAGGACGTCTACCATGGATCGCTAAAATAATAAGGATCACTTTTTTTTCTTTTTTCTCTCTGCCATTTTAATATTGTGGGGACACCTATACATTTGTCAGCCAAGCACGAGTTATCAGTGTAGCCTATTATCGTCTAGACATGACGTTTTTTTAGATATGTTCACGCCTACAATAAAAACCTCCAGGTTTCCGTCAATAAAATTCAGAATTACAGTTTGGGGTGGGGACTAATCCTGTGTGAATTGTCTTCTGGAATAACGCACATAACCAATGTCTCTAATACCTGTCCGAATAGGGCTATAACATGGCAAAGACTAGGCTCAGTGTAGAGTGCGCTTCAGAAATATCCAAGATTTTGAGTCTACCAAGATTTTGTAAAGCAGGGTCATTAGTAGCTGTCTAACTAGTGGTGCATGACTCTAACTCATACTCCACTAGTTGGACAGCTCTACTAATGACCCTGCTTTCCTGTCTCAGTTTTCAAGTGAAAGGTTCTTTGTTTTGCAGTAAACTGTGGTTGCTGTGGTTACAAGGAGTCGCTTTGTGTAATGGTGGGGTTTTCCCAGACCTACTCGTTTGCTTGATTACAGAAGGCTTGAGGCATTCTGCACAGTCAGTTAAGCTGGACAGGGTTGTCCTAACTAAGACCTTCCTTACTGGGTGTTGCTCAACCACATGGATATTTTTTATAGACTGACTATTTTTGGACCACTACCTTATAGCTCCTTATCCCCATGGATAAAGGGTTGAAAAACACAAGGGTCTGTTTAAATCACCATTCACTCTCTCTGTTACTGTAGGATGTGGCCCAACACTGTGGTATCAATTGCATGCCAACGTTCCATTTCTACAAGAATGGGGCAAAGGTGGGTCTTCAATCTTTATGCTTTTTTTGTATGACTAAGACTGTTAGATTTAGTACAGGCCTAGTATTATATTGTTTATACTACTATACTATCCCATTTTTTTGAACCGTTCCTACAGTACATTGAAAGTGATTGTAAGTTCTCCTGGTGTCGTTCCCAGGTGGATGATTTTTCTGGGGCCAACCAAGCCACGCTGGAGGAGAAGATCAAGGCCCTGAGGTCATGAGGCTGATGCTGCCACACACACTGACGCTGTAGAAAAACAACTACCAACCATGTCTATAAAACATATTCCAACTCCCTCTCAACTGAAAGATTCCACCATATGTACAATCTAACATTCAGTAAAAAAAGTACATCTTAATTATATTTTCTCTTCTAAATGTTCAGACCAAATCATACCTCTAAATCTTCCAGTGTGAGTATTGTTATTATTCATCTCAGGAGTTTCTCTTTAAAAGGACCATATTATAAACCTGTTTTTTAAATCATAGCGCTATGTTGTATTGTTTATATTCTGTTGTGTGGGTGCATTCAATAAATGAAGATTCATTCTGAAATTTAGTTTGTGTTCCCATGCTTTTTATGGATGAGTTTAACGGACAAGATGGGACACATACTGTAAGTTTTGCACTATGCATGCGGGTGTAGTCAATATTTGTATATTTAACCTTCTAGATTAGAATTGAGTGCATGTGTGACATCTGGATGGTTTGTTTATATCCTAATGTTTATCTAGAATTATTAGGCGGCAGGTAGCTTAGTGGTTAGTGCATTTGGCCGGTACACAAAACATTGCTAGTTCAAATCCCCGGGGTGAAAAATCTGCTCTGCCCTTGAGCTAGGCACTTAA
Source organism: Oncorhynchus keta (assembly GCF_023373465.1). Lineage (NCBI taxonomy): Eukaryota > Metazoa > Chordata > Actinopteri > Salmoniformes > Salmonidae > Oncorhynchus > Oncorhynchus keta. Next base: position 24,025,354 of record NC_068433.1, on the reverse strand, counting down.
CCCTAATTGCTCCAGGGTCACGGTCAGTAATGAATCCCTTACCGTTGGTGTCTGGGGGAGTGAGATATGCAACAACAAATCTCTTTCATGCCACACTTATACAGTTTACATTCCCTTGTACATGTTTGACAAAGGACAAACATAAGCATCCCCAATTTGACTTTTTTGATGGTATAACATTTATTTTAGAAATGTCTGTTTTGGCCTTTTAGATTCTATATGTTCTAAAGCATCGTGTAATGCCTCATTTAGTAACTACAGTGGAGGGATAGACCATTAACTTCTAAATGACTGGCATATTTACTCCCTCCTATGCATCTCAATCACTATGGCTATTGACTAGAAGCATTAAAGTGAAGGAGAGGCTAATGATCCACTAGGCTTGTATCTGAAAAAAGGAGGGAATGGAACATTTTACTGTATTTTCTGCTTTAATAAAAATGTGAGAATAGTTTACACATTGGACAATCACAGTTTTTACACATCATACACGTATATAGCAGCATATAGTTAATACTGTTGATTTTCTATATGAAAAAATACAGCTTTATTTTACAATGTATCGGGTTTGTTTTTTGAGAGAGAATGCATGGTTTACAATTATGAAATAATTATACAAAACTCTCATTTGAGAGCAAGATCTTTAACGCTGGACTCCTTAAAAATGAAAATATCCTGATTTTCTTTTCCTGTAAAGTGGAGAGAAAAGGAAAATTAGACTACAGCTTTTTTTTTTAATAGCATTTTCAAATCCTTTTCTTTCTGGCCTGAGCTTTTAAACGGAACAACATTGCCATTAGCCAGTATAGATGTCCTATTGGTGCCCTCCTGTTTTGTGCTGACTGTTGGGGTTTAAAAAAGCCCCGTTGGCTGTTCTCCACGTGAGAAAGCTTCACAATAAATGGATAGCCCTACAGCGTAACTGAGCCAAATGGGTTCTATGACGACTCCGTGGAGACGGAAGTGAGTGGTTTCTCAATCAGTTATACCTGTCAGCCTTAAGTTTTACAGTACATTGGAACGGACTCGATGGCAGTGGCGGCTGGTGGGGGAAGCTATAGGAGGGCCTGCTCATTGTAATGAACGGTATGGATTAAATGGAACGGAGTCAAATGTGGTTTCCAAACCTGTTTGATACCGTTCCATTCCAGCCATTACAATGACGTCATCATTCTATAGCTCCTCCCACCAGCCTCCACTGCTCAACAGAGTTCCCACAACTGACTCCCAAAGCTGAGTTTTTACTTAAATAATAATAATAGGTAGAGATTCCAAGAATTCACATTGTCAGGAAAAAAATCGTGGTCAGATGAGAAGAGCGTTCTGTTTTTGAGTGGTGCAATCAGGTACTGTATATCTACTTCCAAATAAGCTGACATGTGCTGAGTTAGTACTGGGCCTCTATCTCTATCCACCCACACCTTGGCCTACCTCCAACAGAGGGAGAGCTGAGGTGAGAGACACACCTGGGTTCAATTACTATTTGAAATCTTTCAAATACTTTATCTGAACCCAGGTCTGGTGAGAGTGCTCCTCTCCCCCACTCATATTACAGAGAGATTGTATAGTGCACTTTGGAATACTGTGCTAGTGTGCTTCTCAAATGATGACACAAACAAACCTGATTCAGGGAAAGAGGAAGTGGAGTGCATATTATTTCCTGGGAAATGTTGCTTTGTCATTCTATCCAGTCTAGGGATACTCAAGCACACTAGTTCTGTGGGTGGTCTGATAGTACTAGTATGTGTATTTGCAGGAACGACAGTAAGTAAAGTATTGTGTGAACATGCATGTGTTGATTGTCAGTTTGTGTGTGAATGTGAGAAGGCATTTGTGTGTATTTGTGAGGATGTACTTATGTTTGTAGTGTGAGTCTGTCTGTCTCCCTGTGTGTATGTTTGTCCTCTCACCTCGAGCAGTCGTGCCCGCTCCATCCTGGACTACATTGACACCGGTTAGGCCTGATACACCTTCCACCATTCAGACAAGGCGACAAGCACACCGCTGTGAAAACACACGCAATGTCAAGACCTCTGTAAACCCTTCATTCAACACGAACAAGCTCGCACACACCCACTCACCCACACACAAACACACACAGGTGTGGACACACACACACACACACACACACACACACACACACATTCAGTAAATGTCATTATCAGGATCTCAACTACAAGACTTCCTCATAATAAAACACGTTCCCTGGTAGAACCCTTATAGTCCGCCACAGTGGACATAATACCCCAAAAATCATGGAAATTGTTCCAATGATTTTTCCACCATAAAGTTTTCAAATGAAGACGTTTTCGCATAAGTAATCAATGACACAGGCGAAATGGTGAATGCGGTCATCCCTCTGTGCAGCATGACTTGTGCTCACCCTTTTTCTAGGTACACTTACATATGGAAAGAGGGCCTGTGACGAGACTTCCACTTTTGGATGTTAACAAGGTGACACTGTTACTTAACTCCTCCACATTTACAGGATTGGTTGAACAGTGCAGAGAGATCCTCCACCGACAGTTTGTTTTTTCTTCCTGTCGAAACCAGTGGAGAGGATCTACAGTTGAAGTCAGAAGTTTACATACACTTCGGTTGGAGTCATTAAAACTCGTTTTTCAACCACTCCACAACTTTCTTGTTAACAAACTATAGTTTTGGCAAGTCGGTTAGGACATCTGCTGTGTGCATGACACAAGTCATTTTTCCAACAATTGTTTACAGATTATTTCACTTATAATTCACTGTATCACAATTCCAGTGGGTCAGAAGTTTACATACACTAAATTGACTGTGCCTTTAAACAGCTTGGAAAATTCCAGAAAATGATGTCATGGTTTTAGAGTCAATTGGAGGTGTACCTGTGGATGTATTTCAAGGCCTACCTTCAAACTCAGTGCCTCTTTGCTTGACATCATAGGAAAATCAAAAGAAATCAGCCAAGACCTCAGAATTTCCAAACGCCTAAAGGTACCACGTTCATCTGTACAAACAATAGTACGCAAGTATAAACACCATGGGACCACGCAGCCGTCATACCACTGAGGAAGGAGACGCATTTTGTCTCCTGTAGATTAATGTACTTTGGTGCGAAAAGTGCAAATCAATCCCAGAACAACAGCAAACGACCTTATGAAGATGCTGGAGGAAACAGTTACAAAAGTATCTATATCCACAGTTAAACGAGTCCTATATCGGCATAACCTGAAAGGCCGCTCAGCAAGAATGAAGCCACTGCTCCAAAACTGACATAAAAAAGCCAGACTACGGTTCGCAACTGCGCATGGTGACAAAGATCGTGCTTTTTGGAGAAATGCCCTCTGGTCTGATGAAACAAAAATGGAACTGTTTGGCCATAATGACAATTGTTATGTTTGGAGGAAAAATGGGGAGGCTTGCAAGCCAAAGAACACCATCCCAACCGTGAAGCACGGCGGTGGCAGCATCATGCTGTGAGGGTGCTTTTCTGCAGGAGGGACTGGTGCTCTTCACAAAATAGATGGCATCATGAGGTAGGAAAATTATGTGGATATATTGAAGCAACATCTCAAGACATCAGTCAGGAAGTTAAAGCTTGGTCACAAATGGGTCTTCCAAAAGGACAATGACCCCAAGCATACTTCCAAAGTTGTGGCAAAATGGCTTAAGGACAACAAAGTCAAGGTACTGGAGTGGCCATCACAAAGTCCTGGCCTCAATCCTATAGAAAATTTGTGGGCAGAACTGAAAAAGCATCTGCAAGCAAGGAGGCCAACAAACCTGACTGAGTTACACCAGCTCTGTCAGGAGGAATGGGCCAAAATGCTACCAAATACTAATTGAGTGTATGTAAACTTCTGACCCACTGGGAATGTAATGTACATGGCGCCAAAGTGTCTCCTGACCCCTCCTGTCTCAGCCTCCAGTATTTATGCTGCAGTAGTTTATGTGTCGGGGGGCTAGGGTCAGTTTGTTATATCTGGAGTACTTCTGTCTTATCCGGTGTCCTGTGTGAATTTAAGTATGCTCTCTCTCTTTCTCTCTTTCTCTCGGAGGACCTGAGCCCTTGGACCATGCCTCAGGACTACCTGGCATGATGACTCCTTGCTGTCCCCAGTCCACCTGGCCGTGCTGCTGCTCCAGTTTGAACTGTTCTACCTGCGGATATGGAAACCTGACCTGTTCACCGGACGTGCTACCTGTCCCAGACCTGCTGTTTTCAACTCTCTAGAGACAGCAGGAGTGGTAGAGATACTCTTAATGATCGGCTATGAAAAGCCAACTGACATTTACTCCTGAGGTGCTGACTTGCTGCACCCTCGACAACTACTGCGATTATTATTATTTGACCATGCTAGTCATTTATGAACATTTGAACATCTTGGCCATGTTCTGTTATAATCTCTACCCGACACAGCCAGAAGAGGACTGGCCACCCCTCATAGCCTGGTTCCTCTCTAAGTTTCTTCCTAGGTTTTGGCCTTTCTATGGAGTTTTTCCTAGTCACTGTGCTTCTACACCTGCACTGCTTGCTGTTTGGGGTTTTTGGCTGGGTTTCTAGGCTGAGTTTCTGTACAGCACTTTGAGATATCAGCTGATGTACGAAGGGCTATATAAATACATTTGATTTGATTTGATGAGAGAAATAAAAGCTATTATTCTGACATTTCACATTCTTAAAATAAAGCGGTGATCCTAACTGACCTAAGACAGGGAATCTTTACTAGGATTAAATGTCAGGAATTGTGAAAAACTGAATTTAAATGTATTTGGCTAAGATGTATATAAACTTCCGACTTCAACTGTATATGTAGTTTCAGGCGTTTCTTTTACACCTGCTACGTTAAATTACATGATCACTATTAGTAGTGCTTTCCACATTCATATTCTCCTGAAATGCATACCAAAACTACATTCACACAGAAAGAGGACATGAGCAAAGATGCAATGGAAAAGAAGAGACATTAGTTTCTTGGTTTCAGTATTAACCACATCCACATTGAGAGGAAGATGTCATCGTGTGTGATAAAACCAAAGCACGGTAACATACTGTACATCAGACGTTGTGATGTCGCCACTCACTGACAATGCCTTAGTAAATGCCCCTCAGGGATTGGTACAGTTGAATAGAATTGAACAGTAAGCCTAACAATCAGAGAGGTAGTCTGTTTCTACCGGACAGGGTCAGGTTTCTGTCCATGCTTCTATGATGATTGCAGCGTTTGCTTTGGGCTCTGTTAAGGAACAATGACTTTCACAGCAAACACATCGGTTTTCATGGACGCAGCATTACCGCTGCAACAGTAGCTTACAGTGTGACTCGCACTGACACAGACCGAATGGGTGGATAAGTACCTCTGATCATTAATTCATTCTGTCCCTGATGTCATCACCACTTAAAAAACAGTTTCTCACCAATTATTACCAGCCTATAACAATATTCAGTATATTTTAGACAGATGTCTTAAGTCAGCAATTAAGTCCTATTACTTATTTTAAGAAAAACATTTAAAGAAAAATCTTAGTTATTTCAGGCTACACTTTTGTCACATTTGTGACATCTCAAAGTAAGTTTAGTTTCATGCTTTTTGCTTCACTGCTTTAATCAGTGACAGCCTGTTGACATTCTGTACAGTATCTAACACTGTCGCCTTAGAGGCAACAAGATAATATTTTCCGTACAAATGTCTTATCAAACATTCCATACAAGTTAAGGCCCCCTACAGAAAGTCAATGGGAGACATCACAAAATGGTAGGGAAACCTCAGGTGAGCAAGTATATAAGAGAAGGACCTGTCTTACGTCACTGAGCTCCTCACACACACTCCTCACACACACTCCTCACGCACACACACACACTCCTCTCTCACACACACACACACACACACACACACACACACACACACACACACACACACACACACACACACACACACACACACACACACACACACACACACACACACACACACACACACACACACACACACTCACCGCTGTGGCAGCGCGTCCCCATCCAGCCCTTGGGACACTCACACTGATAGGGCGCCACACACCTCCCACCATTCAGACACGGCAGGATGCAGATCGCTGTGATTTGATTGGACGAACACAAACAGAAACAGAAAGTCATCATTTGTCCTTCACCTCACTGACTAGGCCTATGTGGTCATTCACCACAGGCAAGCTGTGTCAAAAGAGCAGCCTTCTCTCTGGCTACGTCATAAATGACACCCTATTCCTTACATAGTGTATGTACTACCCTACTGAATAGAAATATAAACGCAACATGTAAAGTGTTGGTCATATGTTTCATGAGCTGAAATAAAGATCCCAGAAATGTTCCATATACACAAAAAGCTTTTTATTATTTTTATGCACAAATTTGTTTGCATCCCTGTTAGTGTGCATTTCTCTTTTCCCAAGATAATCCATCCACTTTACAAGTGTGGCATATCAAGAAGCTGATTAAACAGCATGACCATTACACAGGTGCACCTTGTGCTGGGAGAATAAACGGCTACTCTAAAATGTGCAGTTCTGTCACACAACACAATGACACAGATGTCTCAAGTCCACTGTAGCTGTTGGTAGGGAATGGAATGTTAATTTCTCTACCATAATTAATCTTCAACGTCGTTTTAGAGAATTTGGCAGTACGTCCAACCGGCCTCACAACCGCAGACCACGTGTAACCACACCAGCCCAGAACCTCCACATCTTGCTTCTTCACCTGCGGTATCGTATGAGACCAGCCACCTGGACAGCTGATGTCTGTTTGCACAACCGAAGAATTTCTGCACAAACTGTCAGAAACCATCTCAGGGAAGCTCATCTGTGTGCTCGTCGTCCTCACCAGGGTCTTGACTTGACTGCAGTTCAGCATCGTAACCAACTTCAGTGGGCAAATGCTCACCTTTGATGGCCACTGTCATGCTGGAGAAGTATGCTCTTCACAGATGAATCCCGGGTTTCAGCTGTACCGGGCAGATGGCAGACCATGTATATGGCGTCGTGTAGGCGAACGGTTTGCTGATGACAACGTTGTGAACAGAGTGCCCCATGGTGGCGGTGGGGTTATGGTATTGGCAGACATAAGCTACGGATATCGAAGACAATTGCATTTTATCGATGGCAATTTTAATGCACAGAGATACCGTGACGAGATCCTGAGGCTTATTGTCGTGTCATTCATCCAACGCTGTTAAGATAATGGGCATAAATGCCATCCCCGAGATGGCGCTAGTGGGGCACATATCTAGGATATATAAACAGGTGCATTATGAGTGTCTGATTAGGATGTCGTGACCTGTAACATGTAATACCAGACTAAAGGATTATGGAAAAGAAGAAAGATTCATTTTTAACACGTGAACAAACTCAAGCAGAGGTGTCTGGTCAATATGTTGTGAGGCTGCGTCAATTGTCTGATTCATGTGATTTTGGGTCAATGATCTGGTGATTGGTGATTTTGGTGACTGGTGATTGGCTGTAAAAATAATAGTAAGAGCAAGCATGCTGCGTGAACCACAACCTACGCTGACTTAAGCCATAGATATATGCAGAGCAAGCAAACAGATGCAAATCCAATTAAAAAATATGAACACTGTCCCTGAACAGGCAGAATCTGTCAATTATCCCACAAATACAGAGACCAGGTTGATAAAAAAAATAAAAATGGAAACATAATTCCTCGGACTGTGATGCAAGGCGGAAAAATTCTAAAGATGTGTTCATGTACTGTGGATCAACACACGCAAGAGCCAAATACCCGGTTATATGCTAATTCTGCGGGGGGGAAAAAACGATTTTGCTAAAGTGTGCAGACAAATAAGCCTGTCAATCTACTAGAACAGGATACATGCCGTGATCATAATGATGATGAAGAAGCGGACATGCTATACATGACAGATGTCAATTCTGTTCAAAGATAAAGGATTTACAAACTTAAAGCTTGCCCCACTGACATGTGATAACTGTGATTATGATCCGACCAGGATGGAGATACAAAGCTACAACCAACCAAGCAAGACAAGGCTAAGGCTGTACCATGGCAGGGGAATGTGAACTACAAGCAAATCATGATGGGGAAACATATGTGCTAAAGTCCCAAGTGGTGAAAACCTTGCAAAAGCTTCTCCTTTCAGCAGAAACGTGTGAAAAGCCAATAAAGATGTGATGTGGGCATGACATTCTCAACATGATGCTGCATTGGAGCAAATCGAGAAATTGAGGTAATACTGAGGCACTATGACCTCTGAGGAAGTGACCCTACAATGTGATGCAAGTGACAAAGGCCTAGGGGCAGCGCTGCTGCAAAAGGGGCAGCCCATTGCAGTTGCTTCAAGGACATTGACACCCACGGAGCAAGGATATGCCCAAATTGAAAAGGAGTGCCTAGCCATAGTGTTTGCCTGTGACCGTTTTAGCAATACCTCCATGGTAGGGACTTTATCACAGTGCACATTGATCACAAACCGCTTGAGGTCTTCTTCTAAAAACCTCTTCTATCTGCCCCGAAGCGACTCCAAAGGATGATGCTAAAGCTTCAGTGTTATCAACTGCAGGTAGTATACAAGAAAGGAGTAGAGCTTCACATTGCAGATTTCTTGTCTAGAGCAGCACTACCGACAACTAATCAGCCGCAATATCAAATCAAATTCTATTTGTCACATGCACCGAATACAACAGGTGTAGTAGACCTTGCAGTGAAATGCTTACTTGCAAGCCTTTAACCAACAATGCAGTTTTAAGAAAATACCTGTAAAAAAAAGTAAGAGATATGAATAACAAATAATTAAAGAGCAGCAGTAAATAAAAAAGAGGGTAAATATAAATAAAGAGAATAAAGAGCAGCAGCGTAAAAGGGGGGACAATGCAAATAGTATGGATAGCCATTTGATTAGCTGTTCAGGATTCTTATGGCTTGGGGGAAGAAGTTTTTTAGAAGTCTCTTGGCCCTAGACTTGGCGCTCCAGTACCGCTTGCCATACGGTAGCAGAGAACAGCCTATGACTAGGTTGGCTAGAGTCTTTGACTATTTTAAGGACCTTCCTCTGACACCGCTTGGTATAGAGATCCTGGATGACAGGAAGTTTGGCCCCGGTGATATACTGGGCCGTATACACATCCCTCTGAAGTGCCTTGCAGTCGGAGGCTGAGCAGTTGCCATACCAGGCAGTGATGCAGCCCGTCAGGATGCTCTCGATGGTGCAGCTGTAAAAACTTTTGAGGATCTGAGGACCCATGCCAAATATTTTCAGTCTCCTGAGGGGGTATAGGTTTTGTCGTGCCCTCTTCACAACTGTTTTGGTGTGTTTGGACCATGTTAATTTGTTGGTGATGTGGACGCCAAGGAACTTGAAGCTCTCAACCTGTTCCACTACAGCCCCGTCTATGAGAATGGTCGGTCCTCGGTCCTCCTTTTCCTGTAGTCCACAATCATCTCCTTTGTTTTGGTCACGTTGAGGGAGAGGTTATTGTCCTTGCACCACACGGTCAGACTGTCTCATTGTTGTCGGTGTTAGGCCTGATCACCCTGTCATCAGTAAACTTAATGATGGTGTTGGAGTCGTGCCTGGCTATGCAGTCATGAGTGAACAGGGAGTACAGGAGGGGACTGAGCACGCACCCCTGAGGGGCCCCCGTGCTGAGGATCAGCATGGCAGATGTGTTGTTGCCTACCCTTACCACCTGGGGGGCGGTCCGTCAGGATGTCCAGGATCCAGTTGCAGCGGGAGTTGTTTAGTCCCAGGATCCTTAGCTTAGTCTGCTTGGACCAATGAGACTGTATATGCTCTACAGGCTGAGGTTGAAGATGTGAACCATGCTACTGATCAAAACATCTCCCGTGGACACGGGATGCTATCAAAGCTTATTCAGCAGAGGAGAAGACTTCTCGAATGCTTCAGTCTTTTAGCCGAAGAGGCTTGCCGGACACAAGAAAGAGTACGCCCATCCTGTTGAGGAACTACTGGACATACAGAGACAAACTCACAATGCAGGAAGAGGTCGTCTACAAAGGCGACAGGGTGGTATTACCAGAAACTCTACCCCCGATGATTCTCTCTTGTATCCGTGCGGGACACATTCAGCGGTCAAAGCCAGTGCCAGGAAAGCCAGACACTCAGTATTCTGGCCCAACATGACCCAAGAAATGAAACATTTTGTGGCTGTGTGCAGCATATGTAATGCTAATCTACCTGAGCAGCTAAAGGAAACGCTGCATCCACATGACGTACCAACACTTCCTTGGTCTAAAGTGGGAATGGATCTGTTCACAGTCAAGAACGTTCCTTTTGTGATTGTACTGGACTACTATTCATAAAGTGATTGACACAACAGCCGCTTGCATCATCGACTATTTTAAGCAGCAGTTTAGCAGATATGGCATACCTGACAGTGATGTAGTTACTGATAATGGGCCCCAGTTTACGAGTCAAGACTTTGCTTTGTTTGCAAAAGCCTGGGAGTTCCATCATGTGACCTCCCCACCCTACCACAGTCAGAGTAATGGTAAAGCGGAGTCAGCAGTGAAAATAGCAAAGACTCTCATCACAAAGGCAATGCAGGAAGGCACAGATGTGTGGCAAGCCATTTTGGCGTGGAAATATACTCCCACAGAGGGCTTCGACAGCAGTCCTGTACAGCGCTTCATGTCTAGACCCACTCCCAAGCTCCTCGCACCAAAGGGCATTAGGGATGTTCAGGCACACAAACGTGCACGTAAGGACAACTCAAAACATTTCTATGACCAGCATGCAAAAAATCTGCCTATAATAAAACAATGCCAAGCTGTCAGAGTGCCCTTGTCACCTCATGCAAGGGATGCCACATGGAGTCTTGGCACATGCATAGGGCACATCAGCGCAAGGTCATATGAAAGTAAAGGGCTGAAAGTACAGAAGGAACCGGAAGGACATACGTCCAGTTCAGGAGACCATAGGGCACAGGAGGGCCACATGGGTAGACTGGAAATATCCTCTGGATGGTGTGGGCAGGGCACATAATGAGGAGACGGGGAAGACCCCACCAGGGCAGTTATCGCTGCCGACCGTGCCTCCACAATTTCAGGAGGCTGTGGAAGAGGAAGGAGAGGCCATGAGGCTCCCAGAGGTGCCAGGAGAGGACCCGAGGTTACCAGATGTACCCAACATCCCGGAGGTGCCCAACGTCCCAGAGGACCCGAGGATACCAGATGTACCCAACATCCCGGAGGTGCCCAACATCCCAGAGGACCCGAGGATACCAGATGTACCCAACATCCCGGAGGTGCCCAACGTCCCAGAGGACCCGAGGATACCAGATGTACCCAACATCCCGGAGGTGCCCAACGTCCCAGAGGACCCGAGGATACCAGATGTACCCAACATCCCGGAGGTGCCCAACGTCCCAGAGGTGCCAGGAAAGGACCCGAGGATACCAGATGTACCCAACATCCCGGAGGTGCCCAACATCCCAGAGGACCCGAGGATACCAGATGTACCCAACATCCCGGAGGTGCCCAACGTCCCAGAGGACCCGAGGACACCAGATGTACCCAACATCCCGGATGTGCCCAACGTCTCAGAGGACCCGAGGATACCAGATTTACCCAACATCCCGGAGGTGCCCAACGTCCCAGAGGTGCCAGGAAAGGACCCGAGGATACCAGATGTACCCAACATCCCAGAGGTGCCCAACAACCCAGAGGACCTGAGGACACCAGATGTACCCAACATCCCAGAGGTGCCCAACGTCTCAGAGGACCCGAGGATACCAGATGTACCCAACATCCCGGATGTGCCCAACGTCCCAGAGGTGCCAGGTAAGGACCCGAGGATACCAGATGTACCTAACATCCCGGAGGTGCCCAACGTCCCAGAGGTGCCAGGAAAGGACCCGAGGATACCAGATGTACCCAACATCCCGGAGGTGCCCAACGTCCCAGAGGTGCCCAATATTCCACCAATGCGACACAGTAGGATAAGGGCTAACATAAGAATGCCCCTGTGGTACGGGGAATATGCCCCTTAAATATGTCCCTTAAATTACAAGTTAAAAAAGGTGTTGATCATGTAAATAGGTATTTTCACTGTCGTATCAGAATGGTATGAAGTGCTCGAGCTAATTATATATGAAAACGAAGATGTTAAAAGATAATGTGCATAATGCCAACCCAAAGATGGCGCTAGTTTTTAAAAATATATTTTTTACCTTTATTTAACTAGGCAAGTCAGTATTTTCAATGACGGCCTAGGAACAGTGGGTTAACTGCCCTCAGGGGCAGAACGACAGATTTGTACCTTGTCAGCTCGGGGATTTGATCTTGCAACCTTTCGGTTACTAGTCCAACGCTCTAACCACTAGGCTACCTGCCGCTAGTGGGGCACCTATCTAGGATATAGAGTACCAGTCAAAAGTTTGGGCACACTTGCTCATTTAAGGGTTTTTCTTTATTTTGAATATTTTCTACATCGTAGAATAATAGTGAAGACATCAAAACTAGGAAATAACACATATGGAATCATGTAGTAACCAAAAAAGTGTTAAAGAAATGTAAATATATTTTATATTTGAGATTCTTCAAAGTTCTTCCACCTTTTACCTTGATGACAGCTTTGCACACACTTGGCACTTTTCATCAGAACCCAATCAAGGAGTGCTCTATATACTGTGAATAGGGTGCCATTTCGGACTCAACCCCTCTCACTCGGGGAAAACAATGCACAAAAAGGACGTGAAAAGATTTCACACAGATGGGGATTGGGAATCTCTTTAACTATGCAAAGTTAATCTAGTCAAAGAGAGTGAATTTCCCAGAGTCAGTGAAACAGTGTAGGCCTTCTCATGGCTGCAGTTTGGATCCACATTCTCTAACGCAGACTCTTTGGTTGTAGGGAGTAAGATCAAAATACCCCTCTCTCTCTCTCTCTCTCTCTCTCTCTCTCTCTCTCTCTCTCTGTTTAAATTGTCATCTCTTTTTCTTAATTTGCTACCTCTCTCTCGCACACTTGCTCACTCTAGTTCTTTCTCTCTCCCTCTATTATTACAATATTATGTTATTCATGTATTATTACAATATTGTATTACAGTATTATTACAATATTGTATTACAGTATTATTACAATATTATATTATATTATTATTACAATATTATATGATTACAGTATATTACAATATTATATTATTACAGTATATTACAATATTATATTATTACATTATTATTACAATACTGTATTATTATAATATTATATTATTACAGTATTATTACAATACTATATTATTACAATATTATATTATTACAGTATTATTACAATATTACAGAACAGAGAAAAAATATATAATAATTTCCCACAATTTTGGGAAAAATTATGATTATAAAACAATGATTATAAAACAATCAAATGCAAGTGGTATTATTCCATGGGAGTTCTATGGAAGTTTTTTTAAATGCTCAGGAGTTGAGAATATTTTTACATCTAGAGACCAAAAAGCTGAACAGAAAAACAAATTTGCAGGAGGGTGGAATTACATTGAATTAAAGTTATAATAATATTGATTTGGGAATAGAGTGCAGTGCGTCATGATAGATTTGAGATTGCTATAGTGAGAAATCTAATAAGTGACTATCACTCTTACTTTGAGAGACATTATGTGCATTTCATAGGCACATTTTCAATTATTGGAAATCACATGACATTATTTCCTCAAAACGATTGATGGAAGTGCATGCTGAGTCATAATGGAAGCAGAGAGCTGAGTAAGTGTTATGAATTTGATGAATAATGACTAAATAATGTACACATTTAATTAGAACTATGACTAATTGAATTCTACCCTGTTTCACTATATCTGATTAATAGTGTTAGTTCATAAGAAAGAGGTTATGTAGCATGAACAAGGAGTAATTAAAAATAATAAACACAGCTCCAACTAGGTTGGAGGGGGGGGGGGGAGAGAGGAATGCATGTGTGTGCCTAATGAAAACAAAGAGGCTCCTTAACCTATGTTTGAACCAACCCAGCTATAACTCTGTGAAGATAAAATGAGACAGCGAGAGCCCCTCCAGGTTTTCCGTATCTGGGAGGGACTGGAACTATCAGCTAAGTGGTAATAAACTGTGGTGAGACTTCGGGAGATAATCCATATATAGTGTGTAATGTATGTGTGTTAGTGGGTTGGAATGGACTTTTGAAGCCTTTGTCTGAGAGAAGGAGGGACATTTAAACGCTGACGAAATGTGAGGTATATAAACCAATGTACATGGCATTATGACCAGAGCTCTCGGAAATAAACGCTACTGATTGATTTTGAGACTGATCTTGTCAATTTTACACAAATAAGAACCTTACAAATTCTTATAAATGGACAAAGTGTTTTGCTTTGTTACAATTGAATTGGTTAATGAACATATAGGATTTAAATTCCTCCAACAGAAAGTCTGAAAGATTCACAATACCCAGTGTGTCTATTTTTGTGTAGATACACAGTGTCTGTAATACAGCAACTCACTCTATTACAGGGAGACTGTCTGTTTTTGTTTCCAGTCTGCCCATCCAAAATAAATGTGATTGATTGATAGATTGATTTATAATACTTACGTTCCTCACACAGTCTGCCCATCCACCCCTCAGGACATGAACAGGTGTTGGGTCTCTGACACACCCCTCCATTCAGGCACTGTAGCCAACACACCGCTGGAGAGGAAAGGACACACACGCCTTATTAAAGCCAAAATACTGACACATCCTCCAAACAGTCCCCATCTCACAAGTGTGTAGATCAGGGGTGGGCAACTCCAGTCCTCGAAGGCCTGATTGGTGTCACAGTTTTGCCCCAGCTCCAGCTAACACACCTGACTCCAATAATCACCTAATCTTCCGTTTAGAATGCAATTTGATTAAATCAGCTGTGTTTGCTAGGGATGGAGAAAAAGTGTGACACCAATCACGCCCTGGAGGACTGGAGTTGCCCACCCCCGGTATAGACCGTAGAGAAAGCATTCAGTTTAAATAGCTCATCTTGTTTAATAGAAACGACAACATTTTACTGGTAGCCATGCTGTGATGGGGCCTTGACCATGCCGACTTCATGCACTGGGATAAAGATAGCATTCATAAAGACAGCATTCCTTTATAGAAACGGTTCAATTCATAGATGATGGTGCCTTAGACACAGGCATCACTGGACAACCCTGCTATCTAGTATGTCAAAGTCAAGTGAGTGGAGTGGTTAATGTGCTCAGTACAAGTGACTGGAGAAGTGGAGGGGAGGGCACGCAAGCTGTCAGGAGTAGAGGATGCCCTCCTTTTAGGACGCAGCGGTAAGGGTGCATTCTCTCTACCTCTGCAGGCGGGAGGGGGGGTCCAGGTCCCGTTCTCCAGACACATACTTCTGCTGTGGCCCTCCATGGCATACCCTCCGAAACACGAGTACATCGCCACATCCCCGAACTGGAACACCGCCCCCCGCACCACCCCGTGGGCCACGTGGCGAGGGGGGCCGCAGGAGACCCCTGTGCCGAAACGGACGGACAGCCCCTCTGGTTACTTACAACTCATTTGGGCCACATGTTATGTTATCACATGCCTTTAAACTAACTAAACTACTGTGCTTGAAATAATGGACCAACATTGCTTCATATTTTCCCTTCGATAGAACCACCTGGCTATAAAGTTCACGTTGAAGGGAAAGTATGAATGCCATGCAAAGAAGTGTCAAATTATGTGTTTGTGACTCTCCAGTCTGCGTTCCTTGTAAGAAAATCCTGAAAGCAAACCAATGAGAATCGGTTAGTGTTGGAGCCGACAGGGGAGTCCTCAAAAAGCAAGAGCCAGGCAGACATGCAAATACATCGACATCCACACGCCACACCATACCAAACAGCATTGTACTGTAAACCAACAGTATCACCCACCAACAAGCGTGAAAAGTTAGAGAGAATTAAAACACAATGGAAACCATAGCAGCTAGAAGCCCTTAAGGAGTTACAAACATGCTATGAAAGCAGCTGATCTACTTAATGTCTAACCCCTTCATCCAGCCTAACACGCTGCCCCCACAGAGACAAAGGAGAGGAGGTGATGGGAAAAGTACAACAGAAAATAGTATGGCTCCATGCTCAATGCCCAGCAGGAAGGTCATGCGGACAGCATAGGACAATGAATGTGTGGTGGATCTTTTATGTCGATGAATAGTTTTTTGAGGGATTTCTAAAACTGCTATGTTATGAATCGATTCACTTCTGGATAGTAAAAAAAGAGTTTTCGAAAAAAGAGTGGACTTGATTCAGGATCATGACCCAAATTATCCCAGAGAGAGACCAGTATATCACCTAAGCCACTGCACAGATGCCTCTTTGTACAAGTACATACCGATCCCCACCCTTCATTGGAGAAACACAAGCTTGGAAGTGAACACAGCAACAGTGTCAGCGATTTCCCCCTGTGAATCATGTTTGCATCATCTTTTCTCGTTTACACTTTTCTAACCACTGTGTTGTGGGTTCAGAATGACATGGGATTCATTACGTAAGCAGCTAAAACTGCTAAAAACATGCCTGTGTGGTTTTAACCTGTTATGTTTATGGGTCAAGGCATGTATAGGTACGTTTCATAACCACTCGTGTGAGAATACAATGTGTTTCTCTTGACATCGGACTGTCTTATTGTCTGTTGGGAACGTGGAGTGATAATAGGAGTCGAAGAAAGAACTGGATCTCTTTTCAGGTCATTATTGTAAAAGAGAACGTGTTCTCAATGACTTACAGTTGAAGTCGGAAGTCTACATACACTCAGGTAGGAGTCATTAAAACTCGTTTTTCAACCACTCCACAAATTTCTTGTTAACAAACAATAGTTTTGGCAAGTCGGTTAGGACATCTAGTTTGTGCATGACAAGTCATTTTTCCAACAATTGTTTACAGACAGATTATTTCACTTATAATTCACTGTATCACAATTCCAGTGGGTCAGAAGTTTACATACACTAAGTTGACTGTGACTTTAAACAGCTTGGAAAATTCCAGAAAATTATGTCATGGCTTTAGAAGCTTCTGAAAGGCTAATTGACATCATTTGAGTCAATTGGGGGTGTATCTGTGGATGTATTTCAAGGCCTACCTTCAAACTCAGTGCCTCTTTGCTTGACATCATGAGAAAATCAAAATAAATCAGCCAAGACCTCAGAAAAAAATTCTGGTTCATCCTTGGGAGCAATTTCCAAACGCCTGAAGGTCCCATGTTCATCTGTACAAACAAGTATGAACACCATGGGACCACGCAGCCATCATACCGCTCAGCAAGGAGACGCGTTCTGTCTCCTAGAGATGAATGTACTTTGGTACGAAAAGTGCAAATCATTCCCAGAACAACAGCAAAGGACCTTGTGAAGGTGCTGGAGGAAACAGGTACAAAAGTATCTATATCCACAGTAAAACGAGTCCTATATCGACATAGCCTGAAAGGCCGCTCAGCAAGGAAGAAGCCACGGCTCTAAAACCGACATAAAAAAGCCAGACTACGGCTTGCAACTGCACATGGAGACAAAGATCGTACTTTTTGGAGAAATGTTCTCGTCTAATGAAACAAATATAGAATTGTTTGGCCATAATGACCATCGTTATGTTTGGAGGAAAAAGGGGGAGGATTGCAAGCTGAAAAACACCAACCGTGAAGCACGGGTGTGGCAACATCATGTTGTGGGGGTGCTTTGCTGCAGGAGGGACTGGTGTACTTCACAAAATACATGGCATCATGTGGAAGGAAAATTATGTGGATATATTGAAGCAACATCTCAAGACATCAGTCAGGAACTTAAAGCTTGGTCGCAAAATGGGTCTTCCAAATGGACAATGACCCCAAGCACACTTCCAAAGTTGTGGCAAAATGGCTTAAGGACAACAAAGTCAAGGTATTGGAGTGGCCATCACAAAGCCCTGACCTCAATCCTATAGAAAATGTGTGGGCAGAACTGAAAAAGGGTGTGGTGAGTAAGGAGGACTACAAACCTGACTGAGTTACACCAGCTCTGTCATAAGGAATGGGCCAAAATCCAACCAACTTATTGTGGGAAGCTTGTGGAAGGCTACCCAAAACGTTTGACCTAAGTTAAACAATTTAAAAGCAATGCTACAAAATTTTAATTGAATGTATGTAAACTTCTGACCCACTGGGAATGTGATGAAAGAAATAAAAGCTGTAATAAATCATTCTTCCTAACTGACCTAAGACAATTTTTACTAGGATTAAATGTCAGGAATAGTGAAAAACTGAGTTTAAATGTATTTGGATATGGTGTACGTAAACTTCCGACTTCAACTGTACCTGGTTAAATAAAGGGGAAACAGTATATTGGAGTGGACTCCCACCCGGGAAACCACTGAAAAACAATATTTTTGTATTTTCTTCTGCATTAGTCCACTATTGATACAGTCCCAAAAAGTGTTGCATGTCAGCAGTCACATTTTCAAGATATTGAACTTTTAAAGTATTACCGGCCACATCATCATGATGATGCAAAATGCAACAAAATCAATATGATGACTCATACTCAACAGTCTTCATCTCAGTAACTCATATCTAATCTGTCAGAGCTACCTTCTGGAACATGAATGTTCCACCTAGGCTGCGTCTGAAATTCACTTCATAGTGCACTACTGTTAAAACAAGGGCCCATAGGGCTCGTGTCAAAAGTAGTACGCTATATAGGGAACAGGGTGCCATTTGGGACACAGACTAGAGAACACACTTGATGGCTGTACTGTTTTTATGGCTGTTCTTCTTTTTGATAGACCAATAACCTTAAAGTGTACCAGGGGAAGGGATGGTGAGAGAATGAAAGAGACATTAAGATTCAATTCCTCTATGTTGACCTAGAGTGGTACCTTATCTTGAAATCCTCGTCTCGTTCCAATGTCAATATCCCGGTTGGGACGTGATAATAAAAGACTAATATGTGAGGGGTTGGTGTAGTCGACCTACCAGTCATATCTTACATTGCTGACCAGAAACTCTCGGAGTAGTGCACTATGTTGTCATGATGTGGTAGGTTTTGGTGTTAAGGCTTTCATTCAAGCCCTGCACTAACATACCTGATTCGACTAAACCTTTGTCTTCGTAGTTTAAATTGTTTACCATTATCTTTATCTAACCATGTCAATTAAGGTAATTGAGAACACATTTTCTTTTACAATAACGACCTAATCAGGTATGTTAGCACTGGGCTGGAACAAAACCATGCTCCCCAAGTGGATATCCAGGACCAGAACCCGGATTAAAGAACAGTAGTTTAAAGTGTATCTACTCACTCTCACAGACAGTGCTGACTGGGGTCCATGTCTGGTCTGTCCTACAGGTGAGGGTGGCGGTGCCCTTGGCCTGGTGACCCATGGGACAGGCGGGCGGTAACGACTGGCCCACATAGAACAGTTGTTTAGAGGTGTTCACACCCCCGCCGCTCACCTTCCATCCCGGGGGAGGGGGACACGGCTTGGCTGCATGGGGAGACCCAGAGTATAGTAGTATTGGAATACACTATAGACATGTTTGACAAGTGTCTATGTGGGTAAAATGTTTGTGAGAAGAATACCAGTTGGAGACAACTCATGCTTATGCATAGAGTATAATGGCGGATTACAGACAGGTTCGGCATAAACCCAGGTGCTACGTCGAAATGTCATAACAAGGTGTGTAAATGTTTGTGAGACTATGCAAGCTGTGTGCTCAGTGCTCTTAATGATATTATTTTCAGGTCGTTAGCTACTGACGAAGTCAGTTTTGAAACAGCATGTGAAAGAGTGATGATGTTGCACAGTATCCCAATCGACTGTGCTGACCCTCCCCTACCTCTGTGGTCTGTGTAAACTGAATGTGAGGTGTAGAAACACAACCGGTACCTCTGGTTGGTTTCAAACAGTCAGCGTGTAAATTGGGAAACAATTATACAACAGGGTATGTCTAATCCTGAATGCTGATTGGTTAAAACCGCATTCCAGCCAGTGTCTATTCCACAAGTTACCACCGGCTAAATCTACCATGTTAAAATGCCTATTTACTCTGTTCCAGATTGTAAACAAATACAAAGAACAGACCCTGAGATAAATTAATAAAATAAAACCAGCAGCATGGATTGGCTCCTTTATTTTGTCTATGAATAGGGCCAGGAGGTATCCCTGACCATGTGACCTATCCCAGAAAAACTTAGTTGTGATGTTGTAGTGATGTTGGTTTGTCTCAAAGTCTTACGTTGACAGAAGGGGAAGGTGGAGCTCCATGTCCCGTCTCCCATACACACCACCAGAGTATCCCCCTTTAGGGCGTAGCCTTTATCACACTGAAACGCAACAGCACGCCCGGTGGTCAGATTCTCTTCCTGCACCCTGCCATTCAACAGCTCCTTGGGGATGTCACAACCCTGGCCAACTGATAGGAGAGGGAGAAAGAGAGGTAGAGGAAGGGAAAGAGACAAAGGGAGAGATATGGAGAGCAAATTGATTATGATTATTTTCCATTGTCTATTTGAAATGCTCGAGTAGATTACAAGTTGCCCGTCTTAAATGCCTTAGAGGACAATATGATAAACCTGGAATAACGCGCCATCCACACCTTTACATGTTGGTGCAGGCAGGCTCCATGTTCCATTGGCCAGACAGGTGAGGTTCTGTGGGCCAACCAGATGTAAGCCAGGGTTGCACACGTAGCTGACGTTGCCCTGGTACGCTTCGTCCGATGTCTGTACCTCTGCATTCTCCACAGAGGGAGGTGGGCCACATGATACAGCTGAGGACACAGAACATTTGGATGTGGAAAACAGTAACCATTTCTGCTAAATTGGTGCATTTAAACGTATTCAATCACGCACGTTCTTACTGTATGGAAATTGACACGAAGGAACAATTCCATTCTATATCAAAACTCACATACACGTGCGTGCACACACACACACACACTTACTGACGCACGTAGGCTGAGCCCCACTCCATGTTCTGTCTCCTTGACAGGTCTGTACAGAGTCTCCCTGTAATAGAGTGAGTAAGCTGTATTACAGACACTGTGTATCTATACAAAAATAGACACACCGGGAATTGTGAATCTGTCTGCTAACACAGACTCACAAAGCTCTCTCTGCTTCCATTATGACTCAGCATACCACTTTCATTGATAGTTCTGGGGAAATGATGTCATGTGATTTCCAGTAATAGGTCATGTTTCATGGTGCCACCTGTCACCAGAGGACGGCAGAGACGTCCCAGAGACATTAACGACACTCAGGCGTGTCCTATTTACTCATTGCGATTTCGCCGTTAAAAGAGGTGTGTTTGCTGTTGTCCTTTGCTGAAGCTTTGAATTGTGTGCCATGTGCGCTTGTCGCCTGAGTGAGTTTTCACAAGACATAGTGTTTGTTGTTTTCCCAGTGTTACTGCGATTCTTCCGTTATCGTTTCTCAGTAAAGTATTATGTTTATCCTTAGTCACTGATTCCTCGTCTGGTCTCTTCTCTGCACCTGGGTCCAACCTCACCACGTCACAAAATGTGCCTAGGTAATGCACATAATGTGTTTGGCAGTCTCTCAGGTTTCACCCAAAGTAAGAGTGATAGTGACATTTATTCGATTTTTCACTATAGCAATCTCAAATCTACCATGATGCATTGCACTCTATTCTCTATCAAAATATAATCATAATTCATATTATTATAACTTTGATTCAATGTAATTCCGCCCTCAACGCCAGAGGATTTAAAAACTCCAATAGGCCTATTTCCTGTCGAATCATGGCTCGTATTATAATCATACAATCATTTTATCCCAAATTGAAGCAAAATATTCTCTGTTTTGTAATAATACTCTATAATATTGTAATAACACTGCAATAATATAATATCGTGATGGTATAATATTGTGTCAGACATTACCTTCATCTCAAAACCAGGCAGGCAGGTGTACAAGACAATATCTCCGTAGCTGTAACTGTCCCCCTCAGTGATGCCATGTGGAAGAAGAGGAGGTTTCTCACAAACTACCAGACCACAGGAGACAGAGGACAGGCCTGGAGACCAGCTACCACCTAGCTACAGTACAACATAAAGAAAGAGTCATGAAATGAATTCATATTCAGTAAACATTTAGCTAAATCACATGAAACGAATGATGTGAATAACCCAGTAGTCAAAATAAAAGGTGATAAAATCGACCAGAGGTAAAGTTCTGACTAGGTTCTGTCTGTTATTTTTCAGTGTTCTGATGATGGACTTTTGGACCAAAACATCAATGCAATTGATGAAAAAAAAAATGTCACCACAATTTTTGTTGTTGACACAGTAGCAGTCTCACTTGGCACTCTGCCAGGTCTGGTCCCTGCAGGATGAACCCCGTTGGGCAGGAGAGGGTGACTACCCCCCCAACCGGGGTGAGGTCCTCCCCCGTGACCATGACGTGGGTGGGGAGGTTGGCAGGGAGCGGGCACGGAGCGGGGCGGCACCTGATGCTTTGTTTAGACCAGGTGCCCTCAGACTGACAGCTCAGAGAGTCAGACTGGCTGGACAGCTCATACCCCTCATCACACCTAGAGAGAGGGGGGTACGAGGGATATTAAATACCATACTATCTACTTCAATAGTGGTACCTCTCTAACACAAAGATTGGACAAATAAGAGACAGAAGTTCACATTCACCTGTATTGTATCTGGCTCCCAAAAGTGAATGTCTCTCCCACCACCTGAGCATGGGGCACAGGAGTTGGAGCTCCACAAGAGACGGGCTCACAGCTGATCCTCACCTCCCCCCACCTGCCTTCCCTACCACAGGTAACATGGGGATAGGACCCCTTCATCTGGTAACCTGGTCTGCACCTGTAGGTGACAGTGTCAGCTGCAGTGGCGCCGCCGCCCTGCTGGACAGCGTGCGGTATTGTAGGCGGAGCGGCCACGCACCTCCCCCGGCCACATACAGGAACACCTGGGCTCCACAACCCACCCTTCTCACACGTTGCCGTTGATGGCCCCAGGATCTTGTAGCCCTCATCACAGTGGAAGGAGATCCGTTCACCGCAGGCGTGGTCGCGCCCCAGCACCACCCCGTATTTTAACATTGGAGGGGTGCAGAGGCAGGGGAGGCACTCTGGTACCGTCCCAACCCAGTGGCCCTGGGCAGAACAGCGGAGGATGGGGTCTCCGACAACCTCGTACCCGTCGAAACACACGTACTCTACGACATCATCGTAGTTGAAGCTGGAGCCATTGAGGAACCCGTGACTGATGTCCTGCGGCGGGTCACAGGCAATGATGTCACAGCGAGGGGCAGGGCCTTCCCCCCAGAGTCCATCCCCGCGACACAACCGTGTGGGGTTGCCGCCACTGAGGCTGTACCCCTCCTCGCACTTGTACCACACCTCATGACCGTAGCCAAAGTCAGAGCCCAAGACTTGACCATTTTGGATGGATGTTGGTCTGCCACAGTTTGCTGGGCGGCATTCAGGTGACCCTTGACTCCATGTGCCATCGGCCTGACACACACTAACAGAGGGGCCTTGTAGGAGCAATCCAGCCCTACAGCTCAGCTCAACCTGTTTGCTAAACGTATATTCCTTCCCCTTCACAGTGACATCACTAGGGACGACTGGAGAGCCACATAAGATAGGCTCACACCACGGCTTCTCACCATCCCACCTAGCGTCTGCCTGACAGGTCCTGGTGTCGCCGCCCTTCAGGTTGAACCCGGAATTACACTCGTAGTGCAACACCCCCAGATACAGGAAGGAATCCACGTGGTTCGAGCCGTTATCAATGTTGCCCGGGTCATCGCAGCTTATAGGTCGGCAGACAGGTGGTACATCGCTCCACTGTCGGCCCGTCACACACTGTCTGACTGACTCTCCCTCTAACTCGTATCCCTGCTCACAGCTGTACTTCACCAGGCTGCCCAGGGTTGTGTCTGTGATGTTCACAGAACCGTGGTCCGGGCTTGACGGCTCCTCACACTCTGCAGGGACACACATCGGAGCCGTCCCATTCCATCCACCATCCTCCAGGCACACCAAGGCCGTAGGGGCTGTAAGTTCGTAGCCCTTGTGGCAGCGGTACACTATCACAGTCCCATGCAGGAAGCGCATATCCATGAGTGAAAATGCCACTGTAGCGCCACCTATAAGCTTGGAGGTTATAGCTGCGTCCCTGCCGGCTAGCTCTGCGTTCGGATCCAAGAGTCTCAAATAGTCGCCGAAGTCGATATGAGGAGGCAGGCCGCAGTCAGAGGGAACACAGACTGGGACAGAACTAGACCAACCAAACTCCTCGCAGGTGAGGTGGTTCTGGCCAACCAATTGGAAGCCGGGGAAACAACTGTAGAAGATGGTGACGCCGAATTTGTGGTCGAGTCCCTCCACGAAGCCGTTGTCTATGGGGTTGGGCGGGG
Source organism: Oncorhynchus keta (assembly GCF_023373465.1). Lineage (NCBI taxonomy): Eukaryota > Metazoa > Chordata > Actinopteri > Salmoniformes > Salmonidae > Oncorhynchus > Oncorhynchus keta. Next base: position 24,000,982 of record NC_068433.1, on the reverse strand, counting down.
CGCAGTAGATCTGGACACACACAGGTGTTTCTTGATCCCACTGCCCGTTTGCCAGACACTTCAATGTCTCGGGGCCTTGGAGACGGTAACCACGGCGACAGGAGTAGGTGACAGCGTGGCTGAACTGCAGTTTGGTATACGCCACCTTCCCGTTGGGTATCTCTTTGGGGACGGAGCACTCGATTGGTCGACAAGAAGGCACGCCTCCAATCCATAACCCACTTTCACCACAGAGTACTGTAGCGTTGCCTACTAAAGTATAACCAGGTTTACAGCTGTAGAGGGCAGTGCTGAGATACATCAGTCCCTGAACGTCCACTATACCGTTAGCTATCTCTACAGGTTGGGGACACTCCACTGGTATACACTCTGGGACAGGGCTGCTCCAGTGTCCATCCGCCTGGCAGGTCACAGACCCCTCCTTCCTCAGAGTAAACCCGTCCATGCAGGAGTATCTCACCACCGAGCTGAAATAAGACGGGGCCGATAGCGGTGCTGACGATGGGTCGCCAAAGGCCACCTCGGGCGGCGGGCCGCAGAACACCTGCTTGCAGACGGGGAAGGTGTCATTCCACTCCTGAGCGGGGGTGCAGTGGAGGGTCCGGGCACCGTGTAGAACATACCCGTCCTCGCAGGACAGTTCCACAGTTCCGGAGTCAGAGTCTAGACTACGTAGAACCAGGTGGTTCTCCTCTAGGGGTGGCTCTGGACACTGGACCGGGGAGCAGTGCGGACGCCTCGATTTGTCCCACTTGCCGTACTTCAGACACGTCCACACGGCTTCGCCAGCGATCTCGTAGCCCTCGTCGCAGACGTATTCGACCTTGCGGCCCACCTCAAAAACAGAGCCTCGATATTGGCCATGCAGGATGCTGGGCGGGGGGTCGCAGGTCAGGAGGTGGCAGACGGGCGAGTCGCCGTTAGACCACTGACGGTTGGCCTGGCATAGTCGCACCGGACGGCCCGTCAGCCGGTAGCCGGCGTTGCATGCGTATGTCACCTTGCTGTTGAAGAAGAAACGGCCTTTGTTCTGTAGGGTGAAACACAAAGGAAGATGTTTTATTGTACAGCGAGGACACTTTGTTTTGACTGAGATTACGCAAGATCTCTTGCCAGAAGAAATGAGAAGGATATTTTTCTATGATCGAATTAGATGACCAAGAACAGGAACGAGTGGAAACAAAGTGGAAACTCTGAAATTGAACTTTTAGTTGTTTTTACTCAATTAATGGACTTACAAAATGTATAATATTTTTGTTTGTAATGATCACAGTTAATGTTTCTCCTTGAAATGAATTTGAGAGGAGGAACAACGTACCTGGATGAATCCATTTTTGAGGGGCGGGGGGAAGGGGCAAGAGACAGGCTGACAGACAGGTAGGACCCCTCCCCACTCTCCATTGGCCTTACATGTCCTCCTCTTCTCCCCTCGGATCAGGAAACCCTTATCACAACTGTACGCCACCATTGCTCCAAAACTATAGTTGGTTCCACTCACATACCCCCTCTCGATGCCAGATGGTTTGGAGCACCGCACCGGCACGCAGCCCACATCGTATGGCGAGGGCATCCATTTCCCTCCAATCATGCATTTCAGCGTGGCGGTTGTGTTGAGGACGAAACCCTCTTCACATTTGTAGCTGACCTCTGTGTTGCTGGCATACTTGGGCTTATTGGCGGAGTCCAAGATGGCGTGGGGCAGGTCAGTCGGGCGCTGGCAGAAATTGGCAATGCAGTGAGGGTCCTCCTGGCCTTCGGGGGGTGCCCACACTCCCTGGGCGTTGCAGACCACCTTGAAATCAAATAAAATCAAACTTTATTTAACTGCATAAAAAAAATTAACAACAAAATGAACGAGATCCAAACAAATGAAAGGGCAATAAAATAAATGAATAACCTTAGAATTGTTGCCAGCGGTGTAGCCGTCTGTGCAGAAGTAGTTGGCCGTGTCGCCAAAGAGCTGGTGGCCGGCATGGGCAATGGCGTGGTCTATGGAAGGGGGAGGGCCACAGGATCGGGGGACACACTGAGCGGAGGTAGGACTCCATTGGCCAGTTGACAGGCACTCTCTGGTCTCTGGTCCAATCAGAGTGTATCTGTGGAGACAGACAATCAAATGTGGATTAGGACAGGAAGTAATAAATCCAACAAAAAATTAAAGTAAAGATACAAAATGGTATAGCACTACTACCTGTACAACTACACACTGTAACAACTACTTGAACTGTAACTCGCCCGAATTGCTGGCGCATAGAGCCTGGTAACACTGTGCAACAAAGTGGGACTTGAAAAGGGTGTGGTTAAAATTGAGTCGGGAGAGGGAGGGAGCGAGCATGCCACCATTTTTTGGGAAGCCCAATAAATTCTGAGTTCGGGCATATAAAGTTTATATGTGAAAACTATTTCTAAGATGCAATGTACGGGGGAGGGCTATGCTAATAGCCTGAGAGATCAGCCAATTAAAATCAGCGGTTGTTTCGTCCGCTTCTGCCATAGACTTCCAGTCAAGTCCCGCTCTGAGGCGCTGTGAAACCAGACGGTTCAACAGGGACGAAATTACTTGAACTGTGACTTTAATGGTGATGATGCTAACACTGAGGTAGTCGTGTTCAGCCAGGTCTTACAACACTTGAGAAGTGTTGCCTGGAATATACAAGGCCTCAATTAAGTCAACAGACTAACTTGTATCCTAATGGAATATGGTTGACTGTACATTATTTACCCTTCTTTGCAGACATAGTGCACCTTGCTGCCCAGGGCGTGGTCGTCCCCGATGGTCGCGGCGTCTCGGAGGGCAGGAGGGTCTCCACAGTGGATGCTGGCACACAAAGGAGCAGGGCTGCTCCACTCTCCTGACGCCTCACACACCACCTCCTCAGAGCCCTGCAATCTTAACACATGCACACATTTTACACACAATATATCTATACTCATACACACACACACAATCTGTCACACTCGCAACACTTTCAAGCAGTATGCGCAGCAACAGTAGTCAGTTGCTTTCTATCACATATTTACTAGCTACCACTTTCAAATGTCTTATTCTTTTCAATGGATAAGGATCTTATCTTTTTATGACACCTTCATGAACCTTTATAAGACCCATAATACCAGGAACTGCTGATCTAGGATCAGTTTCACCTTTTATATTATGATGAATAGGATTATGTGGGCAGTTGGAGACCTGATCCTCAAATCAAATCAAATCAAATTTTATTTGTCACATACACATGGTTAGCAGATGTTAATGCGAGTGTAGCGAAATGCTTGTGCTTCTAGTTCCGACAATGCAGTAATAACCAACACGTAATCTAACTAACAATTCCAAAACTACTGTCTTATACACAGTGTAAGGGGATAAAGAATATGTACATAAAGATATATGAATGAGTGATCGTACAGAGCAGCATAGGCAAGATACAGTAGATGGTATTGAGTACAGTATATACATATGAGATGAGTATGTAAACAAAGTGGCATAGTTAAAGTGGCTAGTGATACATGTATTACATAAGGATGCAGTCGATGATATAGAGTACAGTATATACGTATGCATATGAGATGAATAATGTAGGGTATGTAACATTATATTAGGTAGCATTTTTTAAAGTGGCTAGTGATATATTTTACATAATTTCCCATCAATTCCCATTATTAAAGTGGCTGGAGTTGAGTCAGTGTCAGTGTGTTGGCAGCAGCCACTCAATGTTAGTGGTGGCTGTTTAACAGTCTGATGGCCTTGAGATAGAAGCTGTTTTTCAGTCTCTCGGTCCCAGCTTTGATGCACCTGTACTGACCTCGCCTTCTGGATGATAGCGGGGTGAACAGGCAGTGGCTCGGGTGGTTGTTGTCCTTGATGATCTTTATGGCCTTCCTGTAACATCGGGTGGTGTAGGTGTCCTGGAGGGCAGGTAGTTTGCCCCCGGTGATGCGTTGTGCAGACCTCACTACCCTCTGGAGAGCCTTACGGTTGTGGGCGGAGCAGTTTCCGTACCAGGCGGTGATACAGCCCGCCAGGATGCTCTTGATTGTGCATCTGTAGAAGTTTGTGAGTGCTTTTGGTGACAAGCCAAATTTCTTCAGCCTCCTGAGGTTGAAGAGGCGCTGCTGCGCCTTCTTCACGATGCTGTCTGTGTGAGTGGACCAATTCAGTTTGTCTGTGATGTGTATGCCGAGGAACTTAAAACTTACTACCCTCTCCACTACTGTTCCATCGATGTGGATAGGGGGGTATTCCCTCTGCTGTTTCCTGAAGTCCACAATCATCTCCTTAGTTTTGTTGACGTTGAGTGTGAGGTTATTTTCCTGACACCACACTCCGAGGGCCCTCACCTCCTCCCTGTAGGCCGTCTCGTTGTTGTTGGTAATCAAGCCTACCACTGTTGTGTCGTCTGCAAACTTGATGATTGAGTTGGAGGCGTGCGTGGCCACGCAGTCGTGGGTGAACAGGGAGTACAGGAGAGGGCTCAGAACGCACCCTTGTGGGGCCCCAGTGTTGAGGATCAGCGGGGTGGAGATGTTGTTGCCTACCCTCACCACCTGGGGGCGGCCCGTCAGGAAGTCCAGTACCCAGTTGCACAGGGCGGGGTCGAGACCCAGGGTCTCGAGCTTGATGACGAGCTTGGAGGGTACTATGGTGTTGAATGCCGAGCTGTAGTCGATGAACAGCATTCTCACATAGGTATTCCTCTTGTCCAGATGGGTTAGGGCAGTGTGCAGTGTGGTTGAGATTACATCGTCTGTGGACCTATTTGGGCGGTAAGCAAATTGGAGTGGGTCTAGGGTGTCAGGTAGGGTGGAGGTGATATGTTCCTTGACTAGTCTCTCAAAGCACTTCATGATGACGGAAGTGAGTGCTACGGGGCGGTAGACGTTTAGCTCAGGTACCTTAGCTTTCTTGGGAACAGGAACAATGGTGGCCCTCTTGAAGCATGTGGGAACAGCAGACTGGTATAGGGATTGATTGAATATGTCTGTAAACACACCGGCCAGCTGGTCTGCGCATGCTCTGAGGGCGCGGCTGGGGATGCCCTTTGGGCCTGCAGCCTTGCGAGGGTTAACACATTTAAATGTTTTACTCACCTCGGCTGCAGTGAAGGAGAGACCGCATGTTTTCGTTGCAGGCCGTGTCAGTGGAACTGTATTGTCCTCAAAGCGGGCAAAAAAGTTATTTAGTCTGCCTAGGAGCAAGACATCCTGGACCGTGACTGGGCTGGTTTTCTTCTTATAGTCCGTGATTGACTGTAGACCCTGCCACATACCTCTTGTGTCTGAGCCGTTGAATTGAGATTCTACTTTGTCTCTATACTGACGCTTAGCTTGTTTGATAGCCTTGTGGAGGGAATAGCTGCACTGTTTGTATTCGGTCATGTTACCAGTCACCTTATCCTGATTAAAAGCAGTGGTTCGTGCTTTCAGTTTCACGCGAATGCTGCCATCAATCCACAGTTTCTGGTTAGGGAATGTTTTAATCGTTACTATGGGAACGACATCTTCAACACACGTTCTAATGAATTCGCACACCGAATCAGCGTATTCGTCAATGTTGTTATCTGACGCAATACGAAACATATCCCAGTCCACGTGATGGAAGCAGTCTTGGAGTGTGGAATCAGCTTGGTCGGACCAGCGTTGGACAGATCTCAGCGTGGGAGCTTCTTGTTTTAGTTTCTGTCTGTAGGCAGGGATCAACAAAATGGATTCGTGGTCAACTTTTCCGAAAGGAGGGCGGGGCAGGGCCTTATATGCGTCGCGGAAGTTAGAGTAACAATGATCCAAGGTTTTTCCAGCCCTGGTTGCGCAATCGATATGCTGATACAATTTAGGGAGTCTTGTTTTCAGATTAGCCTTGTTAAAATCCCCAGCTACAATGAATGCAGCCTCAGAGTGTATGGATTCCAGTTTGCAAAGAGTCAAATAAAGTTTGTTCAGAGCCATCGATGTGTCTGCTTGGGGGGGAATATATACGGCTGTGATTATAATCGAAGAGAATTCTCTTGGTAGATAATGCGGTCGACATTTGTTTGTGAGGAATTCTAAATCAGGTGAACAGAAGGATTTATGTTCCTGTATGTTTCTTTGATCACACCACGTCTCGTTAGCCATAAGGCATACGCGATGTGTGGAGAAACCCGCTGGCTGCACCCCCTCCGATAGCGTCTCTCCAGTGAGCCATGTTTACGTGAAGCAAAGAACGTTACAGTCTCTGATGTCCCTCTGGAATGCTACCCTTCCTCGGATTTCATCAACCTTGTTGTCAAGAGACTGGACATTGGCGAGAAGAATGCTAGGGAGTGGTGCACGATGTGCCCGTCTCCGGAGTCTGACCAGAAGACCGCCTCGTTTCCCTCTTTTACGGAGTCGTTTTTTTTTGGGGTCGCCGGCTGGGATCCATTCCGTTGTCCTGGTTGAAAGGCAGAACACAGGATCCGCGTCGCGAAAATCATATTCTTGGTCGTACTGATGGTGAGTTGACGCTGATCGTATATTCAGATCAGCACTCCCACTCGGAGACGCTATGTGGATATAAGACCAGAAATGATAACCCAGGACAGACTTCATCCTTACCTGTATCCCTCTGCACAGGTGTAGAGCACTGTGGACAGGTAAGTTGTCCCTTTGAGGGTGACATCTGAATTGTCTACGCGTGGAGGGTCCCCACAGGTGACTCGTTGACAGGCAGGGGGCGCTCTGCTCCACTTCAGACTGCCCTGACACCGCATATCATAGGGGTCACCTGGGACGAACCCCGTAACACAGCTGAAGTGGACCAGAGGGAAATAAATACATTCATAATGGGAGAATACAGGAGACATGGCAATGTGTTTGGTTGTTGATATCTTTACAGTAAGTAACACATACAGTATCTTAATGGGAGAGAGAGAATAGAGAACAGAATATATCACTGCAGCATTATCTCAACGCAACAGCACATCCGCATTGTTGTTTCAGCTAAACGGCTGACGGTGGTACCTGAAAGTCACCTTGCTTCCAAACGTGAAGTTGGTCCCCATCATCACAGCGTTCTCTGGGACAGAGGGCCGTCCACAGGAGAGGGCTGGGGAACAAGACAAGACCGCGGGGGCTGATCAGTTCTAGGAATGGTCCATTTACAAAAATAAACTGCTTATATGAAAGTTCTTCGGTAAATAATGTTTCATCATGTTATGTTGTTCTATAGTATAATGTCCTATTAGGTTATGAAACTTTCAACCAAGACTTCAGTTCACCTGCCAGTTTCCTCATATTTCAATGGGGTCTAAGAAACGGTTGATTACTTTTTGACAAACAACTTATATACAGTATGTCATATTTCCCACCTGTTGGAATCAGAGGACACACAGGTACAGTATAACATCCTGGTACTGAAACCCTGGTTCTCTGTATAATATCCATGGTACCCAGTGCCTATGTGGTGTGACCAGGCAGGCCAGACCAGACTTGTCCTATACCGATCTGGTTCCCCTGGCTTTCACAAGACTATGTGACCCAGAGACAGTGTGAGTTAGGGTTAGGCCCAGAAACAGTGTGGGTTAGGGTTAGATCCAGTGGCCCGGTTCAGAGGGAGATCTGAGATTAACAAAGGATCGATGGGCATAATCAGGATAATTGTGTTATTTATAATGTTGTTGACTAAGTACCTCATTGAATGTGGTGGCTGTACCCTCTGGATATGAGGGTAGTGTTAGATTACTCAAATGGAAATGGACTGTCATGAAACTGGGTATTTCTGGATACATTATCATACTGTACATAATGTTGTATTGAGACAAGGTAGGTTTGGTACAGAAGATAACCCTTCCAAGTCCATATTATGGCAAGAACAGCTCAAAGAGAAAAGCAAAGAGAAACAACAGTCCATCATTACATCAGTTAGTCCAGAAAATGTCATAACTTTGACCCAGAGTTACCTCTGCCGCAGAGGATAAGTTCATTAGAGTTACCAGCCTCAGAAATTGCAGCCCAAATAAATGCTTCATAAAGTTCCAAGTAACAGACACATCTCAGCATCAACTGTTCAGAGGAGACTGCATGAATCATGCCTTCATGGTCGAATTGCTGCAAAGAAACCACTACTAAAGGACACCAATAAGAAGAAGAGACTTGCTTGGGCCAAGAAACACGCGCAATGCACATTAGACCCTTGAAATCTGTCCTTTGGTCTGATGAGTCCAAATTTGAGATTTTTGGTTTCAACCAAAAAGAGATGCAGAGTAGGTGAATCGGTGATCACTACATGTGTGGTTCCCACGTGAAGCATAGAGGAGGAGCTGTGATGGTGTGGGTGTGCTTTGCTGGTAACACTGTCTGTGATTTATTTAGAATTCAAGGCACACTTAACCAGTATGGCTAACACAACATTCTTCAGCGGTACGCCAACACATTTGGTTTGCGCTTAGTGGGACTATCCTTTGTTTTTCAACAGGACAATGACCCAGCACACCTCCAGACTGTGTAAGGGCTATTTGACCAATAAGTAGAGTGCTGCATCAGATGACCTGGCCTCCACAATCACCTGACCTCAACCCTATTGAGATGGTTTGTGAAGGAAAAACAGCCAACAAGTGCTCAGCATATGTGGGAACATATGTGGGAAATCATTCTGGGTGAAGCTGGTTGAGAGAATGCCAAGAGAATTTAAAATATAACATATATTTTGATGTGTTTAACACTTTTTTGGTTACTACATGATTCCATATGTGTTATTTCATAGTTTTGATGTCTTCACTATTATTGTACAATGTAGAAAATAGTAAAAAAATACTGAAAAATACAGAAAAACCCTTGAATGAGTAGGTGTGTCCAAACTGTTGACTGGTACTGTATGTTGATGTTTTCTGTACCTCTACAATATGGAAAAACACCATTCCAGCTTCCTGTCTCCAGGCATTGGACATGCGATGAGCCAATCAGTTCGTAACCCTCCTTGCAGCTGAACACAACCTCACTTCCCATCAAGAAGTTACTGCCGTCCCGGTAACCGAACTCTGGTGCCCCCGGGTTCTCACACTTTACTGGCTCTAGATTGATAACATAAATACAGAGAAAAAAAACTACAAAGGTTTGGTACTGTAGCTACATACTGCACCTTGAAGCGCCAAAAGATATTCATGAATTCAAACATTTTGGTAAACTCTAGTTGTTTGATGATAAGGCATGAGAGGCATTGCTATACATTGATAAGGGGTTTTGTAGCTTGTGGTATAACTAAGAAGTGTCATTGCTGAGGCCCTGAGATTTTCCTGACCACAGGACCTGACCGGGGGAAACCTTGGGCTCAGGTGGTATGGTCCGGGCCTGCAGTATGCTACAGTACGTGTGTGTGTGTGTTTGTGTGTGTGTTACCTGTGCAGTTCTTCCCATCTCCGGTGTAGGGGTGGATACAGGTGCAGGTATAAGAGCCGTCTGTGTTCTGACAGCTGGCGTGTTCATCGCAGTCTGAGCCCAAAGCACACTCATCCACATCTGTATGGACACATAGCATTATTACACACTGCAGTGGTTGAAAACATGTATTTATTGACATACACTAAATACGGTAGTTATACAAAACATTAGGAACATCTTTCCATGACATACACTACTATTACAAAGTTTGGGGTCACTTAGAAATGTCCTTGTTTTTGAAAGAAAAGCACATTTTTTTGTCCATTAAAATAACATCAAATCGATCAGAAATACAGTGTAGACATTGTTAATGACCATTGTAGCTGGGAATGGCAGATTTATAAAAATACATTTTAATATCTACAAGTACATTAGAGCGCCTAGTTGGAGAAACATGCGCCTCACAAGTCCTCAACTGGCAGCATCATTAAATAGTACCCGCAAAACACCAGTCTCAACGTCAACAGTGAAGAGGCTCTTCAGGGATGTTGCCCTTCTAGGCAGAGTTCCTCTGTCCAGTGTCTGTGTTCTTTTGCCCATCTTAATCTTTTATTCTTATTGGCCAGTCTGAGATATGGCTTTTTCTTTGCAACTCTGCCTAGAAGGCCAGCATCCCGGAGTCACCTCTTCACTGTTGACGCTGAGACTGGTGTTTTGTGGGTACTATTTAATGAAGCTGCCAGTTGCTGACTTGTGAGGCATCTGTTTCTCAAACTAGACACTCTAATGTACTTGTCCTCTTGCTCAGTTGTGCACCGGGGCCTCCCACTCCTCTTTCTATTCTGGATAGAGCCAGTTTGCTTTGTTCTGTGAAGGGAGTAGTACACAGAGTTGTACGAGATCTTCTGTTTTTTAGCACTTTCTCGCATGGAATGGCCTTCATTTCTCAGAACAAGAATAGACTGACGAGTTTCAGAAGAAAGTTATTTATTTCTAGCCATTTGGAGCCTGTAATCCGACCCACAAATGCTGATGCTCCAGATACTCAACTAGTCTAAAGAAGGTCAGTTTTATTGCTTCTTTAATCAGTACAACAGTTTTCAGCTGTGCTAACATAATTGCAAAAGGGTTTTCTAATGATCAATTGACCTTTTAAAATGATACACTTGGATTAGCTAACATAACATGCCATTGGAACACAGGAGTGATGGATGCTAATAATGGGCCTCTACGCCTATGTAGATATTCCATTCAAATCTGCTGTTTCCAGATACAATAGTAATTCACAACATTAATAATGACTACACTGTATTTCTGATTAATTTGATGTTATTTTAATGGACAACACATTTGCTTTTCTATCAAAAACAAGGACATTTTTAAGGGACCCCAAACTTTTGAACGGTAGTGTACACTGACCAGGTGAATCCAGGTGAAAGCTATGAACCCTTATAGAGGTCACTTGTTATATCCACTTCAATCAGTGTAGATGAAGGGGTCGAACACAGGTTAAAGAAGCATTTTTAAGCCTTGAGACAACTGAGACATGGAGGGTGAATGGGCAAGACAAAAGATTTCAGTGCCTATGAACGGGGTATGGTAGTAGGTGCCACGTGCAACGGTTTGAGTACGTCAAGAACTGTAACGCTGCTGGGTTTTTCACACTCAACAGTTTTCTGTGTGTATCAAGAATGGTCCACCACCCAAAAAGACAGCCAGTCAACTTGACACAACCGTGGGAAGTGTTGGAGTCAACACGGGTCAGCATCCCTGTGGAACTCTTTCGACACCTTGTGGAGTCCATGCTCCGACAAATTGAGGCAAACGAATTGAGACAGTTCATCATGCATATTCATCCAGTGTCTGAGTTTCAGTCTTACCCAGGCAGGCTGGTGGGTTTCCTCCCCACTTCCCACTGTTGGTACAGAGAACCTTGGCATCCCCCAGCAGGTAGAAGCCAGGGTTACACTGGTACACCACAGTGCTGCCTGCGTGGTAGTCGGAACCCTGGAATAGACCATGCTCCAGGGGCCGAGGGGGACCACACGTCACTCCTATGCAGGTAAACAGGTAAATATACACAGGTTAGGTTTTGTGAATGTGTTCAATGGCTATGTATCTACTATGGTTACGATAACGAAGATGGTAGGTATTAACCCATATGTCACTCCTATAGATAGACAGTACACAGGTCATGATTTTATGATTTTTATTAGGATCCCCATTAGCCGACGCCAATGGCGACAGCAAGTCTTCCTGGGGCCCGACACATAAAGAGAAAGACATTACAGACAAAAAGACTTTACAGTTTACATACATTTAAAACATGAACATAGACATTACAGACACATATATATATCAAATAAAAACAACCACAACTAAAGACACACAAATGAACACAAATAAAAACATAAAAACAAACAATAGAACTAAAGAATAATTGTGTGTGTGTGTGTGTGTGTGTGTGTGTGTGTGTGTGTGTGTGTGTGTGTGTGTGTGTGTGTGTGTGTGTGTGTGTGTGTGTGTGTGTGTGTGTGTGTGTGTGTGTGTGTGTGTGTGTGTGTGTGTGTGTGTGTGTGTGTGTGTGCATCTATCAGTTACACATGCGCCGTGAGGTGCGCCGTGAGGTGTTGCTTTATTTTGTATTTTTTTAAACAAGATTTGCTGTTCACTGCTGCTATATGAAATGGAAGGGAGTTCAATGCAATCATGGCTCTATATAATACTGTAAGCTTTCTTGAATTTGTTCTGGACCTGGGGACTGTGAAGAGACCCCTGGTGGCATGTCTGGTGGGGTAAGTATGTCTGTCAGAGCGATATGTAAGTTGATTATACAGACAATTTGGACATTTTAAACACGTTAATATTTCCCACCAACAACAAAAAAACAATTTATGCAGTCAATCTCTCTTCTACTTTGAGCTAAGAGAGACCGACATGCACACGGTTGACATTAGCCATCTGTGTACATTGAAGGGAAAGATGTGCTGTTCTGGGCCAGCTGCAGATTTTCTAGGTCTTTCTTTGCAACACTTTACTATATCACCGGGCAGTAGTCAAGAATAGATCAAAACTAGAGCCTGCAGGACTTGTTTGGTCGATTATGGTGTAAAGAAAGCTGAGCATCTCTTTATCACAAACAGACCTCTCCACATCTTTACAATAATTGAATCAATATGCTTTGGCCATGATCATTTACTGTCTAAGGTGACACCAAGAATATTAATTTCCTCTACTTGCTCAACAGACACACCATTCTTTACCAGATTCAGCTGAAGTCTCGAACTTAGGGATTGATTTGTGCCAAATACAATGCTCTTAGTTTTAGAGATGTTCAGGACTAGCTTATTACTAGCCACCCATTCCAAAACGGACTGCAACTCTTTGTTTAGCGTCTATGGACAGATACAGTATCTCTCAGCCCATGATATAGTAGAAGATGTAAAGCATATCATTTTTTTCCACTAACAGATTATGGTCAATAACATCAAAGGCTGCACTACAGTCTAACAGTACAGCTCCCACAATCTTCTTACCATCAATTTATTTTAGCCAATCATCAGTTATTTGTGTCAGCACAGTGCATGTTGAGTGCCCTTCTCTATAAGACTGCTGAAAGTCTGGTGTTACATTGTTCAAAGAAAAAAAACATTGTATCCGGTCAAACACCATTTTCCCCCCCCAACGGTTTGCTAAGAGCCGGCAGCAAGCTGATTGGTCGGCTGTTAGAACCAGTAAAGGGTGCTTTACCATTCTTGGTAAATCCTCCAGGTCTGAGGACAAACAATTTTGCCGAGGCTCAGATGAAAGATATGACAAACAGGAGTGGCAATATAGTCTGCTACCATCCTCAGTAGCTTCCTATCTCATTTGTCAACACCAGGTGGTTTCTCATTATCGATGGACAACAATCATTTGTCAGCCCCTTTGACACTAACTTCATAGAATTCAAAATGACAATGTTTTTCTTTCATTATTGGGCATTTTATACATTAATATGATAGCTCACCGTTTGTTGTTCGGCATTTCATGTCTGAGTTTGCCCGCTTTGCCATTGAAATATGAATTTAAATAATTGGCAGATAGGCTCAATGGTTTTGGTGTGTGAATGCTTTCTGGTGGTTATCCTCTACTACTGAGGTCATGCTTATGTATTTAGCTGACTCAAATGCAAACTCTGCGTTCTAATGCTTCTGTCTGTGTGTGTGTATGCGCGTGCGTGCTTGCCTGCGTGAGTGCATGTACGCACGCATGCGCGCGTGTGTGTCGAGGTGCATGGATGCATGTATGTGTGAATATAGTGTTAGGGTCTGTGTATGTCGAACTAATGGTCCCTCACGTTCACAGCGGGGCAGGGCGTGACTCCACTCTCCCTTGTTCTGACACTGAAGCAGCGGCTCCCCCACCAGGTAGAAGCCGGGATCACAGAACAGCTGCGTCTGAGAGCCGGGGCTGACAGCTGGACTGGACGCACGCAGGTGAGGCACAGCGTTCTCTAGCAGGGGGCAGTCTGACACACAAACAAACGCCATTGAGGAGGATGAACGGAGAGAGTTAGCGTTTCCGCTAGACACGTGTTAGCCAGAGTAAGCTGATCCTAGATCTGTCCCTCACCAGCACAGAATATGCAGTCGGGGTTGGTCTTGACTCTCCCCACCAATCCATTGAGGAAGTCCGGCCACGCCAGGACGTTGCCTCTGATGTTGTTCCCCGGGCAGGTGTTGGCTAGTATTTTGATCTATGGACCCAGAGAAATATGGAGGTCACTTTATGCGACAGAAGTTTTTTTTGTATATGTTACACAGACATTTCAAACATTTGCCACCCAGAGATGCTAGTTTATGTACTGTAGTTAGTTATGTAGCCTGGACAACAGCCTTGAGACTACTATTTTGTGTGTCCAACACGGTTAGCGTGGCAATGAAAAACAAGTTGTTCTAAAGCAGAAACAGACTTAGTAACTAAGCTGGTCGTTATGTTTAGATGGTGATATACTAGCTACAGTTCTAATATGTGAGTCTGTAGTTCAGGTTGTAGAGCAGTAGCTTGGACAGTTGGATTTGTGCGTCAGTGGGATTTACTTGCTGTGGGTCGAGAACACGGTCCCAGATGTGGAGCTGGCTGAGGGACCCGACGAAGGACTCCACGGGGTTGAAGCCCTCGCCCCTCTGGTCCTGGTCCTGGCCCAGAACCAACGCCCCTCCACCTGGAGGGTAGAGGTCAAGGGTCAAAGGTTAACCACCTCTCTTGCTTTCTTCGGGTTCTGTGAAATGTGCCTTGGAAACGTAACCTCACGGCTATTATTTCATTAAGACCTGCAAAATAGCATCATTCTACTTTTTGATATGCTAAACTGTGCCTCACTTAGAAACTGTAAGCAGGCTACCAGGACATAAGGACACAATAAGCAGACACAAGATCAGGCTAAGGCACTACTGAAAATAGCACTACACCTGGGATGGTTAGCTGTGGTGCTATGATGAGATATAGATTGACAATGAACTGCTACTTTATTTTGAGCAAGCGCTACACTTGGGATGTAGGAAACTACAATATATGCATGGAATACGGTGCATCATGACACTACGACACTAAGACCACAGCTATGAGCAGGCTGAGGATAGCACTACACCTGGGATGGTGGTGCCCACTGACAGGCCTTTCCCTCCGTCCGAGGGGTTGCCATTGATATAGACCCTCCAGTCCCCGTCCCAGCTACGCCATGACACGCCGATGTGGTGCCACTGACCCGTGTTGACCGCCGGGCAGTCTGTGATACGCTCCTTACCGTTGACGTACAGGACCCACCTGGGGAAAAGGGAGGGAGAGAGAGAGAGAGAGAGAGGTGGAGGCAGGGGGAGGCAGCAGAGAAAATACAGAAAATAATATTGTTTTGTATTGTGTTTTGTGAGGACCACAAGAATAGTATAGCTGTGGCTAGTGTCTTATGACAGCCGTAACATTTATGGGAAAGGGAAAGTTGTGTGTGTGTCTGTGTGGATGTGTATGTGTCTGTGTGTGTGCGTGGCAGCACTGACCCATTGTAGTCTATGAGCAGGAAGGCGTTGTCACTTCCCTCCACGGCGTAGGATATGGGCGTGCCGTAGTTGGTGGTGTCCGAAGACCTCATCCAGAAAGTACACGTGATCTCCGTCAGTGCCGGCATCATGCCGTCCATCATCACGTAACCATGGATACCTGACACCTCGAAGTCCAGGTTGAAGGATGTTGACATCTCTGAAGGAGAGAAAATGTTAAGGCCGGAAATTAAGATTATTACAAAAAAGGTTTTATAAGTAAATAAATAGAGCAGTTTCTGAGTCATTAAGGTTAGAAGGAGAGAAAAATGGTGAGAGAGAGAGAAATGGTTGACTACGAAAATGCATTTTGAAGTTGATATTGATCCATTTACCTTTCTCCTTTCTGAAAACAGGAAAGCTCTCATTATGATAGCCCTGTGTGAAACTAAATAGTGGTTTCACGACGTGAACATAGCACCCTGTTCCCTACATAGTACACTATAAAGACTAAAGAATAGGGTGCCATTTCTGACCCAGCCAAAGTTTTACTTCCATAAATGTTATTCTTTGAGACTGTGGTAAAATCGTAATACACACAAACTCCTCCACATCCTCTCTCTCTCTCTCTCTCTCTCTCTCTCTCACAATACACAAAACTCCTCCACATCCTCTCTCTCTCTCTCTCTCTCTCTCTCTCCTCTCTCTCTCTCTCTCTCTCTCTCTCTCCTCTCTCTCTCTCTCTCTCTCTCTCTCTCTCTCTCTCTCTCTCTCTCTCTCTCTCTCCCTCTCTCTCTCCCCTCTCTCTCTCTCTCTCTCTCTCTCTCTCTCTCTCTCTCTCTCTCTCTCTCTCTCTCTCTCTCTCTCTCTCTCTCTCTCTCTCTCTCTCTCTCTCTCTCCATGGCATCTATACCTGTCTCACACCTGGTTCCGTTGAACCCAGGAGGGCAGCGGCAGGTGTAGGAGCCCAGTCCGTCCACACATGTGGCCCCGTTGATACAGGGGTTAGCTTGACACTCATCCACATCTACCTGACACAGCCTGCCCCGGTAGCCCTCCACACACTGGCACCTGGACACAGAAAGAGACCAGAACGTCATATATACCTGTGCAATACATTATGCGCATCAAACGCGATATTTAACCAATTTCATCCTCATGTGTCATATTTGATTTAAAAAATTTGAGATGCTGTCCCATGCACGCTAGTCTTCACTATCTTTCACTATTAAAAGCTCAACAAATTGTCTAGATTTAAATATTTGTTTATCCAAAAAAACATCAACATGCAGATGAGTATGTTGGTAGGTGAAGTAAGATATGGCAACTTGGTTGACAGCAGTCAGTCACATTTTATTATATTTTGGATATAACCTTTATTCAACCAGGAAGCCCCGAGGGTCCGTAGACCACCTTCCGCAAAGGGTTTTTATTACCTGAAGTTGTTGACGGCATCCCGACATGTCCCTCCGTTCTGACAGGGGGCGCTGTTACACTCGTCCACGTTGACCTCACAACGGTCCCCGGAGTAGCCTGGGAGGCAGGTGCAGGAGTAACCCCCCTCCAGGTCGTCACACACACCCCCGTTCAGACACGGGCTGGACTGACACTCGTCTATCTCCAGCTCACAATGAGAACCTAGAGGAAGATCATGTTGTTGGATTCAATTGCATTGTCGGCATTGAACGTTTGCTGCATAAACTGTAGCTGGCTTTTCATTGATGTTGCAAACAAATGTGGTTTTGCTGGCTTTGCCTTTGCTGTAGTTGCATGAAATGTGGCCGTTGATCATTATGAATGAAGGTAACTGACGTGCCCAAGGGGTCTGGTAAAGAGGTAGAGGGATCCCACCTGTGAAGCCATCAGCACAGCTGCAGGTGTACTGGTTGACCTCGTCCACACACACTCCTTCATTCAAACAGGGGGAGGAGCTACACTCGTTCACCTCCGCCTCACACAGAGAACCTAGGACAGAGAAACGACATTAGCAAAAAGAAACGACAGTCCGTCGTCAGGTCGGTTACAAATGACCAGCACTAAATGCCTAGGTGACAGTCTGCTTCTGCCTTAGCCAGGTCCTATGTCGTAGTCATGTTTGGCAAGGACTGATAGGACTGACGTTTCTACAGAAAACAGACGGGTACCCAGGCTACTAAATGTCTAGGAGAGACAAGAAAATTCAAAGGGAATGAAGTGGAAGGGACTGGAAACTGGGTACAAGACATTCATGATGTCCCCATACCTACAAAGCCCGGTCTGCACTGGCAGAGGAAGTCTCCCATGCCGTCCTTACACAGACCCCCATTCTGACACGGTGCCGAGTCACACTCGTCTATGTCACTCTCACACTTCGCCCCTGCAGGTAGAAATACATTTTCACAGCCTTATGAGGAGACAACTGGCATTTTGGCCCTAACTTTTGTATTGCTCTGACGAACGTTGATTTGACCGAAAGCCTACACGCGACTAGAAGTTTGAAATAGATGACGAATGCATCCATGGGTATAGTTTACCTGTGAAACCAGGTAGACAGGTGCAGATGTAACCCGCCCCCACCTCCTCACATGTCCCCCTGTTCTGACAGGGGTTCAAGAAACACTCATGGAAGACCTGGGGAGAGGAACAGTGTTGTGGTTAGGAGTCATGTTTATGAATATGGAGTGTGAGAATTTCAGGACGAGGAGAGAAATGTATTCGTACACACCATAGTAAATAACCATGACCCGACCTGGGTTCAAATACTTGAAGAAACATAATGAAATACTTTGAGCATTTGCTTGAGTCTGCCTGGAGTGCAACAGGTGGGTGGGGTTTTCAGTTTAGGTTCCTTTCCGTTGGTTTATTAAGGCAAGCTCAAAGGCTGCCACTGCATTTTGACCAAAACTGATCAGATCTCTTGCCAATGATTGGGCAGAGAGATCCGATTTGGGCTGCCTGTGTAAACGCAGCCAAACAGGCACAGAAAGTATTTCAAGTATTTGAAACTCAGGTCAGATCATAACTCATAACCATAGTGCAGTCAAGTCAACCTATCTGCTGTAAACCCTTTAAGGAGTCTCTTGAGGACATGGGTCAGTCTCACCTGGCTACTAGCCTGATAGCCCTGTGAAACCACCACCTCTGGGGCTGATGTCACACTCTCCTCCTTAGGCAGGAAACTAGAGCCAAAACCTGATGGAGAGATGGAGGGAGAGAGGGAGGGAGAGAGAGTGAGAGGGAGAGAAAGAAGAGGAGGAGGGAGGGAAGGAGGGATGAAGGGGGAAAAGGAAGGGAGGAAGGAAAGGCGGAAGGGAGAGAGAGAGAGAGAGAGAGAGAGAGAGAGAGAGAGAGAGAGAGAGAGAGAGAGAGACAGACAGACAGACAGACAGACAGACAGACAGACAGACAGACAGACAGAAAGAAAGAAAGAAAGAAAGAAAGAAAGAAAGAAAGAAAGAAAGAAAGAAAGAAAGAAAGAAAGAAAGAAAGAAAGAAAAGGGAAAGAGAGAGAGACAGAGAAAAAAAGAAAGATAGAGAATCAGAGAAGAAAGGAGAG
The DNA here is from genome assembly GCF_023373465.1 of Oncorhynchus keta. Taxonomy (NCBI): domain Eukaryota; kingdom Metazoa; phylum Chordata; class Actinopteri; order Salmoniformes; family Salmonidae; genus Oncorhynchus; species Oncorhynchus keta. Next base: position 23,982,100 of record NC_068433.1, on the reverse strand, counting down.
AGAAAGTTTCCAGTCGCCACCAAACTGGCAGACACTAACAAAGCTCATTTAGTCTGGTTGGCCACATCTACCAGCCACCGTTTGTTCGCACCCTTAAGGCTTTTAATTCCTCGGTTATTTCCATCCAGTAGTCACATGACGAAATCATTTCCATTCTTTCCTGATCCTTTTTGCAAACCCTTTTCCATTCAGTGGCTCAGTCTCAAACAATGATGTATGTCTATGGTCTTAAATTATACCCTGGTACCCATCCAGTGTCATTTTGACCAAAGCCATGTGTCAGTAGTCCTATGGGGGAACACTATAGGGAAACAGGGTGTCATGAAGTACACTATAGTTCAGTTCATACTTTATTGGACATTATTTGGCTGCATATATAAGAAACAGGGTGTGATTTAGTGCACTGCATAGGGAATAGTGTGTGATTTTGTGCACTACATAGGGAGTAGTGTGTGATTTTGTGCACTATATGGGGAATATTGTGGGATTTGAGACTTAGGCAGTGTAGTGTAACAGTAACTCACTGGAGCAGTGCTGTATGGCGGTGGCCCCGGTGACTGTTGTGGTGCCGTAGAATGGGCAGGAGAGGCAATAGGAGCGGCCGTGGTCTGGCTGGTAGTAGTCTCTGGGACAGGCGTAGCAGGGGACCAGCCCTGTGCGAGAGAAATGACCTGCCAAACATGGAACTGGAACGAGAGGGAGGGAGGGCTAGTGTCACTAATGAAAGTATGGAAGTAAGCACAGTAATCACATTTTTATGCTAGGTCGGTGAGTTCAGTCTGAATGTAAATGCAGTCATGTCTGTGTTTCCCCTCCCCTCTGACTCTCTCTCTCTCTCTCTCTCTCTCTCTCTCTCTCTCTCTCTCTCTCTCTCTCTCTCTCTCTCTCTCTCTCTCTCCCTCTCTCTCTCTCTCTCCCTCCCTCCCTCCCTCCCCTCCCTCCCTCCCTCCCTCCCTCCCTCTCCCTCTCTCGCTTTCTCTCCTCCCTCCCTACATCACTCCTTCCCCCTCCATCTTTCTCTCCTCCCTCCCTACATCACTCCTTCCCTACCCCCCCCCCTCTCTCTCTCCTCCCCTCCCTACATTACTCCTTCCTTCCTTCCCTCCCTCCTCCCTCCCTCCCTCCCTCCCTCCCTCCCTCCCTCCCTCCCTCCCTCTCGCTCACCTCCACACTCAGCCATCTCCCTTGCCCCGCTGGTGACGGTGGAGGTCTCATCCGGACAGACCAGACACTCTCTGGATCCCAACCCAGGCTGGTAGTACCCCAGCGGGCACGACTCGCACGTCTCCAGCCCGTTCACAGAGTAACCTCCAGGCTTGCACTGCTCTGAAACACACCCATGGAAACACATACAATATAACATATACTAATAATGAGTTTATTGAGTTTATAACCTTCAATATTATTTAGGAGTAACACCACCTGGTGTTATTACATTCATGAGGAGTAGAGTTGACGATACAGTATTTTAGGACCAGGAGTTTTCCTGGTCAGATCCAGCTAGTTACTGGGACCAGGAGTTTTCTTGGTCAGAGAAAACTAGTTACGGGGACCCAGAGTTTTACTGGGCAGAGCCAACTAGTTACTAGGGCCCAGAGTTTTTCTGGTCAGATCCAACTAGTCACTGGAACCAGGGGTTGTCCTGGTCAGATCCAGCTAGTTACTGGGACCAGGAGTTTTCCGGTTCAGATCCAACTAGTTACCGGGACCCAGAGTTTTTCTGGTCAGTTCACATGGCCCTATGTACAGTATTACCAATGTATGAGTCCACCTGAGTACCTTGTCCGTGTGTTTAACCTCGTCCGCGTGTTTAACCTCGTCCGGGTGTTTAACCTCGTCCGTGTGTTTAACCTCGTCCGCGTGTTTAACCTCGTCCGGGTGTTTAACCTCGTCCGTGTGTTTAACCTTGTCTGTGTGTTTAATCTCGTCCGTGTGTTTAACCTCGTCCGTGTGTTTAACCTCGTCCGGGTGTTTAACCTCGTCCGTGTGTTTAACCTCGTCCGGGTGTTTAACCTCGTCCGGGTGTTTAATCTCGTCCGTGTGTTTAACCTCGTCCGGGTGTTTAACCTCGTCCGTGTGTTTAACCTTGTCCGTGTGTTTAACCTCGTCCGTGTGTTTAACCTCGTCCGTGTGTTTAACCTTGTCCAGGGGATAGTGTTTTACCTTTGCACTCGTCCTGGTTGCGTGCGTGGAGGTAGGCTGTGGAGGATCCATCGGGACAGGTCTTACACTCCATCTGACCCTCCTGATCCTGGTAGGAACCCAGCCAGCAACTCTCACACTCTGCGTACTCCAGGGAGTAGTAGGTCCCCACTGGACACTGGACTAGAACACACAACAACACACATTATAACCACACATATTAACACATTACCACATATAACCACACACAACCAGAGAATAGTTAGTAGGTCCCTACCGGACACTGGACTGGGATATCCAGCAACACATAGGACAGTGTAAGGCCAAACCTTCATTCATTCATCCATCCATTCATTCATTTGTTCATTTGTACACTGTGAACCTGGTGACCATACTGCGTAGACATACTGCACGGTGTGTATCCCACGGCCCACTACTCACCACACATCCTCCCCTTCAGTACAGACCCAGGTCGACAGAACAGAGAGGCCCTCTTGCTCTCCAGGGACTTGGGGTCAGCCACCACGATCATCTCAGACGACACGTGATAGGATGACAGCGGCTGCTTGGCCAGCGTCCGCTTCAAGCGATTGGTCAGCTGCTCCAGGATCCGCAGCAGGCGCTTCTGATTGGCTACCTCCACTGAGTCGTTCCGGGACGAGGGCTGCGGGATGCTTGCTGGGAAAATGGACGCAGCTCAAAGGACGGGACTCAAAACAACAACACAAACAGATTCAAGTGCACAAGTTCATTTTGTTTATGTTGACCGTGCCTCCAGCCTACCTGTGATGTTGAAGAATATCTGTATCTTGTGGTCTCTGGTGGTGATCTTACGGTGCCTTTTGCTGCGGTAGTGGGAGGTTCCCGTCCTGGCACTACCACCCTGCTGCTTGGGGGTTCGTGGGCTGTCCGTAGCGAAGCCCGAGTCGAAGTAGGCATAGTCCTGACCGCTCTGGGGTCCCAAGTTACTGCTCCATCCTCCTGGGCCTTGGAGAAGGAGAGGGTGATGGAGAGGGGTGGGAGAGGGGATGGAGAGGAGAGGGAAGGGAAGGGGAGGGAGAGGGGAGGGAGAGGGAAGGGGAGGAGGAGGGAGGAGAGAGAGGAGAGGGAGAGGGGGAGGGAGAGGGAGGGAGGGGAGAGGAGAGGGAGGAGAGGAGGGAGAGGAGAGGAGAGGAGAGGAGAGAGGAGAGGGAAGGAGAGGTAGAGGGAGGGAGGGAGGGGAGGGGAGGGAGAGGAGAGGGGCGGTAGAGGGGAGGGAGAGGAGAGGGAAGGAGAGGGAGAGGAGAGGGAAGGGGAGGGGAGGGAGAGGAGAGGGAAGGAGGGGGAGAGGGGCGGGAGAGGGGAGGGAGAGGAGAGGGAAGGGGAGGGAGAAGAGAGGGAAGGAGAGGCGGATAGAGAGGGGCGGGAGAGGGGAGGGAGAGGAGAGGGAAGGGAGGGAGAGGAGAGGGGAAGGAAGGGAGAGGAGAGGGGAAGGAAGGGAGAGGAGAAGGAAGGAGAGGGTGATGGAGAGGGGCGGGAGAGGTGAGGGAAGAAGGAGAGGGAGATGGAGAGGGGCGGGGCGGGAGAGGGGAGGGAGAGGAGAGGGAAGGGGAGGGAGAGGAGAGGGAAGGGGAGGGAGAGGGAAGGAGAGGGAGATGGAGAGGGGCGGGAGAGGGGAAGGAGAGGAGAGGGAAGGGGAGGGAGAGGAAGGAAGGGAGAGGGGGTTATGAAGAGCAATGGTTAGGAAATACTGTACATACATCTCAAGGCCCTACTGCTTGTACAGTACATTCTTATAGTTGGGACAATTCCTTTTTACAGATCTAACCAGGGAAGAAGCCTATAACATGGTCACATGATCACGTGGTTAGGTGGTCAGTGAAAACTCCTGGTCCAATAGCATATGAAGGTCTTACCGATGGCGAATCCATTCTCATAGTCGTAGTTGTACTCCAGACAGTGGCCTTGGGATATCACCTCTAACTTGCAGGCAACATCATCGCGACTGCAGATGGTCGGGAGCTATGGATACAATTGCGAGAGAAATTAAACATATACAGTGTGTGTGTGTGTGTGTGTGTGTGTGTGTGTGTGTGTGCGCGTGCGCATGTGTGTGTGAGCGTGTGTGAGCGTGTGTGTGTGCGTGTGTGTGTGTGTGTGTGTGTGTGTGTGTGTGTGTGTGTGTGTGTGTGTGTGTGTGTGTGTGTGTGCGTGTGTGCGTGCGTGTGTGCGTGTGTGTGTGTGTCCTCCTGTGTTCTCACCATGTCTCCTAGTTTAGTGTTGAACTCCCCAGTGAAGAACTTGACCAGATCCAGGTCATCACAGCGAGAGGCTTCGAACAGCATCTCAAAGGGCTTGAAGCCGTGGTTGGCAATACGGTTCACTGAGAGTACGGACAGGACACGCGCGCGCGCACACACACACACACACACACACACACACACACACACACACACACACACACACACACACACACACACACACACACACACACACACAGTCAGAATTTTAATCATGTGTAGTCTGTAGGCACACATAATACTGTAACTGTAACATAAGAGGAGAAAAGAGAAGATGGGACAAAATATGAAAAGAAAATGGATGAAATCTCTGTATCCCAAATGGAACCCATACCCATACCCAGAGCCCAAAGACCAGAGCCCAAAGACCAGAGCACAAAGACCAGAGCCCAAAGACCAGAGCCCAAAGACCAGAGCCCAAAGACCAGAGCACAAAGACCAGAGCACAAAGACCAGAGACAAGGGCCCAAAGACCAGAGCCCAAAGACCAGAGCCCAAAGACCAGAGCCCAAAGACCAGAGCCCAAAGACCAAAGACCAGAGCCCAAAGACCAGAGCACAAAGACCAGAGCCCAAAGACCAGAGCACAAAGGCCAGAGCCCAAAGACCAGAGCACAAAGGCCAGAGCCCAAAGACCAGAGCACAAAGGCCAGAGCCCAAAGACCAGAGCACAAAGTCCAGAGACAAGAGCCCAAAGAGCCCAAAGACCAGAGCCCAAAGACCAGAGCCCAAAGACCAGAGCCCAAAGACCAGAGCCCAAAGACCAAAGACCAGAGCCCAAAGACCAGAGCACAAAGACCAGAGCCCAAAGACCAGAGCCCAAAGACAAAAGACCAAAGACCAGAGCCCAAAGACCAAATACCAAAGACAAGAGCCCAAAGACCAGAGCCCAAAGACCAAAGCCCAAAGACCAGAGACAAGAGCCCAAAGACCATAGACAAGAGCCCAAAGACCAGAGCCCAAAGTAGTACACTACTGTATATAGTGAATAGGGTTCCATTTGGGATGCACCTATGACTAAGGTCACTCACAGGAGCAGTCGGGTCTATCGGGCGAGTGTGGCGGCTCCCACACTCCGTTGTTGGCACAGAAGTAGCTGTGGACAGTCTGCCGTGTGAAGCTGTATCCAGCGTTACAGTACAGAGTACAGTTGACCCCGTCCTCTTCATCAGAACAGGCGAACCCCCCGTTCACTGGCGCAAATGGTTGCTCACAAGTAGACCCTGGGACATAAGAAAGACACACAGGGTTTTATGGGTAGTATAGTTATGGGGCTGGCTTAATTATATTGAATTTAAAATTTAAAAAAGCAAGAATGAACTTGTATTTGTTGCATGGACTCCCTGTCTCTACATTGATGAGTAATGTGGTACAAGAAGAAGTAAGGAAGAACTGTGGATAGCAAAGGAGCAGTACAGTACCAAACAAGTGATTTGAGATCTATCCCTAATCTCCAAATTAAACATTGTGTAACAAAATTCATGTGACATAAAATCATGATTATTTAAATATCCCTTTAATTCCCTCAAGAAGTCCAGAATACAGCAAAGAGACAGAATACAGTAATCCAGTGAACTCTAGTAAACTCTGTTTAACTCTAGTAAACTCTACTTCCTGTTACCTTGTACAGTGATGGTGAGGTCACAGGTGCGATTGTTGCCTGCCTGGTCGGCAGCTGTGTAGCTCACCACCGTCTCTCCCACAGAGAAGAGAGAGCCGGGTGTGTGGGTGGTGGACACACTCAGACGCCCACCTGGGAATGGTACATAAACACAACAACAACAATAACCAACACTTACATACTGTACAGAAGCCAAAATTATATTACAGACCTGTCTATGTGCCAGTTGCTACCTACATATTTGGACTCATAAATTAAAAAAATGAATGTATAAATGCCTCATGAGCTTAGCTCAACTTTCGTACCCCATCAGAACCCAAAATATACGCTTTTGTAAACAAAGTAAATGTAAACAAACACTATATAGCCTCAAAACATGGTTAAAACTCTCATTTTGATATCATGGATGGTTGATCCTTGCATCCATTGCTCTGTCTACTGTATCAATTTGAGAGTGGTTTCATTTCTCCAGCGCCATCCCCAAGGTTTTGAACAAAACAGGGGCGGGGATAATTATTTGTTATTGTTTCAACTGCTACAAACAATGTACTTTCTTATAATTTCTTATCATTTTCTCGGTTGAATGCAACCTTCCCACAATCAAGACCAAAATTATTATCATTATTCTGAGTTACTGATTAGCAGTGTTCAAGGTCTATACAGTATATTTCCCCAAAAGTGAATTGCACTTCTGGGACAGGCCATCAGAGGGCAGTGTTGGGTTGCCAGTTAGTGTATACATAGCAGAATGAGTAACTGTGGGATGAAGTTTCCCCTAAGTACAGATCTAGGATCAGCTTCCCCCCAATCATAACCTTAACCATCAGTGAGGAAAATGTCATACTGACCCAAGATCAACGTCTAGAGGCAACGTCACCCTACTCCAAATGAGTCAGTCTAGTCCTGGTAAACCAGAGAAGTTATAATAAAGCAGGGCATGTTGACACATGAAAACGTCTGGCTGGTGTCTCTCTGGGCATCACATGGCACCAGAATAATAATCATCATCTGGGCAGTCTGGGGGTAATTGCTACCAGCTGGAGGGATGGATAGGTTGGCGAGATAAAGAGAAGAGAGAGAGTTGGAAAGAGGGAGAGAGATAAAGAGAGAGGGAGGGAGAGAGAGAGAGAGATAAAGAGAGAGAGAGAGAGATAAAGAGAGAGAGAGAGAGAGAGAGAGAGAGAGAGAGAGAGAGAGAGAGAGAGAGAGAGAGAGAGAGAGAAGAGGGATCTCCACAAGCTGACCTATTATATTCCTCTCCCATGGACACACACATCGCATTAAATACTTTATTTGAATCCACCAATCAAATGTACAAAAAAAAGCATCCAAACATTTCAAGTGCATCGCACTCGAGGGTACAGAGAGCACCTCCTTCCCCAAACAGCTAGGCTGCCCATGACTGCTGAAACAGAGCAGTACCTAGCCAATTGCTTTGCCCTAGTTGTTGTCAGGCCCGCAATCTGGAGGCCACGCACTGCAAGCCTGCGTACGTGGCCGAGACTACCAAATCAGCCCCACCAGCTTGCACCTCCACCCCGAGGCTGCCCGAGCGTTCCCCGAGGGGCTGGTATTTAAGCAGCTTCGCGGCAAAGGCCTGCTCCATGTGGACGTCCAATGAGCAGCCCACTTCCAAAATGAGCACCTCCCCCTGGCCTCCCCCCACAACAACAATATTTGGTGTATTTATCTGAACTATAATGCATAACATGTGTCACACACACACACACACACACACACACACACACACACACACACACACACACACGCACACGCACACACACGCACACGCACACACACACACACACACACACACACACACACACACACACACACACACACACACACACACACACACACCCTCTCTAACACAGACAGCAGAGAAGAGAGACATTCTCATTCCAGCCAGGCTGACAAGTCTGGCTGAGTGGTGTCCTGGCCGTGTCTCCCCAGCCAGCCAGTCTCTAATTAAATAGAACCCAGGCCGCACCAGGGACAAGTGCGTGTGTGTGAAGCGGGGGGCTGGGGGAGTGTTGGGAATCAGGGCGTGGGCCTGATGGAAAAACAAAAACATGCTGACGTTGGATCAACGTCGCAGTGACGTCGTCGCGCCACCTCAGCTGAAAACCACCATGTGGTTACTTCTGTTTGTTGAAGGCATATCATGTGTGGACCTTGGCAGGAAGGTTAGTGTGTGTGTGTGTACTGTATGTGTCTGAGTATAAGTCTGACTATGTGTGTGCGTTCATGTGTGTATATACCACGTGTCTACGCTATGTGTGTACGCGCACATGTGTGTGTATCTGTCTGTGTGTCTGCGTGTGTAAGCTCCCAGTAGGACAGTGATATAAAGAGAGTGATATACAGATATACAGAGAGTCATGGTGTAGTAATGGTGTAGTACCTGTTCACAGGGCTGATGTTTGGGGAAGTTCTGTCTGTCTGTGAGCTAGCCAGGATGAGATGTCCACAATTAACATCACTCTATGATGTGTGCGTGTGTGTGTGTGTGTTCTCTATGATGCCTTGCTCGACGAACACCTCATTCCAAAATCATAGGTATTAATATGGAGCTGGTCCCCCCTTTTGCTGCTACAACAGCCTCCACTCTTCTGGGAAGGCTTCCCAATAGATGTTGGAACATTGCTGCAGGGACTTGCTTCTATTCAACCACAAGAGCATTAGTGAGGTCGGGCACTGGTGTTGGGCAATTAGGCCTGTCTCGCAATTCATCCCAAATGTGTTCAATTGAGGTCTGGGCTCTGTGCAGGCCAGTCAAGTTCTTCCACACCGATCTCGACAAACCATTTCTGTATGGACCTCGCTTTGTGCACGGGGGCATTGTCATACTGAAACAAGAAAGGGCCTTCCCCACACTGTTGCCACAAAGTTGGAACACAGAATCATCTAGAATGCCATTGTATAATGCAGCGTTAAGATTTCCCTTCATTGAAACTAAGGGGCATAACCCGAACCATGAAAAACAGCCCCAGACCATTATTCCGCCTCCACCAAACATTACAGTTGGCACTATGCATTGGGGCAGGTAGCATCCGCCAAACCCAGATTCGTCCATTGGATTGCCAGATGGTGATGTGTGATTCATCGCTACACGGAACGTATTTCCATTACTCCAATGGCGGCAAATTTACACCACTCCAGCTGACGATTGGCATTGCGCATGGTGACCTTAGGCTTGTGTGCGGCTGCTGGCCATGGAAACCCATTTCATGAAGCTCCCGACGAACAGTTCTTGTGCTGAGTGTTGCAACCGAGGACAGACATTTTTTTTTACGTGCGTTGTGCTTCAGCCCTCGGCAGTCCCGTTCTGTGAGCTTGTGTAGCCTATCACTTCGCAGCTGAGCCGTTGTTACTCCTAGATGTTTCCACTTCACCTTAACAGCACTTACAGTTGACCGGGGCAGCTCGAGCAGGGAATACATTTGACGACTGACTTGTTGGAACAGTGGCATCCTAGGACAGTGCCACATTGAAAGTCACTGAGCTCTTCAGTACGGGCCATTCTACTGCCAATGTTTGTCTATGATTGCATGGCTGTGCGCTCAATTTCTACACCTGTCAGCAACGGGTGTGGCTGAAATAGCCAAATCCACTCATTTGAAGGGGTGTCCTCATACTTTTGGCTATGTAGTGTACCTGTATCTCTCAGATGAATTGAACCGCACCCCTCTTTAATAGCATGGCAATGACATTAACATACTGTCTGTACCACACCCTTGTCTGTCTGTCTGGTTCCCACCATTCCATTGTTACACACACACACACACACACACACACACACACACACACACACACACACACATGCACATACTCAGACACACACACACATTATTTCCCACCGTCTCCTTTTTCCAATCACCTGACGGAAAAGACCCTGTTTAACCATTAGTCCCCTCTGGAGTGAGAGAGAGAGTGAGAGAGAGAGAGAGAGAGAGAGAAACCGAGAAAGAGAGAAAGAGAGAGAGGGAGCGGAAGAGGTGCAGTCTGGGATACCGCATACCTGAGTTGTCGGAAAACTGCGGCACCTCCCAAACGACGGCCGTCTGCATGTCTGTGGCCTGGAAAGTGGGTGGCGACCTGCACCTGTCAATCACAGGGGGCTCCGTATCTAGGAAGGAACACCATCACCGTTGTCAGGGAGGGAACAAAGTTTGACCATGACAACCAAGTATGCACAACACATTTAGAAGAGGTAAGGAAGGACATTTCATGTCCACCTGAATGTTGGATTTTGATTTAGTGTTTAGCATTGTAGCTACGTTAAATTAGAACTACTAACATATTAGCAGTAGTGGTATTCCTAAAATAGGATAACAATAAAATGTAACCCTATGTTAAAGTATGCTACATTATATAGTCTTAGTGGTAGGCGCTGTTTTCAAGGGCACCAGTTAAACATGTGTGTGTAATAAAAAAAAAAACACTGCGTTTCTTCATAATAGCACATGGAAATGTTTACGGCTTACCGCAGTGCTTTTCCCCCTTGAGTTCTGAGGGTATCAAGTGTGTGACACTGGACACCCTTATTTTTCACACGTTGTGCACTTGAGTTTGCTTGGCACCTGTGACTACTGTGTAGACGAGTTATTTAGCCAGACGCTTTTACCCAAAGTGACTTACAGTAGACACGTGTTTAATACGTTATGTGCGGCCCATGAGGGAATCGAACCCACAACTCCGGAGTTTCAAGTACCAACTGAGTCATTGGAAATAGGAACTACCACAAGTATTTCCTGAAAACGTAACCTGATCAGGAAAAACTCTGGCCGCAAATTGAAAGCTACAGTATAACTAGGGCCTGGAGTTTTTCCTTTTCCTGGGTCAGGTCGTGTGGTCAGGAAAAATCAGGGCCACAATCTCAACTACTTGTTTCACATTGGTTTTGTTTTGTTGAGTTGTTTTATGATTGGGATGTGGTTCTAATATGTGGTTGTGATATGTGTTTGTGATCTGATGGTTGGTTGTGATGTGGTTATGAGGTGGATGTGATGTGGTTGTGGTGTGGTTGATTTGTGGTTGTGATCTGACCTCACCAATGACAGTGACAGTGAAGGTACAGTTAGCCTGGTTCCCGGCACGGTCTGTAGCTGCATAGGTGATCCTCTCCTCTCCTATAGGGAACAGCTGGGGAGGGGTGTACACAGGTTTCACCTGGACCAGGACCTAGAGGGCAGAGGTCGGAGGTATTTGATTTTTTATTTGATTTATTAGGATCCCCATTAGCCGACACCAATGGCGACAGCTAGTCCTAATGGGGTCTGACACAAAACTAAAAAGACATTACAGACAAAGGACTTTACAATTTACATAGATTTAAAAACATTAACATTGAGTGTGTGTGTGTGTGTGTGTGCGTCTATCAGTTACACATACAGTACCAGTCAAAAGCTTGGACACACCTACTCATTCAAGGGTTTTTCTTTATTTTTACAATTTTCTACATTGTAGAATAATAGTGAAGACATCAAAACTATGAAAGTACACATATGGAATCATGTAGCAACCAAAAAAGTGTTAAACAAATCAAAATATATTTTAGATTTCAGATTCTTGATGACAGCTTTGCACACTCTTTTGACTGATACTGTACATGCCAGTACATACACACAACAAGTAGGTTACCTGCGGGAGAGGCGTTGTGCCGTGAGGTGTTGCTTTATTTGTTTTTTGAAGCCAGGTTTGCTGTCCGCTTTCGTTATATAAGATGGTTCTGTATAATACTATATCTTTCCTTGAATTTGTTCTGTGAAAAGACCCCTGGTGGCATGCCTGGTGGGGTAAGTGTGTGTGTCAGTGTTGTGTGTAAGCTGACCACGCAAACAATTTAGAATTTCCAACACATTAATGTTTCTTATAAAAACAAGAAGTGAGGCAGGCAGTCTTTCCTTAACTCTTAGCCAAGAGAGACTGGCATGCATAGTATTAATATAAACCCTATGATTACAATGAAGAGCAAGACGTGTCGCTCCCTTCTGGTTCTGCTGCAGCTTAACTAGGCCTTTCTTTGCATCACTTGACCATATGACCGGACAATAATCAAGATAAGATAAAGCTAGAGCATGCAGGACTTGCTTTATGGAGTGTTCTGTCAAAAAAGCTGAGCATCTCTTTATTACGGACAGACCTCTCCCCATCTTTACAACCATTGAATCTATATGTTTTGACCATGACAGTTTACAGTCTAAAGTAACACCAAGCCATTGAGTCTCTTCAACTTGTTCAACAGCCACACCATTTATTACCAGATTCAGGTCTAGAACTTAGGGAATGATTTGTACCAAATACAATGCTCTTAGATTAATAGATGTTCAGGACCAGTTTATTACTGGCCACCCATTCCAAAACAGACTGCAACTCTTTGTTAAGACTTTCAGTGACTTCATTAGCTGTGGTTTCTGATGAGGAGATAGCTGAATCATCAGCATACATAGACACACATGCTTTGTTTAATGCCAGTGGCAGGTCATTGATAAAAATGAAAGAGTAGAGGGCCTAGAGAGCTGCCCTGCGGTACACCACATTTGACATGTTTGACATTAGAGCACCTTCCATTAAAGAAAACCCTCTAAGTTATTTTAGATAGATAGCTCTGAATCTACGATTTGGCAGAGATTCAAAAGCCATAACACATAATTCTTCTCAACAACAGGTTATGATCAATGATATCAAAGGCTGCACTGAAATATAACAGTACAGTTCCCACAATCTTCTTATTATCAATTTCTTTCAACCAATCATCAGTCATTTGTGTCAGTGCAGTACACGTTGAATGCCGTTCTGTACAAGCATGCTGAAAGTCTGTTGTTAATTTGTTTACAGAGAAATAGCATTGTATTTGTTAGGGGTAATTAGGGGTCAGTGGTCAATAGAACACCGTTACCATTCAAGGTCCTAAACGATATCTTAACCGCCATCGATAAGAAACAATACTGTGCAGCCATATTCATTGACCTGGCCAAGGCTTTCGACTCTGTCAATCATCACATCCTCATCGGCAGACTCGATAGCCTTGGTTTCTCAAATGATTGCCTCACCTGGTTCACCAACTACTTCTCTGATAGAGTTCAGTGTGTCAAATCGGAGGACCTGTTGTCCGGGCCTCTGGCAGTCTCTATGGGGGTGCCACAGGGTTCAATTCTTGGGCCAACGCTCTTCTCTGTTTACATCAATGATGTCGCTCTTGCTGCTGGTGAGTCTCTGATCCACCTCTACGCAGACGTCAGCATTCTGTACACTTCTGGCCTTTCTTTGGACACTCTGTTAACAACCCTCCAGATGAGCTTCAATGCCATACAACTCTCCTTCCGTGGCCTCCAACTGCTCTTAAAGGCAAGTAAAACTAAATGCATGCTCTTTAACCGATCGCAGCCTGCACCTGCCCACCCGCCCGTCCAGCATCACTACTCTGAACGGTTCTGACTTAGAATATGTGGACAACTACAAATACCTAGGTGTCTGGTTAGACTGTAAACTCTCCTTCCAGACTCACATCAAACATCTCCAATCCAAAGTTAAATCTAGAATTGGCTTCCTATTTCGCAACAAAGTATCCTTCACTCATGCTGCCAAACATACCCTCGTAAAGCTGACCATCCTACCGATCCTCGACTTCGGCGATGTCATTTACAAAATAGCCTCCAATACCCTACTCAATCAATTGGATGCAGTCTATCACAGTGCCATCCGTTTCGTCACCAAAGACCCATATACTACCCACCACTATGACCTTCTTCCTTTGGCCGCCTCTCCTTCCAGTTCTCTGCTGCCAATGACTGGAACGAACTACAAAAATCTCTGAAACTGGAAACACTTATCTCCCTCACTAGCTTTAAGCACCAGCTGTCAGAGCAGCTCACAGATTACTGCACCTGTACATAGCCCATCTATAATTTAGCCCAAACAACTACCTCTTCCCCTACTGTATTTATTTATTTATTTATTTAGCTCCTTTGTACCTCATTATTTTTATTTCTACTTTGCACATTCTTCCACTGCAAATCTACCATTCCAGTGTTTTACTTGCTATATTGTATTTACTTTGCCACCATGGCCTTTTTTTGCCTTTACCTCCCTTATCTCACCTCATTTGTTCACATCGTATATATACTTATTTTTCTACTGTATTATTGACTGTATGTTTGTTTTACTCTATGTCTAACTCTGTGTTGCTGTATGTGTCGAACTGCTTTGCTTTATCTCGGCCAGGTCGCAATTGTAAATGAGAACTTGTTCTCAACTTGCCTACCTGGTTAAATAAAGGTGAAATAAAAATAATTTATTTTTAAATAAACCCTGACAGGTTTAGTTCCACTACAGTATTCTTCCTTCCTTGGGAGTTTTTCCTTGTTCCTTTACACTGTGCTACTGTTTGCTCTTTGGGGACTGGGTTGATGTTTTTCACCTTGTGACTCTGTGAAAAGCTGTTCACGAAAAAAGATTAAAGGTTAAAGACTTAGATGATGGAAACTCAGAAAAAAAGGAAACAGCCCTTTTTCAGGACCCGGTCTTTCAAAGATCATTCTTAAAAATCCAAATAACACAGATCTTCATTGTAAAGGGTTTAAACACTGTTTCCCACGCTTGTTCAATGAACCATAAACAATTCATGAACATGGTCAGTTTACAATTGGCTCATTCATCCCCCTCCTCTCCCCTGTAACTATTCTCCAGGTCGTTGCTGCAAATGAGAATGTGTTCTCAGTCAACTTACCTGGTAAAATAATGGATAAATAAAAAATAAAAATAAAAATGAAGGAATGGTCGTTAAGACACGAACAGCTTACAAACGGTAGGCAATTAAAGTCACAGTTATGAAAACTTAGGACACTACAGAGGCCTTTCTACTGACTCTGAAAAACACCAAAAGAAAGATGCCAAGGCTCCCTTCTCATCTGCATGAATGTACCTTAGGCATGCTGCAAGAAGGCATGAGGACTGCAGATGTGGCCAGGGCAATAAATTGCTATGTATGTACTGTGAGACGCCTAAAACAGCACTACAGGGAGACAGGATGGACAGCTGATCGTCCTCGCAGTGGCAGACCACTTATAACAACACCTGCACAGGATCGATACATCCGAACATCCCACCTGCGGGACAGGTACAGGATGGCAACAACAACTGCCCGAGTTACACCAGGAACGCACAATCCCTCCATCAGTGCTCAGACTGTCCGCAATAGGCTGAGAGAGGCTGGACTGAGGGCTTGTAGGACTGTTGTAAGGCAGGTCCTCACCAGACATCACCGGCAACAATGTCGTCTATGGGCACAAACCCACTGTCGCTGGACCAGACAGGACTGGCAAAAAGTGCTCTTCACTGACGAGTCGCAGTTTTGTCTCACCAGGGGTGGTGGTCGGATTCGCGTTTATCGTCGAGGGAATGAGCGTTACACTGAGGCCTGTACTCTGGAGCGGGATCGATTTGGAGGTGGTTGGTCCATCATGGTCTGGGGCGGTGTGTCACAGCATCATCGGACTGAGCTTCTTGTCATTGCAGGTCATCCTGACATGACCCTTCAGCATGACAATGCCACCAGCCATATTGCTCGTTCTGTGCTTGATTTCCTGCAAGGAATGTCAATGTTCTGCCATGGCCAGAGAAGAGCCCGGATCTCAATCCCATTGAGCACGTCTGTGACCTGTTGGATCGGAGGGTCAGGGCTAGGACCATTCCCCCCAGAAATGTCAAGGGAACTTGCAGGTGCCTTGATGGAAGAGTGGGGTACCATCTCACAGCAAGAACTGGCAAATCTGGTGCAGTCCATGAGGAGGAGATGCACTACATTACTTAATGCAGCTGGTGGCCACACCAGATACTAACTGTTACTTTTGATTTGGACACCCCCTTTGCTCAGGGACACATTATTCCATTTCTGTTAGTCACATGTCTGTGGAACTTGTTCAGTTTATGTCTCAGTTGTTGATTCTTGTTCTGTTCATACAAATATTTACACATGTTAAGTTTGCTGAAAATAAACGCAGTTGACAGTGAGAGGACGTTTCTTTTTTTTGCTGAGTTTAGATGCAGAAAGCAAACAGCATGGTGGGTAAATGTCCGTAACAACTAAGAGGATTGAAGCGCGAGGCTCCTCTTCTCCCCTGTTTTGGTCCCCTGGCAACCAGGCTGTAACAGTGTGAAGCAACCCCATGCACAGATACAGTGTGTGACAGTGTGAGAGAGAAGTCTTGCATCTCGCTCTTTTCAACATCTGCGGTGCTGCTCGTGGCAACCTTTTGCCTCAGGTCAGGTACGTATGGAAACACTAGCATCCCCTGGAGGAGTAAAGAGACAGGCCTCTCCTCACCTCCTGCCCAGAGTTGTCAGTAGCAGCAGGCACGTTCCAGCTGATGTTGGCAGTGCCACGCCTCTCGTCCGTCTCTGCCACCACGTCTCTGGGGCACTGGACCCAAGGGGGCTCTGAGTCTGGATGGAGTGAGAAAACAAAACCACAGATGAAAGGCAGAGATGGAGAGGTTGAGAAAATAAACAACAAATAAATGACAGTCTTAAGTATTCGAGTGGATGGAGAGGATGGATAAAGAGGGTGAGAAAAATCCTAAATCAATTTGATTCTGTTTCAATTCCAGTCAGTTTAACTTCACATGATGGGACTCCATATTATTGTCATTCAATAAGACGGAATGAACTCCAACTCTTCCAAGAACAATACCCAGTGGGTAAAAACTGGTTGAATCAATGCTGTTTCCACGTAATTTCAACCAAAAAATCTGTGATGACGTTGAATCAACATGGGAAACTGATTTGACTTGAAAAAAGTCATCAACTTACGGGCATTTTGTATTGTTTTCATCCAACTTTTAACCTAAATCCAATGACATGGTGAAATGTTTTTGTTGAAAACTCAACCAAACGTTGAACTGACGTCTGTGCCCAGTGGGTACACTTACAAGAGGGACATGACCTAAAGCAACAAACCGAGGAAGAGACTTTGGCTTCATCCCAAATGGTACCCAATTCCCTACATAGTGCACTCCTTTTGAGGGGGTAGTGCACTGTGTAGGGAGTAGGGTGCCATTGGCGATGCAGACTTCTACATCACACATCGTCATATGTGGCCCTGCTACTTGTTATCACTGTGATGTCACATATAACCTCTGACCTCTCTAACACAGCACGTCAGAGCCCCCTCTGTTTTTAATTCATTGTGCTGTAGTCACATCGACTTCATAGCCACTTCATAGCCAATTATATGTCCATCTTTATTATCGACATCACCTCATAGCCATATAAGTCTATTATCACTATCTCTGTTCCATCCCTTACATCAACATTAACGCTCTAGGATATACGAAGTACATGTCCTGAATACTGCAAGCTGTACCTCTAACAAACTGTCCATACAACTACTAGCGCAAAGCTAACCCTTTGTACTGAGCACTAGTTCCACACAGCTAGTCATATCTAACACATCTAACACCTGAATCCCTCTAACCTTTACTAAGCCAGGTAGGTCATTGAGAACAGAGCTGGACTACATGTTGTGTGGAAGTTCACAGCTGGACATGACCCATCTAGTGAAGTATCCATCTCTATTAAACTTACACACAGCCTTCTGATCCGATCTGCCAGGGTTTTCCCTTTATTGGAAGGGAAATATTTTACTGTTTGTGTAATAGGTATTATGAGAGAGGCTGGAACCAGGTCAGCTCTATACTCTTCTCTTCTCCACCTAACTCTTCTCTCTTCTCTACTCTCTTCATTTTTCTTCTCGACCCATCTCTTCTCTCTTCTCTAATCTTCTGTTGTCTCTACTCCTTTCTATTCCCTACTCTTCTATTCTCTTCTCTCTACTCCTCTCTTTTCTCTACTCTTCTCTTCTTTTCTCTCTACCCCTTCTCTTCTCTAATCTTATTTTCTCTCTAATCTTCTTCTCTCTACTCGTCTCTTTTCTCTAATCTTCTTTTCTCTCTTCACTTCTCTTTCACTTCTCTCTTCTTCTCTCTTTTCTTAATCTTTTCCCTCCTCCCTACCTGAGAAGGGCAGATTCTGAGAAGAGAACCAGAGGAGACACCACCTTTTCCATCCTATGGATCTCAATATCCTCCCTCCCCCTCCCTCCCTCCCTCCCTCCCTCCCTCCCTCCCTCCCTCCCTCCCTCCCTCCCTCCCTCCCTCCCTCCCTCCCTCCCTCCCTCCCTCCCTCCCTCCCTCCCTCCCCCCCTCCTCAGCCATCCCTCTCAATGACATCCCCCATCCCTCTCTCCCTCCCTCCCTCCCTCCACTCCTTTTATCTTTACGACGTAACTTCCACTTTTTAATGACAC
Source organism: Oncorhynchus keta (assembly GCF_023373465.1). Lineage (NCBI taxonomy): Eukaryota > Metazoa > Chordata > Actinopteri > Salmoniformes > Salmonidae > Oncorhynchus > Oncorhynchus keta. Next base: position 23,963,752 of record NC_068433.1, on the reverse strand, counting down.
AGCCTTAATCAGCCTGCTTTCTATTGGAGGCCATGAGGGATGCGTGTGTGTGTGTGTGAGCATGTGTGCTGGCGCGGGCGCGTGTGTGTGCATGCGTGTGTGTCCATGCGTGCATGTGTGTGGATGAGTGTATGGATATAAAGCCCGAAACAGTACTCTTTCTACAGCCACCTCTTTCACCTGCAAAGCATCTGGAGAAGCTGTATACAATTACAGCGTTGTTCCCCCAACCCTCAAACACAGGGATTGGTCCTCCTCTGTATTAGAGACTACTAAAGCAGTCAGCAGAAGGTTCACATGGAAAGAAATGCATGGAAGGTGCAGAAGGGGTGAATGGAAAACTGTCTCACGAGCACACACACACACACACACACGCACACACACACACACACACACACACACACACACACACACACACACACACACACACACACACACACACACACACACACACACACACACACACACACACACACACACACACACACACACACAGTATCCTACATTTTATTTTACCTGTGCAGGTGGCTTTATGGACGTTAGCGCTCCAGTCCCCGGAGGAGAGACAGCGTGCCTCCAGGTCTCCCTGGAGACGGTAACCGTGGCGACAGGCAAGGCGGCACAAGGTGCCAGGCTTCACTTTCCTCTGTCCACAGGCAGGGGGCGACAGCAGGACGTTCCTCAAAGTCACCATGGGGGGGCAACGCACCTCTGAGGCGAGAGAGAGATATACAATACAGTACCAGTAAAAAGTTTGGACACACTTACTCATGCAATGGTTTTTCTTTATTTCTACTATTTTCTACATTATAGAATAATACGGAAGACATCAAAACTATGAAATAACACATGTAGTGACTGAAAAGTGTTTCAAATCAAAATATACTTCATATTTGATATACCAGATTTCCACTGAACAGATTATAGGACCGATTTCCACCAGTCTAATGTCAATTGCTTGAGTTTCTTGGCCCAAGCAAGTGTCTTCTTCTTATTGGCGTCCTTTAGTAGTGGTTTCTTTGCATAAATTATTTCATGAAGGCCTTTCACGCAGTCTCCTCTGAACAGTTGATGTTGAGATTTCTCTGATACTTGAACTCTGTGAAGCATTTATTTGGGCTACAGTTTCTGAGGTGCAGTTAACTCTAATGAACTTATCCTCTGTAGCAGAGGTAACTCTGGTTCTTCCTTTCCTGTGGCGGTCCTCATGAGAGCCAGTTTAGCGACTGCGCTTGAAGAAATTTTCCATATTGACTGAACTTCATGTCTTAAAGTAATGTTGGACTGTCTCTCTCCATTCTGGTTAGAGTCCGTTTGCGATGTTCTGTGAATGGAGTAGTATACAGCTTGTACGAGATCTGCAGTTTCTTGGCAATTTCTCGCATGGAATAGCCTTCATTTCTCAGAACAAGAATAGACTGACGAGTTTCAGAAGAAAGTTCTTTGAGCTTGTAATCGAAGCCACAAATGCTGATGCGCCAGACTCTCAACTAGTCTAAAGAAGGCCAGTTGTATTGCTTCTTTAATCAGTACAACAGTTTTCAGCTGTTTGTGTGCTTTTCTTTCAAAAACAAGGACATTTCTAAGTGACCACAAACTTTTGAACGGCTGTGTGTATATATATATATATAAGAGAAAGAGAAAGAGAGAGAGAGAGAGAGAGAGAGAGAGAGAGAGAGAGAGAGAGAGAGAGAGAGAGAGAGAGAGAGAGAGAGAGAGAGAGAGAGAGAGAGAGAGAGAGAGAGAGAGAGAGAGAGAGAGAGAGAGAGAGAGAGAGAGAGAGAGAGAGAGAGAGAGAGGGAGAGGGAGAGGGAGAGAGAAGATGAGACAGAAGATGAGATAAACCATGAGTGAAGCAAGTCATTTTTTGTGGTCAGGTCACATAGTCAGGGAAAATTCCGTGCCCGAACTGAGAAGACATTATTTTGACAGTCACAACAAACTGACTGCATTGACTTCAACTACATGAAGCAGAGACACACAAAGACTTACAGTAATGGAACTGGGGAAGGAAAAGAAGAGAATAATCTTGGAGCACATCAACCTGTTTCCTGTGTTTTCACCCTACAGAGATTGAATCTTTGGCCTTTTAACAAGGCTCGCTCAGTCGTCATGCAATAAACCAATCTTCTGGAGCAGTAAATCAGGTTCAGTACAAAAGAAACAAGAATGTCCTCGGAAATTAATATAAGACCACAGAGCTATTACAGACAAGGGGTTTAATGTATTCTTGGACATAGTGCTGTGTGGCTTTCACCCAGAACAGTCCCCAGATCATTCTCTAGTCTTTTGGCTTTTAGATGGAGTCAGATTTGGAGGAGATGAGGAAGAGAGGAAAGGAGAGGAGGAAGAGACGAGAGAAGAGCAATAGGAGAAACACTCTCCTCTCAAAATAACAGAGGAGATTTAATCAGATTAAAATCAAATATATCCAGCCCCTTTTAGCAAAGCTGATCACATTACACCACTACACAAACAAACTGTAACTCAATCAGAACTTCATCCGGGGGAGATTGGAGTCGATAAACAGAAACAAAATTAGTGCCTTTGGTTAGATGTCTGTGGCTTTTAAATAGCTGGAGAGAGAGAGAAAGAGATAAAGAGAGACGGTGAATCATTGGAGGCCAAAGCCGAGTGGCCGGAGGTTTGTGGGTAAAACACTACCGTTTTGCCCATTTGTTGTGTGTTTGTGTGCCTGACCTGTGGTGGTGCCTCTGTGTGGTGAGTGTGTGTGTGCACGTGTTGGGCATGTGTGTGTGTGTGTGTGCACGTGTTGGGCATGTGTGTGTGTGCACGTGTTGGGCATGTGTGTGTGTGTGTGTGGGCACGTGTTGGGCATGAGTGTGTGTGTGTGTGTGTGTGTGTGTGTGTGTGTGTGTGTGTGTGTGTGTGTGTGTGTGTGTGTGTGTGTGTGTGTGTGTGTGTGTGTGTGTGTGTGTGCACGTGTTGGGCATGTGTGTGTGTGTGTGTGTGTGTGTGTGTGTGTGTGTGTGTGTGTGTGTGTGTGTGTGTGTGTGTGTGTGTGTGTGTGTGTGTGTGTGTGTGTGTGTGGGCACGTGTTGGGCATGAGTGTGTGTGTGTGTGTGTGTGTGTGTGTGTGTGTGTGTGTGTGTGTGTGTGTGTGTGTGTGTGTGCACGTGTTGGGCATGTGTGTGTGTGTGTGTGCACGTGTTGGGCATGTGTGTGTGTGTGTGTGTGTGTGTGTGTGTGTGTGTGTGTGTGTGTGTGTGTGTGTGTGTGTGTGTGTGTGTGTGTGTGTGTGTGTGTGTGTGTGTGTGTGTGTGTGTGTGTGTGTGTGTGTGTGTGTGTGTGTGCACGTGTTGGGCACGTGTGTGTGTGTGTGTGTGTGTGTGTGTGTGTGTGTGTGTGTGTGTGTGTGTGTGTGTGTGTGTGTGCACGTGTTGGGCATGTGTGTGTGTATGTGTGTGTGTGTGTGTGTCAGGCATCTTTTGTTATGAGCAGGCAGATATATCTTTCTCTAGAGTGATGTAGCACGGCTGCAAGCAAATCCACACCATATGTTTAACCACTGTGTTCTGTTTCAAGTGTGTGTGTGCGTACAGTATTGTACACCAACACCCCAGTACATGCATCTTGCTCTGACCTTTCACCTAATAATTCATTGTCAGAGGAACAACGGAGGAATCACAACACAGACACACTGAACTCCGTCAGACTGGGGAGGCTGGAGTCAAGGTTGTTCACTGACACTATAAAGAAGGAAGTACGAGATGAAGACACCAAGGGTGACGAGGGAGAGCGGGGTAGAATGAGGTTTCAGGGGGGAGAGCGGGGTAGAATGAGGTTTCAGGGGGGAGAGCGGGGTAGATTGAGGTTTCAGGGGGGAGAGTGGGGTAGAATGAGGTTTCAGGGGGAGAGCGGGGTAGAATGAGGTTTCAGGGGGGAGAGCGGGGTAGAATGAGGTTTCAGGGGGAGAGGGGGGTAGAATGAGGTTTCAGGGGGAGAGCGGGGTAGAATGAGGTTTCAGGGGGGAGAGTGGGGTAGAATGAGGTTTCAGGGGGAGAGCGGGTAGAATGAGGTTTCAGGGGGAGAGCGGGTAGAATGAGGTTTCAGGGGGAGAGCGGGGTAGAATGAGGTTTCAGGGGGAGAGCGGGGTAGAATGAGGTTTCAGGGGGGAGAGCGGGGTAGAATGAGGTTTCAGGGGGAGAGCGGGGTAGAATGAGGTTTCAGGGGGAGAGCGGGGTAGAATGAGGTTTCAGGGGGAGAGCGGGGTAGAATGAGGTTTCAGGGGGAGAGCGGGGTAGAATGAGGTTTCAGGGGGGAGAGCGGGGTAGAATGAGGTTTCAGGGGGAGAGTGGGGTAGAATGAGGTTTCAGGGTGGAGAGCGGGGTAGAATGAGGTTTCAGGGGGGAGAGCGGGGTAGAATGAGGTTTCAGGGGGAGAGCGGGGTAGAATGAGGTTTCAGGGGGGAGAGCGGGGTAGAATGAGGTTTCAGGGGGGAGAGCGGGGTAGAATGAGGTTTCAGGGGGGAGAGTGGGGTAGAATGAGGTTTCAGGGGGGAGAGCGGGGTAGAATGAGGTTTCAGGGGGGTGGGCGGGGTATAATGAGGTTTCAGGGGGGTGGGCGGGGTAGAATGAGGTTTCAGGGGGGAGAGCGGGGTATAATGAGGTTTCAGGGGGGAGAGCGGGTATAATGAGGTTTCAGGGGGGAGAGCGGGGTAGAATGAGGTTTCAGGGGGGAGAGCGGGGTAGAATGAGGTTTCAGGGGGGAGAGCGGGGTAGAATGAGGTTTCAGGGGGGAGAGCGGGGTATAATGAGGTTTCAGGGGGTGGGCGGGGTAGAATGAGGTTTCAGGGGGAGAGCGGGGTAGAATGAGGTTTCAGGGGGAGAGCGGGGTAGAATGAGGTTTCAGGGGGAGAGCGGGGTAGAATGAGGTTTCAGGGGGGGGGCGGGGTAGAATGAGGTTTCAGGGGGAGAGCGGGGTATAATGAGGTTTCAGGGGGGAGAGCGGGGTAGAATGAGGTTTCAGGGGGGAGAGCGGGGTATAATGAGGTTTCAGGGGGGTGGGCGGGGTAGAATGAGGTTTCAGGGGGGAGAGCGGGGTATAATGAGGTTTCAGGGGGGTGGGCGGGGTAGAATGAGGTTTCAGGGGGAGAGCGGGGTAGTAGTTCCTGCAGGCTTACCCACACACCGTGGTTGGATCCCGCTCCACTGCGAGTCGGCCTGACAACTAAGCCTGGCGTCTCCCTCCAGCTTGTAGCCCTTGGCACAGCGCACCTCACACGCTGCCCTGTAGGAGGCGACACCCTTGCTGCAGTTCATGTGTCCGTGCTGGGGCGGGGAGAGGGTGGGACAGGAGCGCACTGCGGTACACAGAGAAGCAGAATAGGACACAAGACTTAGAGACTGCCAGTCTAACTGCAATGGAAATATCTGGTTAAACTAAGAGAAGGAGGAGAGGAGAGCGTGCGAGAGAGAGAGCAAGAGAGACAGACAGACAGACAGACAAACAGACAGAGACAGACTGGTAGAAAAAGAAGCAGATACAAAGAGGTTTGAAGAAGGCTCCATTCCTAAAGAATACTGCATGTGTCTAAAACATTAGCTGAATAATTCATGGGACCTATCATTTGCTCTACTGCAATGATCATGAACGGCTGGTCCTAGTTAGCCTGATGTCTAACAGTGTCTGTTCAGTGTGCCGGTTTTCATCATCACTGATAGACAGTCTTTCAGGAGACCCTCTCTCTATTAGTTGAACTGGCTGGGAGTCCCACAGTGGAACAAGACAGACTGACAGACATATAGAGAGAGACACACACACGCAGGCAGGCATCTATGCACACATATGCGCTCTCTCTCTCTCTCTCTCTCTCTCTCTCTCTCTCTCTCTCTCTCTCTCTCTCTCTCTCTCTCTCTCTCTCTCTCTCTCTCTCTCTCTCTCTCACTCTCTCTCTCTGCTGGCACACAGTAGTGATCCCAGTAAACGTTTACCCATAATTCAATCTGAACACACATGATCTTAATCTACAGTCAAAATGTTGACACACCAGCCAGATACTCTTCACACTGACTCCACACACCATGTTCCAACTTAACAAGCCTCTTACCAACTCAAATGTCTGTGGATTCGTGTGGGTGTGTGCGTGCGTGTCTTCCTGATAGGCCGATGTGTCCCATAAATGTTTGTGAATGCGTTGGAACGTCAGATGGAGATTCAGAACCTCTTTGAAGAAGTTCCCATTGTTGAATAATGAATTATAAAAGACACATGTGTTGAATAAAACCCTGCTGGGAGCAGTCTCTGTGTGTGTGTGTGTGTGTGTGTGTGTGTGTGTGTGTGTGTGTGTGTGTGTGTGTGTGTGTGTGTGTGTGTGTGTGTGTGTGTGTGTGTGTGTGTGTGCGTGCGTGCGTGCGTGCGTGCGTGCGTGCGTGCGTGCGTGCGTGCGTGCGTGCGTGCGTAGGGGTAATAATCAGGAACAGTGGTCGATGAATACGTTTTGTCTTCACCCATGGGACTTATCATAAGAGTAAGAGTCCTGGCTAAACTCCCGATCTGGTCCCCCTAATCCCCAGTTTCCAATTGGCTCATTCACCCCCCTCCTCTCCCCTGTAACTATTCACAAGGTCATTGATGTAACTGAGAATGTGTTCTCAGTCAACTTGCCTGGTAAAATAAGGGTTAAATAAAATAAATAAATACACAATGAAAATATGGCAGCTATATAATACCAACACTGAAATATGAGAATCACTCAGAATTAGATGTGATGAGTGAGACAATTGGTAAAGAACGAATAAGGAGAATGGAAGTAACATGATGAAAGACAGAAATGAGCAGACCCTTATCTGTATAGCAGAAACATATCTGTATAGCAGAAACATATCTGTATAGCAGACACATATTGGTATAGCAGACACATATCTGTATAGCAGAAACATATCTGTATAGCAGAAACATGTCTGTATAGCAGACACATATTGGTATAGCAGACACATATCTGTATAGCAGACACATATTGGTATAGCAGACACATATGTGTATAGCAGAAACATATCTGAATAGCAGAAACATATCTGTATAGCAGACACATATCTGTATAGCAGACACATATCTGTATAGCAGAAACATATCTGTATAGCAGAAACATATCTGTATAGCAGAAACATATCTGTATAGCAGACACATATCTGTATAGCTGAAACATATCTGTATAGCAGAAACATATCTGTATAGCAGAAACATATCTGTATAGCAGAAACATATCTGTATAGCAGACACATATTGGTATAGCAGACACATATCTGTATAGCAGAAACATATCTGTATAGCTGAAACATATCTGTATAGCAGACACATATTTGTATAGCAGACACATATCTGTATAGCTGAAACATATCTGTATAGCAGAAACATATCTGTATAGCAGAAACATATCTGTATAGCAGAAACATATCTGTATAGCAGAAACATATCTGTATAGCAGAAACATATCTGTATAGCAGAAACATATCTGTATAGCAGACACATATCTGTATAGCAGACACATATCTGTATAGCAGACACATATCTGTATAGCAGAAACATATCTGTATAGCAGAAACATATCTGTATAGCAGAAACATATCTGTATAGCAGACACATATCTGTATAGCAGACACATATCTGTATAGCAGAAACATATCTGTATAGCAGAAACATATCTGTATAGCAGAAACATATCTGTATAGCAGACACATATCTGTATAGCTGTATAGCAGAGACACATATCTGTATAGCAGGCACATATCTGTATAGCAGAAACATATCTGTATAGCAGAAACATATCTGTATAGCAGAAACATATCTGTATAGCAGACACATATCTGTATAGCAGAAACATATCTGTATAGCAGAACATATCTGTATAGCAGAAACATATCTGTATAGCAGAAACATATCTGTATAGCAGAAACATATCTGTATAGCAGAAAACATATCTGTATAGCAGACACATATCTGTATAGCAGAAACATATCATATCTGTATAGCAGACACATATTGTATAGCAGACACATATCTGTATAGCAAACATATCTGTATAGCAGACACATATCTGTATAGCAGACACATATCTGTATAGCAGAAACATATCTGTATAGAAACATATCTGTATAGCAGAAACATATCTGAGACACATATCTGTATAGCAGACACATATCTGTATCTGTATAGCAGACACATATCAGACACATATCTGTATAGCAGTATCTGTGTTGCAGCAGACACATATCTGTGTAGCGGTATAGCAGACACATATCTGTATAGCAGACCCATATTGGTATAGCAGACACATATCTGTATAGCAGACACATATTGGTATAGCAGACACATATCTGTATAGCAGACACATATCGGTGTAGCAGACACATATCTGTATAACAGACACATATCGGTATAGCAGACACATATCGGTATAACAGACACATATCTGTACAGATACACATATCTGTATAGCAGACACATATCGGTGTAGCAGACACATATCGGGATAGCAGACACATATCGGTATAACAGACACATATCTGTATAACAGACACATATCTGTATAACAGACACATATCGGTATAGCAGACACATATCGGTATAGCAGACACATATTGGACAGAAGGAAATATTGGGTGTGTACGTGTGTGCATGCATTCAGTTACTGCGTGTGTGTGTGTGTGTGTGTGTGTGTGTGTGTGTGTGTGTGTGTGTGTGTGTGTGTGTGTGTGTGTGTGTGTGTGTGTGTGTGTGTGTGTGTGCGTGTGCGTGTGCGTGTGTGTGTGTGTGTGTGCGCGTACTTCATTACTGTGTATGTATGTGTGTTCTATTTAGGGTCGCAACATTTCAGAAACTTTCACTAAATTGCCTGGTTTTCCAGAAATCCTGGTTGAAGGACACTGGAATTCCTGCTTACTTCCTCCTGATTCCAGGAATGCTCCTTCTGGGATTTCGAGAAAACCATGGAATTAATTGATACTACCCTCTCACCTCTGCAGCTGGGCGGAGAGCCTGACCATGTCCCGTTTGGCTGGCACAGTCTGATGCCACTACCCTGTCGATCGTAGCCAGGCTGGCATCGCACCCCGCAGGCCGCATTGAACTGGTTATTACACACGTTGTGGATGAAGAAACCATTCCCTGGAGGAGACAGCTCTGGGCAGTACACCACTGGGGATGGAGAGTACGGAGATGGAGGGGAAGAAAAAAGCATCAAAAGTGAAAAACGTTAGATGAGATAAGATTCACTCGCTGCACTGACAGATTTAGATCGACTCCGGTCAAAAGTAGTGCACTATGTAGATTGTAAGGGATAGGGTGCCATTTGGGACGCGGCATAAGTGTGTGTAGCATGGACAGTCTGGACAGCGTTACCTTCGCAGGTCTTCCCTTGGGACCTGTAACCCTGCTTGCAGACACAGTCGCTGGGTGCTGTGCTGCCGGGTTGGGAGGTGTGGTGCTGGTCAGGACACAGCAGGCAGGTACTCAGGCCTCCTGGAGTGCCCTCCGGTTTGTAGGTTCCAGGTGGGCACGCTGTAAAGAGAAGACAGAGACAAAACACTTGGTGATAGACTAAACACACCTAGAAAAGTAATTTGTTGCATGTAAAAGGACTGATCACACACACGTAAATACTGTATACATACGCAAACACAAAAATCAATCCACGAGCAAATGCCGAGATCTCTGAACTGTTTTATAGTCCTGTTGACTTAGCAGTTCTGCTTTGTGTTAGAAGCATCTGCGGCTGATCAGCCAAGTCAGGAAGCTGTCTGGTTATTGAGCTAGTGAGCTTGTTTTCAAACATTCCTCCATCTACAGATGTAGGATCTTAATTTGATCACCTTGTTGCAGAATACATGTTTTACTGCATTTGATGTTTAAAAAGGCTTCTGAAGTTTGTAATTTCCACTTTGAAATTTCCGACTTGATTTGTCCCTTACAAAAAATATATCAACCCCTACAAAAATGGCCATTAATTACAACCCACGTAATAATTCACATTTCCTGTTATATTCCTGCTGTAGCAAACTGGTTCAAATTAAGATACTACATCTGTACTGTACACGATAAATCATCCTCACAGAAAAGGACGGCCATCTCAATGCATCCCTTGTGTTACAGACCAGTTAACTCTTCATAAAGTAAGTAAATTGAGAGAAACAATTGTGATCTCTCACTGTAATGGAATGGGATACTTTCCATACTCAATTAACACTAATCCATCCAATGGCGCACTGCATAGATTTAACAATAACATTTAGCAATATACAGTGCATTCGGAAAGTATTCAGACCCCTTGACTTTTTCCACATTTTGGTACATTCGGTTACATTTTGGTAGCCTTATTCAAAAATTGTTAAATCGTTTTTCCCCTCATCAATCTACACACCATAACAACAAAGAAAAAACAGGATTTTAGAAATGTTTGCTAATTTATAAAACATTTTTTTAAATGGCCTCCCAAGTGGTACAGACAAAACAAATGGAAAATGAAAAGTGGATCGGCGGTGGCTAGAAGGCCGGTGACGTCGACCGCCGAACGCCGCCCGAACAAGGAGAGGGACCGACTTCGACGGAAGTCATGACAGTAGTATATGGGGCTTGGTGATAAAATGGATGGCACTGTGATAGATTACATCCAGTTTTCTGAGTATAGTGTCGGAGGCTATTTTGTAAATGACATCACCGAAGTCAAGGATCTGTAGGATAATCTGTTTTACGAGGGTATGTTTGGCATGATGAGTGAAGGATGCTTTGTTGCGAAATAGGAAGCCGATTCTAGATGTAATTTTGTATTGGAGATGCTTAATGTGAGTCTGGAAGGAGAGTTTAAAACTGCTTTTCTATTTGTCATTGCGGGGTTACTGTGTGTAGATTGCTGAGGATTATATTTAAAAATATATATATTTTCGAATAAAGCTGTAACGTAACAAAATGTGGAACAAGTCAAAGCATCTGAACACTTTCCGACCGAAGGCACTGTATACAGTATACAGTTATCAAGAGAGCTAGACTGTCTAAGTCTAGGTATGGGCAAAGGACAGAAAACACTGAGGTAGCTTGTAACCAGAAAACACAGTACAGTGAGTGTTATAAAGAATCCATGGTGTTGATCTGACTATGTGGTGTTAAAACGTAAATAACTCCCCAACACTCCAGGGTTTCCAGGGTTCTTTTAGTGCCAAGATACCAGCAGCTGGAGTCTCTCTCTCTCTCTCTCTCTCTCTCTCTCTCTCTCTCTCTCTCTCTGTTTGTTTCTCTCCTCCACTCTTTCTCTCCCCCCTTTCTCTCTCTCTCTCTCTCTCTCTCTCTCTCTCTCTCTCTCTCTCTCTCTCTCTCTCTCTCTCTCTCTCTCTCTCTCTCTCTCTCTCTCTCTGTGTTTCTCTCCTCCACTCTTTCTTCCCTCCCTCTCTCTCTCTCCCCCCTCTCTCTCTCTCCCCTCTCTCTCTCTCCCCCCCTCTCTCTCTCTCTCTCTCTCTCTCTCTCTCTCTCTGTTTGTTTCTCTCCTCCACTCTTTCTTTCCTTTCCCCCCCTCTCTCATTCTCTCTCTTTGTCTCCCATCTTTCTCTCCCTCCTCCTCTTTCTCCCTCTCTCTCTCTCTCTCCCCCAACCTCTCTCTCTCTCTCATGCCCTGGTGTTTGGCCCTGGGCATCGCCCGGGAATGGATCCTCCATTCCAACACACACTCATTCCCCACCTAAACACACCAGGGTCAGCCAAGTGCCACTAACCAGCCGCCTGATCAGCAGCCGGGCACAGCCTGGAACAGCCCCCTCGCTCTCACCCACATCAAATGTGTGGACTATGTGCGCGCGCGCCCGCGCGTGTGTGTGATCTGTTAACTGAAGTAGCCCATACACACTCCATAATATCCACCTTCTTTGAAGTCAGAGGTCAGACAGGCCTTACATAAGCAAGCAGCAGAATGTCTGGATGTCTTCTCACTTTGAGGCTCCTGGAACCCCTTTTACAGCCTCCATTTAAAATGTACAGGAAGCCCAGTTATTTATATGTGAATAATATTTCACTTGTAGTGAAACAGTGGAAATACTGTTTTAAAGTTTCATTTTAATTCCTGGACTGGAAACTTGGTCTGGGCTGGCTGGTCGGCTGGCTGGTCGGCTGGCTCAGGTGGACACCGGGGTTAGTAACAGACTTGGGCTCGTATTCATACAGCATCTCAACGCAGGAGAGCTAATCTAGGATCAATTACATTATGAAGAACAGACAGAAGGACCTAATCTTAGATCAGCACTCCGACTCTGAGACGCTTTGTGGATTTGGGCCCTGGAATCTTCTCTACAGGGGGAGAGTACAGAGGAACCAGACCTGCCTCTCACTGAGACACACACTGTGTGCTGGGAGCGAGGGAGAGGGAGGGAAAGAGAAGGAGGGATGGATAGAGGGAGAAGAAGAATGAGAGAAAGGTAGACTAATAACTCTGAGAACGCCGAAATGAACGACGGTGTTGGAAAGAGAATGTTGTGAACTTCCAAAATGTGTACCAGCAAAGCGTACCAGTGATACATGATCCTACATGTGTATCGGATGAACTGAATGGGTCTCCATCCTTTCATGAGTTATGTTCAGAAATACCATCAACTGACCTTAGGCAAGAAGACCAACTGATAGTGAATTTGAGACTGGAAAAGACTGACGAAAACCCTAAAAGTATATCAATAGCAAGAACCATGCAACACATCTGCTTCAGGCTGCAACGACCCACAAAGAGAGTGCTTTACATCTCCAAGGGACAAATCTATACCCTCCATTTGGGCAGGAAGTGGGCCGTCACGGGTCCAGTCCAGATGATCTGTACATCGGAGAGAGTACGCCCAGGCCCAGGCTAAAATACCCTCACGGAGTGGAGCAGAATGGACCAACACTAGGGACTAATTGAAGTAGAAAAAAACGAGCCGCTGCTCTACCAGCCAGCTGCGTGTCACATAACTCCTGGGTAATGAGCTTCAAACCCTCTTCCTCCCGGAAACCCCAGAATGGAGGAGGAGGAAGACAATTACAGAGTGAGTCCCTCTCTTTCTCAGGGTCTGTGACCTCGCTCTCGCTGCTGCCTGAAATAAAACACACGTACTAAATCAGTTTGGTCAGGCTGAGTGAGAGAGAGTGTTGTGAGTGTTTAACCCTGACGGAGATGAGGATTCAGATGATAGTGTTAGTTGAAAGCTCAGAGCTTTTGCTTTCCTACTTTAGCCTACCATTTGAATGTCTGAAACCCGAATGGTATCCCCGCAGAAAGAGGAAAGGGCATAGGTTTCAGGGTCAATATTAACGAAAATGTGTGCGAGACGTCAATACTCAAGCGCACGGGGACATAGTGGTAGGATGTCGGGAGGACTTACAGTAATTGTCCATCACTTTTAGCACAGTAACATACAGTACCAGACAGCTTCGTCTCCCTCACTTCTTCCTCATAAAATGACGAAGTGAGTCATTTCGACTGGCCCGCGAACCAGCCACAGGAGCCAAAGAGGTCTCTAAAGGAGCCAAAGAGGTCTCTAAAGGAGCCAAAGGAATCGCTATCACACGGGAATCGTCTTTATCTCTGGCGACCGCCGCGAGCCTGTCTTCGATTAGTGGGATCGACACAGACAAACGGAAACCCTGAACGTCAACCCTGAAGAATACCCAGCACATCTGCACATCTCTGTTCCCACCCGACAGACAGCATCATTTCGATCTCTGACTGACAGATTCGCTGAGTCTAACAAATCCCCCTCTGTGCCTCTTCCTGAAGTTCATCTTTCTCTTCCCATGTGGGGAACAAAGGGGAACATACTGCATAAATCACAGTTATTTTGTTTGTTCTCTGAAAATTGCCATAGCTATCCTTTTAAGTCTAGATAAAATAGGAAACCTATCTTAAGCTTAATATCTACTGTACTGATGTGCAGACGCAATGCCTGTGGTCCTCCTTTGTAAATGCGTGTACGCTGTAGCCGAAAGCCTACTGTGCGCCTTTTCTCTTCTAAAGACTCACAATTGAGACAGAACAAGTCAAACACACATCTGAGCGGTCTCTAACTCTGGACCGCAGACACACCACTTGTGGCCAGACAAGGCCTCGTGTTGTGATTCTGTTGGGTGGGTTTTAAATCCCTGTGTTTTTAGAAGAGAAAACAACGTTCACACGCAAGGACACTTTCTGTTCTTAACAATAACATGACTTCACATGCATTAAGACCGCAAACCGACACTGAAAATGTCCAGTTAACCGGGGGGTAAAAAACTTCAAACATAAATTCACAAAGACCAAGGAACTGTAGCTACATGATAACATGTTATACACCTCAATGTGACATATTGTCTCGAGGTCAACAGAGGAGTTCATGTCAAAAAAGGCAACTGATACCGTGGACAATTTTAGTTTGAGCATCCAGCACTCCTAGGGTCATAGGGCACACTAACACACACACACACACACACACACACACACACACACACACACACACACACACACACACACACACACACACACACACACACACACACACACACACACACACACACACACACACACACACACACACACACACACACACACACACACACACACACGCCTCCAGTCCCCAATCACTGAGCCCTCTGTCATCTTTCTCAGTCACCCTTAAGTTATTAACCGTGACATCGTGGCCACCACTGGTTTCCATGACAACAGCACACACACACACACACACACACACACACACACACACACACACACACACACACACACACACACACACACACACACACACACACACACACACACACACACACACACACACACACACACACACAGCATGCCCTAATCATACAAAGGCCTTGTGAAATTCCGAGGCTAAAGCCTAAGTCACAGAAAACCATAGAGCTGTAATGTACCACTGATATGAGGACTGGTGTCCAGCTGCCCAGATGTCTGGGGAGGGGAGGATACAGCGGCCCATCTGGCCAGGAACATGGGGGGGGGGGGACTTTCATGGGAAAACCCCTCCCCAGATGTCTCTCTGGATCCTCCAGACTGGTGTCCTGGATGGGAACTGTCGTCCAACGTCTGTCTTTCCTTCCCTGTTTAGCTGCTTACTGCATCTCATCCCCATAGAAATCTGAGTTTACCCAAATTGCTACTTACCTCTGGTGGATTGTCTTGCACATTATGGTTGCGTCCCAAATAGAACCCAATTCCATATGTTGTGCACTACCTTCGACCAGGGCTTTGGAGATGCAGAATATACACAAAAAAAAAAAGATGCTATCTAGAACCTGAAAGGGTTCTGCTGCTGTCCCTATAGGAGAGCCCTTTGAAGAACCCTTTTTTACAGGAGGAACCTTTCTGGTTCCAGGTATAACCCTTTTGGGTTCCAAGTAGAATTGTTTCTACAAAAAGCTCTACGTGGAATCTAAAAGGGTTCTCCTATGGGGACAGCAGAAAAACCCTTTCCAGCTTCTTCAACTTAGTCCAAGAAAACAAAGCAAACACCCACCAAAATAACAGCAAACACACACACACACACACACACACACACACACACACACACACACACACACACACACACACACACACACACACACACAGAGTAGCTATAATGACACGTTTACCTGGTGGGCCAGCGGCGTTCGCAGGCCTTTCCACTAATCTCTCCTGCTAACAGAACAGAGAACACAGCAGCAGCAGCTGTAGGCCTCTAATACATTAGACAGTGTTAACAACAAGAGGGGTTAACTAACTAACTAACTAACAGATAAAGTACATGGACGCTATACATCATCCAACACTTACGGTTCAACCACATACATACGCATCATACAGACACACATACACACATGCACACACTTATTCCACTGAGGAACATTACTGTTTTAAGAGTAGACAGACCAGGGTGTCAGGAATGGACAGGGGGTTGAGGTGGGGGATGGTGGAGGGTTCGCAGTTCAGGCAGTGGAGCTGTGTTCACTCATATGGGTCCTGGTTCGGACTGATAGCTGAAAGTGAGGGTAAGAGTGTATGAGAGAGCGAGATAAAGAGGGAAATATATATATATATATATATATATATATATATATATATATATATACAGTGGGGCAAAAAAGTATTTAGTCAGCCACCAATTGTGCAAGTTCTCCCACTTAAAAAGATGAGATAGGCCTGTAATTTTCATTATAGGTACACTTCAACTATGACAGACAAAATAAGAAGAAAAAAAATCCAGAAAATCGCATTGTAGGATTTTTTATGAATTTATTTGCAAATTGTGGTGGAAAATAAGTATTTGGTCAATAACAAAAGTTTATCTCAATACTTTGTCATATACCCTTTGTTGGCAATGACAGAGGTCAAACGTTTTCTGTAAGTATTCACAAGGTTTTCACACACTGTTGCTGGTATTTTGGCCCATTCCTCCATGCAGATCTCCTCTAGAGCAGTGATGTTTTGGGGCTGTTGCTGGGCAACACGGACTTTCAACTCCCTCCAAAGATGTTCTTTGGGGTTGAGATCTGGAGACTGGCTAGGCCACTCCAGGACCTTGAAATGCTTTTTTTACGAACCCACTCCTTATATTTTGGTTTCATCTGACCATATGACATTCTCACAATCTTCTTCTGGATCATCCAAATGCTCTCTAGCAAACCTCAGACGGGCCTGGACATGTACTGGCTTAAGCAGGGGGACACGTCTGGCACTGCAGGATTTGAGTCCCTGGCGGCGTAGTGTGTTACTGATGGTAGGCTTTGTTACTTTGGTCCCAGCTCTCTGCAGGTCATTCACTAGGTCCCCCCATGTGGTTCTGGGATTTTTGCTCACCATTCTTGTGATCATTTGACCCCACGGGGTGAGATCTTGCGTGAAGCCCCAGATCGAGGGAGATTATCAGTGGTCTTGTATGTCTTCCACTTCCTAATAATTGCTCCCACAGTTGATTTATTCAAACCAAGCTGCTTACCTATTGCAGATTCAGTCTTTCCAGCCTGGTGCAGGTCTACAATTGTGTTTCTGGTGTCCTTTGACAGCTCTTTGGTCTTGGCCATAGTGGAGTTTGGAGTGTGACTGTTTGAGGTTGTGGACAGGTGTCTTTTATACTGATAACAAGTTCCAACAGGTGGCATTAATGCAGGTAACGAGTGGAGGACAGAGGAGCCTCTTAAAGAAGAAGTTACAGGTCTGTGAGAGCCAGAAATCCTGCTTGTTTGTAGGTGACCAAATACTTATTTTCCACCATAATTTGCAAATAAATTCATAAAAAATCCTACAATGTGAGTTTCTGGATTTTTTTTCTTCTCATTTTGTCTGTCATAGTTGAAGTGTACCTATGATGAAAATTACAGGCCTCTCTCATCCTTTTAAGTGGGAGAACTTGCACAATTGGTGGCTGACTAAATACTTTTTTGCCCCACTGTATATATATATATATATATATATATATATATATAGAGAGAGAGAGAGAGAGAGAGAGAGAGAGGCCCTTGTTCCAGAGTACAGCTGCAGACTTCCTGAACCCCCCCGTCTCATCCCGTCCCCATTCAGACCCCTGCCCCTGGTCCTCAGACAGAGCGTGTGCCCCCCCTCTTCAGCACCTCTCCCTGCAGGACCTAACGCTGGACAGACCACAAAACACCCTGACACCCAGACATTAACACAAGAGAGGAGAGAGGAGAGAGGAGAGAGGGGGAGGAGGGAGGAGGGAGGAGGGAGGAGGGAGAGAGACAGAGAGGGATAGAGTCCGAGACACTCAGACAAAAAGAGGTCATACAAAAAAGAGTCAGAAAGGGCATACACCGCCACATGTGAAGCTTGCGTATGCAGTGAGCATACGTGTGTGTGTGTGTGTGTGTGCGTGCGTGCGTGCGTGCGTGTGTGCGTGTGCGGTGTCCCAATCTAATCAAGGTTTGAAATTACTATTCTTCTGAAATATATTTATTTGGGCTTCATGTGGTCAATTATTTGTAATTATGTTCTGCCCACGGCTGAATATTGTTGGGACGCCTGGTCTAGCGTGTTTATTGTGAGTGTGTGTCTAGCGTGTATCTGTGTGTGTGTAGCATGCCTGTCTCTGTCTTCGCCTTCTGAGTACGTGTGTTGCTACTGTGCCCTTGTATGGTAGGCCTCTGGGCAGCCCCCAGGAAGAGGAATTAGAGCACATTTAACAAAGGGTGTTTCTACTCTGTGTAATGGCTACTTACACAGAGTAGGGGGCAAGGAGTGGATGGAGGAGTGTTAATGATGAGCAGTTAGGCTGAGCCTGACGCTACTGGCAGTTTCACGGCTGCTCGTATTTCAAGCCGCCCTGCACACACGCAGAACACACAAATTAGCACACACACACACACACACACACACACACACACACACACACACACACACACACACACACACACACACACACACACACACACACACACACACACACACACACACACACACACACACACACACACACACACACACACACACACACACACACACACACACACACACATAGCCTGTTTACAAAAAGAGCTGCGTTTGTTTTACGGACCTTGTCCCTGTCCTCCATCACATTCCCTCTCTCAAAGAAATCAGTTAAAGCTTTATGGACCTACAGTATAAGGCTACACTTATACAGGCAACCCAATTCTGATCTTTTTTCCAATAAATGGTCTTCTGACCAACCTTTTGAATCAATATCAAATCCTTTCACATCAGATACTTTTCAGAGCTGATCTGATATCTAATGATCTAATTAGTGAAGAAAAGAGCAGAATCGAGCTGCCTGTGGGTTGTTCCACAAAACGGGTGCTTTTTGGACATGCAAACTCTTTAAGAAATTCACTTTATAACATCTCTTCATTCACCATTGATTTGCACGGAGGATGTGTTTAGCCTACGGAAAAACACCTTTTCTCATCTCAGGCAATACAATCCTATGAAGTAAGATCATTTAACCTTAGTAGTATGTAACTGCCTAACTATTTAAAATCAGGTTTGAGATAAATCCAAAATAATGTAATTGATCAAGAATCCTTGTACCATTAAATTCACATATAACATCAAACGGATAGGGTTACTGTTGGGCCTCTAACAGGGTTGACGATAACACAGCATCAAAATGACTTTAAAAATGATGGAGAAACGTGGAGAAATGTCTGGATTAAGCGCATTGTCGAGAAGGAACCTTTCAAAGTAAGCATTTTGTTGGAGGACGTATACCATACATACCATACATATACCATACATACCATACATATACCATACATACCATACATATACCATACATACCATACATATACCATACATACCATACATATACCATACATACCATACATATACCATACATACCATACATACCATACATACCATACATATACCATACATACCATACATATACCATACATACCATACATATACCATACATACCATACATATACCATACATACCATACATATACCATACATACCATACATATACCATACATACCATACATACCATACATACCATACATATACCATACATACCATACATATACCATACATACCATACATACCATACATACCATACATATACCATACATACCATACATATACCATACATACCATACATATACCATACATACCATACATATACCATACATACCATACATATACCATACATACCATACATATACCATACATACCATACATATACCATACATACCATACATATACCATACATACCATACATACCATACATACCATACATATACCATACATACCATACATATACCATACATACCATACATACCATACATAAGACGTGAAACTGAATAGGGTGTTGGGCCAACGCGAGCTACCAGAAAAGCTTCAATGTGCCGTGGCATACATTCTACAAGTGGACCTAAACCATGGCAGGAAAATGCACACCACACCATAACACCTTGTTGCGTTGTGGCCATAGACATAAACTCAGCAAGAAAAGTAACGTCCCTTTTTCAGGACCCTGTCCTTCAAAGATCATTTGTAAAAATCCAAATAACTTCACAGATCTTCATTGTAAAGGGTTTAAACACTGTTTCCCGTGCTTGTTCAATGAACCATAAACAATTAATGAACATGAACCTATGGAAAGGCAGTTGAGACACTAACAACTTGAAGGCAATTAAGGTCACAGTTATGAAAACTTTGGACACTAAAGAGGCCTTTCTACGGAATCTGAAAAACACCAAAAGAAAGATGCCTATGCTCCCTGCTCATCTGCGTCAACGTGCCTTAGGCATGCTGCAAGGAGGCATGAGGACTACAGATGTGGCCAGGGCAATAAATTGCAATGTCCGTACTGTGAGACGCCTAAGAGAGCGCTACAGGGAGACAGGACGGACAGCTGATCGTCCTCTCTGTGGCAGACCACGTGTAACAACACCTGCACAGGATCGGTACATCCGAACATCACACCTGCGGGACAGGTACAGGTTGGCAACAACAATTGCCCAAGTTACACCAGGAACGCACAATCCCTCCATCAGTGCTCAGATTGTCTGCAATAGGCTGAGAGGCTTGTAGGCTTGTAGGCCTGTTGTAAGGCAGGTCCTCACCAGACATTCCCGGCAACAACGTCATCTATGGGCACAAACCCACCGTCGCTGGACCAGACAGGAATGGCAAAAAGGGCTTTTCACTGACGAGTCACGGTATTGTCTCACCAGGGGTGATGGTCGGATTCGAGTATATCGTCGAAGGAATGAGCATTACACCGGGGTCTGTACTCTGGAGCGGGATCAATTTGGAGGTGGAGGGTCCGTCATGGTCTGGGAGGGATGTGTCACAACATCATCGGACTGAGCTTGTTGTCATTGCAGGCAATCTCAACGCTGTGCGTTACAGGGAAGATGTCCTCCTCCCTCATGTGGTACCTTTCCTGCAGGCTCATCCTGACATGACCCTCCAGCATGACAACGCCACCAGCCATACTGCTCATTCTGTGAGCTATTTACCTCAAGACAGGAATGTCAGTGTTCTGTCATGACCAGCGAAGAGCCCGGATCTCAATCCCATTGAGCACGTCTGGGACCTGTTGGATCGGAGGGTGAGGGCTAGAGCCCCCCCCCCCAGCAATGTCCAGGAACTTGCAGTTGCCTTGGTGGAAGAGCGGAGTAACATCTCACAGCAAGAACTTGCACATCTGGTGCAGTCCATGAGGAGGAGATGCACTGCATTACTTAATGCAGCTGGTGGCCACACCAGATACTGACGGTTACTTTTGATTTTGACTCCCCCTTTGTTCGGGGACACATGATTCAATTGCTGTTAGTCACATGTCTGTGGAACTTGTTCAGTTTATGTCTCATTTGTTGAATCTTGTTATGTTCATACAAATATTTACACATGTTACGTTTGCTGAAAATAAACGCAGTTGACAGTGAGAGGACGTTTCTTTTTTGCTGAGTTTATAATCCATAGAAGGGTTTTGGAACCTCTTACCCTGGCAATTTGACTGTTAAACTCATGGGTACACTATCAATGGCTGCCAGTCCTGACTTGAATGGGAACTGCCATCTATGGATTATATTTCTATGGTTGGTTGAGGCTGTCAGTTTGCCACATTTCAAAATACTATCGCGGGAAAAACGTACAGTTTGGAAAGCAAACTGCTGAAAAGAGAACGCTAATCTGCAGAACCAATAGAAAAAATATTTTCTGAACAACTCCCAATTTTGATCGAACAGTATCTTAGATTCTGATGTCTTCTGTCACGTAAACGACATAGAATTGCATGAAATGCATTCATGAAAGGCCAATTGTTTTACGGACCCAGCAAAAAAATAAATCCCCATGTGTGGAAATCCTGAAAATGCCTCTGCTCAACTGTATCCTATGCCACAAAGTTATGGTTATTAGGCTTCTATGCACCGAATTGCATCTTTGTGCCTGGATTTGTTTACAGAAAATTAGGGTGTGCCGGGAACATGGGGGGAGCTATAAAAACCCAAAGTCCAGGGGCCTATGATTTCTTAATCCGGCCCTGACTTTATGGGAGACACAACTCCACTCCCTCCAGGTTTCGCTTATTCTCCCCAGTGTATTTATCCCTGTGTTTCCTCTGTGCCAGTTCGTCTTGTATGTTAGTCAAGTCAACCGGCGTGGTTTTCCCCCAGTACTCCGTTTGTGATTCTCTTTTCGATAGTTTCCCCGGTTTTGACCCCTGCCTGACTCTGGACTACTTTCCCGCCTGCCAGATCATCCTGCCTGTCCTGACCTTGATTCTGCCTGCCCTTCGGTACCTCTTTGACCCTTTTGCCTGTCCACAACTATTCTCTTGCCTTCCCCGATTGGATGAATAAATATTGTAAGACTCCAACCATCTGCTTCCTGTGTCTGCATCTGGGTCTCGCCTTGTGTCATGATAGATATAGAGCGAATCTCTCTGCATAACTCTCAAGCCAATAACTCAGCAAATAGGCTCTGTTTCTCTAAGGGGTGATGGCGCCAGTCTAGTCTGGCACCGTCCACCCATTGACTGCTAGGGGCATCAGCCCCCTCCACAACAACAGAGCCCCCCAAAAAAAAAAAAAAATCTCCTCCAGTCCTCCAATAACAACAGCAACAGACAAAACCCAAAATCTAAACCTCCAACCCATCAATTTAAGAAATGAGGAGGCCCCCTCTTGACCCTCCAACTTCTAAGTGTCCTCAGAGAATCTCAGGCATTCGCCAGGACGGTCTCCACTGCCAAAGAAAAATAATGTTTTTTTGGACCGTCACGCCGATGTTTGTTGAGCAACTTGTTGACTTTTGGCAGTTTTTTCTCTCTTTCTGTGGACGCGTTGCCATTGGTTGTTGGGGAGGGTGGGTGGGGGAGGGTGGGGTGGGGGAGGGTGGGGGAGGGTGGGGGGGGGGGTAGAGGCTCATAGTTAGGAAGGGATCCATAATGGTAACGTTTACATAACCTTAGCAGACACACGCACACACACACACACACAAACACACATACAGGCAAACGCACACACACACACACACACACACACACACACACACACACACACACACACACACACACACACACACACACACACACACACACACACACACACACACACACACACACACACACACACAGAGCTGAAGAAGTGTGTGTAGGGTGTCGTCTGACAGTGTAAACACGTGTATTGTATTGCTTCCTAAGGCAAGCTCCAGACGCCCATCTATCATATTACTTCTATAGTAGTTATTGTTTTTGTATGAATGGGCCATAGCAAGTAGTGTATGTGAATATAAGTCAAAACAGAAATAGGGGTTTATGTCTGATCCCGGTAACTTCAAAACTGACCTGGGTTCAGAATAGCTACGAGTGAAATTGCTCAATATAAAAGACAAATGTTTGGTTTACGTTGGCCAACCAAACGCAAAGCAGGTCATTGGCAAGACAATGCTACTGGTGTTAGCCAGAATCTGGATTTTCAGATTTGGGAGGCCTCAAAAGTACAGCGGAAAAGTTTGAGCATTTTATCACTTTATGTCTGGCTCAGGACAAGTCTACACCCCTGAACTGAAGCTCACACTCTCCCAGTGATTCTCTCTCTACGGACCGTAGCTCTGTTGCCGATCCAGCAACTCACTGACTGGCTGGATAAGGACAGGAGTACATCAATCAGCCAGAGTCCGGTGATTCTCTCTCTACGTATCGGGGCCGTTTCTGGACCCTGTCCGTCTCTGGAACCAATCGTCTTTCACCCTGAGATGGGGAACACTGTAGCTGTTCTCTGTCTGTTTGACCTGCCTGATCCACAACTCAGTGGGAGGCTGGGTGCGTCCCAATAGTAATTGGGCTATCGGACATTTCCACCATCTTTAAAAAAAATTCCTTTGAAGTCAGTGAAGGGGAGTGAACAAGTGCATACTTCAGGAAGAAGGAGAGATAACTGTGACATAACCTTTGAGATAGGGAACATTGTAGCTTGTTGTCTGACACAAGACTCTGTGAGAATGCGGGGAGCGAAGAGCTGGAGAGAGTCGGATAATGAATGGACTGTTAGGGCTTCTCATGCATTCCTCTAGTCCCATACCAAACACTTGTCCCGATCGCATTTACACTACATTATTAGTACTGCACACAGGAGACGTAACAGGGGTTGGGGGGGCGATTGCAGCATTCATCCTCTTCCCTGGAATTCTCTATCCTTTCCAGCATATCCAAGATTCCTATCCTTTTTCTCGTTTTTGTCACTTTTATTCCAGCGTCTGATTTATGTGCACCTCGAGGCTTCCTCCTCCTAGAATCTCATCGGACCAGTCTAACGAGAGCAAATATTTACATTGTGAGCTTAGAGGAAATAACCCCCACCCCCCACCCCCACCCCCACCCCCACCCCTGGGTTCACGGTAGACTCAAGCTGGCACACGTCACGCACACACACACACTCACGCACGCATGCACGCACACACACACACACACACACACACACACACACACACACACACACACACACACACACACACACACACACACACACACACACACACACACACACACACACACACACACACACACACACACACACACACACACACACACATCTTGGACATCAGTTATGATCATTTTAAAAAGGAACACAATAAAATAACAATAACGAGGCTATATACAGGGGGTACCGATACCGAGTCAACGTGAGTGGGAACAGGTTAGTCAAGGTCGCTTGTGCACGTAGGTAGAGGGGAAGTGACTATGCAGAGATAACAAACAGCGATTAGGACCAGTGTACAAAACAAATGGGAGGGGGGGGTCAATGTAAAGAGTCCAGTGGCCGTTAGATTAATTGTTCAGCAGTCTTATGGCTTGGGAGTAGAAGCTGTTAAGGAGAATTTTGGCCCTAGACATGGCGCTCCGGTACCGCTTGCCATGCAGTAGCAGAGAAAACAGTCTATGACTTGGGTGATTGGAGTCTTTGACAATTTTTGAGGCTTTCTTCTGACACCACCTGTTATATAGGTCCTGGATGGCAGGATGCTTGGCCCCAGTGATGTACTGGGCAGTACGCACTACCCTCTGTTGCGCCTTACGGTCAGATGCTGAGCAGTTGCCATACCAGGTGGTGATGCAACCAGTCAGGATGCTCTCGATGGTGCAGCTGTAGAATTTTTGTCGTGCCCTCTTCACGACTGTCTTGGTGTGTTTGGACCATGATAGTTTGTTGGTGATGTGGACACCAAGGAACTTGAAACTCTCGAACCGATAGGCTGTCTCATCGCTGTCGACCTACCACTGTTGTGTCGTCAACAAACTTAATGATGGTATTGGAGTTGTGTTTGGCCACGCAGTCGTGGGTGAACAGGGAGTACAGGAGGGGACTAAGTACACACCCCTGAGGGATCCCAGTGTTGAGTATCAGTGTGGCGGATGTGTTGTTACCTACCCTTACCACCTGGGGGCGGCCCGTCAGGAAGTTCAGGATCCAGTTGCAGAGGGAGGTGTTTAGTCCCAGGGTCCCTAGCTTAGTGATGAGCTTCGTGGGCACTATGATGTTGAATGCTGAGCTGTAGTCAATGAACAGCATTCTAATATAGGTGTTCCTTTTGTCCAGGTGGGAAAGAGCAGTGTGGAGTGCAATTGAGATTGTGTCTTCTGTGGATCTGTTGGGGCGGTATGCGAATTGGAGTGGGTCTAGGGTGTCCGGGAGGATGCTGTTGATGTGAGCCATGACCAGCCTTTCAAAGCACTTCATAGCTACCGACATGAGTGCTACAAGGCGGTATTGATTTACCTTTGCTTCCTTGGGCACAGGAACTATGGTGGTCTGTTTGAAACATGTATAAAATCAAATCAAGTTTGATTCGTCACACACACATGCGTAGCAGATGTTATTGCGAGTGTAGCGAAATGATTGTGCTTCTAGTTCCGACAGTGCAGTAATATCTAACAAGTAATCAAATAATTCCCTAATAACTACCTAATACACACAAACCTAAAGGGATGGAATAAGATTATATACATGTAAATATAATGATGAGCGATGATCAAGCGGCGTAGGCAAGATGCAATAGATGTATAAAAATACAGTATACAGGATGAGTAATGCAAGATATGTAAACATTATTAAAATGGCATTCTTAAAGTGACTAGTGATCTATTTACTAAAGTGGCCAATTATTTCAAGTCTGTATGTAGGCAGCAGCCTCTCTGTGTTAGAGACGGCTGTTTAACAGTCTGATGGACTTGAGATAGAAGCTATTTTTCAGTCTCTCGGTCCCAACATTGATGCACCTGTACTGACCTCACCTTCGGGATGGTAGCGGGGTGAACAGGCAGTGGTTCGTAGGTATTACAGACTCGGTCAGGGAGAGGTTAAAAATGTCAGTGAAGACCCTTGACAGTTGGGCCACGCATGCTTTGAGTTTCTCTCCAAAACTCTTGAACGTGCCGTCCTTGGCCAGCTCTCCCGCTATCTCTCTCAGAATGACCTTCTTGATCCAAATCAGTCAGGTTTCAAGACTAGTCATTCAACTGAGACTGCTCTTCTCTGTATCACGGAGGCGCTCCGCACCGCTAAAGCTAACTCTCTCTCCTCTGCTCTCATCCTTCTAGACCTATCGGCTGCCTTCGATACTGTGAACCATCAGATCCTCCTCTCCACCCTCTCCGAGTTGGGCATCTCCGGCGCGGCCCACGCTTGGATTGCGTCCTACCTGACAGGTCGCTCCTACCAGGTGGCGTGGCGAGAATCTGTCTCCTCACCACGCGCTCTCACCACTGGTGTCCCCCAGGGCTCTGTTCTAGGCCCTCTCCTATTCTCGCTATACACCAAGTCACTTGGCTCTGTCATAACCTCACATGGTCTCTCCTATCATTGCTATGCAGATGACACACAATTAATCTTTCCCCCTTCTGATGACCAGGTGGCGAATCGCATCTCTGCATGTCTGGCAGACATATCAGTGTGGATGACGGATCACCACCTCAAGCTGAACCTCGGCAAGACGGAGCTGCTCTTCCTCCCGGGGAAGGACTGCCCGTTCCATGATCTCGCCATCACGGTTGACAACTCTGTGTCCTCCTCCCAGAGCGCTAAGAACCTTGGCGTGATCCTGGACAACACCCTGTCGTTCTCAACTAACATCAAGGCGGTGGCCCGTTCCTGTAGGTTCATGCTCTACAACATCCGCAGAGTACGACCCTGCCTCACACAGGAAGCGGCGCAGGTCCTAATCCAGGCACTTGTCATCTCCCGTCTGGACTACTGCAACTTGCTGTTGGCTGGGCTCCCTGCCTGTGCCATTAAACCTCTACAACTCATCCAGAACGCTGCAGCCCGTCTGGTGTTCAACCTTCCCAAGTTCTCTCACGTCACCCCGCTCCTCCGCTCTCTCCACTGGCTTCCAGTTGAAGCTCGCATCCACTACAAGACCATGGTGCTTGCCTACGGAGCTGTGAGGGGAACGGCACCTCAGTACCTCCAGGCTCTGATCAGGCCCTACACCCAAACAAGGGCACTGCGTTCATCCACCTCTGGCCTGCTCGCCTCCCTACCACTGAGGAAGTACAGTTCCCGCTCAGCCCAGTCAAAACTGTTCGCTGCTCTGGCCCCCAATGGTGGAACAAACTCCCTCACGACGCCAGGACAGAGGAGTCAATCGCCACCTTCCGGAGACACCTGAAACCCCACCTCTTTAAGGAATACCTAGGATAGGATAAGTAATCCTTCTCACCCCCCCTTTTAAGATTTAGATGCACTATTGTAAAGTGACTGTTCCACTGGATGTCATAAGGTGAATGCACCAATTTGTAAGTCGCTCTGGATAAGAGCGTCTGCTAAATGACTTAAATGTAAATGTAAATGTAATGTTGAGTACACGTTTTGGTAATCTGGCCCTGAGGCTTTGTGAATGTTGACCTGATTAAAAGTCTTGCTCACATCAGCTACTGAGAACATTATCACACAGTCGTCCAGAACAGCTGGTGCTCTCGTGCATGCTTCAGTGTTGTTTGCCTCAAAGTGAGCATAAAAGGCACTTAGCTCGTGTGTTAGGCTCGCGTCACTGGGCAGCTTGCGTCTGGGTTTCCTTTTGTAGTCCGTAATAGTTTTCAAGCCCTGCCACATCCGACGAGCATCAGAGCCGGTGTAGTAGGATTCAATCTTAATCCTGTATTGACTCTTTGCTTGTTTGATGGTTCGTCTGAGGGCATAGCGGGATTTCTTATAAGCATCCGGATTAATGTCCCGCTCCTTGAAAGCGGCAGTTCTAGCCTTTAGTTCAATGCGGATGTTGCCTGTAATCCATGGCTTCTGGTTGGGATATGTACGTACGGTCACCGTGGGGACAACGTCATCGATGCACTTATTGATGAAGCCGATGACTGGGTTGGTATATTCCTCAATGCCGTTGGATGAATCCCAGAACATATTCCAGTCTTTGCTAGCAAAACAGTCCTGTAGCATAGCATCCACGTCATCTGACCACTTCTGTATTGAGCGAGTCACTGGTACTTCCTGCTTTAGTTTTTGCCAAATGGAGGTCGGGGGAGAGCTTTGTATGCCTCTCTGTGTATGGAGTAAAGGTGGTCTAGAGTTTGTTTTCCTCTCGTTGCACATGTGACATGCTGGTAGAAAGGTCAAACTGATTGAAGTTTGGCTGCATTAAAGTCCCAGGCCACTATCAGCGCCACTTCTGGATGAGCATTTTCTTGTTTGCTTGTGGCCTTATAGAGTTGGTTGAGTGCGGTCTTAGTTCCAGCATCGGTCTGTGGTGGTAAATAAACGGCTACGAATAATATAGATGAGAACTCTCTTGGCAGATAGTGTGGTCTAAAGCTTATCATAAGGTACTCAGGCGAGCAATACCAATACAGACACTTCTTTAATATTATACAATGATCACCAGCTGTTATTGACAAATAGACACACCCCTCCACCCGTCATTTTACCAGACGTAGCTTCTCTGTTCTGCCTGTGCATGGAAAAATCCCGCCAGCTCTATATTATCCATGTCGTTGTTCAGCCGCGACTCGGTGAAACAGAAGATATTACAGTTTTTAATGACCCGTTGGTAGGATAATCTTGATCGTAGGTCGGATAATCTTATAATCTTATAGGTCATAATCTTATGACCTAATCTTATAGGTTGGATAATCTTATAGGTCATCGATTTTATTTTATTGGCCAATAAAATGGGCAGTGGGAGTTTACTCACTCGCCTATGTATTCTCAGAAGGCAGCCCGACCTCCGCCCCTTTTTTCTCCTTCTTTTCTTCACGCAAATGACTAGGTTTTGGGCCTGTTCCCGGGAAAGCAGTATATCCTTCTCGTCAGACTCGTTAAAGGAAAAAGCATATTCCAGTTCGAGGTGAGTAATCACTGTTCTGATGTCCAAAAGTTATTTTTGATCATAAGGGACGGTAGCAGCGGCATTATGTACAAAATAAGTTTTAACAAAAAAGTTACAAACAACGCAAAATAGCACATGTGAAACGCCATCCTCTTCGGCGCCATTGAACATTCCATCCACAATATCAGGTCCCCCACCATCCAAATACTCCCGTACTTCCAGTCTCCAGTCTAAAGTCTAGACAACACCATCTCTGCCAACAACAGCACAGCCCAGCGGTGCTGACACTGACGACCTAAGCCCAGACGCTACCCACAACCCCAACAACACCAACCGCTAAGCCTGGTGGTGTTTCAGAGACACCCAGAAACACAACACCAACATCAATATCAAATCCTGTTTCATGTCTGATAATGGCCAGTATGTGGGTCTGAATCATATACTGTGGGTGGCTGTTGTTTTTATCGTTCCCGAAAGTCCATTTCAACTAAGGTTTGTATGCAGTAGCACATTTATGTATAGAAAATACCAGGTTTTATGCCATGGGCATTTGAAAGAAAAGGGTAGTTATGGAAAAGGGTTGTTATGGTCGTAGAGATTTGCCTCCCTATCGGCTAGACCAGGGATATTCAAATCTCACCGCAGTACTGCTGGTTTTCTGTTCTACCTGATAATGAATTGCACCCACCTGGTATCCCAGGTCTAAATCAGTCCCAGAATACAGAGGAAGTGGAACTGGCTTGGAGGTGCAGATTTGAATTTGAGATGGCTAGACAGACAGAGAGACAGGAAGCAGTGTGGTCTAGCTTAGCGTCACACGGCGTCTTCCTCCCTTAGAGCCTGGATGTCTGTCTGTCTGCTTACACGCACGCACACATCCACCCACACACAGTCTGCTCTCTGCAATTCATTAAACCGTGAAACAGCAATTAATAAGCAGACTGCCTTTCGTCTTGACATCTGATTGTGATTTGGGAGGCGTTCGCCATGATGAACCTGATGGTCTCTCCTCTCAACATATTTCAGGGGCGGTGTTACATTTTTGTTCTAACCTAGCAGTAGCAGCACAACTAGTTCAACTAATCATCAAGCCCCCTCAGTTGTTGAACCAGGTGTGCTAGTGCTGGGCTCGAACAAAACGGTGCACATTGTGCTAATAATGTGCACAAAATGGTCCCTGCAATCCAGAGAGACTCATAGAGAGAAAACAGCCTTGATTGTTACCCATTTACTCCTGTAAAGAAGAGAAGATTGTTGGCTAGTTTCGCTCCAATTACAAAACGGGATAATCATCTGATTTGCTACTGGCGCCTTCCCTCCCGCCCCTCTGGGTTACGGGTGATCGCTATCCAGCAATGCTGATGGTTAATACAGCTGTCAGTCATCGTGTGGCCCGTTGTTTGTTTTTCGTTCTGCAGCCTCCTAACTCTCCAACAATGACAGAGCTTACTAACTGTGTTGTTCACCGAGGAGCCAGTTGATTAAATCGTCGGCCCAGACGTGTTGTTGGGCTGCCTCAGACCAGACTGTCTTTCAACAAATGTCTTTGTAATGTCTGCTAATGTTCTCCTACATCTAATACAGATTATGAAAAGATCAGACATGCTTACACAGGAGAGAATGAAAGAGGTTAGAATGGGTTAAGCTGGAAGCAATGTACATGCAACGTGTGTGTATGCTCAGCTGAGGATGGGGGCAGAGACACAGAGAGGGAGGGAGAGAGACAGAGAGGGTGGAGAGAGAAAGGAGAGGGTGGAGAGAGAGAGAGGGGGGGGCAGAGGGGGTGAGACAGAGGGGAGGGGTGAGGGAGAGAGCGAGAGAGAGAGAGAGAGAGATGGAGGGGGTTGAGAGAGAGAGAGAGAGAGAGAGAGAGGGGTGGAGAGAGAGAGCGAGAGGGGGTGGAGAAAGGAGAATGAGAGAGGGACCAAGAGAGAGAGGGGGAGAGAGAGGGGGTGGAGAGAGAGAGAAAGGAGAATGAGAGAGAGAACCAGAGAGAGAGGGGGAGAGAGAGAAGTGAGATGGAGAGAGAGAGAGAGAAAGGAGAATGAGAGAGAGAGACCAAGAGAGAGGGGGAGAGAGAGAGAAGGGGGTGGAGAGAGAGAGAAAGGAGAGAGAGAGCGAGACCCCTGCCAGGCTTCTCTACACACTGATAGGTCTAGGGTCAACACACACACGCGCACGCACGAGTGCTCACACACACACACACACACACACACACACACACACACACACACAGTCCAGGGTCAGCTCCTACACCTTGGGGAAATCCTGTATTTCTAGATCAGGATCTCAGTACAGACTGCCTACACGGCCTCCTTAGTGAATGAATGACATTTGGACTATTTGACTTTCACTCACTGTGAGCTCACAGGCATCCTGGGGCCAAGTGGTCTGTTTTC
This sequence comes from Oncorhynchus keta, assembly GCF_023373465.1. Taxonomy (NCBI): domain Eukaryota; kingdom Metazoa; phylum Chordata; class Actinopteri; order Salmoniformes; family Salmonidae; genus Oncorhynchus; species Oncorhynchus keta. The sequence continues at coordinate 23,932,103 of NC_068433.1, read as the reverse complement.
ACAGGTGAACTAGCCCAGGCTGAAACTCTCTGACATCACGTAATAAGCTTCACCACCCTGTCTCAAACCAGCACGATGATGTCACTCTCCAAATTACCGGGTGATGTCCTTACTAACAAAGGTTCTTGAAACCACTGCACTCAGAACGTGTGGTGTGTGGACTCAAATTATGCCATTAGATGCATAGTAGAAGACTATAGTTTAAAGTGTGTTTTATGCTTACTTATTCATTCAAGAGGCAACAAGAACAGAGTCAACATGGCTATCCTTCCTGGGCCCATTCCCCTGTGTCTGTATCCTCCTACCTGTGCATTCGTACTGCAGCCCCTTGCCGTAGTGGCCCTTCTCACAGATGCAGTCGTACTGGCCCGTGTGGGTGCCACACTTGCAGCTGGCCATGATGTCACAGCAGTCCGCTCCGGCCTCGCACAGGGACGAGCAGCGGGATAGGTCTTCCTGGATGTAGCTTCCTGTCGGCAGGTCTGAGGGGAGACAAAGGTCATAAACACAAAGGTCAAAGGTCACCAGAGGATATTAGCAACGTTTTTCTTTCATAAACCTTATTATCTTTTCCTTTTCAATTTTACGAGATTGCAGTTCCGTTCCTCTTACGCATCTTATAGTTCTTATGATGAAGGAAAAAGTTGGGAGTCAGAGAGGGACAAAAGGGATTTTAGTCAAGGAGCATGTGTTCGTCTTTTCTATACAATTTGTGATATTAGAAGGTAACCAATTGGTTGGGTCAGCACTGGTGGGAGAAAACTGTTTTCTGAGTCATTGAAAACTATGGAGTCAATTCCAATCCTGTAGATTACTGTAAATTGGCCTACTACTGTATAAACATCTGTATTGCGTGATAGTAAAAATGTTATGTAGGCTACGCTAAGCCAGGGCTGGATAAACTTATCTGCCTCACTCATAAATAATAACAAAAGAAGCAGGATTGGCCGAGTGATTGTTCTTCCTGACAAGTAGGAATCAAACAAAGAGCATTGTGGGCCAGATGTTTGAGGATTGTGTTCGGTCAAGGGTTTGGGGTCGGCGGGGGTAAAGACCTGGGTTCAAATGTTTTAGCTACACTTAATTGAGTTTGCCTGGTGCAATGGAATCAATGGTATAGGGCTGGAGTGGAAACTATGGCTGAGACAGGGACTGGGGCTGAAAATATGGCTGGGGCTGAAAATATGGCTGAAACTGGGGCTGAAACTGGGGCTGGGGCTGAAACTGGGGCTGAAGATATGGCTGAAACTGGGGCTGAAGATATGGCTGAAGCTGGGGCTGAAGCTATGGCTGAAGCTGGGGCTGGCGATATGGCTGGAGCTGGGGCTATAGGGCTGAGGAACTGGTGTTTGGGTTGGGGTTGGCAGAGCCAAGAAGCAGACTTGGAGAGGGAGAGTCAGTAAAACAGAGACACAATGCAGGGAGACCTGATAACATGCACTGGCTGCCTTGGCTCACACTCTGACAACCTTATCCCTCTCTCAGTCTGACAGAAGTGATTTACCACTGTCTAGTTTCTAATAGGCCGAGTCCTAAATGGAACACTATTCACGGTTCGCCTCTTGCATGTTGTTGTTTTATGGTCCGATGCAACTGATGTCTGAGAAACGATGACTCCACTACTATTTCTGGGTTCTGCTCCCTCACATGGACTGTGGGAATGGAGAAGGTATTTTACCGCCTTTTTGATGGTGTTATGTGTTGGCTAGACACACGAGACATACAGGGCAAACTGTGCGCACAATGTGGATGGAATTCCGCTGAAATTCCCACTGAGCTCAGACGTCAGTTTAACATGAGTTTTTATTTACATTTAGTTGAGTTGTCAGGTTAAAAGACAAAATTCCCTTAAACTTAAGTTTTCCACGTTGATTCAACGGCATCACATTGATTTTTGTTGTTGTTGAAATGCCGTGGTAACAACGTTCATTCAACCAGTTTTTGCCCAGTGGGTTAGTCACATGGAGCTGCTGTGACCTTAGTTGAGAGAAATATATCCCACTCAATATTTCCTTGTGCTAGCCTGGGTACCAGTCCGTTTGTGCTATCATTCCATGTTTGTCATGACAAGCAATGACAAGGAGTGAAAAGATAGCACGAACAGACCGGTACCCAGGCTATTCAAGTGCCCCATCCGCCTCACCTTCGTGTAGTGCACGGCGAGCCAGGGCCTCGAACTCTGCAAAGTTGTGTACTAGGTAGCAGTGCTGATCCTTAGGGTGTGAGGCCATGTCATGTAACTCTCTGATGTTCCCCTGCCAGATCCCCAGGGTGTAGATCTCCACCCCCTGCGCCCTCAGAGCGGCCGCCACCGGGCGAGGGTCGCCCCCGTTGGAGTAGCCGTCCGTTATCAGGAAGATCACCTTGGTGGCGTTGGCCCGCGAGTGACGCAGGATTTGCTGTGGGAGAATGAGAAGATTAGAAAACGAAGAAATTGGTAGAATTGGTACAGGAATGGATGGTGGATTCGCTGTGGAAGAATGAGAAGATTTGAAGAATGAATACAGGTGTGAATGGATGGTGGATTTGCTATGGTGGAATGAGAGGATTGGAAGAATGAATTCAGGTGTGAATGGATGGTGGATTTGCTGTTGTTGATTGAGAGGTTTTGAAGACTGAATACAGGTGTGAACGGATGGTGGATTTGCTGTGGTAGAATGAGAGGATTTGAAGAATGAAGGTGTATACAGGTCCATACAGGTGTGAATGGATGGTGGATGTTGTTGGATTGTCATCAGGTACTGCACAGAGTGAAGTGAATATAGTAACCATGTCTATAGCAAATGCATTCAGCCTTTACAGCAGCAACCAGCTAACCACTAGAACATTAGAGCAACCCTGTTATAGCAGAGTGGAGCTGCTGCAGACACACACATGGGTTCAAACACCATTCAAAATCATTTCAAGTACATTATCTGTGTTTGATGGAGCTTGCCTGGCGAAATGGGACCAATAGAATAGTCCCAAAAGTGTCAACGCTGCCCATCTGGCTTTTCTAGGCAGGTTAAAGCAAACCAAGTATTTTAATGATTTCAAATAGTATTTGAACCCAGGACAGGACTGCCTCTCTGATTCCGAGGGGTTGGGTTAAATGCGGAAGACACATTCCAGTAGAATGCATTCAGTTGTACAACTGACTAGGTATCCCCCTTTCCCCTTTCCTTTCCCTCAGACACATGGTCTGGTTCGCATGCACTAAGTTTAGCTGGAGTTTGCAACCAATCCCTGTACAATTAGGCAGGCCATTAAAGACACAGAGAAACATTATTTCCACTGCCCAGAAGTTAAATCCTGGAGAGAGAAAGAGTGTGAGAGGCATCTGCTCTGCTGGTCTGCGTTGCTCTACTGTACTGTACATAACACGGCAAGTCAGGCCTGCTACAGTTGGTGTGTTTATTTGGAATGAAATTCATTTAAATGGTATGGATGTGGGGAAAAGGGGAAAACAAGGACTATCAAGAAGCTGGGGGAGTGAAAACAAGATGACGTGAGTGTGAGACATTAATGGAGAGATGTTGACACAAAGGGTAGTTCAATAAAATAAGTTAATATCATGGAGAGAGTGAGACAGAGAGTGAGGGAGAGATAATGGATAACGTGAGAGGATTGGAGACATGGTTGTAAGGGCGTGACCAAGGAGAGAAGTAGAGAGAGGTAGAGAGAGAGATAGAGGGGGAGGGAGAGAGCGAGAGAGAGAGAGAGAGGGAGAGAGGGAGAGAGAGAGAGAGAGAGAAAAAAGAGAGAGAGGAGAGAGAATAGAGAGAGAGAGAGAGAGAGAGAGAGTTAGAGAGAGAGAGAGAGAGAGAGAGAGAGAGAGAGAGAGAGAGAGAGAGAGAGAGAGAGAGAAGAAGAGAGAGAGAGAGAGAGAGAGGAGAGAATAGAGAGAGAGAGACAGAGAGAGAGGGGAGAGAATAGAGAGAGAGAGAGAAAGAGAGAGAGGGAGAGAATAGAGAGAGAGAGAGAGAGAGAGAGAGAGAGAGAGAGAGAGAGAGAAAATAAAGAAAGGAAGAGGAAGCTGGTGTTCTGTTCTTTATTGTCTAATTGGCTGCACTTCAAGCATCTCGGGCGGGGTAAAGTAATTACAGAGGCTGTGAAGCGAGGGAAGGAAGGATGGAGAGATGGAGGACAGAGAAGGGGAGGGAGGAAAAGCCTGGCTTCTCTGATCCTCTCTTCAAAGTCAACAGAGAGGCACCCTGGTTCTCATCGCAGCCTTCCAGGTCTCTCTGCCGCTCGCTCCCAGCTGTCAGTGCACCCAGGCAGGCTGATTCGTTACGGTGAGGGGCCTCGCTGATTCTCCCTCCCTGGTTCTCCCTCCCTGGTTCTCCCCTGGACCTAAACTGTCTGCTGTCACCAAACCACAGTGATGTCATTGTGGCCTGTGCCCAGGATGGGGTGGAGTAGAGGAGAGAGAGAGGTGACTGAGAGAGAAGTGTGTGTTTTGGGGTGTTTTAGGGTATTTTATGAGGTGCTCAAAGGTCTGTGGGGTTGCAAGAGTTTGTGTTGGGGTGTGAGACGGCGGCTGGTGGCTGGTGGTGAGCAGGGGGGTGACACAGCTGTGTGTTTATTTTTGTACATTTTATTTCACCTTTATTTAACCAGGTAGGACAGTTGAGAACAAGTTCTCATTTACAACTGTGACCTGGCCAAGACAAAGCAAAGCTGTGCAACAAAACAACAACACAGAGTTACACATAAACAAACGTACAGTCAATAACACAAAATAAAATAAAAATAGACAAATCTATGTACAGTGTGTGCAAATGTAGAAGAGTAGGGAGGTAGGCAATGAATAGGCCCTAGAGGCTAAAATTATTACAATTTAGCATTAATACTGGAGTGATAGATGTGCAGATGATGATGTGCAAGTAGAGATACTGGGGTGCAAAAGAGCAAGACAGTGAAGTTAGAGAGGAAGATATAAGACTCCAGCTTCAGAGATTTTTTGCAATTCGTTCCAGTCATTGGCAGCAGAGAACAGGAAGGAAAGGCAGCCAAAGGAAGTGTTGGCCTTGGGGATGACCAGTGCAGTATACCTGCTGGAGCGAGTGCTACGGGTGGGTGTTGCTATGGTGACCTGTGAGCTGAGATAAGGCGGGGCTTTACCTAGCATAGACTTATAGATAACCTGGAGCCAGTGGGTTTGGCGACGAATATATAGTGAGGGCCAGCCAACGAGAGCAGACAGGTCGCAGTGGTGGGTAGTATATGGGGCTTTGAAGCCGATTCTAGATGTAATTTTGGATTGGAGATGCTTAATGTGAGTCTGGAAGGAGAGTTTACAGTCTAACCAGACACCTAGGTATTTGTAGTTGTCCACATATTCTAGGTCAGAACCGTCTAGAGCAGTGATGCTAGTCGGGTGGGAGGATGCGGGCAGCAATCGGTTGAAGAGCCTGCACTAAGTTTTGTGTGTGTATGTATAAATCGCATGTATAGCTACACGCTGCTACACACACACGCACGGAAGCATGTACCCACTCACACCTGTTCTTCTATCACTTATAAAACATAGGTTTGAGTTTTTCGTCATGAATCTTGTTCTAAAGGCAGCTCTGCAGAGTGGTCACTTGCTGGCACAGCCACAAAGTCATAAAATCGGACCTTAACCCTTAACCACACTGCTAACCCTAATGCCTAACCCTAACTTTAAATTCATTGTTTTCATAGATATTTACAATATAGCCAATTTTGACTTTGCAGCTGGCCTATCTTAGGGGAAATCGCTCAGTTCTGCCTCCAGGACACGACTCGTGACAATAAACATCAACCTGCATATAAAACAGTTGTGGGCCTCACTAATTGTAGGATTTGGCAGCTCGCAAGCGAAACACTCCTTTTGGCATGACGCCTTGGTGTGTGTGTGTGTGTGTGTGTGTGTGTGTGTGTGTGTGTGTGTGTGTGTGTGTGTGTGTGTGTGTGTGTGTGTGTGTGTGTGTGTGTGTGTGTGTGTGTGTGTGTGTGTGTGTGTGTGTGTGTGCGTGTGCGTGTGCGTGTGCGTGTGTGTGTGTGTGTGTGTGTGTGTGTGTGGGGTGGGTGGGTGTGTGTACATCTCATGCATTTCCTCAGGCCTACTGTGAGATACATCCATCCAAGAAAGTCCTACTGTGAGATACATCCATCCAAGAAAGTCCTACTGTGAGATACATCCATCCAAGAAAGTCCTAACAGCAATAGGATAGTGTACAGTTGAAGTCGGAAGTTTACATACACTTAGGTTGGAGTCATTAAAACTCCACAAATGTCTTGTTAACAAACTATAGTTTTGGCAAGTCAGTTAGGACATCTACTTTGTGCATGACACAAGTCATTTTTCCAACAATTGTTTACAGACAGATTATTTCACTTATAATTCACTGTATTACAATTCCAGTAGGTCGGAAGTTTACATACACTAAGTTGACTGTGTATGGAAAATTCCAGAAAATGATGCCATGGCTTTAGAAGCTTCTGATAAGCTAATTGACATAATTTGAGTCAATAGGAGGGGTACCTGTGGATGTATTTCAAGGACTACCTTCAAACTCAGTGCCTATTTGCTTGACATCATGGGGAAATCTAAATAAATCAGCCAAGACCTCAGAAAATAAATTGGAGACCTCCACAAGTCTGGTTCATCCTTGGCAGCAATTTCCAAACGCCTGAAGGTACCACATTCCTCATACCGCTCAGGAAGGAGACGCATTCTGTCGCCTACAGATGAACGTGCTTTGGTGCGAAAAGTGCAAATCAATCCCAGATCTACAGAAAAGGACCTTGTGAAAATGCTGGATGAAACAGGTACAACAGTGTCTATATCCACAGTAAAACGGGTCCTATATTGACATAACCTGAAAGGCCGCTCAGCAAGGAAGAAGCCATTGCTCCAGAACCGCCCTACCTAAAAATGGCAGACTACGGTTTGCAACTGCACATGGGGACAAAGATCATACTTTTTGGAGAAATGTTCTCTGGTCTGATGAAACAAAAATAGTACTGTTTGGCCATAATGACCATCGTTATGTTTGGAGGAAAAAGGGGGAGGCTTCCAAGCCGAAGCACACCATACCAACCGTGAAGCACGGGGGTGGCAACATCATGTTGTGGGGGTGCTTTGCTCTCCTTTAGGAACTGGTGCACTTCACAAAATAGATGGCATCACGAGGTAGGACAATTATGTGGATTTATTGAAGCAACATCTCAAGACATCAGTCAGGAAGTTAAAGCTTGGTCGCAAAATGGGTCTTACAAATGGACAATGATCCCAAGCACACTACCAAAGTTGTAACAAAATGGCTTAAGGACAACAAAGTCAAGGTATTGGAGTGGCCATCACAAAGCCCTGACCTCAATCCTATAGAAAATTTGTGGGCAGAACTGAAAAAGTGTGTGCGAGCAAGGACGCCTACAAACCTGATTCAGTTACACCAGCTCTGTCAGGAGGAATGGGCCAAAAGCTTGTGGAAGACTACCCGAAACGTTTGACTCAAGTTAAACAATTTAAAGGTAATGCTACCAAATACTAATTGAGTGTATGGAAACTTCTGACCCATTGGGAATGTGATGAAGGAGTTAAAAGCTGAAATAAATCATTCTCTCTCTATTCTCTCGACATTTCACATTCTTAAAATAAAGTGGTGATCTTAACTGACCTAAAACAGAGAATTGTTAATGTCAGGAATTGGGAAAAACAGAGTTTAAATGTATTTGGCTAGATTTCTGTCAAAGCTTTAGAGAGAGAAAGAGAGAAGGGGAGAGAGAGAGAGGAGAGTACCAGCTGCTCAGCAGGCTCTGCTCACACTTACAGTCCCTGTTGTTCCATAAGGTGTATTTTTATCTGTTTTTTAAAATCTGATTCTACTGCTTGCATTAGTTACCTGATGTGGAATAGAGTTCCAAGTGGTCATGACTGTCTGCCTCCCATAGTCTGTTCTAGACTTGGGAACTCTTAAACTTGCCCAGGCCAATGGCATGTACCAGATGCTCAGCAGGCTCTGGTCACACTTACTGGTCTGAGGCCAAACCACACGACTAACAACATTGGACACTTTATGGAACACAAGGCCTTCACTATCTCACCCTGGAATATCCAAGGCCTGAGGTCATCTGCCTTTGGCCTAAAGAGCAGGAACCCGGACATCAACAAAGAAATCAAAAATAGAGACATTGTCATCCTACAAGAAACATGGTATAGAGGAGACGGACCCACTGGTTGCCCTCTAGGTTACAGAGAGCTGGTTGTCCCATCAAACTACCAGGTGTGAAGCAGGGAAGGGACTCAGGGGGTATGCTAATTTGGTATAGAGCAGCCCTAACTCACTCTGTTAAATTAATCAAAACAGGAACATTTTACATTTGGCTAGAAATTCAAAAGGAAATGATCTTAACAGAGAAACATATCCCCCCACTAGAATCCCCATACTTTGAAGACAGCTTCTTCGTCCTGGAGGGGGAAATCAATCATTTCCGGGCCCAGGGAAATGTCTCTGGCGACCTAAATACCAGAACTGGACAAACACCTGACACCTTCAGCACACAGGGGGACAAACACCTACCTGGAGGTGACAGCATTCCCTCCCCCATATGCCCCCCTAGACACAACTATGACAACATAACCAACAAAAACTGGTCACAACTCCTGCAGCTTTGTTGCACCCTGACTATGCACATAGTCAACGGTAGGCTTAGAGGGGACTCCTATGTTCCTATGGTAGGTACACCTATAGCTCATCTCTTGGCAGTAATACTGTAGCATACTTTATCACTGACCTCAACCCAGAGTCTCTCAGAGCATTCACGCCCACTGACACCCCTATCAGATCACAGCAAAATCACAGTTTAACTTCTTCGATATAGGGGGGGCTCTTTTAATTTTTGGATAAAAAAACATTCCCGTTTTAAACAAGATATTTTGTCAGGAAAAGACATATAATTGACAGCTTTGGAAAGAAAACACTCTGACATTTCCAAAACTGCAAAGATATTATCTGTGAGTGCCACAGAACTGATGCTACAGGCGAAACCAAGATGAAATTTCAAACAGGAAATGCCCCAGATTTTGAAGGCGCTGTGTTCCAATGTCTCCTTATATGGCTGTGAATGCGCCAGGAATGAGCTTACACTTTCTGTCGTTTCCCCAAGGTGTCTGCAGCATTGTGACGTATTTGTAGGCATATCATTGGAAGATTGACCATAAGAGACTACATTTACCAGGTGCTCGCTTGGTGTCCTCCGTCGAAATTATTGCGTAATCTCCAGCTGCGTGTATTTTTCCATTTGCTTCAGAGGAGAAACCAAACTGCCACGAATGATTTATCATCGAATAGATATGTGAAAAACACCTTGAGGATTGATTCTAAACAACGTTTGCCATGTTTCTGTCGATAGTATGGAGTTAATTTGGAAAAAAGTTTGGTGTTGTAATGACTGAATTTTCGGGATTTTTTCTTAGCCAAACGTGATGAACAAAACAGAGCGATTTCTCCTACACAAATAATATTTTTGGAAAAACTGAACATTTGCTATCTAACTGAGTCTCCTCATTGAAAACATCCGAAGTTCTTCAAAGGTAAATTATTTTATTTGAATGCTTTTCTTGTTTTTGTGAAAATGTTGCCTGCTGAATGCTAGGCTTAATGCTATGCTAGCTATCAATACTCTTACACAAATGCTTGTGTAGCTATGGTTGAAAATAATATTTTGAAAATCTGAGATGACAGTGTTGTTAACAAAAGGTTAAGCTTGTGAGTGAATATATTTCTTTCATTTCATTTGCGATTTTCATGAATAGTTAACGTTGCGTTATGGTAATGAGCTTGAGGCTATGATTACGCTCCCGGATACGGGATTGCTCGACGCAAGAAGCTAATTGTGTCACGCCCTGATCTGTATCACCTGTCCTTGTGCTTGTCTCCACCCCCCTCCAGGTGTCATCCATCTTCCTCATTATCCCCTGGGTACTTATACTTGTGTTCTCTGTTTGTCTCGGCCAGTTCGTCTTGTTTGTCACGTCAACCAGAATTTTTATCTCAGCTCCTGCTTTTCCCCAGTCTCTCTTTTTCTCGCCCTCCTGGTTTTGACCCTTGCCTGTCCTGACTTTGAGCCCGCCTATCTGACCACTCTGCCTGGCCCTGGTCTGCACCTTTACCCCTACCCTGGATTACCGACCTCTGCCTGACCTGACCCTGAGCCTGCCTGCCATCCTAAACCTTTGTCCCACTACTCTGGATTATCGACCCCTGCCTGCCTTGACCTGTCGTTTGCCTGCCCCTGTTGCTGTAATAAACATTGTTACTTCAACACAGTCTGCATTTGGGTCTTACCTGAAACGTGATAGTACGAATTGGCCATGACTGACCCAACAGACTTGGACCAGCTCCGCAACGCCATCTCTTCCCAAGGAGTCACCATTGATAGGCACGAGTATTTGCTTTGCGGCCTGATGGAAGGGTTCCAGGACGTGGCCGAACGTCACAACCTAGAATTGGACGCATTGTGGGAGCAATTCCGTGGGTGGCCTACCAGGCAGCCTGCCACAATGGTAACCTCCCAGACCCTCAGTAACCCGGCTGGTAGCAGCGCCATCACCCCGGTTTCCCGGTTTCCCGGGAACCCCGCTTACCTCCGCTGGAGTGCTACGATGGAGATTCCAGAACCTGCCGGGCCTTTCTCTCCCAGAGCTCCCTCGTTTTCGAGCTGCAGCGTTCTTCGTTCCCCTCGGACCACTCAAGGATAGCGTACATTATTACGCTGAGGGCACTCGCCTGTACCACAACGTGTGGGAGCAACAATCCACCGTATGCCTCAGTCAGGAGGTATTCGTGGCGGAGGTGAGAAACGTTTTCGAGGCTCCGGTGTCCGGGAGAGAGGCTGCCCAGAAGTTACTCCAGCTTTGACAGGACTCCCTCAGTGTGGCAGGCTATGTGGTGGATTTCCGCACGCTAGCAGCGGAGGGTGCCTGGAACCCAGAAGTGCTGTTCAACACGTTCCTGCACGGATTATCGGAGGAAGTAAAGGACCTGCTTGCAGGCAGGCAACTATCCACGGATCTCTACTCACTCATCGCTTTGACTATCCGGATCAATGGACAGCTACGGGAATATAGGAGGGAGAAGTGGTCTGATTGCGGTCCCAATCGCTCACTCAAGGATCCCACCTTGCATCTGATGAACTCCGGAAGTCCCCGGTGTCTACGTCCCCGAGAGGATCCGAGTTTACCCGAGTTTCTCCAAGAGCCTCCAAAGTCTGCCATTTACCTCTTACCGAGCCGATGCAGCTCGACAGGACTAGGCTGTCTCCAGCCGAACACGTACACAGACTTAACACCCAGAGTTGTCTGTATTGTGGTACTGGCGGTCATTATGTGTCTACAGTACCTGTCCTTTCAAGAGACCTAGCTCATTGGTAGGAATGAGTACACTGGTGGGTCTTAAGGACAATTTTGCTTCTCCCCCTACTCGCCCCCCTCTCCATGCCACCCTGCTGTGGGGTGACCAGTCCAAGTCTCTCCAGATACTCATCGACTCAGGGGGGCGTCTTATGGACGTTGCCCTGGTGTCCAAGCTGAGCATTCCTACTCAATCTCTCTCCATTCCCATGAATGTTAGAGCGCTGGATGGGTGCTCTATAGGCTGGGTCACCCACCAGACCACCCCCATCAACCTACAAGTGTCGGGGAACCACAGTGAGATGATCCAATTCCTGCTAATTGAGTCTCCACAGGTTCCTGTGGTATTGGTATTCTCTTGGCTCCAGCGACACAATCCCTCGAGTACTGGTGCCATCGTGGGCTGGGACCCATTCTGTCATTACGTGAAATCGGCTTTGCCTGCCCCGGGACATCTTCCTGGGGGCTTGGAAATTGCCCTGAACCTCTCTGCCATTCTTGCGGACAGGACCTCCTGGAGGGGTTCAGTAAGGCCAGGGCCACTTTGCTTCAGCAACACCCACCGGTATCCGGTTAAGCCAGATGCGCTGGCATGCCGCTTTAGCCCTGCGGCTACACCCCCTATAAGCCAAGAACTTTCCCCTATGCTCCAACATCATTAACCCCTCCGCTGTTTGTCTTCTGTTGCCCCGAACCCTCCATATACTTCCTATTTTTCATGTGTCTAGATGTAAATGTGTTATCTTGAACAGAGCAATATTCAATCATGAGGCATCAAAGCCAACGGAACTGAATAATATTAAGAAATGCTATAGATGGAAGGACAGTAGTGTGGAAACCTAACAAAAAACAATTAGCCAACAACAAATGCAATCCCTTTCAGACAACATTGGATGAATGTTCCGCTGTAATAGTGAAGGTGTAACTTGGCAGTAGAAAATCTAAACAGAATATTTGACCTCTCAGCTTCCCTATCAAATCAAAACACTTCTAAAAGAAAACCGGACAAAATGAATAACAATGACATAATGGTTTGTTGAAGAATGCAAAAACCTAAGAAACCTATCCAACCCAGAAAACCTGAGCCTACGCCTTCACTACGGTGAATCACTAAAACAGTACAGAAATACACTAAAGAAGGAACAGCACATCAGAAAACAGCTCAATGTAATTGAAGAATCCATAGACTCTAACCACTTCTGGGAAAATTGGCAAACATTAAACAAAACAACAATACGAAAAGTTATCTATCCAAAACGGAGATGTATGGGTAAACCACTTCTCCAATATTTTTGGCCCTATAACAAAGAACATATACATGGTCAATACAAATCTTAGAATCAACTATTACAGACTACCAAAACCCACTGGATTCTCCACATTGAATGAACTACAGGAAAACATACAAACCCTCCATCCTACAAAGGCCTGTGGTGTTGATGGTATCCTCAATGAAATGATCAAATATACAGACAACAAATTCCAATTGGCTATACTTAAACTCTTTAACATCATCCTTAGCTCTGTCATCTTCCCCAATATTTGGAACCAAGGACTGATCACCCCAATCCACAAAAGTGTAGACACACTTGACCCCAATAACTACCATGGGATATGCGTCAACAGCAACCCTGGGAAAACAATGTACTGAGCAAATGTCAAATTGGCTTTTTACCAAATTACCTTACGACAGACCACGTATTCACCCTGCAAACCCTAATTGACAAACAAACAAACCAAAACAAAGGCCAACTCTTCTCATGCTTTGTTGATTTCCAAAAATCTTTTGACTCAATTTGGCATGAGGATCTGCTATTCAAATTGATGGAAAATGGTGTTGGGGGAAAAACATACTCCATTATAAAATCCATGTACACAAACAAAATGTGTGCCTTCAAAATTGGCAAAATACACACATTTCTTTCCACGCGGCTGTGGGGTGAGACAGGGATGCAGCTTAAGCGCCACCCTTTTCAACATGTCAACGAATTGACAATATGTCAACGAATTGGCGAGGACGCTAGAACAGTCTGCAGCACCCAGCCTTCGAGAATCTGATGTCAAATGTCTACTGTTTGCTGATGATCTGGAGCTTCTGTCCCCAACCAAGGAGGGCCTACAGCAGAACCAAGATCTTCTGCACAGATTCTGTCAGACCTGGGCCCTGACAGTAAATCTCAGTAAGACAAAAATAATGGTGTTCCAAAAAAGGTCCAGTTGCCAGGATCACAAATACAAATTCCATCTAGACACCGTTGCCACAGGTAACTTCCGCAAAGCTGTGAACGAGCTGAGCGACAAGGCAAGAAGGGCATTGAAAAGGAACATAACATTTGACACACCAATTAGGATCTGGCTAAAAATACTTGAATCAGCTATAGAATCCATTGTCCTTTATGGTTGTGAGGTCTGGGGTCCTCTCACCAACCAAGAATTCACAAAATGGGATAAACACCAAATTGAGACTCTGCATGCAGAATTCCGCTACAATATCCCAAGTGTACAATGTAAAACACCAAATAATACATGCAGAGTGGAATTAGGCTGATACCCGCCAATTATCAAAATCCAGAAAAGAGCCATTAAATTCTAAAACCACTTAAAAGGAAGTTATGAATGCTATTTGGCCCTAAACAGAAAGTACACAGTGGCAGAATACCTGACCACGGTGACTGACCCAAAATTAAGGAAATCTTTAACTATGTACAGACTCAGGGAGCACAGCCTTGCTATTGAGAGAGGCCGCCATAGGCAGACCTGGCTCTCAAGAGAAGACAGGCTATGTGCACACTGCCCACAAAATGAGGAGAAACTGAGCTGCACCTCCTGCCAAATGTATGACCATATTAGAGACACCTATTTCCCTCAGATTACACAGACCTACAAAGAATTTGAAAACAAACCAAATTTTGATAAACTCCCATATCTATTGGGTGAAATACCACAGTGTGCAATCACAGCAGCACGATTTGTGACCTGTTGTCACAAGAAAAGGGCAATCAGTGAAGAACAAACATCATTGTAAATGCCACCTATATCTACGTTTATTTATTTTCCCTTTATACTTTAACTATTTGCACATCATTACAACACTGTATTTGACACAATATGACATTTTGGAATGTCTTTATTCTTTTGGAACTTTTGTGTAGTGTTTGCTGTAAATGGTCCATTGTTATTTTCACTCTTGTTGATTATCTATTTCACTTGCTTTGGCAATGTAAACATGTGTTTCCCATCAATCAATCAAATGTATTTAAAAAGCCGTTTTTTTTGTTACCTCAGCCAATGTCACAAAGTGCTGTACAGAAACCCAGCCTAAAACCCCAAACAGCAAGCAACGCAGATGTAGAAGCACGCCAACAAAGCCCTTAAATTGAATTGAGAGAGAGAGAGAGAGAGAGAGAGAGAGAGAGAGAGAGAGAGAGAGAGAGATAGTAGAGATACTAAAGACTCTGGAGAATAATGTGTGTAAGGAAACTGCATTCCAAAACGCCTCACATACTTTGGCAAGCGAGCAGAGTGAAGAGATGAGAAGAGTAATCCATATGTGCAGAGCTGCTGGTGGAGATATTCACACACACACACACACACACACACACACACACACACACACACACACACACACACACACACACACACACACACACACACACACACACACACAC
The DNA here is from genome assembly GCF_023373465.1 of Oncorhynchus keta. Classification (NCBI taxonomy): domain Eukaryota; kingdom Metazoa; phylum Chordata; class Actinopteri; order Salmoniformes; family Salmonidae; genus Oncorhynchus; species Oncorhynchus keta. The sequence continues at coordinate 23,917,073 of NC_068433.1, read as the reverse complement.
ACACACACACACACACACACACACACACACACACACACACACACACACACACACACACACACAGTGGTTGCATCGAATGTGAACAGATGCTGCATTGACTTGAGTGAGGCACATTGTTTGAGATATTACAAGGGACTGATGCAAGACCGATGCAAGACTGATGTAAGACTGATGCAAGACTGATGCCAGACGAGCAAAAGATATTGCCGGGAGGTTCTAACACCTTATGGGGCCATCATGGTGCCAATGTCCTCAAGCCATTCATCAAATTAAAAGGATCTATATGCCTGGCAGTAGTCCAGAATATTAACTACCCCCAAGGAAGTAAGGATGTCTGCCTGATGCAGGCTGGGAGTTTTGTTCAGTACACCTGAAGGAACATTCTCTTGGGGTCACTGAGGTAAAAGGGAGGACGGACTACTGAGAGAGAAACAGAAAATAAGTCTTCCTGTCATTTGTTTATGCTTCTTTCTCCAATGGAGAATCTTTATTTTCATGCATTCCAGAGTGGATAAAAAATACACACCAACTGCATCCGTTTGGAAAGCTGCTCTCCGCTCTCCCCGCCCCTCAGTTGGAAGCCGAGAGTGTTTGTTTTGACATGGTATCTGCTCTTGGCTAGGGTGGTCAGAATAACAACAACAACCCAGAGCCAATCAAAACACTACACCCCTTTAACGGATGCTAGTAGACTCAACTTTGCCACCATTGAGAAATATCTCATAAGTGTTTATGTCTTTCAGTTGAGCTTTAGTGTTTACAACGTCTATTCTGTGAGATAACATTCAATCTTTATTAATCACCCTAACATGTTTTTCCACTGTAGATGTGATTAGCTTCCTCTCTCTGTCTCAACACCTAGACCGGGGAATGGTCATGTTCAGGTGGGCTATTAAAACAATTTCACCTTCAAACTGTAGTTTTTTCATTAGCTCTATGTAGACAGGGAGGCACACGCGTTTTCTTTATTGACTTATTCCTTTCCCTCCGTGTTTCTCTGATGCCCTCCCTACACACACACACAAAGGATAGTCTCCTTGGCCTTCTGCCACGGCATCATTTTTGGTCCCCTCGTTTGCCACATCACTGACTGTATCCTGCTAATTACCTCCCTATTTGTGGTGGCCCCCGTTTAAAAAAAAAACGTTCCAAACTCAATTACAACGTCTACCTTCTCAAACACAGGAATTAGAGCGTAGCCGAACTCCCTCACTGAGGAGAGGAACCCTGTTCAGTGTAACTCCGTTCCAATGACAGTTACAGACACGAGGTAGAAAGCGGCCATCAACTCAAAGACATTCAAATCAAATCAAATCAAATTTATTTATATAGCCCTTCGTACATCAGCTGATATCTCAAAGTGCTGTACAGAAACCCAGCCTAAAACCCCAAACAGCAAACAATGCAGGTGTAAAAGCACGGTGGCTAGGAAAAACTCCCTAGAAAGGCCAAAACCTAGGAAGAAACCTAGAGAGGAACCGGGCTATGTGGGGTGGCCAGTCCTCTTCTGGCTGTGCCGGACATTGTCTGCGTATAAAGGGACCCTATTCCCTCTATAGTGCACTACTTTTGACCAGTGGTGCATGATAGACCTATAGGAAATAAGGTGTCACAGGTCTCTAGTCAAAAGTAGTGTAGTGCACTAAATAAGGAACAGGTTGCCATTTGGGACTCAACCCATTTCTTTTTAGCAAATCCCTATGGAGCGCTGTTATAGACATCTGTCCGTCACCACTATACAGTAAGGTGTTTAACTGTCCAAGCCAGCAACAGTGAGAGGTGGGGAGTGGACACACACTCACGCAATTACCAGAGACAGTGGAGCGAAATAAAGGACTAACACACTACATTGTGGTGTTTCTGTTTGTGTGTGTGTGTGTGTGTTGTGTCTGTGTGTCTGATGCGTGCATGTGTGCGTGTGTGTAGTGTGTGGGTGTTTGTGTGTGTGTGTCTGCGCATGCGTGCATGTGTGTGTGTGTGTGTAGTGTGTGTGTGTTTGTGTGTGTGTGTGTCTGTGCATGTGTGCATGTGTGCGTGTGTGTAGTGTGTGTGTTTGCGTGTGTGTGTGTGTGTGTGTGTGTGTCTGCGCATGCGTGCATGTGTGCGTGCGTGCGTGTTGTGTGTGTGTGTTTGTGTGTGTTTGTGTGTGTGCAAATCTAATTCCGAACTGTGATGCAGAGCTTCAAAGCTGTTATCCAACGGTCTAAAATGAAACCCATTCAATTCATTAGCTGCTATAGTACATTGGTGCAAAGCGTTGTACAGAAATGAGACATTTAACATGTCAAAGTCCCAATCAGATGCATAAAACGAGACATTTAGAAGTCAGCGTGCTCCAATCAAATGTGACATCCTGTGGAAGTGGAAGTCGGGGGGCGACAGAGGGGACAGGGGGAGCAGGCAGCTGCTAATGGTGGCTATTCAGCAGTCTGATGGTCTGAAGTCCACAATCAGCTCCTTTGTTTTGCTGACGTTGAGGAAGAGGTTGTTTACCTGGCACCACGCAGTCGGAGTGCCTACCTCCTCCCTGTAGGCCATCTCACCGTCGTTGGTAATCAGGCCTACTACTGTCGTGTCATCAGCGAACTTGATGGTGGAGTTGGAACTGTGTGAGGCCACGCAGTCATGGGTATACAGGGAGTACAGGAGGAGACTGAAGACCCACCCTTGTGGGGCCCCCGTGTTGAGGATTAGTGGTGAAGGTGATGTTGCCTACCTTCACCACTTGCACAGGGAGGAGTTCAGTCCCAGGGCCGTGGGCATTGTGGTGAGCTTAGAGGGCACTGTGGTATTGAAGGCTGAGCTGTAGTTGATAAACATGGGTCTGTCAGATGGTATGACCTTTGATTAGCCTCTCAAAGCACTTCATGATGATGGAAGAGAGTGCTACGGGTCAGAAATCATTCAGTTCAGTTACTTTCCCTTCCTTGGGCATAGGGATGATAATGGACATCTTGCAGCAGGAGGGGATAGAGGCCTGAGCTAGAGAGAAATTTAAAATGTCCGAAAACACATCAGCTAGCTGGTCTGCACATGCTCTGAGGGCACGGCTAGGGATGCCATCTGGGTTGTGAGTCTGGGATGCCGTCTTCTCCCTCTAGTGTGGTCTCAATCAACTCCAGATGAAGTGGATTGACCTGGCCAGGGCCGTCCGCGCTGGCATTCGCCTCCAGCCAAAACCCCAGCGATCCAAAGCCCCACTTCCCAAAGGCAACAGAGAGGGCCTCTCAGAGAGATAAGACCTCTGTAATGGACTGGATAGGTCACGACTGAGCCTTTAGGATCCACTTGGATCTTCTGCACTAACTGTGGACCAGCACACTGAGTTAGGCTTTAAGTGCCTTCTCTCTCTCTCTCTCTCTCTCTCTCTCTCTCTCTCTCTCTCTCTCTCTCTCTCTCTCTCTCTCTTCTCTCTCTCTCTCTCTCTCTCTCTCTCTCTCTCTCTCTCTCTCTCTCTCTCTCTCTCTCTCTCTCTCTCTCTCTCTCTCTCTGCTGTATTAAGTACATTAAGGGGGCAAACGCACCTGGAGACAAGGTGGCTATTTGATTAATTGTTCAGCAGTCTTATGGCTTGGGGGCTATTAAGGAGCTATTTGGACCTAGACTTACCGCTCCAGTACCGAATACCGTGTGGAAGCAGAGAGAACAGTCTATGACTTAGGCGACTGGAGTCTTTGACAACTTTTGGGGCTTTTCTCTGACACCGCCTAGTATATAGGTCCTGGATGGCAGGAAGCTTGGCCCCAGTGATGTCCTGGGCAGTACGCACAACCCTCTGTAGCGGCTTACGGTCAGATGCTGAGCAGTTGCCATACCAGGCGGTGATGCAACCGGTCAGGATGCTCTCGATGGTGCAGCTGCATACATTTTGAGGATCTGGGGACCCATGGCAAATCTTTTCAGCCTCTTGAGAGGGAAAAAGTGTTACCGTGCCCTCTTCACGACTGTCTTGGTGTGTTTGGACCGTGATAGGTTGTTGGTGATGTGGACACCAAGGAACTTGAAACTCTTGACCCGCTCCACAACAGCCTTGTTGATGTTAATGGGTGCCTGTTCAGCCCTCCTTTTCCTGTAGACGTGAGTCGTTTGTCTTGCTCATGTTGAGGGAGAGGTTGTTGTCCTGGCACCATACTGCCAGGTCTCTGACCTCCTCCCTACAGGCTGTCTCGTCGTTGTCGGTGATCAGGACTACCACCGTTGTGTAGTCAGCAAACTTAATGATGGCAATGGAGTTGTGCTTGGCCAAGCAGTCGTGGGTGAACAGGGAGTACAGGAGGGGACTAAGCACGCACCCCTGAGGGTAGCTTTGGGCTCAAGTATGATAAAGAGACAATACATAGCTGATGATGTTCCTAGGGACAATATACATGATCTGCTGCTCATTCACTTTTCTGGGAAAATATTCTATTGGTTCTAGAATAGCGGTTTAGTATTCCAGTCCCTGTTAGTTAACTGTCTCTCCACACCCCATCTCTCGTCCCTCTCTCTCTCTCTCTCTCTCTCTCTCTCTCTCTCTCTCTCTCTCTCTCGCGCGCTCTCTCTCTCTCTCTCTCTCTCTCTCTCTCTCTCTCTCGCTCTCTCCAGACAGAGTGTCTGAGCGAGCCACACTGATTGGTTTCTCTTGGCACATGTTTGTCTGGTGAGATCTTCAGATAGATCAGTGTCTTTGGAAACTTTTATGTTTTTTAATACGGGCAGATCGACGATGGAGTATCAAGTTATGGATGATTCTGTTTTCATGGGCCATCATGACTGGTATTGTTAGATAAGTTGTTTTTTTTGCGTTACATTGATTTACTAACAATGATATTGAGTATGAAATACGGCTATATGTAACTACTTGATTGTTATAGCTCATACAATGTACACTTGATACCTATGAATTGGCGTACAATTGATTTAAAAAATGTTGGACGACAACGCTATAGTGTTATACAGATCCTTGTTCTCTTACTCTGCTGCAGCAACTCTCTGAAGATAAATAAGTACAAAACAACACATGGTTGCTCGGTAACAACCACTCTTCATGTTTTGACATCATGAATCCAAACTTATTATAATTGTGTGCTTTTGTTTTCCTTCCAAAGATTGTGAATTTTGTGGTGATGGTATCATTTCCCCTGGGATTCATCTCAGGCCAAAACACCACATTTGGAACCTGCTCTGATTATAACGCGCAAGAGTGCGTACGTACACACACACACACACACACACACACACACACACACACACACACACACACACACACACACACACACACACACACACACACACACACACACACACACACACACACACACACACACACACACACACACACACACACACACACAGACACACACACACACACACACACACACACACACACACACACACACACCCACGCACACACCCACACACACAGACACACACACACACACACGCAAGCATGCACAAACTCACACACACACACACACACACACGCAACACACACACACACACACACACACACACACACACACACACACACACACACACACACACACACACACACACACACATATTGTTTTACTTGGGCTTTGCCTGGCGCAAGTTTATTGAGGCGAAAATCAAAACAGCAGAACTAATTGCTGTTAGTGACTGAAGCCTCGCTCACTCAGACCTGAGCAACATAAAACTCAACCACAATAAAATAAAAAAACACTGCGGACAAAAACAACCTCGTATAATCTAATCCAAGCCTGACTCTCAACCTCACATTACCAGAGGTTTACAAATAACTGTAAGCTATTTCATCCCAAGACCACACTGTTGTTCCGCTTGTTGCAAACACTGACTTGTCTTTTACAATGTTGATTTTTCTCAGTCTTCAGGTGATCGCCGGGAACAGCTGTATACGGCTCAGAGTCAAGGGCAGGGAACTTCCATCCCGTCACTCTGTGAGCAATCAATCAAAGATCAAATCAAATCAAATTGTATTTGTCACATGCACCGAATCGAACAGGTGTTAGACCTAACAGTGAAATGCTTACTTATACAAGCCCTTAACCGACAATGCAGTTCAAGAAATAGAGTTAAGAAGATATGACTAAATATTATTACTAAATAACTCAAGAAAAAGAGAAAAGGAACACAATAAAATAACAATAACGAGGCTATATACATGGGGCACCGGTACCGAGTCAGTGTGCGGGGCTACAGGTTAGTCAACGTAATGTACATGTAGGTAGGGTTAAAGTGGCTATGCACAGATAATAGACAGCGTATAGCAGCAGTGTGAAAACAAAAGGGGGGTCAGTGTAAATAGTCCGGTGGCCATTTGATTCATTGTTCAGCAGTCTTATGGTTTAGGGGTAGAAGCTATTGAGGAGCCTTTTGGACCTAAACATGGATCAATTAAACGTCACGGAGAATAGAAATGCAATTCAATGTACGTTGCTCATAGCGTTCATTGTGTTGCATTGAATAGACCACAGACTCCCCACCTCGAAGAGTAGATTTTTATGGACGACATCAAGAAGCCTTTTTTTTGCACTTTTTGCGGCGATCATTAAAAGAGAAATCAAAGGTCGCAGGGGAACAATAGCTATTCAAGCAAAACAAGCAAAAAAAGAAGATGAAGGAAATGCCATGAAATTACATGCGAGCATTTTAACCGCCTGGGGTTTTTCTTCAGGCTTGGCTGCCGTTTGCGTTTCGTAGGTTCGCCGTAGCTAGATTGCTTTCCATTTTCATATCCTTAGCTCATTCAAAAGCATAATTGTGTGTGTGTGTGTGTGTGTGTGTGTGTGTGTGTGTGTGTGTCAGTGTGTGTTTTGAGAAACAGGCTTGAGGGTTCGTAATTGCTTCGTCGGGATTAAAGTGTCAATTGAATGATTCCTTTTGGGCCAGTTTTGAAACTGTGGTATGCAGTGATTTCCCCATGGCCGAGGGTATGTTCAGTTGAGCAGGACAGGAGAGGTGATGTGTTTGGAAAAGGCTCTCTAATATAACAAATATGAGACAATTAGGCATCGAGAGCTTTACGCACTAAAGTGTGGAGAACAAGAAACAGAAAAAAAGTTCTGAAAACTTGAGGCCAAAAGCACAAGAATGTGCAAAAACACATGATGAATACAAGCACAAAGTCTCTAAAACACACATGCGCACACACACACACACACACACACACACACACACACACAGACACACACACACACACGTTAAAAGCCTGTCATTCACAGGCACAATCATGCCAAAGATGGAAAATTATAACTATTGAACCACAGCGTTCGTTGACCACAGAACCACGATTAGTTGCTTCTACCAACCAATGGGCTGAGAGATTGGAGCCTGTGGTCCAGTAATGTAGAGTCTGGTTGGTTCAGAGCCCGGTTTTCCATCTCCAGACAAAAACACACAAAGACAGAGACTGTTTCCACAGGACCCATAGAGGCTGAGAACCAAATGACACCCTATTCCCTATATAGTGCTCCCTATTCCACATAGGGCTCTGGTCAAAATTAGTGCACTAAGTAGGGAATAGTGTACCATTTGGGACACAGGCAAAGACTACATCTGTATTGACAGGAGGGTTCGCTACTAAACCACAACAGTATGGAGATACCCATGTGCCAAGTGGGACACACATAACATTTACTGTACACATAGACTAACACAAAAAGCAGATCTGGAAATATTGAAATTAAGGGGAACACAAAGACAGTCAGAGACAGACAGGTATACAGAGAGAGAAGAAGAGAGAGACAGATATACAGAGAGAGAAGAAGAGAGAGACAGAGAGACAGAGCGACAGAAAGACAGACAGACACTAAGAGGGAGAGAGAGAGAGAGAGAGAGAGAGAGAGAGAGAGAGAGAGAGAGAGAGAGAGAGAGAGAGAGAGAGGAGAGAGAGAGAGAGAGAGAACGGAGAACGGAGAACGGAGAATGGAGAATGGAGATAGACAGGCAAAGAACAGAGAACGGATAATGGAGAACAGAGAACAGAGACCGACAGGCAGAGAACGGAGAACAGAGACCGACAGGCAGAGAACAGAGAACAGAGACCGACAGGCAGAGAACAGAGACCGTCAGGCAGAGAACAGAGAACAGAGACCGACAGGCAGAGAACAGAGAACAGAGACCGACAGGCAGAGAACGGAGAACAGAGACCGACAGGCAGAGAACAGAGAACAGAGACCGACAGGCAGAGAACAGAGAACAGAGACCGACAGGCAGAGAACAGAGAACAGAGACCGACAGGCAGAGAACGGAGAACAGAGACCGACAGGCAGAGAACGGAGAACAGAGACCGACAGGCAGAGAACAGAGAACAGAGATAGACAGGTAAAGAACAGAGCACAGAGACCGACAGGCAGAGAACGGAGAACAGAGACCGACAGGCAGAGAACAGCGAACAGAGATAGACAGGTAAAGAACAGAGCACAGAGACCGACAGGCAGAGAACGGAGAACAGAGACCGACAGGCAGAGAACAGAGATAGACAGGTAAAGAACAGAGAACAGAGAACAGAGAAGTGCAGAGGAGACAGAGAACAGAGAACAGAGACAGACAGGGCAGAGCAACAGTGTCATGCACGAGGGCTGGTACTCAGACTCTGACCCATCTGTCTGAGGGTACTATGAGTCAGATAGATGGCACCCCTCTCATGTAGAATACGGTCTTTACACCACTAGGAGCTGTCAATACGGCCACAGCAGACTACAGCCAGGAATCCAGGGTATGTACACACTGTGACTAGGGGCAACTTCATGTTATCCTTTCCAACCGCCACTGTCCTCACCCAAGGAAAGCCATCATAATTTGCCAGTCTCAGCAATCACACACACACACGCTCACACACATTTCCGTCCTAGCCAAGAGTATGTCAACACAGTGTAACACTCAGCTCTGCACAATGTACTGCACCCGGCCAGATCACAGTGATGGGTCCAGCGGTGCTGTTACACATACAAACACACACACGCACACACACATGCACGCACTCATGCACACACACACACACACACACACACACACACACACACACACACACACACACACACACACACACACACACACACACACACACACACACACACACACACACACACACACACACACACACACACACACACACACACACACACACACACACACACACACACACACACACACAGAATGGAAGACCTTTGAAACAACATTGCACATTCCTGAAGAGAACATTCCATGACTTCTGCACCATGGGGATCCACAGCAAAAGCTTCCATGTGGACCAGTGTCCATTGAACTCAGTTGACCCTGCAGAGTGTGTGTCAGCCATATCTCAGCCATATCTGACATGTCTTTCATCAGTATCTTGCAGCAACGTATAAGCTCACAGACCTGAGGCCCTGGTCTCTGCTATCTCCTCAGCATCAGTGATGACAGTCGCTCTCCAGATACGTGTCCTAAAGCCCCCCCCCCTCTCTCTCTCTCTCTCTCTCTCTCTCTCTCTCTCTCTCTCTCTCTCTGTCTGTACCTCTCTCTCTCTCTCTCTGTACCTCTCTCTCTCTCTGTCTGTACCTCTCTCTCTCTCTGTCTGTACCTCTCTCTCTCTGTCTGTACCTCTCTCTCTATCTGTCTGTACCCCCCTTTCTCCCTGTGTACCTCTCTCTCTGTCTGTCTGTACCTCTCTCTCTCTCTGTCTGTATCTCTCTCTCTCTGTCTGTACCCCCCTCTCTCTCTGTCTGTCTGTCTGTACCTCTCTCTCTCTGTCTGTACCTCTCTCTCTCTCTGTACCTCTCTCTCTCTCTCTGTCTGTACCTCTCTCTCTCTCTCTGTCTGTACCTCCCTCTCTCTCTATCTGTCTGTACCCCCCTTTCTCCCTGTGTACCTCTCTCTCTGTCTGTCTGTACCTCTCTCTCTCTCTGTCTGTATCTCTCTCTCCCTGTCTGTACCTCTCTCTCTCTGTCTGTACCCCCCTCTCTCTCTGTCTGTCTGTCTGTACCTCTCTCTCTCTCTCTGTCTGTACCTCTCTCTCTCTGTGCCCCTCTCTCTCTCTCTCTGTCTGTACCTCTCTCTCTGTCTGTCTGTACCTCTCTCTCTCTCTCTGTGTCTGTACCTCTCTCTCTCTCTCTCTCTCTCTCTCTATCTGTACCTATCTCTCTCTGTCTGTACCCCCCCCTCTCTCTCTGTACCTCTCTCTCTCCCTGTCTGTACTTCTCTCTGTCTCTGTCTGTACCTCTCGCTCTCTCTGTCTGTACCTCTCTCTCTGTCTGTACCTCCCTCTCTCTCTGTACCTCTCTCTCTCCGTCTGTATCTCTCTCTCTCTCTCTCTCTCTCTCTCTCTCTCTCTCTCTCTCTCTCTCTCTCTCTCTCTCTCTCTCTCTCTCTCTCTCTCTCTCTCTCGCTCTCTCTCTCAACAACTGACCATGTTTTTCATCACTCTTTCTTGGAGGTCAGAGAATACTTCTGGATGTTCAGTGTGTGAGGGACTGAAGAGGGGGGGGTTACCTGATTGGTGAAATGTGGTCGGAGAATAGGCATGAAACTGTCAATTTTTTATCGTCTTCACACTCTGCCGCCAGGAGTTTTTCCGTGGTCACTCACAGGGTATGCGGTCAGGAAAAACTCCAGGGCCTACACATACCATCAGACTACGTGGCAGAGACTAATAGATGTCCTCGCTGATCTTCTGTCCTGGACAGACACTAACTCACAGACACACACACACACACTACTGTTGAGTCTATCCTGTCAATCTCAATTTCGCCAGCCAGAGAAGTTTCCAGCGACGCCCTGAGCTAGGACATAAATGTTGAGGAAACCATATGTGTGTAAAACAGGCAGATTTTCTTTTTTAGATGAGCCGGTCCTTTAAGGGCTACAGCGAATCACCTGGCCCCCACACGGTACAACACTCATCTGATCCAATAGGAGAGGGTTGCTACTGTCTCGCCTGCAAAGAAGGGGAAGAAGACCGCTGGACTGAATATACAGAAAGGGAGGTGTGAATGGCTTCTCAGCTAAATTGCGAACAGGGTCCGCCTCCTGTGCGTGCCAGGCGAACGAAAGGTTGGATCAGACTGAACTGAAACTCATGGCGAGCTTATGGAAAAACTGCCTGAATGAATCTGCAAGAGTCAGCAAATGACGACGGCAAAATGATTCAAATTAAGGACGAACGGCAGGTGTATGAAATTCTCCTAACACTAGGCATGACACAATAACAAATGGAATCTCAGTCACTCGCTTTTGAACATAGACTTCTACTATACAGGTATAACGATACATGAAAGAAGAGCAACTGCATGACCTCTCATTGATGGAAGAGGCAGAAGGCATTGTAGAGGAGACAGAAACACATAGGGGCAGAAATAGCATAGGGGCAACTCTCCTCATATAACCGTGTGGCTCAGTTGGGGCTCATTTCATAGAGCATGGCACACCCTCCGGCAGAGTTTATGAACCACGCATTACAGTCAAAATATGTGATATTGGTTTTAAAAACGTCTGATAAATGATGGGTTCTTCTGGGGATTTTGCACATGACAGAGAGAGAGAGAGAGAGAGACTTCCGCAAGACTAAATTAAGGACTGGAGAGGTTCTGAGATACTTCAAAGGTTCTCTAACACACATAGTCTTCAGTCACTGGACACACACACAGGCACACACATTGACACCTTCACATATATATGTTTTGGAGGGGCACTTGGGGCCTGAACAGCCAAATAGTGTGGATGGAAATGGCAATGAAATGCAACATGGGTAATGAATGGGGAGAACCTGTCACACCCTGACCATAGAGAGCTTTTTATTCTCTATGTTGGTTAGGTCCGGGTGTGACTAGGGTGGGTCGTCTAGGTAATTATATTTCTATTTGGCCTGGTATGGTTCCCAATCAGAGGCATCTGTTTATCGTTGTCTCTGATTGGGGATCATATTTAGGCAGCCATTCCCCCTTTGTGCTTTGTGGAATATTGACTTTGTATAGTTGCCTGTGAGCACTATAGCAGCTTCACGTTTCATTTAGTAATTTATTGTTTTGTTTTGCTATGAGTTTCACCTAGTAATAAAAAGATGTGGAACCCAGATCACGCTGCGCTTTGGTCCAGTTGTTATGACGATCGTGACAGAACCTGGCGGCAGGGTGGCCTAGTGGTTAGAGCGTTGCACTAGTAATCGAAAGGTTGCAAGTTTGAATCCCCGACCTGACAAGGTACAAATCTGTCGTTCTGCCCCTGAACAGGCAGTTAACCCCAGATCTATTGTGTTATATTGTGTTATATACCTTTCGCATTTCCACAAAGTGTTTCCATTGAAATGATACCAAGAATAAGCATATCCTTACTTCAGGGCCTGAGTTACAGGCAGAAAGATTAGGGTATGTCATTTTAGGTGAAAATATAAGAAAAAAAGGCCGGATCCTTAAGAGGTTTTAAGACAGTGGCTAAATTAGTCAGAATTGGTGTTTTGGCCTGATTTTCTCCTGCAGATGTGAGTAGCTCATGCAAAGCAAGAAAAAAACAGTCAGGTAAAAACATTAGGAGAAGAAAAGTGGAGGGACTATCCATAAAATTCTCTCCCCTCTCTCTTGCTCTCTTCTCTATCTCTCTCTCTCTCCCTCTCCCCCTCTCTCCATCTCCTCTTTTTTCTTCTCTCTGCAATTTTTATTATATCTTTTTTGAAATCTACTCCTCTTATTATGCACAGCATTAGAGCAGACTAACATTAGGTTGCCAGCCCCTGTCTGTTTGGCGCAGTGTTTTGGCCATGACAGGGTAATAGCAGGAGAACAGATATCTGCCAACATGGCAACCCCGAGGCAAATCCATTGGATGATGAAGTCGAAGACAGAGAGAAACTAAGGGGAGGAAAGGAAAGCATGGTCGTTTTAGAGCCAGAGGCTACTGTTATTGTAGCTGCCTTTGTGGATCCTACTTTCTGTTCTCTCTGTGTGTTATGAAAATGACTTATAAACTGACTGATCGACACATTCCTACATGCTACGCACACACGCACACCAGCGGAGGCTCCTCCTCAGAAGAAGGGGAGGACCACCTCCTCAGTGATTTAAAAAAAACATTTTTTTTTATAGTGAAACATTAAAAAGTTATGCTTTTAAAATAAAATGACTGTAAATATATTCACGTCACCAAATAATTGATTAAAACACAGTGTTTTGCAATGAAGTTCTACAGAAGCCTCAACAGCATTGTAGAGTAGCACCGTGGTGTAGCCGGAGGACAGCTAGTTTCCTCCCTCCTCTGGGTACATTGACTTCAATGCAAAACCTAGGAGCTTGTGGTTCTCACCCCCTTCCATAGACTTACACAGTAATTATGACAACTTCCAGAGGACGTCCTCCAAGCTATCAGAACTCTTGCAGCATGAACTAGCATGTTGTCCACCCACTCAAAGGATCAGAGAATGAGTCTAGTGCTGAAAGCATAAGCTACAGTTAGCTAGCACTGCAGTGCATAACATGTTGTGAGTAGTTGACTCAAAGAGAGAGAAAGACACATTTGTTTCTTCAAAAATGAAGGAGAAGCAAGAGAGAGAGACAGAGAGGGAAAGAAAGAGATATTTCATTGTATTTTCTTTCACTTTAATTTAGATAGCGAATGCAGCTCGGTAGTTTAGCCTATTCAAACACCCGGCTCGAGCAGAGAGGGATGCTATGTTTGGTATTTAGTATAGGTATTCTGTTAGGATCCCCATTAGCTGTTGTGAAAGCAGCTACTCATCAGCTACTCATCCTGGGGTCCATACAAAACATGAAACATGACATAATACGGAACATTAATAGACAAGAACAGCTCAAGGACAGAACGACATCAATTTAAAAATCCAGGCTGTGTCTCAACCGGCCGTGATTGGGAGTCCAATAGGGCGGCACACAATTGTCCCAGCATCGTCCGGGTTTGGGGAGGGTTTGCCCGGTGTAGGCCGTCAGTGTAAATAAGAATTTGTTCTTAAATGGCTTGTCAAGTTAAATCAAGGTTTTAAAAAAAATGGCACACGCAGCCTACATATCAATACATACACACAAGCTATCTAGGTCAAATAGGGGAGAGCTGTTGCTTTATCTGTTTCTTGAAACCAGGTTTGCTGTTCACTTGAGCAATATGAGATGGGAGTTCCATGCAAAAAACGGCTCTATATAATACGGTACATTTTCTTGATTTTTTTTTTCTGATTTTGGGGACTGTGAAAAGACCCCCATGTCTGGTGAGGTAAATGTGTGTCAGAGCTGGGTGTAAGTTGACGATGCAAACCATTTGGGATTTTCAACACATTAATGTTTCTTATAAAAAGAAGAAGTGATGCAGTCAGTCTCTCCACAACTCTTAGCCAAGGGAGACTGGCATGCATAGTATTTAGTATTAGCCCTCTGAGAACAATGAAGAGCAAGACGTGCTGCTCTGTTCTGGGCCAGCTACAGCTTAACCAGGTCTTTCCTTGCAGCACTCGACCACACGACTGGACAATAATCAAGATTAGATTCAACTAGAGCCTGCTTTGTGGAGTGCGGTGTCATAAAAGCAGAGCATCTCTTTATTACGGACAGAACTCTCCCCATCTTCACAACCATTGACTCTATATGTTTTGACCATGACCTCAACTTGTTCAACAGCCACACCATTCATTACCAGATTCAAATGAAGTCTAGAACTTCGGGAATGATTTGCATCAAATACAATGCTCTTAGTTTAATAGATGTTCAGGACTAGTTTATTTCTGGTCACCCATTCCAAAACAGACTGCAACTCCTTGTTAAGGGTTTCAGTGACTTCATTAGCTGTGGTTGCTGATGCGTATATTTTTTTATTTTACCTTTATTTAACCAGGCAAGTCAGTTAAGAACACATTCTTATTTTCTATGACGGCCTGGGAACAGTGGGTTAACTGCCTGTTCAGGGGCAGAACGACAGATTTGTACCTTGTCAGCTCGGGGGTTACTAGTCCAACGCTCTAACCACTAGGCTACGCTGCCACATAGCATACATAGACACACATGATCATGTTTTGTTTAATTCCAGTGGCAGGTCACTGGTAAAAATAGAAAATAGTAGAAGGCCTGGAGAGCTGCCCTGCGGTACAACGCACTTTACATGTTTGACAATAGAGAAGCTTCCATTAAAGAAAACCCTCTCAGTTCAATTAGATACAGTAGATAGCTCTGAATCCATGTTAGAGGTTGAAAAGCCATAACACATACGTTTTCTCAATAACAGGTTATGATCAATAATGTCAAAGGCAGCTCCCACAAGACAATACAGCTCCCACATTTACATTACATTTAAGTCATTTAGCAGACGCTCTTATCCAGAGCGACTTACAAATTGGTGCATTCACCTTATGACATCCAACAATCTTCTTATTATCAATTTCTTTCAACCAATCATCAAACATTTCTGTCAGTGCAGTACATGTTGAGTGCCCTTCTCTATAAGTCTGTTGTTAATTTGTTTACGGAGAAATAGCATTGTATTTGGTCAAACACCATTTTATTCCAACCGTTTGCTAAGAGCTGGCAGCAAGCTGATAGGTCTGCTGTTAGAACCAGTAAAGGCTGCTTTACCACTATTGGCTTCCCTCCAGGCCTGAGGACAAAGACTTTCCTCGAGGATCAGATTAAAGATATGACAGAAAGGGAGTTGCTATAGAATCAGCTACCATTCTCAGTAGCTTTCCATCTAAGCTGTCAACGCCAGGAGGTTTGTCATTATTGATCAATAACAACAATTCTTCCACCTCTCCAACACTAACTTTACAAAATTCTAACTTGCAATGCATTTCTTTCATTATCTGTTTTTTTTTATGCACGAGAACAATGGCTCACTGTTCGTTGTTGGCATTTCCTGCTTAAGGTTGCCCACTGTGCCAATGAAGTAATCATTAAAATAATTGGCAACATCAAATGGTTTTGTGATGAATAAGCCATCTGATTTGATGAAAGATGGAGTTGAATATGTCTTTCTGCCCATAATTTCATTTAAAGTACTCCAAAGTCCCCCATCATTCTTTATATCATTGATCTTGGCTTCATAATGCAGTTTCTTCTTCTTTTGGTTGACTTTATTCACATCATTTCTCAATTCCCAGTAAGTCAGCCAGTCAGATGTGCAGCCACACTTATTATCCACTCCTTTTAACCCATCTCTTTCAACCATACAGTGTTTCAATTCCTCGTGAATCCATTGAGCCTTAGCAGTTCTAACAGTCAGTTTCTTAACAGGTGCATGTTTATCACTGAAGAACAATTGCATAGATTCATCAAGTGCAGCATTTGGAGGCTCCTTATTAATCACATCAGACCAACAAATATTTTGAACATTATCCACATAAGAGTCACAGCATAATATTGTATGAACTCTTATACACTATTTTAGGCCCAGCTTTCAGAACTTTGGCTTCCTGGATGTAGCCACTATATTGTGATCACTGCATCCAATGGGTACGGACACAGCTTTTGAACAAAGTTCCACAGTATTAGTAAAGATGTGATCAATACATGTGGATGATCTTGTTTCTGTAGTGT
The DNA here is from genome assembly GCF_023373465.1 of Oncorhynchus keta. Classification (NCBI taxonomy): domain Eukaryota; kingdom Metazoa; phylum Chordata; class Actinopteri; order Salmoniformes; family Salmonidae; genus Oncorhynchus; species Oncorhynchus keta. Next base: position 23,900,589 of record NC_068433.1, on the reverse strand, counting down.
TTGTAAACACCCTGGTAGGGTGATTAATAACCTGAACCAGATTACAGGCACTGGTTAGAGTGAGAAGCTTCCTCTTGAGCAGACAGCTTGATGAAAACCAGTTAATATTCAGGTCCCCAAAAAAGTAGACCTCTCTGTTTACGTCACATCCACTATCAAGCATTTCACACATATTATTTAGATACTGACTGCTAGCACTTGGTGGCCTATAGCAACACCCCAAAAGAAAATGATTTAGAAGTGCCAAGTGAACCTGCAACCACAACACTTCAATAACACTTGACATAAGATTTTATCGAAGCATTACATGGATATGGCTCTGAAAATATACAGCAACACATCCTCATAAGCATTCCTGTCTCTTCTATAGATGTTATATCCTTGAATTGCTACTGCTGTATCATTAAATAAATTATCTAAGTGAATCTCAGAAATTTTGGAAAAGCCGACCATGACTTTTGTTGCTCCCAGCCTATAGACAGAGACTAAAACAGGAAGCTCCCGCGCTCAGGTCTGTTCAACGCTGGTCCGACCAATCTGATTCCACGCTTCAAGATTGCATCGATCACGTGGATTGGGATATGTTCCGCATTGCGTCAAACAACAACATTGACGAATACGCTGATTCGGTGAGCGAATTTATTAGCATCGGCGATGTCGTACCCACAGCAACTATTAAAACATTCCCAAACCAGACACTGTGGATTGATAGCAGCATTCGCGCGAAACTGAAAGCGTGAACCACTGTTTTTAACCAGGGCAAGGTGACCGGAAACATGACCGAATACAAACAGTGTAGCTATTCCCTCCGCAAGTCAATCAAACAAGCTAAGCGTCAGTATAGAGACAAAGTAGAGTCGCAATTCAACGGCTCAGACACAAGAGGTATGTGGCAGGGTCTACATTCAATCACGGATTACAAAAAGAAAACCAGCCCCCTTGCGATGTCTTGCTCCCAGACAGACTAAACAACTTCTTTGCTCGCTTTGAGGACAATACAGTGCCACTGACACGGCCCGCTACCAAAACCTGCGGACTCTTCTTCACTGCAGCCGACGTGAGTAAAACATTTAAACGTGTTAACCCTCACAAGGCTGCAGGCCCAGATGGCATCCCCAGCCGCGTCCTCAGAGCATGCGCAGACCAGCTGGCTGGTGTGTTTACGGACATATTCAATCAACCCTTATCCCAGTCTGCTGTTCCCACATGCTTCGAGAGGGCCACCATTGTTCCTGTTCCCAATAAAGCTAAGGTAACTGAGCTAAACAACTACCGCCCCGTAGCACTCACTTCTGTCATTATGAAGTGCTTTGAGAGACTAGTCAAGGACCATATCACCTCCACCCTACCTGACACCCTAGACCCACTCCAATTTGCTTACCGCCCCAATAGGTCCACAGATGATGCAATCGCAACCACACTGCACACTGCCCTAACCAATCTGGACAAGAGGAATACCTATGTGAGAATGCTGTTCATCGACTACAGCTCAGCATTTAACACCATAGTACCCTCCAAACTCATCATCAAGCTCGAGACCCTGGGTATCGACCCCGCCCTGTGCAACTGGGTACTGGACTTCCTGACGGGCCGCCCCCAGGTGGTGAGGGTAGGTAACAATATTTCCATCCCGCTGATCCTCAACACTGGGGCCCCACAAGGGTACGTTCTGAGCCCTCTCCTGTACTCCCTGTTCACCCATGACTGCGTGGCCATGCCTCCAAATCAATCATCAAGTTTGCAGACGACACTACAGTGGTAGGCTTGATTACCAACAACGACGAGACGCCTACAGGGAGGAGGTGAGGGCCCTCGGAGTGTGGTGTCAGGAAAATAACCTCACACTCAATTTCAACGAAACAAAGGAGATGATCGTGGACTTCAGGAAACAGCAGAGCACCCCCCAAACCACATCGACAGGACAGTAATGGAGAGGGTAGTAAGTTTTAAGTTCCTCGGCGTACACGGACAAACTGAATTGGTCCACCCACACAGACAGCGTGGTGAAGAAGGCGCAGCAGCGCCTCTTCAACCTCAGGAGACTGAAGAAATTTGGCTTATCACCAAAAGCACTCACAAACTTTTACAGATGCACAATCGAGAGCATCCCGTAAGGCTCTCCAGAGGGTAGTGAGGTCTGCACAACGCATCACCGGGGGCAAACTACCTGCCCTCCAGGACACCTACACCGCCCGATGTCACAGGAAGGCCATAAAGATCATCAAGGACAACAACCACCTGAGCCACTGCCTGTTAACCCCGCTATCATCCAGAAGGAAAGGTCAGTACAGGTGCATCAAAGCAGGGACAGAGAGGCTGAAAAACAGCTTCTATCTCAAGGCCATCAGACTGTTAAACAGCCACCACTAACATTGAGTGGCTGCTGCCAACATACTGACTCAACTCCAGCCACTTTAATAATTCATGAAAAATTGATTTAAAAATGTATCACTAGCCACTTTAAACAATGTCACTTAATATAATGTTTACATACCCTACATTACTCATCTCATATGTATATACTGTACTCTATACCATCTACTGAATCTTGCCTATGCCGTTCTGTACCATCACTCATTCATATATTTTTATGTACATATTCTTCATCCCTTTACACTTGTATAAGGTAGTTGTTGTGAAATTGTTAGGTTAGATTACTTGTTGGTTAGTACTGCATTGTCGGAACTGGAAGCACTTCGCTACACTCACATTAACATCTGCTAACCATGTGTACGTGACAAATAACATTTGATTTGATTTGAAATATCTAATATACTGTATGAATGGTATCTGATTTTAGCAAGTTATTGATTTCATTAACCTCTTGAGTGTATGTTGATGTTTGGATGAAAAACGTACCCAAATGAAACTGCCTATTCCTCAGGCCCAGAATCTAGAATATGGGTATAATTGTCAGATTAGGATAGAAAACACTCTAAAGTTTCCAAAACTGTCAAAATATTTTCTGTGAATGTAACAGAACTGATATTGCAGGTGAAAATCTGAGGGAAATCCAACCAGGAAGTGCTGTTTTTCCTGAAACCTCTCTGTTCCATTGCATGCCTTCCCTGCATTTAAATGGATATCAATCAGATTCTTTTCTCTATGGTTTCCATAGTGAACAGTCTTTAGATATAGTTTCAAGCTTTTATTCTGAAAAATGAGCAAGAACGATCACATCACGTCATGCGCAACAGCTTGGAACAGACATTTTCTTTCTCTCTCCTATTGAAAAAGCTATGGTCCGGTTGAAATATTATGGATTATTCATTGTAAAAACAACCTGTGGATTGATTATAAAAAACGTTTGACATGTTTCTACGAACTTTACGGATACTATTTGGAATTTTCGTCTGCCCCGTTGTGACCGCTCGAGCCTGTGGATTTCTGAACAAAACGCGTCAACCAAATGGAGGTATTTTGGATATAAAAATAATCTTTATCGAACAAAAGGAACATTCATTGTGTAACTGGGAGTCTCGTGAGTGCAAACATCCGAAGATCATCAAAGGTAAGTGATTCATTTTATCGCTTTTCTGACATTCGTGACCAATCTACTGTGCTGCTAGCTGTTTCTAATGTTTTGTCTGCTGAGAGAGATGTCCTAACATAAACGCTTGGATAGCTTTTGCTGTAAAGCTTTTTTGAAATCTGACACGCCAGGTGGATTAACAACAAGCTAAGCTGTGTTTTTCTATATTGCACTTGTGATTTCATGAAAATTAAATATTTTAATCATTTCATTTGAATTTGGTGCTCTGCAATTCAACGGATGTTGACGGAAATGATCCCGCTAACGGGATGGGTGCGCCAAGAAGTTATTTATTTCCAAGGCTACATATACTAATATGGACTATTTTCATCCCTTTTCTAGGTAGCTTATCAGAGATAGACATAATATGGAAAAGAGTAAACAAAGCAAGAAAAGAAATCTACATTCACCAGACCATTAATCAGTTGATGTGTGTAAGTGTGTGTGTGCAGCGGGGTTGAAACTACAAGCCCATAGGCTTGGCTCCCTCATCACTTCCAGTCTTTTAAGAGGGAGGGTTTACAATGAGCCTGTCAAATTAGATGTAGTAGATTTAAGCAATGTCACCACATGCTTTCATGCCTGCAAGTTCTTTCCTCTTCTTGCACACAGCTTCCAGATAGTCCTCGTTGAGGAAGATATACATTCCTCTCAAGTGTTGGCTCTTTCCAGTACAGCTACCTTGTCCTTGAACCTCAGGAACTTGACCACTAATCGGCCTTGGCCTGTCACCTGGTCCGGTGGTGGGTTTTCCAGTTCTGTGGACGTGCCCCACCTCAATCTTCTTGTGGTCCATCTTCAGTTTCTCCGAGATCATTTCCCTCACTTTGTCCTCATATCCCGTCCAGGTCTTATGTGGAGATTCTGCAATTCCGTTCATAGCCATGTTGTTCCGCCTCGATTGCCCCTCGAGATAATCTGATTTCTTTGTCATTGTTATCACGGATTCAGATATAGAACTGATGTCCTCTCTCAATGACTTACAGATTGCTGTCATCTTGCCGTTCTCCTGTTTAAACTCATTGAGCTGACCCTGGGAGAACTGCAAACTGTTCTTCAGGTCCTGGACATCTCTGGTCAGGTTGTCCATTCTTTTATTAGTTGACTCCACAAGTATTTGGACGAAACTCTTGAAGTTATTTTCTTGTTGTTCTAACAACTGCTTGTCAAACTTTTTTTGTTTGTTTAAAATATCCTTCACCTGTGATAGAGAGACACCACTGTCCTCAACGTTTCTCTCTCAGTGGCTTTGGTGTTTGTTATGGTAGCAACATAGCAGTTCCAGACAGGGCAGGTCACAGGGAAGATTGAAAACAACAAACAGCAGGGATCTAGACAGCCACAAGCCCTGGGCAATCCACGGTCCCAGCCACAATGGCTAACTGCATTGCAGGCTGCATTCCTCACGAAAACCCTGCTAGCTTGATAGACAGCTAGCTAGCAGCTAGGCTAATTGCTACGCCAAACAGCTCCTCAAGTCCCGGCCTTGGTCGGCAGGATCACTGGACAGATAGTCGCAGTCCCAGGAACTGATGCCAACCGCATCGCAGGATCCAAACTCAAAAGGTAGCTCACTACTAAGACATTTTTCAATAGACTTTCAAAACGACAAACTGAGCTCTGCCTCATTCCGGGTTCAACAGGAAGTGACGTGGATGAGGGTAGGTTAGCTAGCTGGCTATGATTATCCAACACTAGAACTCATCCAAGTCAAGGTAAGCTTTTGGTTTTATTATTATATAATTGTCACAGGGACACTGGTGGAACTGCTAAACTGTTTGCTGATGACTGTACACTGTACACTGTACCGCATTATTGTGGCAGGTTTACTAACGAGTTAGTTCTAGTAGCGAGTAGACGATGAAGTTAATATGTGACTCATTTAAGGAAACTAGGCGTATGTCATACAGGAGAGGTATTTTAATGTAAATATGTATTTTTTTAATCAAAATGCATTTTTTGGCAAAAGGGCTTCTTGAACATGTGAACTTTCATGTGCCTTAACAATAAACTTGCATGCCATCTGTAAATACGGATAAAATTGTTAAATTACAAGCCTAGTTGATTTAGCCATGGAAAAAGTCAGGAAGCTTCCCGCTAGCCATGATTGCCTGAGATAATGGATGGGCTGGACATGCCGAGAGATTAGTTTAGATTGGTCTGCCATGTAGCATACTTCTGTCTATAACATGAGCTGTTCTGTATGTGTAGGTAATCTTTCCTACCGCAGATTTTATGAAAATATCCTTAATTAAGAACTGCAAAAGTGTTGCTACTGCTCTCCACTTTCTAGAGGATGATCGTGCCATGGTGACTCTCTCTGACTCTGAAAATGAATCAGACAATGAGGAAATCCCTGATTTAACCTCTCTAGGCTAGATGGGACGCTACCATCCCACCTGAGCAACATCCAATGAAAGTGCAGGGTTCCAAATTCAAACTGCAGAATTGTAATTGTACATTCTTTAAAATAGACATGCAATATGTCAAAATAAAGCTTAACATCTTGTTAATCCAGCAATGGTGTCAGATTTCAAAAAGTCTTTATGATGAAAGCAAACCATGCATTTATCTGAGGACAGCACCCCATCAAACAAACACAAACAATCATATTTCATCCCGCCAGACGTGACACAAAACTCAGAAATAACAATGTAATTTATGCCTTACCTTTGAAGAGCTTCTTCTGTTGGCACTCCAATATGTCCCACAAACATCACAAATGGTCCTTTTGTTCGACTAATTCCGTCGTTATATCTCCAAAACGTCCATTATTTGGCGCGTTTGATTCAGAAAAACACCGGTTCCAACTCGCGCAACATGACTACAAAAGATCTAATAAGTTACCTGTAATCTTTGTCCAAACATTTCAAACAACTTTCCTAATACAACTTTAGGTATTTTTTTATGTAAATTATTGATCAAATTTAAGACGGGATAAACTGCTTTAAATAGCGGATAAAAACAAAGTGGAGCGAGCTTTCAGGTCGCTCGCCCCAACCGCAACGGTACACTAGACTCGATCCTCGTTCTGAACAGCCCTACTTCTTCATTACACAAATGAAAAACATCAACCAATTTCTAAAGACTTTCGACATCCAGTGGAAGCAATAGGAACTGCAATCAAGTGCCTTAAAACTCTAGATCCACATAGAAAACGCATTGAAAACACTGTCACCTCAAAAAAGAAAATGTCCTGGATGGTTTGTCCCCAGGGTTTCGCCTGCCAAATAAGTTCTGTTATACTCATTATTCAAACAGTTTTAGAAACTTCAGAGTGTTTTCTATCCAAATACTAATAATACTAAGAATACACTACTAAAAATACTAAGAATGCAATACTAATAATATGCATATCCTAGCTTCTGGGCCTGAGTAGCAGGCAGTTTACTTTGGGCACGCTTTTCATCCGGACGTGAAAATACCGCCCCCTAGCCTAGAGAGGTTAAGTAAAAACATTTTAATTGAACCAGGCATTATAGAGTCTTCTGAAACGGAGATCAACAGGGTTGTTGTCACGGAAGAAGTTCTTTGAGTTTTTAAATCAGTAGAATGCCTGGTGGAAGCAGAGTATGATAGCTAAGGAGATGGAGAAATTCTGGTGTTTGATTGCTTTGAAAAGAGAACACAGAAGGCTGTTGTATAAAACACCTGGGGCAGCCATGGCATCAATGACAGAGAGGGAATCTAGCTAGCTACATTTTCAGATATTAGAATTTTCTAATTTTGTCAGAAAGTTGTGTAGCAGGCTCATGGGTGTTGGGTTTCCACGTCACCAAGTTCAATAACAAAACATGCACCAGTAGCACAAATAGAATGCAAATGGAGAGTTTATTAGGGATTTTGGTACATTGGGGAAGAGGGGGAAATTCACCAATCACCTCACTGTCCACAAGTCGTTCTCGTTGTCTGTTCTGTTTTCCAGGAGTAATCCTCACACTCGGGTCCTCAGCCAATCTGGTCTGGTACACATGGGCGGTAGTTCGACAGTCCAGGTCACGACGGGTAATCTCACAGATATTGCTCTCTCTTCTCCCACTCTTCATAACACACTTGGCTCCTCCTACTCTGCCCCTTTGTGCAGGCTGCTTCCTCCTTTATCCACAAGCATACCTTGACTTATCGATCCACAGCCTTGCCTCGTTGGGGCAGGAAGTCCATATAAGGCTTGGGGGTGGAGCCAGCAGGCTGCAAGATATCTCCCCTCAATAACCACTCCCCTCACCTCTCCATGCCGTCTGCCACAGTTGTTTTCATTTCAAGTTAAAGTGTACTGTTAGCTTGCTAGCTAACTTTAGCTGGCTGGCTCGCTAGATAACGTTACGTGTATGATCTGTGTAGTAATATTATTTGTATCTCTAGCTAGCTAACATTGAGCCTAGTTTGTTAGCTTTCGCTACCTGCAGATTCATGCATGTTGGCTAGCTATGACAGTTAGTTTGTATTGCTAGTATGGGTTGGGATTATTTCCGCGTTAAAAACAACTGGGAATTTAGTACTGGAAACTCGGAAATCTCCAACTTCCGACTTCAGTGCATTCAAGACAACTGAGCTCCGACTGGGAAAATTAGTATTATGGTGTCAACGATGTAAGCTGTGTGTAGAGTTTTTTTTACATTAGATAAAAGGAGAGACTCCCTCATCTTAAATGGCACCGACCGCCACTGACACACACACACACAAGAAAACACACATGGAATTGAAAACAGCTAAACTTATTATTAACTAAACTGACTTGAAAATATAGTAAATCTTGATCCACCATAATTGAGATGAGATGATGTCCTTAACAAAACCCACGGTCCTTACATCCACTGTCAGTGTGCAATAATAATCATTTATCTCCATATGCACATCCACACTCCTTCTATATCCATCCGACTCATCGCTCTCTCAGCCCCCTTGCACAGTTTGAGAGAGCCCGATGAAGAGCCCTGTCGACCCGGACAGAAAAATCTACCAGAAAAAATCCATCTCTCATCCCTCCCTATCATCCCTCTATCTCCTCCCTCTGGACAGTCATCTTAAAATGTATATCCTGAAATATCCTCAAGAACAGCACTGTCGTTCTCTACACTGGACCAGGAAAAGCCTTCTCTCTCTCTCTCAGTAATGAATCCCAGCTTTCTGCAGTACTTTAGAAACAGCCAGACCGGCCAATGGAATGAAATATGCCTTTGTTATTACATCCATTATCAATTACACACACACACACACACACACACACACACACACACACACACACACACACACACACACACACACACACACACACACACACACACACACACACACACACACACACACACACACACACACACACACACACACACACACACACACACACACACACACACACACACACTCCATGCAGACCTTACCAAAAGCTTTGCTAGGCTAACTGTATAGCGTGACAACCTGATGCCCTTGCAGATTACCATTAGCGAGGGTATATTTAACAATGCTATATGGTGTTAAAGATTTTTAAAAATAATGGAAAACATTATTCAGCAGTGCTTTTTCCAAAAGAGGGATTAGCTAAATTTACCCTAGTCCCAAATCTGTTTGTGCTGTCTTGGCAACGACAGTAGGACTTGCTGAAGTAGCAGTATAAAAGAGCAGCAGAGATAAAAGATGATATATCATAGAAGGTATATTTTCCAACATCTCAAGTGCATCCTAAATGGCTCCCTGTGCTCTATATAGTGCTCCCGACTCCCCATAGGGCTCGGGTCAAAAGTAATGCACTACGTAGGGATAGGTTGCCATTTGGGACACAGTCCTCCTCTCTCAGACAAGGGTTAGTCATACTCAGACAGACTGTAAATGTCAATGTGAATTAGTAAGGTGCCATCTGGTCCTGTAGACATCTGTAGACATCTGCTGAGATCTCTGTCTGTCTCACCTTCACATGCCTCGCTACTGCTATTACTCATTGATAGTTCAAAACCTATGGCACGTATACCACCTATGGAGAAAAAAACGCACTGCACATCTGGTGCCTGCCTGCTTGACCGATCTTTTCATCTCACCCTCACATGCAACAGTATGAACACTACTGTAAGTCACTCTGGATAAGAGTGTCTGCTAAATTACGACAATGCACATGTAATTGCACATCAGTACCATTACACAGACAGTGGCACGGTTCAAAACCTTTCGGTCATGAGAGCCTCCGAGGGCCCCGGGCTTCAGTATGGAAAAGGTATTTACATTGGTACTCGAATGGGCGCATACATGCACGCTCGCATACACACACTCACTTACTGTAATGTATTTTATAAGAAATCTTTCCTCTGCTGACGCCTGGAGCTGACAGGACAGGACAGGACAGTATGTCTACTGTGATGGGGGTCACCTTGGGGTCATGATAAGGGCTGCACCAAATGATTGATGTATTATAATAATTTATTATGCTTATGTTGTATTAATAGAAGGGGAAGGGCTATAAGACCCTCCCCACTACATGTATAGGTTCCTGGACCACAGATATATTATACGGTTAAATACTGTTCCACAGTTATTTTCTAGTCTCTGCCTCTTATAAGAAACGTTCTGAGCACATGTGTGAGCCATTGCAGTCAAAACAGGGTGTCTGTGAGAAAGCGCCTCAAGGCTAAAAGAGACACATAGACACAGACCCCTGCAGGGGAGTAAATAGATAAGTGACAAGCCAGACATACCACTGTAAGCCACACGGGAATGAAAAATTACTGCTGAGCCCTTAGAAAACACTGGACTATTCTTTTCTCCTGCAAGTCTGTATAACTGTATATGCATGGGCTTGGTCTCATGAGTAGAAGGTGTTGACGTAGGCAGTTACATCACTAGGGGTTGACTGCAAGTATATTAAAGCAACTTTGCCCTTTTTTATTTTGCAGAACTTCCACATGCGTGCTGTGTTTCTGTTGTCAACTTTCATCTGCAATTGCATGAATAAAGGTTTGATTGATATACTTAAAGAATATATTGTCTGATTGCTGATTTCACCAATAAGCCAATGATTGACAAGGAACAAAGAACCTACCCCAGCAACTGTATGGAACCCAGTGTCAATGTGGACCTGTATCTTGCTTCTGTGGAGCTTCCTGTTTAGTAGGACTTCATCCTGGCCGGCTTTAGAGCAACAGCTACACCATCCTACTAATTTCCAGTGTTATAATTGACAACAATAATACCCACTCTGAGACACTCTGTCTCCCAATTCCAAATGTGCGAACCACTGCATTTAACCACGGCACGGCAAGGTGACTGGCACCATCTACAAACAGACCAACTATGACCTCCATAAGGCAAACAAAGTGGCAACACGTCAGTATAGAGACAAAGTGGAGTCGCAATTCAATGGCTCAGACACGAGACACGTGGCAGGAACTCCAAACAATTGCGGGTTATAAATTGAAAGTCAACCACGACGCCTCACTTCTGGACAAGTTAAACACCATCTTCGCCCTCTTCAAGGAAAACAACACAGAGCCGCTGATGTGGGCCCACACTTCTCATGAGGACTGTATGTTCCCGATCTCCGTGGCTGACTTGAGTAAGACATTTGAGCGTGTTAACCCTCGCAAGGCTGCCGGCCCAGGCAGCATCCCATGCTGCGTCCTCAGAGCCAGAGCATGCGCAGACCAGCTGGCCGGAGTGTTTACAGACACATTCAATCTTTCACTATTCCAGTCTGTTTTCCCCACATGCTTCAACATATCCACAATCGTTCCTGTGCCCAAGGAAGTGAAGGTAACTGATCTAAATGACTATTGTCCCATAGCACTCACTTCAGTAATAATGAAGTGCTTTGAGAGGCTAGTTAAGGATCATATCACTTCCATCTTACCTGACATCCTAGACCCACTACAGTTTGCATACCGCCCCAAAAGATCCACAGATGACACATTGCCCTATCCCACTTGGACAAGAGGAATAGCTATGTAAGAATGCTGTTCATTGACTACAGCTCAACCTTCAACACCATGGTGCCCTCCAAGATCATCACTAAGCTCAGGGCCCTGAGTCTGAACCTATGCCTGTGCAACTGGGTCCTGGAATTCCGGACAGGCCGACCCCAACTGGTGAAGGTAGGGAACTATCACCTCTGCCACTCTGATCCTCAACACGGAGTCCCCACAGGGTGTGTGCTCAGCCCCCTCCTTTACTCTCTCTTCACCCATGACTGCGTGGCCATGCACGTCTCCAACTGAATCATCAAGTTTGCAGACAACACAACAGTGGTAACAGTGGCCTGATTACCAACAACGACGAGACAGCCTACAGGGAGGAGGCGAGTGCCTTGGCGGAACGGTGCCAGGAAAATATCCTCTCCATCAACTTCAACAAAACGAAGGAGCTGATCGTGGACTCCAGGAGACAGCAGAGAGAGCACGCCCCCATCCACAGAGAAGCAGTTGAGAGGGTCAAAAGCTTCAAGTTCACTGACGACTTGAAATGGTCCCTTCTCACTGATAGTGTAGTCAAGAAAGTGCAACAGCTAAAGAGGCTGAAGAAATTTGGCTTGGGCCCCTAAGACCCTCACAAACTGCAGGTGCACCATTGAGAGCATCCTGTCGGGCTGTATCAACCGCAGAGCTTTCTAGAAGGTGGTGCGATCAGCCCAATGCAATATCGGGGGCACACTGCCTGCCCTCCAAGACATTAACAGCACCTGGTGTCACAGGATGTCCAAGAAGATCATCAAGGACCCCAGCCACCCCCTGCACCTTGGAGGCAGCTACACTATATATGTAGGATCTTTTGATGCTGATCATTTTTCTGCACAGCAGGAAATGCAAAAATGTAGTGTATTCGAGGTTTAAAAAAGGCTTATATTTTCCACTTTAAAATGTCAGACTAGATTTCCCAAAACTAAAAATGTATCAACCCCGAAAAAAATGTCCATGAATTATAATCCACATAATTATTCACATTTCCTGTTGCTGCAGGATTATTTTCCTGCTGTAGCAAACTGACTCAAATTAAGATTGTACATCTGTTTGTACAGTACATAGTATTTTACCCACTTTATATGTACAGTGCATTCGGAAAGTATTCAGACCCCTTGACTTTTTCCTCATTTTGTTTTATGTTACAGCGTTATTCTAAAATGGATTACATAAAAACATGTTCCTCATCAATCTACACACAATACTCTATACTGACAAAGCGAAAACATTTTTTTTTTTTGCTAATGTATTACCTTATTTACATAAGTACTCAGACCTTTGCAATGAGACTCGAAATTGAGCTCAGGTGCATCCTGTTTCCATTGATCATTCTTGAGATGTTTCTACAACTTGATTTGAAACCACCTGTGGTAAATTCAATTGATTGGACATTATTTGGAAAGGCACACACCTCTCTATATAAGGTCCCACAGTTGACAGTGCATGTCTGAGCAAAAACCAAGCAATGAGGTCAAAGACATTGTCTGTAGAGCTCCGAGACAGGATTGTGTCAAGACACAGATCTGGGGAAGGGTACCAAAACATTTATGCAGCATTGAAGTTCACAGTGGTTTCCATCATTCTTAAATGGAAGAGGTTTGGAACCACCAAGACTCCTCCTAGAGCTGGCCACCCGGCCAAACTGAGCAATTCGGGGAGAAGGGCCTTGGTCAGGAAGGTGACCAAGAACCCGATGGTTAGTCTGACAAAGCTCCAGAGTTCCTCTGTGGAGATGGGAGAACCTTTCAGAAGGACAACCATCTCTGCAGCACTCCACCAATCAGGCATTTATGGTAGAGTGGTCGGACGGAAGCCACTCCTCAGTAAAAGGTACATGACAGTCCTCTTGGAGTTTGCCAAAAGTCACCTAAAGGACTCTGACCATGATGAAACCAAGATTGAACTCCTTGGCCTGAATGCCATGTGTCACGTCTGGAGGAAACCTGGCACCATCCCTACGGGGAAGCATGATGGTGGCAGCATCATGCTGTGGGGATGTTTTTCAGAGGCAGGGACAATAGTCAGGATCGACTCTCTGAATGTCCTTGAGTGGCCCGCCTGGACTTGAACCTGATCGAACATCTCTGGAGAGACCTAAAAATAGCTGTGCAGCTACGCTCCCCATCCAACCTGACAGAGCTTGAGAGGATCTGTGGAGAAGAATGGGAGAAACTACCCAAATACAGGTGTGCTAAGCTTGTAGTGTCATACCAAAGAAGACTCGAGGCTGTAATCACTGCCAAAGTTGCATCAAAAAGTACTGAGCAAAGGGTCTGAATACTTATGTAAATGTGATATTTCCGTTTTTATTTTTATTAATTTGCAATCATTTCTAAAAACCTGCTTCTGCTTTCTCATTATGGGGTATTGTGTGAAGATTGAGGGGGAAAAAAACAATTTAATCAATTTTAGAATAAGGCTGTAATGTAAAAAAATGTGGAAAAGTTCCAGGGGTCTGAATACCTTCCGAAAGCCCTGTATATATTGGATTCTTGACATAGCTCACTATAATATACACTGCATGAACAAAACATGAGAAACACCTGATCTTTCCATAACATTGGTTGACCAGGTGAACCCAGGTGAAAGCTATGATCCCTTCTTGATGTCACCTGTTAAATCCACTTCAATCAGTGATGTCGAATTTGAGATGGATACACACCCACAACGCACATACACACATACACACACACACACACGCACGCACACACACGCACACACACACACACACACACACACACACACACACACACACACACACACACACACACACACACACACACACACACACACACACACACACACACAACCCACATACATGCAAATCTGGTATACACACACACACACACACACACACAAGAATCCAGGTTCCACACACTGACACACATACACACACGCATCGACACTCACCGCAGCCCGTTGGAAGGCTCCTTTGGTATAGGTCCCTCCTCCTCTGTAGGTGATAGCAGGGATCTCCTGGTTAAACAGAGAACACTTGTGCTGGTGTGATTTCGGCGCCTTGACGTGATCCACCCGGGTCACCACGTGGGTCTTGGATGAGAATGTAACCAGGGCGACTCTCGTGTCCTCCGGGGCCACGGGGAAGTCCGAGAGGAGCTTCCGTACGAAGCGCAGCTCGCTCAGGAAGTTGTTGGCCCCCACGCTGGACGACTCGTCCACCAGGAACACGAGATCCAGACGTGCGCTCTTCTCCCGGAGCGTGCGCACATTCTTCTTGAAGGCTTGGCCCAGGCGCTCCACCTTGGACTCTGCGCTCTCAGAGAGGGTGAGGTTGAGGGCCGGAGAGGCTGGGGGTCCGGAGCCGTAGCGGAGGGAGCTGAGATGGTGTAGCTGTTGCTCCGAAGCCGGCCAGGATGAAGTCCTACTAACCAGGAAGCTCCATAGAAGCAAGATGTAGGTCCACATAGACACTGGGTTCCTTACTGTAGACATACTGTCCTGTCCTGTCAGCTCCAGATGTCAGCAGAGGTAAGGGTTCTTATGAAACACTTTGAAACAGGATGTCCAATAGTGACGATGACAAGTATTTGATGATGGTGTTTTCCTACGTTCCCATTTGTCTCCAGCCACACTGCAACATGGACGCCAGGCAAGGCAGACTTTTTCCACAAGGATTTCTCCAAAAGCACTTCCAAAAAAGAGAATAGCACCAGTGATGATGATGAAATAGTTGTCCTGTGGCCCCGTCTGTCTGTCTGTCTCTCCTCTTCTCTGTTGGAGTCCTGATCTGGTCTTTCTATTAGCGAGGGAGGGCGCTGACTGGAGAGGGCGTGTGGCTGAGCAGTTACAGTGAAATGTCTGTCTGTCCCGCTAGGAGAAGCTACAGCTGATCCCTTCTCTCTCTGTCTCTCTCTCAGTTTCTTGCCCTCAGGCTCCTGTGTGTGTGTGATGCTCCAGCACCCAATCAGGTTTCAAATGGCCCTCTCCCCCCCCTCTCCCAAAATCATTAAAAAAAATATTGAAAAAAAGTTCAGCGCAAGAGGGAGAAAGACACGGAGAGAGAAGGAGAGAGATACAGAGGGAAAAGGGGCAGGGGCAGTCACAGCCGTGAAGTACATTTTATATTTTCCCCTCCTCTCTTCTTCTCTGCTCTTGCTCTTGCTCTCCCTCCCTCTCTCTGTCTCTCTCTCTCTCTCTCTCTCTCTCTCTCTCCTCTCTCTCTCTCTCTCTCTCTCTCTCTCTTTCTTCCTCTCTCCCCTCTCTATGTCACTTTCTCTCCTCTCTCTCTGTCTCTCTCTCTTCTCTCTCAGTCTCTAATTTTCTCTCTCCTCGCTTCTCTTCCTCTCTCTCTCTCTCTCTCTCTCTAACTAGGATTGTTATGTCAGTGGAGCGTCTTGCCTGTCAGCATGTCAACATTCCCAAAGAAAACATCAGCACCAGGCGGCTGTGATCAGGTCCATATGTCTGGCAGGAGGACGCCCCTCACACTCTCTCTCTCACACACACAAACACAGACACAGTCACACCATCTCACACAGCAGACATCAGCAGAACCATCTGAATTAGAAATACAGAGAGAGAGAGAGAGAGAGAGAGAGAGAGAGAGAGAGAGAGAGAGAGAGAGAGAGAGAGAGAGAGAGAGAGAGAGAGAGAGAGAGAGAGAGAGGGAGAGGGAGGGAGGGAGGGAGGGAGGGAGGGCGGGAGGGGTAATATGTACATAGACAATGTTTACTAGATAAAGATAAAGAGTGGATCAGTTAGAGAGATATAAGAAGAGATAGATGAGGGCATCGGATCAGAGATACGGTGTACTCTAGAATCGGTGCTTCATCAAATTCTCATGCCCGTTGTAGCTATCACTTCCTCTCCTCCCTCTCCCCCCTTCTCAAGAATTTTCTTGTTCAGGGACAGACAATATCAGGAGGAAAATTGGATGTTGTGGAACTGGAATGGTCATAGAGAATAAATTACTTTAGAAGTTCTGTGTTAGAAGGTAGAACAGAGGAGTGACAGAGGCTAAACTTTCCCACCGGAGAGAAAGAGAAAGAGTAAGAGAGGACAGACACAGTGACAGAGACACAGAGAGAGAGACAGAGACACAGAGAGAGGGGGGACAGACAGACATAAAGAGAGGGGGGAGTGACAGACACAGAGAGAGAGAGACACAGACACAGAGAGAGAGACACAGACACAGAGATAGGGAGGAGAGAGTCAGAGAGAGAGAGACAGAGAGAGGCCCTATCATTAGCCAAGACTGGAGAGGGAGCCCATATAAACCCATTGGTCTTAACAGCACTGGAAACTTCTAGTCTGACAAATGGGAATTGAAGGCAACGTCATAAGGTGTATCCCAAATGACACCTTATTACCTATGGGCACTGGTCAAAAGCACTATAAAGGGAATAGGGTGCCATTTCGGACGCAGACACACTCACCAGATAAGTAAGATGGCTTCACTTCAGCTCAGTGGCCGGGACAGAGCAGGAACCGAGAGAAGCTCAGTCGGACAATAAAGAAGAATGTCCAATGAATCCCACTTGGATCAGGTGCAGGACATGTGTGCGTCTTCAAAAAGTTTTGGGAGCTCATCAGAGTGGCAGACATCTTTTTTTCCCAGAGAAAGAGAGTGTTAGACGTTAATTTCAAATCATTTTTTCGTTTATGTTGTTCTCTCTTCTTTGTTTCATATTTGTTTATTGTTTATTTCACGTGTTTTGGCAATGTAAACATGTTTTGGCAATGTAAACATATGTTTCCCATGCCAATAAAGCCCCTTGAATTTAATTGAATTTAGTCAGCAGAGAGAGACAGAAAGTCAGAATGTAGACAAACATACTGATCAGAACAGCTGCAACTTCCTGCTTTTGGCAACACACACATACCCTTCCACAGACTCTGGTGTCCCATGGGACTGTGTGTGTGTGGGGGGTGTAAAAAGGGTGCAGGGAGAGGGGAAGGGAACTGGAGCGTTGTGTAAAGATCCTCACAGAGTTGGTGGTCTGAGAGAAAATCCAGCGTGAAATCACTAAAGAGGATCTGGTAAAAAATATATAGAAAAACACACATACACACACACACACACACACACAAAGCCCCCCCCCCTCTCTCTCTCTGTCTCCCTCTCTCTCTATTTCTTTCTCTCTCTCTCTCTCTCTCTCCCTCTGTGCACCCCACAGGGCCTGTCTGAGGGCCTGAGAATAGGCCTTCCTGTGGTTAGAGCTCTGTGGGTGCTAGTGCTATGCCTTGGCCTCTGGGGCACTCCTCTTCTCTCTGCAGCACACACACAGACACAAACAAACACACACACTCACACACACTCACACACACCACACACACACACACACACACACACACACACACACACACACACACACACACACACACACACACACACACACAGCATTGCTGCTCCACTCTGTAAATAAACTCCTGTCGGTCCTGACCAAAAACACAGCCTGTCCACTGTCAGAGTCTGGTGTGTCCAACACGCCCAGACAGGCTACAGAGCAGAGTGAGCAAAGAGCTGTCCTCGACTGAGGTCTGAGGAACACACACACGCAAATACTAGCACATATACACGCACACGGTCATATAGATGCATACACACACACGTAAGCATACACACACACACATTGACACAGATCTTTAACTGCCTTCTCACCTGTGTGGAACATTTAAAATAAATACATGTTGTAATTTAGCAGACGCTCTTATCCAGAGCGACTTACAGTAGTGAGTGCATACATTTGTTTTCGTAGTTCCCACGGCAACTGAAGACTGACGTAAGTGACAACAGATTCCTCACATATCTGTCCAGAGAAAGAGAGAAGAGAAAGGAGGAGGAAGATAAAGTTTTTTAAAATAACAGTAGTAGTTCAGTACTTTAAAATACTCCATCTGAACCTCGCATGATAGACACGATTCTGCCTATTAAGCGAAACATACCATAACATACCACATCACTGTGTTCTGTTTCAAAATTATTATTCAGTCCCACACAGTAAAGATGGTTGAACAACACTTTTACTTGTCTAGTAAATGTGGTTTAGTAGTACTAAACTACATTTTACCAGTTGTGTTAAAAAAAAGAAAGGAACAAAAATAGTCACTTCGTAGTTCACACAACCAACAACCATTGGATTCACCCCTCAACTGGATCAGTTTTAAATCAACAATAAGCCATGACGAACAAGAGGGAGCATGAGCACCAGCTCTAAACTGCATTAAAACATTCAATATTAATGTCCTTAAAAGCCTTTACTTTAATTGTTTAATAAGCCCCGCGCCATGTTAGTTTTATATAGCAGTTTAAAGTGTGAGAACACACACTGAGATCTGGGAACTGAATGACATAAACGTGTGTATGCCACGGCACCACACAACAACCTCTTTTTATAAAGCTGTGTTTGAGTTATTTGGGTCACAAAGAAGCTATTAAACGACACACAAAAAAACTCCCCACAAAAGGTTGTAAATTGGAATTTGAAAATAAAGACCTACGTTACACTGCCATCTCCAGGTCAAAGGGTGTTGGTTCACCATGTTTTCACCTTTCAAACGCCGGTTATGCTGCTCCTGGCTCATCTCTGGACCCTCGTCGGGTTGATCGGGCCCAGCCAGGTGGTATAACACTTTGCACTGGTCCTGTCTCTACAGTTGCCCACAGCCACAGCGATGCCAAGATGCGTTGACCATGGAAATTGAATCTCATTCTAGTTCTGTGGCTTTGACACCGTGAAGGGTAAAACATGTCTCGCGACGGGCAGGAAGAAAAGTAGGCCTTTTTAGTGCAAAATGGTGATAATGGTAGTGGTTGCTATGGTATGAATAAATAAGAAGGTTGGCAAAAATGGGCAGAAATCTCAATTCAACTTCAAACTGGGTCTGACCTAGAATCAGGCTGCAGGCACTGTAGACTTACACCACAGACTACTACCCTACCCTCGTGGACACACTAAAAAACAAATGTGACAGACCACCGGCAAAGTCAGGTAAAAATACAGTGGGCAAAAAATTATTTTGTCAGCCACCAATTGTGCAAGTTCTCCCACTTAAAAAGATGAGAGAGGCCTGTAATTTTCATCATAGGCACACTTCAACTATGACAGACAAAATTAGAGAAAAAATCCAGAAAATCACATTGTAGGATTTTTAATGAATTTATTTGCAAATTATGGTGGAAAATAAGTATTTGGTCATCTACAAACAAGCAAGATTTCTGGCTCTCACAGACCTGTAACTTCTTCTTTAAGAGGCTCCTCTGTCCTCCACTCGTTACCTGTATTAATGGCACCTGTTTGAACTTGTTATCAGTATAAAAGACACCTGTCCACAACCTCAAACAGTTACACTCCAAACTCCACTATGGCCAAGACCAAAGAGCTGTCAAAGGACACCAGAAACAAAATTGTAGACCTGCACCAGGCTGGGAAGACTGAATCTGCAATAGGTAAGCAGCTTGGTTTGAAGAAATCAACTGTGGGAGCAATTATTAGGAAATGGAAGACATACAAGACCACTGATAATCTCCCTCGATCTGGGGCTCCACGCAAGATCTCACCCCGTGGGGTCAAAATGATCACAAGACCGGTGAGCAAAAATCCCAGAACCACACGGGGGGACCTAGTGTATGACCTGCAGAGAGCTGGGACCAAAGTAACAAAGCCTACCATCAGCAAGGGCATTGAAGATGAAATGTGGCTGGGTCTTTCAGCATGACAATGATCCCAAACACACCACCCGGGCAACGAAGGAGTGGCTTTGTAAGAAGCATTTCAAGGTCCTGGAGTGGCCTAGCCAGTCTACAGATCTCAACCCCATAGAACATCTTTGGAGGGAGTTGAAAGTCCGTGTTGCCCAGCAACAGCCCCAAAACATAGGAATAGGCCAAAATAGCAGCAACAGTGTGTGAAAACCTTGTGAAGATTTACAGAAAACGTTTGACCTCTGTCATTGCCAACAAAGGGTATATAACAAAGTATTGAGATAAACTTTTGTTATTGACCAAATACTTATTTTCCACCATATTTTGCAAATAAATTCATTAAAAATACTACAATGGGATTTTCTGGATTGAATTTGTCTGTCATAGTTGAAGTGTACCTATGATGAAAATTACAGGCCTCTCTCACAATTGGTGGCTAACTAAATACTTTTTTGCCCCACTGTAACTTGAACCATTCCTGCTACTCCCTAGGCAAAACCATTGCCTTGTTTACAAGCTGAGGCTATACAGCCATCTATCATAACCCTAAAAGCGCCAACATATTTTTAGCTTAAAAGCACCAAAAGGAGTAATTTTTTTACCCAAAATTGGTAATGATTGCAAAGAGACACTGTCTGTCAAGCAGTGAAACGTTTTATTTTATTCACCGTTTGTAACACAAGTAAATTGTTTAAGGTATCTTTACCTTTACTCAAGTATGACATTTAAGTACGTTCCCCACCACTGGTAAATACCACCGTCCCTCTTGGTTATGGATAAGTCCGACAATTTCAGAAGGACAAAAAAAAAAGGCATTCGAAATGATGACATGTTGACCCTTGGGGTCAAAATTGACCCCGTTGGCGTTTCGAGGGTTAAGATCACATAATATTCACAGACCTTTCTCAATCAGTAATAAATTGACAAAATGACTGAATCTGCAGAGAAAATGGCTGTTCGCTTCTCGAGCATGTGTGGGTGTATAGCCCACCAGTATGCGCATGTCCACGGTCACACTTCGTAGTAGTAGACAAGGTATTCCCAAGCCTCCAGTATTTATGCTGCAGTAGTTTATGTGTCGGGGGGCTAGGGTCAGTTTGTTATATCTGGAGTACTTCTCCTGTCCTATTCGGTGTCCTGTGTGAATCTAAGTGTGCGTTCTCTAATTCTCTCCTTCTCTCTTTCTTTCTCTCTCTCGGAGGACCTGAGCCCTAGGACCATGCCCGAGGACTACCTGACATGATGACTCCTTGCTGTCCCCAGTCCACCTGGCCGTGCTGCTGCTCCAGTTTCAACTGTTCTGCCTTATTATTATTCGACCATGCTGGTAATTTATGAACATTTTAACATCTTGGCCATGTTCTGTTATAATCTCCACCCAGCACAGCCAGAAGAGGACTGGCCACCCCACATATGCTCTCTCTAATTCTCTCTTTCTTTCTCTCTCTCGGAAGACCTGAGCCCTAGGACCATGCCCCAGGACTACCTGACATGATGACTCCCTGACATGATGACTCCTTGCTGTCCCCAGTCCACCTGACCGTGCTGCTGCTCCAGTTTCAACTGTTCTGCCTTATTATTATACGACCATGCTGGTCATTTCTGAAAATTTTAACATCTTGGCCATGTTCTGTTATAATCTCCACCTGGCACAGCCAGAAGAGGACTGGCCACCCCACATAGCCTGGTTCCTCTCTAGGTTTCTTCCTAGGTTTTGGCCTTTCTAGGGAGTTTTTCCTAGCCACCGTGCTTTTACACCTGCATTGCTTGCTGTTTGGGGTTTTAGGCTGGGTTTCTGTACAGCACTTTGAGATATCAGCTGATGTACGAAGGGCTATATAAATACATTTGATTTGATTTGATTTGATGTGGTACTTGCAATGCCGTCCGGGTTACGCCAAATAAATATTTGATTTTACAAATTACATTTTTTGCATAAAAAAAAAATGTCTTCACATTTTCAAACAGTTCATTTATATTTTCTAATGGGGCTATACATTTGGGTGAGTTTTTTTCTCTCGCCTGAGTAGCCTCATTTTCACTGCCAAAAATAAAATGAAACCTTCTAGTGTTCAATGAAATAACAACACAATGTCAAATACAGGTAGCCTAGTCAAATAATTAACATCCAATCACATTAACCGTTACTCTCTCGTGGGAATTCCACTATGTAGCTAAACGTAGCTGCTGCTCATTCTGTTTGCTCCAAAATGGATACATTTTTTAAAAAGTAAGGCCTGCGTCCATAGAGACACATACCAACTCTACTGGTAGTACTGCTACTACCAACAGTACTACACCTGCACCTGTCGACGACAAGTTGTTCTGCTTCCACGAGCACATCCAATGCTAGCATCAGTCATTCTACATTTGTTGATAGACCAGCTAGCATGGACACTGACAGTTGTGAATCTGATGCAGCCGAAGAGCAACTGCCCCCTTACCCAGGAAAACACCGAACAACAGACAGGGACGTTGGACCATCGAAGAGTTGCAAATATGATGAGAACTACATTGATTTGGGGTTCACTTATTGGGAGTAGTGACTTTTCTCAGCCACTATGTGTTTTATGTGCAAAAGTACTATCTCACAACTCAATGAAACCTTCACTTTTGAGCAGACATTTCGAAACGAAACATGCCAATTTGAAAAATAAGCCACAGAGTTTTTTGAGTGAGAATGAAGACGACTTTCGAGTCGTAATAAAAGCAACAGATACCATTAATAAGAAGGGGCTAGAAGCATCTTATATGGTGACCTAATGAGTGGCGAGGACAGGCAAGCCCCATACTATTGTGGAGGACTTAATACTTCCTGCTGCCGCAGATATGGCTGGGACAACAAGTATACAGACAATGTCTTCATCAAACAACACTGTTTCACGACGCATCAGTGACATGGCAGGAGATGTTTTGAAAAAATGACTGCTTCGCATACAAGCCAGTGAATTCAGCTGGATGAGTCAACAGACGTGGCAGGCCTGGCACAGCTCCTGGTATATGTCTGTTACGTGTATGGGGGTCAATTTAGGAAGACATCCTCTTCTGCACACCATTGGAAACCAGGACAACATGAGAGGATATTTTTAAAGTACTGGACAGCTTTGTGACATCAAATGGACTTTGGTGGTCAAGATGTGTTGGTATCTGTACTGACGGCGCAAAAGCCATGACAGGGAGACATAGTGGAGTGGTATCGTGCGTGCAAGCAGCTGCTCCCAACACTACTTAGGTACACTGCAGCATCCACCGAGAGGCCCTTCCTGCCAAGGGAATGCCTGACAGCTTGAAAGACGTTTTTGAGGTCCCTGAACTCTCGTGTATTTTCTGCATTATGAAATGATATGGGCAGCGACCATCTAATGCTTTTACAATGTACAGAAGTGTGCTGGTTATCAAGGGGAAAAGTATTGACACGTTTCTTTGAATTGAGAGACGAGCTTAAAGTTATCTTTACTGACCATCATTTTCACTTCTCTGTCCGCTTGCAAGATGACGAGATTCTCACACGACTGGCCTATCTGATTGATGTTTTTTCTCGCCTGAATTATCTGAATCTAGGATTACAGGGAACTATATTCAATGTGCGGGACAAAATTGAGCCTATGATTAAGAAGTTGGAGCTCTTCTCTGTCTGCATTAACAGGGACAACCAACACACAGGTCTTTCCATCATTGTATGATTTTTGTGTGCAAATACACTCAAGAGTATAGACAAATTCCAATGTGATATAGAGAAGCAGCTAAGTGAGTTTGGTGTGCAATTACCCAGGTACTTTCCCAAAACGGATGACACAAACAACTGGATTCGTTATCCCTTTCATGCCCTGCCTCCAGTCCACTTACCGATATCTGAACAAGAGAGCCTCATCGAAATTGCAACAAGCGGTTCTGTGAAAATGTAATTTAATCAGAAGCCACTGCCAGATTTCTGGATTGGGCCGCGCTCAGAGTATCCTGCCTTGGCAAATCACGCTGTCTTTGCAACTACGTACCTATGTGAAAGTGGATTCTCGGCCCTCACTCGCATTAAAACTCCAATACAACCCAACATTGCAGAGGTATGTGCGTCCTTTCAAGCACACCCTTCTCATTAACCTGTGGTGAGTTATTCACAATTTTCGATGAACAGATAAGGTTTTATATGTAAGATGGTTAAATAAAGAGCTAAATTAATGATTGTTATTATATTATTATTTGTTCCCTGGTCCTATAAGAGCTCTTTGTCACTTCCCACCAGCCGGGTTGTGACCAAAATTCACACTCATTCTTATGTTTAATAAATGTATCCAATAGTGTTTGTGTGGCAGGCTTACAATGATGGCAAAAAACAACATTTGAGAGTCCACTGACCCTGGTGCAAGAGGGGGTTGAGGAGGAGGGGGTTGAGGAGGAGGTTGAACATTTGAAGGGGTGCGGGACTATAAAAAGTTTGGGAACCCCTGTTAGAGCATTGTAACTGAGTGCAGACCTGCCCGAGAAGCAGCAACGAGAGAACACAAAGCACTCTAAATCGAGGCTACTCTTCTTGTCTAAAACATGCATTTTCCCTCAGTCTGGGTACTCAGACAAGGCTTTACATATACCATACAAGTCTTTTAATGACTCCTCAATGAAACCTATGTAATGGAATTAGAAGGGCTAAGTATGCCTCTGAAAGTAGTCATGTCATAAACTCCTATTGAACGCACAAGAGAGAATGGGAGTGGAACTCACGTTGAGTGCGACGCCTGTCGAATCACACACTCTGTGTCCACTAGGTGGCATAGTAGTTAAAAAAATCTAATGGGTTTACAAACAGAGCAGTAGCATACAGTAGGTGACATAGTGTCCTTTTGAGAGAAAAGCTCATTGTATCTGCCTTAAAGCTGGAGTCCAGCTGTTCGATAACCAACTGAGTGATGGGCCTGGAGAAATGTAACCACTCTCAAATTCATACACACAGGGCCGGATTACCGAATGGGAGCCCCCACCCCTACCCCATAATAACTAATAAATGTTATTTTTGGGAGTGGGGTTGCAAAATGTGTAGAATTGCAAATGTGTAGAATTGCAGGAAATTTGCTTATGAAACTGCAACATTTTCTCTTAGCCTCATGAAAATGTGTATAATGGCATTCTAAAACAGCACCATGGCAAAATGTGTTGAAACGCAGTAAGTTAGCTAATAAGTAAGAGGCCCCAAATGCAGTAGTCCGGCCGTGCATAGACAGAGCTATGGATGCAACATCCATGATATCAAAATAAATAATGAAATATTACATTTACATAAGTATTCAGACCCTTTACTCAGTACTTTGTTGAAGCACCTTTGGCAGCAATTACAGCATCAAGTCTTCTTGGGTATGACACTACAAGCTTGGTACACCTGTATTTGGGGAGTTTCTACCATTCTTCTCTGTAGATCCCCTCAAGCTTTGTCAGGTTGGATGGGGAGCGTTGCTGCACAGCTATTTTCTGGTCTCTCCAGAGATGTTTGATCGGGTTCAAGTTCGGGCTCTGGCTGGGCTGCTCAAGGACATTCAGAGACTTGTCCCGAAGCCACTCCTGTTTTGTCTTGGCTGTGGGCTTAGGGTTGTTGTCCTGTTGGAAGGTGAACCTTCGCCCCAGTCTGAGGCCCTGAGAGATCTGGAGCAGTTTTTCATCAAGGATTTCTCTATATTCTTTGCTCAGTTCATCTTTCCCTCGATCCTGACTAGGTTCCCAGTCATTTTCTGTTACCCTTCCCCAGATCTGTGCCTTGACACAATCCTGCCTCTGACCTCTATGGACAATTCTTTCAACCTCATGGCTTGGTTCTTGCTCCGACATGCACTGTCAACTGTGGGACTTTATATAGACAGGTGTGTGCCTTACCAAATCATGTCCAATCAATTGAATTTACCACAGTTGGACTCCAATCAAGTTGTAGAAACATCTCAAGGATGATCAATGGAAACAGGATGCACCTGAGCTCAATTTCAAGCATCATTGCGAAGGGTCTGAATACTTATGTAAATAAGGTATTTCTGTTTTTTATTTGTAATTGTTAAGGGATTTGTTATGAATAATGACTCAATTATGTATACATTTCAATCAGAACTATGACTAAACAGAATACTACTATGTTACTGTATGGATGTATGAATCTTATTATAATCATAATTCTGAATGTGATGTGTGTAGTTTTCGTCCAGAATTAGAAGGACTGTCTGTTCCTTGTTAGAAACTAATGGAGATATCATCAGACTGGCTGGAATGCTGTGTTCCTTACAGCACGTCCAGTATCTGCACAGGGAGAGGAGAGACCTTGGGCTAGTAGTAGATTATTTAACACGTGGTGGACAATGTGGGAAGGCTTGTGAACTATACTGGCATTGTATCGGAGTGGAGGAAGGACAGAATAAAACCTGTGATGTCATTTTTAGTTTTATAACCTGTTGTAAATTGTACCATGATCAGTACTCTCGAGAATAAACACTTTTTTTTGTTGTTTTGTTGAGTTTTTGTGAATTTTACCCCATTTTTCTCCCCAATTTCGTGGTATCCAATCGTTTCAGTAGCTACTATCTTGTCTCATTGCTACAACTCCCGTACGGGCTCGGGAGAGACAAAGGTTGAAAGTCATGCGTTCTCCGATACACAACCCAACCAAGCCGCACTGCTTCTTAACACAGCGCGCATCCAACCCGGAAGTCAGCCGCACCAATGTGTCAGAGGAAACACCGTGCACCTGGCACTGCGCCCGGCTCGCCACAGGAGTCGCTGGTGCACGATGAGACAAGGATATCCCTACCGGCCAACCCCTCCCCAACCCGGACGACGCTAGGCCAATTGACGACGCTCGGCCAAGTTTCTTATGAATCACAGGAATTTCTATGTTTGTGTGTGTGTGCGTGTGCGTGTGCGCGTGTGTGTGTGTGTGTATCAAGGGAAGTAAGATTAGATGAGTACGGTGCAGTGAGGGGAATGATGCCAGAGAGCGATTTCACCTTTGACTCTGCTTTCTGAATCACAGACACACACACCCTCTATTCAGCTGCTGGATAGGCACACGACATCACGTTCTGTTCACCTGACTGGGGCTTTGATTAGAATTTACCATTTCACTTTTGTAATGATTGCTATGCAATTGCTAATCTTAAAGATTAAAGATGGGGTGGCAGGTAGCCTAGTGGTTAAATTGTTGGCCTAGGAACCGAAAGGTAGCAAGATCAAATCCCCGAGCTAAAAATCTGTCATTCTGCCCCTGAACAAGGCAGTTAACCTTCTGTTCCCAGGCCGTCATTGAAAATAAGAATTTGTTCTTAATTAACTGACTTGCTTAGGTAAATAAATAACAAATAATAAAAACAGGAGGCCTACAGAACTGAGTTCTCCTTTTTTCTTCCTCAACTTGCTTTGATTCAAATATAATAATAATAAAATATAATAGAAATATGGAAACCACATGTTTGACGCCGTTACATTAATTCAATTTCAGCCATTACAATGAGCCCTTCCTCCTATAGCTCCTCCCACCAGCCTCCAGTGAGTCACACGTAATGCATATTTCATAAGGCCAGCCGCACCATGAGCAAGTTGTCTGTAACATGATGTCATTTCCATATATGTCGTTTCTAGACTGCTTTCATCCATGCATACAAGCAGCACATGTGCAAACACACACACATACACACACACACACACACACACTCATTCAATAAACCACAGGTGAACGCATGGAGAGCTGTATCGTGGGAAACGTCCACACAAATGCATAGTGTAACATTTCACAGATAAATGACATCTCTACAGTGCCACTACACAGACACGTACACACGTACACACTCGTTCATTGTGAAACATCAAAACATTCACATTCACCTGACATTATAGCATAGAAGGTTGGTGGCACCTTAATTGGGGAGGATGGGCTCGTGGCTGTAATGGCATCAGATACATTACACACACACTTCATCAATTGCATTTACTCAGTTCCAGCCATTATTATGATACATCCTCCCCTCTGCAGCTTCCACTGCATTATAGGTAGCCTACACACACACACACACACACACACACACACACACACACACACACACACACACACACACACACACACACACACACACCACACACACACACACACACACACACACACACACACACACACGCACACACACACTTCACCACATTCTACAGTTTAACTCTCCAATTTCCGCTCATGTAGAGCAATTTGTCAGTTTGCTGACTAAAGAAATCCTCACGCAAGTGCTAAAGTCACATGGTGTCAGGAGGGAGAGAGAGAGAGAGAGAGAGAGAGAGAGAAGTGAAGGAAGAGAATGCGCGAGAGAAATGTCAAGGAAGAGAAAGAGGACAGAGACATGGGAAGGTTGAGAGCGAAGGTTGAGGAAGAGAGAGGGAGTTACAAAGGAGAAATAGCGAGTGTGAGAGAGAGGGGGGGAAGAGACGAAGGGGCCCTGGCAGAAGGAAGTGGGAACTGGATTGAGCCAGACCTCCATGAAAACACTCCTATCAACCCATACATGCAGAGGAGGGGGTGGAGAGGCGGCGGGGCATCTGGGGTGAATATGAGACACACACACACACAGCAACACACAGACATACTCAGCCTGGTACTGTATGAGGTGCATTATACCTCTCCATAGGTGAAAGAGAAACAGGTGGGTTTAGTTTAATCTGCTATAGTTAGTTGCTTGACAAAAAACATCAGACCTACACTGCCTTTTGTCATGTGCTCAGAGTTCAGCTGGCTCAGTTGGTTGGATGCATGGTGCTTAAAAACAAAACAGTTGTGGGTTGGATAATATGTACTGTACAGGTGTAGGATCTTAATTTGACCAGTATGAAATGCAGTTTCAACGTTGCTTGATCAGTGTTATGGCTTTTATCTAGCCAAAATTAAGCTAGATGAAAAGTGAAATACTATTAAAATAACCCTGTGTCAAGATATAAACATGTGCAAACACTGCCAATGGTACCACCCACTAGCCAGAAATACACACACACACACACACACACACACACACACACACACACACACACACACACACACACACACACACACACACACACACACACACAACACACAAACAGGTGCTAATGGTGCCTGACGTACAAACAAACAAAAGCATTGGCAGACGAACACATTTTCACTTCGTGCAGAGGCACAGTACTAACTATACACACACCTCACCCCTCACTCACTTAATCAACCTCTCACCAAAACAAACTGAGATGCAGTACACTCTTAGAAAAAAAGTGCTATCTAGAACCTAAAAGGGTTCTTCGGATATCCCCATAGGAAGAAGAACCCTTTTTGGTTCCAGGTAAAATCCTTTTGAGTTCCATATAGAACCCTCCACAGAAGGTTCTACCTGGAACCTAAAAGGGTTCTCCTACTGGGACAGCCGAAAAACCCTTTCGGAACCTTTTTTTCAACGAAAACAGAGCAGATGAACAGATAGTGGAAGATGGCGATGTGATCCATAAGTTTGTTTGAGGAAGGATTTGAACATATTGTTCCTGGACCTTGGCGTGCCTCAGCAGCATGGTAAACACATGGCTCGAATTACGCTCCTCCACTCCTCCACTACACGCCTCTTACACTCCCTCTCTCTTTCATGGAGGAAGGAGAGAGAGAGTGTAAGAGGCCTATAAAGGAGACAGGGAGTGTAAGAGGTGTGGAGTGTAGGAGCGTAATTCGAGCCATGTGTTTACCAAGACGCTGAGGAACACATGGTCCTCTCTCTCTATCTCTGACGACACAACGGTGGTAGTCCTGATCACCGACAACGATGAGACAGCCTGTAGGGAGGAGGTCAGAGACCTGGCAGTGTGGTGCCAGGACAACAACCTCTCCCACAATGTGAGGAGGACAAAGGAGCTGATCGTGGACTACAGGAAAAGGAGGGCCGAACAGGCCCCCATTAACATCAACGGGGCTGTAGTGGATCGGGTCAAGAGTTTCAAGTTCCTTGGTGTCCACATCACCCACAATCTATCATGGTACAGACACACCAAGACAGTCGTGAAGAGGGAATGAGACTGAAAAGAGGGCAGGAGACTGAAAATATTTGGCATGGGTCCCCAAATCCTCAATAAGTTCTACAGCTTTACCATCGAGAGCATCCTGACCAGTTGCGTCACCGCCTGGTATGGCAACTGCTCGGCATCTGACCGTAAGGCGCTATAGAGAGTAGTGCGCACTGCCCAGTACATCAAGGGTGCCAAGCATCCTGCAATCCAGGACCTTTATAATAGGCGGTTTCAGAGAAAATCCCATAAAATTGCCAGAGACTCTAGTCACCCAAGTCTTAGGCTGTTCTCTCTGCTACCGCACAGCAATCGGTACCGGAGGGCCAAGTCGAGGACCAAAAGGCTCCTTAACAGCTTCTACCCCCAAGCCATAAGACTGCTGAATAATTCATCAAATGCCCCCATTTGTTTTGTACACTGCTGCTACTCACTGTTTATTATCTATGCATAGTCCCTTCACCCCTACATACATGTACAAATGACCTCTAACCTGTACCCCCGCACACTGACTCTGCACCGGTACCCCCTGTATATAGCCTCGATATTGTGTTACTTTTTATTATTTATTACTTTAATTTATTTGGTCAATATTTCCTTAACTCTTCTTGAACTGCACTATTGGTTAAGGGCTTGAGAGTGAGCATTTCACAGTAATGGCTACACTTGTAGATGGTGCATGTGACAAATAAAGTTTGATTTGATTGGAACTCCGTGTGGCCGTGATAGATCCCTCTTGTGTTTCGGCAAGTAAAATATTTATACCACAAGGTGATTAATCATTATTTGTCATATACTGTGGATAGCCCACGTGCTGTAACCCCCCCCATGTCTTAAAAGGTAGACAGGGTTCTGGGAACACACCCGCCCTTCCATGGAAGCAGCTGTATTTTATTTATACTGAGTCATCACTTGACTTCCTCAGGGCCCATATTCATACAGAGTCTCAAAGTATGAGTGCTGTTCCAGACACAGTGTTGCCTTCAGATCATAATGAACAACATATCATGGGCAGAAAAGGACCTGATCTGAGATCAGCACCCTTACTCTGAGACACTTTATGAACACGGGAACTGATGGTTTGATTTTCATTTAAATCACAGAAAATGCTGAGAACATACACTACAAGACCAAAAGTATGTGGACACTTGCTCGTCGAACATCTCATTCCAAAATCATGGGCATTAATATGGAGTTGGTCTGCCCTTTGCTGCTGTAACAGCCTCCACTCTTCTGGGAAGTCTTTCCAATAGATATTGGAACATTGCTGCGGGGACTTGCTTCCATTCAGCCACAAGAACATAAATGAGGTCTTGCACTGATGTTGTGCAATTAGGCCTGGCTCACAGTTGGCTTTCTAATTCATCCAAAGTTGTTCGATGGGGTTGAGGTTAGGGCTCTGTGCAGGCCAGTCAAGTTCTTAAACACCGATCTTGATAAACCATTTCTGTATAGCCCTCGCTTTGTGCACGGGGGCGTTGTCATGCTGAAACAGGAAAGGGCCTTCCCCAAACTGTTGCCACAATGTTGGAAGCACTGAATGGTCTAGAATGTCATTGTATTCTGTAGTGTTAAGATTTACCTTCACTGGAACTAAGGAGCCTGAACCATGAAAAACAGCCCCAGACCATTATTCCTCTTCCACCAAACTTTACAGTTGACACTATGCATTGACTGCCAGATCTTAAAGCGTGATTTATCACTCCAGAGAACGATTTTCCAATGCGAGTCCAATGCTCTGGGGCTTTACACCAGTACAGCCGACACTTGGCATTGTGTGTGGTGATCTTAGGCTTGTGTGTAGCTGCTCGGCAATGGAAACCCATTTCATGAAGCTCCCGACAACAGTTGTTGTGCTGACGTTGCTTCCAGGGGCAGTTTAGAACTCGGTAGTGAGTGTTGCAACCAAGGACAGATGATTTTTGGACTCTGCGGTCCCATTCTGTGAGCTTGCGTGGCCTACCACTTCGCGGCTGAGCCGTTGCTGGTTCTAAACATTTCCACTTCACAATATCAGCACTTACAGTTAAACGTGGGACAGAAATTAGACAAACTGACATGGTTAAAAAGGTGACATCCTATGACGATGCAACATTCTACTGCAAATGTTTGTCTATCGAGATTGCATGACTGTGTGCTTGAATTTATACACCTGTCAGCAACGATTGTGGCTGAAATAGCCGAATCAACTCATTTGAAGTGGTGTCCACATACTTTTGTATATATAGTGTAACTGTGTGTGATAACAAGAGCCAGGAGATTTTCCCTGCTAGGTCACATGACGAGGAAACACTCCTGGTCCATGTGATGATTACTTCCACAGCAGTACTTATGCTATACACAGTGAGTGTGACTCTCCCACCCATCCATTCCTCCTCCTCACCCCAGCCCCAGCACTCTGCCTATTGCATCATAGCAGTTCCAGGTGGAAATACCAAGTGGAACAACTATCATTCACTTTTACAATGGGCCCATCCATTTTATCACCTCAATCAGCCCACAGATTGACCAGATGATGCACATTCCAATCATAATGGATGGTGGATGTTACTGCAAGTAGTAAAACACACTTGTCTTAACAATAAACAGCTTTCTTTTCTTATTTCCTTTTTATTGTAGGTAGGTACAGGGAATGGCTTCAAATGCGATGAGATGAGATGGACAAAATCGTCTTGCTCCTTTTCCACAAATATAACCCTGATATACAGCCATTGGAGCTTTACAGCTGGGTCTGTTAGGGCCGGTTGTGATTGTTGTAGAACTAACTAATCTAATGGCCTGTTAGGTGAGGTTCAGTTGACTACTTGGCATTCTCTCGGGTCTCAGTGGCACCGCAGCCATTACCTTTGTGTTTGCATGTTATTGTTCCAATTTTCCAGCCACTGAGCAGCAAACGAACTGAAAAGCCACGGTTACACATTAACCCTCCATATCTGGAGAATATCCCCGCCTTTCACCTGGTGTTTCATCACCCATAGAGGCGTGTGTGTGTGTGTGTGTGTGTGTGTGTGTGTGTGTGTGTGTGTGTGTGTGTGTGTGTGTGTGTGTGTGTGTGTGTGTGTGTGTGTGTGTGTGTGTGTGTGTGTGTGTGTGTGTGTGTGTGTGTGCGCGCGCGCGCGTGCGCGTGCGCGTGTGTGCGTGCGTGTGCNCGTGCGTGTGTGCGCGCGAAGCATACTGTTTTATGTTATCACTGTGATAAAAGCAGAGGAACCGCTGAGTTAGGACAGGCCTTTGGAGTTCACACTCAGGACACAGAGCACAGCACTGCCGCTCACAGTAAAAAGAGAAGCACAGCCACACAAATGTAGATGTTTCAACTAATTATTATCCACAGCCTTATTTTTATTCAACTGTTCAGTCCAAGTGTTAACTGAACCACAAACAAATGTGGCTCTAAACATAGCTCCAACTTGAGAACTTTGGCAAGAATGCAGTCAGTTTAACACACAGTGCTTTCAAAACCTCTTGAGGCTAGGGGGCAGTATTTTGATGTTTGGATGAAAAATGTGCCCAAAGTAAACTGCCCATTTCTCAGAACCAGAAACTAGAGTATGCATATAATTGGCAAATTAGGATAGAAAACACTCTAAAATTTCCAAAACTGTCAAAATATTGTCTGTGAGTGTGAGGAAAATCCATCCATGAAGTGCTGTTTTTCTGAAACCTCTCTTTTCCATTGCAAGCCTATCCTCCATTTAAAGGGATATCAACCAGATTCCTTTCTCTGTGGCTTCCACAAGGTGTGAACAGTCTTTAGACATAGTTTCAGGCTTTTATTCTGAGCGAGAATGATCACATCGTGTCAGTGGATAGCCAGATGTCCTCAGATTTGTGCATGCGTGTGCCACTAGAGCAAGACCTTTTCTTTCTCTCTTCTATTGAAAAGGCTACCGTCCGGTTGAAATATAATCAATTATTTATTGTAAAAACAACCTGAGGATTGATTAAAAAAAAACGTTTGATATGTTTCTACGAACTTTACGGATACGGATATATATTTCATCTGCCCGTCGTGACCGCACGAGCCTTTGGATTACTAAACAAAACACACCAACCAATTGGAAGTTTTTGGATATGAAGAGAATCTTTATTGAACAAAACAAACATTTATTGTGTAACTGGTGTCTTATGAGTGCAAACATCCGAAGATCATCAAAGGTAAGCGATTAATTTTATTGCTTTTCTGACTTTCATGACCAATCTACTTTGCTGCTCGCTATTTGTAATGTTTTGTCTGCTGAGAGCTGTCCTCACATATTCACATGGTTTGCTTTCACCGTAAAGCCTTTTTGAAATCTGACACCATTGCTGGATTAACAACAAGCTAAGCTGTGTTTTGGTATATTGCACTTAAGACTTCATGAAAATTAAATATTTTTAGTGATTTAATTTGAATTTGGCGTTCTGCAATTCACCGGATGTTGACGAAAATGATCCCGCTAAAGGGATCTGTGCGCCAAGAGGTTTTAACATAGTGTTTTCAACTTACATATTTGACACACATGCTTACTTTGTGCATGTTCATTTAGACTGTCATTATTACTCAAACATGTCCCCACCTGGGACTTGAACTCACAACCTCTTAATTCACAGAATTCCAATCTTCCTGCTATGCCACCATGTCTGTGTCAATTAAAATTTCATTTGACTATTCTTTCATCATTTATTTGATTGACTTATTTAGCCAATTTGAGGTTTTTCTGTATAGTTGTCTAATGTTGGTGGGGCAAATTTCTCGGTTTTAATGTTGCTCCTTAATCACTATGATCAATTAAATAGTTTTTCTTGAGTGTACTTTTAATAGAGCTGAGATTTAATTTGAATTGGAAAGTGCATCAAAACAGGTGAAATCAGTTATTGGTGGTAAAGCAGAAAGATTGGCATGCTGTGATCCAAGAGTTCATATCCCAGGTAAGGACATGTTGAATAATAATTACTGTACACTCTTAGAAAAAAAGGTTCTGAGGCTGTCCCCATAGGAGAACCATTTTTGGTTCCAGGTAGAAGGGTTCTACCTGGAACCAAAAGGGATTTGTCAAATGGTTATTCTATGGGTGTAACGAATGTCGTCGGGAGAAGGAGAAGAGGACCGAGGTGCAGCGTGGTAAGTATTGCGTTTCATAATGCGTTTAATAAATATGAACACTTGAACAAAAAACAAAAAACAAACAGTTCTGCAAGGTACAAAACAGAAAACAACTACCCACAAACACCAGGTGGGAACAGGCTACCTAAGTATGGTTCTCAATCAGAGACAACGATTGACAGCTGCCTCTGATTGGGAACCATACCAGGCCAAACGCGTAGAAATACAACACACAGAACAGAACATAGAAATTAAAAACATAGAATGCCCACCCCAACTCACGCCTTGACCAAACCAAAATAGAGACATAAAAAAGGAACTACGGTCAGGACGTGACAATGGGGTCGGCCTAAGAATCCTTTTTGGTTCTAGATAGCTCTTTTTTTTCTAAGAGTGTATAAATGAATATGCACAATGTAACGTGTATGTCAAAGTTTGTCAACTATGTAAGTCGGGGAAAAAATATGTTAAAGCACTGTGTGTAACTAGTTCCACAGCCTTTTTTTTTAGATAAGATGCCCAAATAATAATTTCTAGTTGAATTAACATATGACACAATTTGAGCTAACACATCCTTTTAGGCTGACAGAATTCAAGTGTTTTCTCATGTTAGAGCTAAGTTTGGGACAACTAAAAACATTAAGTTCAGGTAACACTTTGACAGAAAAGTTGAGTATTAAAAGCCCGTGGAGCCAGTTAATAAATAATATTTATATATTTATATAATATTTAGATTTGTTTTACAGTGCTCCTTTATCCTTACTCTACATTATTATTTTTCTGCTTCATCTGCTTCTTCTTCTTCCTCTTCTTATTTTACATTCCTTTCTGCTTCCTCTTCTTCTTCTTCTTCTGCCTTTTCTTCTTCTTCTATGCTCCTTTTTGCTTCTAGAATAATTTCTTCCCCTCTACACTTCGTCATGGTTCTCCTTCTACACTCTTTCTTCACCTCTAGCTCCCTCCCTGTAATCTTTTTGTCTTTCATTTTTCCTTTTTGCACGGATCCCCCTTCCCGCCTATCATTCTTCTCTCTATGCATTTCTCATCTGCCAATTATTTCGACCCTCTGTCTCTCCCTCTCTCTCTCACCTCCGTCTCCTGTGTGTTAGCAGGCATTGTCTTTCCTTATCTCGTTGCCCTTATGGTCCAGTGGAAAGATCATCAAGCCGTACACACACACACACACACACACACACACACACACACACACACACACCTGTGCGCACACAATCACACACACACACACACACACACACACACACACACACACACACACACACACACACACACACACACACACACACACACACACACACACACACACACACACACACACACACATACACCACACACACACATATATACACACATACTGTAGGAGCCTGTCTCTACCTCAGGTCTGTTATGTGAGCCAACAACCAACTGTGCAAACAGAAAGATCCTTCTTAACCTGTTCACTGCTCTGTCTCAATGATCAAAACAGGAAAACACTTTGACTACTCTTTAGTCTACACTCGGGTACATTAGTGCACAAACATATGATACTTAAGACTACTAGATGAGATCAGCACAGTACACTTGTAAACTTGTAAACAGAACCCAAACATGGGATTATTGAAAAACACTTTGTGACAACTGCTGATGTGAAAATGCCTTCATAAATACTTTTTATCAATTGATTGATCTTTGATGAAGTGCTAATCACCCGTTTCCCAAAGCATCGTATTTCTAAATCACTAATCACTTGTTGCCATTCATTTCAGCCACTTGTCAAAGTCATGTGCTACTCAAAGCAAAGACTGTTCCCGTCAGATGCATTTAACAACAACAAAAAACTGATCAAGTGTTATCAGGTTTTATCAAAGGATGCTATTATTCAAAAGAGAAACAATGTACAATGTTATCATTGGCAGACACTCTCATCCAGAGCACGTTACTGTAAGTGCATTAAAATAAGGAAATATACTGTATTGATCAATTACTGACTGTCGTACCTGATTTTGGAGCAACAAAAGGAGATTCTGTCACGTTCTGACCTTTGTTCTTTTGTTATGTCTTTGTTTAGTATGGTCAGGGTGTGAGTTGGGTGGGTTGTCTATGTTCCTTTTTCTATGATTTGGGATTTCTGTGTTTGGCCTGGCATGGTTCTCAAGTAGAGGCAGCTGTCAATCGTTGTCCCTGATTGAGAACCATACTTAGGTATCCTGGTTTCACTTTTGAGTTGTGGGTGATTATTTTCCTGTGTCTGTGTTTGCACCATATGGGATTGTTTCGTTTGTTTCGTTCTTTCACTTTGTTATTTTGTATTTTGTAGTGTTCAGTTTAATAAACTAAAATGGACACTTACCACGCTGCACATTGGTCCGATCTCTCCTACTCCTCCTCATCAGAAGAAGAGGATGAGCGTTACAGATTCTAGTTATTTCTTATGAATGTTGAAAATTAGAAAGAAGAAAGAAAATCTTAAGCATAGTGTACGGAGCGCCGGCTCATTCCATCCCCTGGATGCTGCTACTGTCTGGAAGGTGACCGCGTACTTGGCAGCGGTCTGGTCATCCTGCCATAGTTGGAATAGGTGTTTACCGCCCTGATCGAAGATACCTCTGAACAGAGCCATGAACCCCTCATCCGAAGCCAGCTCCTCCTCTCCTCTTTCCCAGACAGCCGTAGCCCACTCCAACGCCCGCCTAGTCAGCAGAGAAATAACCGTGGCAACCTTGGACCTCTTGGTCTTGGTCACTTAATGGACTGTTAGGCCTGGGGAAAAAAATGATTGCTGTTTTGTTTGAATGTTTCCCTGCTGTCCCAATTTGATTTTTAATCTCTATGAATATATTATCCTGTATAGTGGAAAATTCTACTGTGGATATAGATACTTTTGTACCTGTTTCCTTCAGCATCTTCACAAGGTAACCGGAATGTCATTTTAATCCATAGAGACGTGAAGGAGAAGCTCGTCGGATGTTGATCTCTTCTCGGCTGCTCCCATCTGGTGCGCAAATTTGAGGGAGCACTAGAGTAGGAAGCAACGGCATTTAGATGGAGTTCCGTCATATTTGTCTGGTAGGGACAAACAGACATCACTGACATGGGCAGACGGCTGAATGGACTGGTGTGCTAGCTCGCTGGTTCGAATGGTGGTAGAGTATCCTCTGCCATCCTCTGTATGTTCGAGACGTTGAAGAATGCGAAGGACCTCCTCCATAGCCGTCCCCAGTTGCGCCAGCTGGTAATGGTGCTGACGAAGTAGGTATCCCTATTCGTTGACCATCTGTGAGATGTCCTTATTCAATGCTGCTTCCATTTGGTGAGGCAGTATTCTGTAACGGAGTCGCTGGGAGTCAAGAAGCAGGTGCAGGGGATGAGTGTTAATAATACAAGAAACATGGAACGATACAAATCAAGAGTAGTGTTTGGACAGGAAACACATAACCAATACTGCCTGGGGAATGAACATAGTGACAGACATAGGGGAGGTAATCAGTGAAGTGATGGAGTTCAGGTGAGTCTCATGAGGTGCAGGTGCGCGTAATGATGGTGCTAGGTGTGCGTAATGATGGTCGATGTTGAGCGCCGGAGAGGGGGAGTAGACGTGACAGTATACCAGGACTCATTTGTTGAAGATGTTAAAAAATGTATGTTGGTCTGATTTGTATTAATTGAGAAATGTGACTAAACTGAAATGATATTACCAAAACAAGATAAATGACATATAAAAAAACTTTGGAACACCTTAAATTATATTATGGGATGAAAACCCAATTTATCTCCGTCGTTTAAAGTTGATGAGTCATTGATGAGTCATGAAGTTGATGAGTCATTCATACCGAAACCTTTTGATATAGACAATCATTCCTATGACTATTTCACCCGGTAAAGTGGGCAAACCGAGAAGTGAAATGACATCATATGTGTGTAATGAAGATCTAATAATGAAAGTTTGTGTGGAAGAGGTGGAGAAACAGTTGTTATCCATCAATAATGATAAGCCACCAGGTATAGACGACCTAGATGGGAAACGGTATTGCCACCCGCATTTGCCATGTCTTGAACCAAAGCCTGTGTGTCCACAGGCGTGGAAGGACGCTAAAGTAATTCCACAGCCTAAAAATAGAAAAGGATTTTGATTTCAGTGCAGCCTTTCGATGTTATTGATCATAATTTGTTATTGACAAAACAAGTTGAATAAGCTGAGGTCCGGGGAGGAACATTGGATGGTCAGTTATCATGGTCCAGTCGTACTGACAAAGTTGTTGTGAAGATGAGGAGAGGTATGTATGTTATTTTAAAAAAGAAAAAAGGTTATTTGTTTTTGACACAAATTAGTTGTTCAGTCTTTGATCTTGATACCTGTCCAGTAATGTGTTCAGGTGCAGAAAATACATACCTAGCTAAGCTGCAACTGGCTCAAAACCAAGCAGCACGCCTTGCCCTTAACTGCACGCACAGAACTGGCATCAACAACATGCATCATAGTCTTTCCTGGCTGAGGGTTGAGGAGAAATGGACTACTTCTCTTCTAGTCTTTTTAAGAAACATTTGTCTGTTGAAAATGCCTAACCACTTGTCTAATCTATTTGCATACACTTCAAACAGACATACATACCCCACCAGCCATACCACTGTGTGTTTCTTCACGGTAACCAAAAAATAAAACAGATTTGGAATGCTCTGCCACCAGAGGTTACTCAGGCAACAAAATAAGCTTTAAAAAAACAGATAAGAAACTACTGTATCACCAACGCCTCTCCTCTTTCTAAAGATCTACTTTAACTGTACTGTACATAAGAATATGAAGATGTATATGAATCGTGTGTAAATAATATTTTTGTTGTCTCTTGGTGTCTTTGCTACATATCTCTTATTAACATTTTTATTTTGAATTGAATGTAATATCTTATGTAGTTCTTGTCTATTACAGTTCTGTACTTTGTCATGTATTTGTACATTTTATGTGGACCCCCGGAAGTGTATCTGCTGCATGTGCGGTAGCTAATGGGGATCCTAATGAACTAATGTCATGCTAATTTAAACAATTTAAATTTTAAACAAGCAAAGCAGGTTTAGCTCCTCACCCTCGCATACAGTGTTGGAACAAACTGAAACATCCGAATCACATTTAATTCTTTCATCACTAGAGCTCTAAGCACTCAGAACAAAGAACAAGTTGCATGACCTGGACGAATGATTTCTTAAAATTGCCTTCAGCGAGGGATGCGTCCCAAAATGGCACCCTAATTCCTTATGTGCCCTGCTCAAAAGTAGTGCACTATATAGGGAATAGGGTGCCATTTGGCATGCCTGCTCTCTGTTGAGAGGGACAGACGAGAAGTATCACCTACACTTTAAAAAAAATGCTCAGTTAAAAACAATGTGGGTTATTAGGTAACCCAGCGCTGGGTAAATATTAGACAGATCACACACTGAGTTATTATGACCCAGCCAGTTGGGTTGTTTTGATTAACCAAACATGGGTTAATTTAACCACCAATTGGGCCTTTATTCACTTTCATACTGGGTTGATCCAGCAGCTGGCTATTATTAAATATAATCCACAGGTTATTTTCAAGATGCTTGGCTTATTAGGACTGTGGCTTTCAGATAGTTCTTTTTGGCCACTCGTGAGAGTTAATGTCATTGCTGCTCATGTTAAGATTGTACATTGCAATGTTCCATTTTCCATGAATATTTTTGCACGTTACATGTTTTTAATATAAAATTCATAACATTATTATTGACATATTGTGACAAAGTGGGATATGCATAGGCTCTTGAGGAATCCATACACTTGTGTAAGCCTCATTAAAGCCTCATTCAACCTTAACATGTGATGACAAATCAACTGAACAGATGAACCGGAATGACATTTACTCATCTATGACCCAGGATGAACAACTCAACCTTGCTATATTTTAAGAAAACAACCCAACTAAGTGACCCAATGTCTGCAACTCAGCAGTTGGGTCTTCCAAACAACCCAGCATTTTTTAGAATGTAGTAGGTCTTATTTACAGTGACCGCACACTGACACACACACACACTGACACACTCACACACACATAAACACACACACACACATACGCACCCCTTGACTGATTCCAGATTTTGTTGTGTTCCAGCCTGAATTCAAAATGGATTAAATAGATTTGTATTTTCTCACCCATCTACACACAATATCCCATAATGAAAAAGTGAAGACATGTTTTAAAAAACATTTATTGAAAATGAAATACAGAAATATCTTATTTACATAATTATTCACACCCCTGAGTGAATACTTGGTAGCAACACTTTAACAGCGATTACAGCAGTGAATCTGTCTGGGTATGTCTCTACAAGCTTTCCACACCTGAATTGTGCAACATTTGCCCATTATTATTTTCTCTTTTCATCGAGCTCTGTCAAATTGGTTGTTGATTATTGCTAGACAACCACTGACATATATTTTCAAGCAGATGTAAGTCACAACTGCAGCTCGGCCACTCAGGAACATTCACTGTCTTCTGGGTAAGCAACTCCAGTGGCCTTGCTTTTTTAGGTTATTGTCCTACTGAAAGGTGAATTAATCTGCCAGTGTCTGGGATTTTGCCTGTGCTTAGCTCCATTCAGTTTCTTTTTGATCCTGAAAAACTCCCAAGTCCTTAACAATTACAAGCATATCCATAACATGATGCAGCCACCACTATGCTTGAAAATATGGAGAGTGGTACTCAGTAATGTGTTGTATTGGATTTTCCCCAAACATAACACTTGTATTCAGGACAAAAAGTGAATTGCTTTGACACATTTTTTGCAGAGCTTCTTTAGTGCCTTGTTGCAAACAGGATGCATGTTTTAAAATAGTTGTATTTCGGTACAGGCTTCCTCCTTTTCCCTCTATCAATTAGGTTAGTATTGTGGAGTAACTACAATGTTGCTGATCCATCCTCAGTTTTCTCCTATCACAGCCATTTAACTCTGCAACTGTTTT
Organism: Oncorhynchus keta; assembly: GCF_023373465.1. Classification (NCBI taxonomy): domain Eukaryota; kingdom Metazoa; phylum Chordata; class Actinopteri; order Salmoniformes; family Salmonidae; genus Oncorhynchus; species Oncorhynchus keta. Next base: position 23,858,382 of record NC_068433.1, on the reverse strand, counting down.
AAAGACACCATTGGCCTCATGGTGAAATGCCTGAGTGGTTTTGTTCCTCTCCGGCAACTGAGTAAGGAAGGACGTTTTTATCGTTGTAGTGACTCTGTGTATTGATACACCATCCAAAGGGTATTACGGGGTATTGTGTGTAGATGGGTGACAGAAAAATATAACACAATATGGAATCGTTTTAAAAAACATCAATTTTTTCAGAATCTCTCACCATCTCTTACTCAATTTTAGACATAGAGTACACACATCCGACCTGGGTTAACTATAGGTTTAACTATGCTTTATGGAAAAGTAACTATTTTACCCGGGGAACAAATAGCTACTTTGGAGGTGACTACAATTATACAGATCCCCAAAAATGATTACTTTTCAAAACTATTTGAATACAGATCCCCAAAAATGATTACTTTTTAAAAACTATTTGAATACAGATCTCAGAAAGTAACTACATATTCCTGCGGACATGCAAACTAACATGATTTTTCACCTTGGCTGTAGTTGATTCAAGAAGGCAGTTTTGGAATATTTAGTTTCTTTTTGACACTTAATATCTATATTTTGGTACTGTTTGCATTCTCAGTAACAATAATGATTTTTTTTTATCCCAGGCCCCGTCCCCCCATGAGGCCTTTTGCCTTTTGGTAGGCAACTGACTTGCCTAGTTAAATAAAAAAAAAAGGTAAAATTAAAAAATCATAAAGAAAAAATAGTAAACTGTTATTATGTCTGTAATAAAACTGTCAATAATTTGGAACAAATTTTATAAGCATGTTGTGACATGATACTTTGGAAATTGCATTTTAATTGCATAACAACGAGCGGGGCGTTTCGGTAACTTCTGTACACAATAGGAATAGTGACTGTTCCTTAATCCACTTATGTAATAACTCGGTTGTTATGCGATTATAAAGTCCTCTATAACTACAATGTTGTTATTGTAATAATCACAAAGTTACTATACATGTACAGTATAAGAACTTTATGTCAAGCGTTACTGTATTACCTTATGTCTCACTCATTATGAAAATATATTTGTTAGTCATTTTGAAGCTGCGTAAATGGTCTACTCTAATGTCGAGGGGATTCCATGACCCTCATGTATTTAATTATAGGCTATAGGCTATATTAAGATTCACATCTTAAAGCCCTCAAAACCATGTGCTTACGCTCATATATGAGAGTTAATGTCATTGCTGCTCATGTTACATTTACATTTACATTACATTTAAGTCATTTAGCAGACGCTCTTATCCAGAGCGACTTACAAATTGGTGCATTCACCTTATGACATCCAGTGGAACAGCCACTTTACAATAGTGCATCTAAATCTTTTAAGGGGGGTGAGAAGGATTACTTTATCCTATCCTAGGTATTCCTTAAAGAGGTGGGGTTTCAGGTGTCTCCGGAAGGTGGTGATTGACTCCGCTGTCCTGGCGTCGGGGAGTTTGTTCCACCATTGGGGGCCAGAGCAGCGAACAGTTTTGACTGGGCTGAGCTGGAACTGTACTTCCTCAGTGGTAGGGAGGCGAGCAGGCCAGAGGTGGATGAACGCAGTGCCCTTGTTTGGGTGTAGGGCCTGATCAGAACCTGGAGGTACTGAGGTGTCGTTCCCCTCACAGCTCCGTAGGCAAGCACCATGGTCTTGTAGCGGATGCAAGCTTCAACTGGAAGCCAGTGGAGAGAGCGGAGGAGCGGGGTGACGTGAGAGAACTTGGGAAGGTTGAACACCAGACGGGCTGCGGCGTTCTGGATGAGTTGTAGAGGTTTAATGGCACAGGCAGGAGCCCAGCCAACAGCGAGTTGCAGTAATCCAGACGGGAGATGACAAGTGCCTGGATTAGGACCTGCACCGCTTCCTGTGTGAGGCAGGGTCGTACTCTGCGGATGTTGTAGAGCATGAACCTACAGGAACGGGCCACCGCCTTGATGTTAGTTGAGAACGATAGGGTGTTGTCCAGGATCACGCCAAGGATCTTAGCGCTCTGGGAGGAGGACACAATGGAGTTGTCAACCGTGATGGCGAGATCATGGAACGGGCAGTCCTTCCCCGGGAGGAAGAGCAGCTCCGTCTTGCCGAGGTTCAGCTTGAGGTGGTGATCCGTCATCCACACTGATATGTCTGCCAGACATGCAGAGATGCGATTCGCCACCTGGTCATCAGAAGGGGGAAAGGAGAAGATTAATTGTGTGTCGTCTGCATAGCAATGATAGGAGAGACCATGTGAGGTTATGACAGAGCCAAGTGACTTGGTGTATAGCGAGAATAGGAGAAGGCCTAGAACAGAGCCCTGGGGGACACCAGTGGTGAGAGCGCGTGGTGAGGAGACAGATTCTCGCCACGCCACCTGGTAGGAGCGACCTGTCAGGTAGGACGCAATCCAAGCGTGGGCCGCGCCGGAGATGCCCAACTCGGAGAGGGTGGAGAGGAGGATCTGATGGTTCACAGTATCGAAGGCAGCCGATAGGTCTAGAAGGATGAGAGCAGAGGAGAGAGAGTTAGCTTTAGCAGTGCGGAGCACCTCCGTGATACAGAGAAGAGCAGTCTCAGTTGAATGACTAGTCTTGAAACCTGACTGATTTGGATCAAGAAGGTCATTCTGTTAAGATTGTACATTGCAATGTTCCATTTTTTGTTCCATTTTCCATGAATATTTTATCACGTTACATGTTTTAATATAAAATTCATAACATTATTATTTACATATTGTAACAAAGTGGTAACTTTCCCAACATTTGGGATGTGCATAGGCTCTTGAGGAATCCATACACTTGTGTAAGCCTCATTAAAGCCTCATTCAACCTTAACATGTGATGACAAATCAACTGAACAGATGAACCGGAATGACATTTACTCATCTATGACCCAGGATGAACAACTCAACCTTGCTATATTTTAAGAAAACAACCCAACTAAGTGACCCAATGTCTGCAACTCAGTAGTTGGGTCTTCCAAACAACCCAGCATTTTTTAGAGTGTAGTAGGTCTTATTTACAGTGACCGCACACTGACACACACACACACACACTGACACTCACACACACATAAACACACACACACACATACGCACCCCTTGACTGATTCCAGATTTTGTTGTGTTCCAGCCTGAATTCAAAATGGATTAAATAGATTTGTATTTTCTCACCCATCTACACACAATATCCCATAATGAAAAAGTGAAGACATGTTTTAAAAAACATTTATTGAAAATGAAATACAGAAATATCTTATTTACATAATTATTCACACCCCTGAGTGAATACTTGGTAGCAACACTTTAACAGCGATTACAGCAGTGAATCTGTCTGGGTATGTCTCTACAAGCTTTCCACACCTGAATTGTGCAACATTTGCCCATTATTATTTTCTCATTTCTTTGAGCTCTGTCAAATTGGTTGTTGATTATTGCTAGACAACCACTGACATATATTTTCAAGCAGATGTAAGTCACAACTGCAGCTCGGCCACTCAGGAACATTCACTGTCTTCTGGGTAAGCAACTTCAGTGGCCTTGCTCTTTTAGGTTATTGTCCTACTGAAAGGTGAATTAATCTGCCAGTGTCTGGGATTTTGCCTGTGCTTAGCTCCATTCAGTTTCTTTTTGATCCTGAAAAACTCCCAAGTCCTTAACAATTACAAGCATATCCATAACATGATGCAGCCACCACTATGCTTGAAAATATGGAGAGTGGTACTCAGTAATGTGTTGTATTGGATTTGCCCCAAACATAACACTTGTATTCAGGACAAAAAGTGAATTGCTTTGACACATTTTTTTGCAGAGCTTCTTTAGTGCCTTGTTGCAAACAGGATGCATGTTTTAAAATAGTTGTATTTCGGTACAGGCTTCCTTCTTTTCCCTCTATCAATTAGGTTAGTATTGTGGAGTAACTACAATGTTGCTGATCCATCCTCAGTTTTCTCCTATCACAGCCATTTAACTCTGCAACTGTTTTAAACACACCATTGGCCTCATGGTGAAATGCCTGAGTGGTTTTGTTCCTCTCCATCAACTGAGTAAGGAAGGACGTTTTTATCGTTGTAGTGACTCGGTGTATTGATACACCATCCAAAGGGTATTACGGGGTATTGTGTGTAGATGGGTGACAGAAAAAATATAACACAATATGGAATCGTTTTAAAAAAACATCAATTTTTTCAGAATCTCTCACCATCTCTTACTCAATTTTAGACATACAGTACACACATCCGACCTGGGTTAACTATAGGTTTAACTATGCTTTATGGAAAAGTAACTATTTTACCCGGGGAACAAATAGCTACTTTGGAGGTGACTACAACTATACAGATCCCCAAAAATGATTACTTTTCAAAACTATTTGAATACAGATCCCCAAAAATGATTACTTTTCAAAACTATTTGAATACAGATCCCCAAAAATGATTACTTTTTAAAAACTATTTGAATACAGATCTCAGAAAGTAACTACATATTCCTGCGGACATGCAAACTAACATGATTTTTCACCTTGGCTGTAGTTGATTCAAGAAGGCAGTTTTGGAATATTTAGTTTCTTTTTGACACTTAATATCTATATTTTGGTACTGTTTGCATTCTCAGTAACAATAATGATTTTTTTTTATCCCAGGCCCCGTCCCCCCATGAGGCCTTTTGCCTTTTGGTAGGCAACTGACTTGCCTAGTTAAATAAAAAAAAAAGGTAAAATTAAAAAATCATAAAGAAAAAATAGTAAACTGTTATTGTGTCTGTAATAAAACTGTCAATACTTTTGGACCAACGTTTTATTAGCATGTTGTGACATGATACTTTGGAAATTGCATTTTAATTGCATAACAACGAGCGGGGCGTTTCGGTAACTTCTGTACACAATAGGAATAGTGACTGTTCCTTAATCCACTTATGTAATAACTCGGTTGTTATGCGATTATAAAGTCCTCTATAACTACAATGTTGTTATTGTAATAATCACAAAGTTACTATACATGTACAGTATAAGAAGTTTATGTCAAGCGTTACTGTATTACCTTATGTCTCACTCATTATGAAAATATATTTGTTAGTCATTTTGAAGCTGCGTAAATGGTCTACTCTAATGTCGAGGGGATTCCATGACCCTCATGTATTTAATTCTAGGCTATAGGCTATATTAAGATTCACATCTTAAAGCCCTCAAAACCATGTGCTTACGCTCATATATTTAGACTATTTAGACTAATTCAACTAACTGTTGTGTTTTTTTGGCAGCCATCAAATAAATATATCGATTTTTACTTCTTATACTTGTTCCTGTCATCAGCCGTAGCCGATGGTAGCCCAGTATATAAACTATATTCGACAACCTCAAGGATTTGAAAAAAAAAATTCTGCTCAGGTCTGATAGACAAACACACACACACACACACACACACCGCGTATAATCAAGGATACAAAGAGCAGCACGTCAGCAAATCCAAAGATACCTGCTGGAAACACAAGAAATGCATTCAAAGTGTGCATGGTGTGTTGTGTGTCTGCGTGTGCATGGTGTGTATAGACTGTGTGTGCAATTACAAGGTCATAGTGGAATTTCATCACTCTGAAGTCAGAAAAATTCACTCCACAAGAGGTGCAAGTGAACATGCGACACTTAGACTCAGGTTGCACCTTGACGAAGACTTATGAGTGATAGGGAGAGACAGTGTAGTACTACGTTTGCTGTGTGTTTTGGGGTGGGGATATGGTGGTGTACTGTACGGAGCAGAGGTGGGTCGAGGAACAGCTGATTGCTTGGATATGGGGGGAGGAGGGTTTGGGTATATGGAACAGGCTGAACTGAAGGAAGAAAACAAGCTCAGGAAATAATGGTGGCGAGAAGAGGAGCGGGCTAGTGCGGTAAAGGGGCGGTCCTACTGTACTCAAATGAAGGGATATGTATGTATATGTACCCAATATCTTGCTCACTGCTGAGTCAAACCAAAGCAGCAAGGATACAGCTCGTGTCTGAAGAACAGAAAGGACATTTTTATTGAGGGTCGATTTTGGGATAGGAAGACACAGTTTTGTTTGTGAGTTTTAAAAAAAGGATGCTTTAGTCAGGTCTCTCGAGCTCTCGCCTGGAAACAAGGAAGCAGTGAACGTTATTGTTTTGTGACAGGAGGTTTCTTTCGCAGTATGTCACTGGAACACGCAATTCTTGTTCACTAAATGTACTATTGAATACGTGTAACTTGTTTGCTTAGACATGTTTAATAAGACGTCAAACAGTGAAAATATATTATAGCACAATGAAATCACAAATGTGCTAGTCGCATTACCGGTCAAACGAGATAGAAAGCTATCTCATCTAATGTTTTGTTGTGTGGTTGCCCGCAGCGCAAACTAGGCATATGTGTTTTTATTTTACAAAATTCGTTAGTGCACAAGCAGCTCACGAGTGCAACATTATAACAACAAATACATTGGTATTCAGGACAACAGAAACATGATGATGATACAGAGCTAAAAATAAAGTTTTACATAAAGTGTAAGTGCACTGACTTTTTGTATATATAAATTAACCATTTGTGTAGTGCGGTGCCCATAACATCTGAAATCTCCATTCGATTTTTTTAAGGGTTGAATTGCTATAACAGTATACAGCAACAAGTCAAAATAACTTGTATCCGATCATCTTCGACAACTTTGGGTGAGGTGTGTTGTGCTGTCTTACCAAAGCGCAAATTGAGCCCCTACGTCCAAGCGCTCTTTAGCTGTCAACTGAGAGCGACCGCAGGCACAGCTGCAGCAGCAAGTGTCAACGAGGACTGAACAACTCTTATAAAAAAAATGACGAACGGACCAAGGCAACGAGGATGTTCAGCGGCGTCTGGCGGGGATGCTGGCCCCGAGTCCGGGAAAGAGTCCGGAGAAGGAGGGGTGGCTCTGAAGAAAGAGATCGGTCTTGTGAGCGCGTGCGGAATTATTGTTGGTAAGTTAAAAATAAATAAAAAATGGGTATAGATAATGTCATGATTTTGATGTATATTTGCAAAGGTTTGATTGTGTGTGAATTATGAATAGGCCTAGTAGAAAATGTAACCACACATGCAGAGATCATCCATTCACCTACTCTGCATCTCACAAAGACACGGTGGTTGGAACCAAAAACCTCAAATTAAGACTGTTCAGACCAAAGGACAGATTTCCACCTGCTTTTAAATGCAAGTAAAACTAAGTGCAGGCACTTCAACCGATTGCTGCCCGCACCCTCCCGCCCGACTAGCATCACTACTTTACGCTACTGCTACTCTCTGTTCATCATATAGGCATAGTCACTTTACCATATCTACATGTACATGCTACCTCAGTCACCCCGACTAACCGGTGTCTGTATGTAGCCTCGCTACTTTTATAGCCTCGCTACTGTATATAGCCTCGCTACTGTTATTTTTCACGGTCTTTTTACTGTTGTTTTTATTTCTTTAAATCAAATCAAATCAAATGTATTTATATAGCCCTTCGTACATCAGCTGATATCTCAAAGTGCTGTACAGAAACCCAGCCTAAAACCTCAAACAGCAAGCAATGCAGGTGTAGAAGCACGGTGGCTAGGAAAAACTCCCTAGAAAGGCCAAAACCTAGGAAGAAACCTAGAGAGGAACCAGGCTATGTGGGGTGGCCAGTCCTCTTCTGGCTGTGCCGGGTGGAGATTATAACAGAACATGGCCAAGATGTTCAAATGTTCATAAATGACCAGCATGGTCAAATAATAATAATTCCAAGCAGAACAGTTGAAACTGGAGCAGCAGCACGGCCAGGTGGACTGGGGACCGCAAGGAGTCATCATGCCCGGTAGTCTTGAGGCATGGTCCTAGGGCTCAGGTCCTCCGAGAGAGAGAAAGAAAGAGAGAATTAGAGAGAGCATACTTAAATTCACACAGGACACTGCTGTTTCATTAGCTGAGCTGGCTTAGCTTTTTGAGCCTGTGAGGCCTCTATGGCTTCTATGGTAGGGCGCTATATGGTTGGTTATAAGTAGTGCACTAAATCAGTATAGGTAGTGCACTATGGGTGTCATTTCAGACAAAGTTAGGGTGACAGTAAGGGAAATCATCATCATCTCTATGGTGAGGTTGGTGTGTTTTGGACTGGGATGAAAGGGGAAGGAAACGGGCAGGTGGGTGAGGACTGAGAAGGGTGAGATGGGTGAGGTCTGAGAGGGGCGAGGAGGGTGACGTGGGCGAGGAGGGTGAACACTGAGAAGGGTGAGGTGTTTTGGACTGGGATGAAAGGGGAAGGAAACGGGCAGGTGGGTGAGGACTGAGAAGGGTGAGGTGGGTGAGGGCAGAGAGGCGAGGAGGGTGACGTGGGCGAGGAGGGTGAACACTGAGAAGGGTGAGGTGTTTTGGACTGGGATGAAAGGGGAAGGAAACGGGTAGGTGTGTGAGGACTGAGGAGAGTGAGGTGGGTGAGGTGGGTGAAGACTGGGGTGGGTGAGGAGGGTGTGTGTGTGTGTGTGTGTGTGTGTGTGTGTGTGTGTGTGTGTGTGTGTGTGTGTGTGTGTGTGTGTGTGTGTGTGTGTGTGTCCTCTGAGAGGTTGGACAGTGTCCAAGCAGTAGTTGGCCCCGACCCTAAACTTAACCATTAATGGGTAAAAGGCAAAACTGCCAACAAGCTCTCACTACAGAATTAGACGTTCATCCACGTTCTCCAAACGTACAATTGGAAAGCCTTTTTTGTTGTTGTTCCTGCTGCTCTGTATTGTTCTATTTCTCCGAACATCAAATGTAGATGTTAAGGGTAAAGTTAAGGCAGTCATTCCAACTGTTTAAAGCAAGGGTTAAGGTTTTGGATAGGGTAAAATAAAAATAGAGAACAGTGTCCACGACCGAACACGCAACCTTCTGATCCAGAGTCATGGGATGACGTGACACCCGTCCACAACACCCTTGCAAAACCCAAGCCCACTTGATGGTGATAGTGCTCACTGTTGCCACTAGTGGCCGATTTCGAAGGCATTTCCTGAAGTCCTCAAGGACATGGATAGACGTCCAACTTTGACACCAATCATCAGCGATCTCCCCGAAACTACACTGTAGTAGTACACTGCTGCTGACACTCTATGTATCATTACATTTCATGTGCAAAAGCCTGAGTAGGCACTACACTACACAGCACATTGTTCCTGAAAAGGGGATCAGAAAGCTGAAGTAGTCAATGGCTGCGTCCCAAATGGGACCCTATTCCAAATAAAGTAGTGCACTATGTAGGGAATAGGGTGAATTTGGGATGCAACCATTGTGCGAGTAAGTAAGCCTCGTCCATGACTTGAACGGCTTTGTCTGAGCTTTAGGCCTACTACTGTAGCTTCGTTTTAAGACCAGTGCTGTTTTGGCTATATTCTCCTGGAGATTACACACGTTGGGTTTGGCTCTTACCTGCTCTTACTTGCTCTGGTGCTTCCAGAGATGATCCACCCTTTTCAAGGCGTGTGCGGTTGCACACTCCCCGACATAGATTTAACAATGGCGGAAACTACCTCCAGCCAACGTTTGCACCAATCATACACTTTTAACCTGTTGCGACGAGCAATCCCGTATCCGGGAGCGTAATTATAGCCTCAAGCTCATTACCATAACGCAACGTTAACTATTCATGAAAATCGCAAATGAAATGAAAAAAATATATTGGCTCACAAGCTTAGCCTTTTGTTAACAACACTGTCATCTCAGATTTTCAAAAAATGCTTTTCAACCATAGCTACACAAGCATTTGTGTAAGAGTATTGATAGCTAGCATAGCATTAAGCAAAGCATTCAGCAGGCAACATTTTCACAAAAACAAGAAAAGCATTCAAATAAAATAATTTACCTTTGAAGAACTTTGGATGTTCTCAATGAGGAGACTCTCAGTTCGATAGCAAATGTTCAGTTTTTCCAAAAAGATTATTTGTGCAGGAGAAATCGCTCCGTTTTGTTCATCACGTTTGGCTGAGAAAACCCCCCCGAAAATCCAGTCATTAAAACGCGAACGTTTTTCCAAATTAACTCCATAATATTGACAGAAACATGGCAAACGTTGTTTAGAATCAATCCTCAAGGTGTTTTTCACATATCTATTCGATGATAAGTCACTCGTGGCAGTTTGGTTTCTCCTCTGTTCAAAATGGAAACATGCACGCACCTGGAGATTACGCAATAGTTTCGACGGAGGACACCGAGCGGACACCTGGTAAATGTAGTCTCTTATGGTCAATGATATGCCTACAAATACGTCACAATGCTGCAAACACCTTGGGGAAACGACAGAAAGTGTAGGCTCTCTCCTTGCGCATTCACAGCCATATAAGGAGACATTGGAACACAGCGCCTCAAAAATCTGGCTCACTTCCTGTATGAAATTTCATCTTGGTTTCGCCTGTAGCATTAGTTCTGTGGCACTCACAGACAATATCTTTGCAGTTTTGGAAACGTCAGAGTGTTTTCTTTCCAAAGCTGTCAATTATATGCATAGTCGAGCATCTTTTAGTGACAAAATATCTTGTTTAAAACGGGAACGTTTTTCATCCAAAAATGAAATACTGCCCCCAGAGGTTCAAGAGGTTAAATCCATCACGGGAGTGTGCAAGTGCCCACTTTGGAGAAGGGTGGAGAATCGCAGCCCTGGCATCAGAGGTAGGATGAGAGGAGGGGAAGAGGGAAGAGGAGAGAGGAAAAACCACCCGTTCTGGAGCATTGTGTCCGAGTGTGTCAGGGATGTTTCTTTCTCGTACAGTTCACACAAAGGGGACCAGGGGGAAAGTGAGAACAGGAAGCAGGAAGTGGAAGCAGGTAGACAGAGAGAACAAGAAATGTGTGTGGGTGCGTATGTGTGTGAGTGAGTGTGTGCATGGTTGTGTGTGCATCAGGGGTGTTCCTTTCCGGTACAATTCACACAAAGGGGAAGCAGGGCGAAAGTGAGAACAGGAAACGTAAGTGTGCGTGCGCGTGTGCGAATCATTGTGTGTGTGTGTGTGTGTGTGTGTGTGTGTGTGTGTGTGTGTGTGTGTGTGTGTGTGTGTGTGTGTGTGTGTGTGTGTGTGTGTGTGTGTGTGTGTGTGTGTGTGTGTGTGTGTGTGTGTGTGTGTGTGTGTGTGTGTGTGTGTGTGTGTGTGTGTGTGTGTGTGTGTGTGTGTAAGCGTGTATGCATGTGTGTTCCACTTCAGTCAGCACCCTTCACTCTCACACACAGACACACACACAGTCTGAATAAGGAAACTAGAAGCTCATCCCACAGTTAAGGTGGACCGTAGTTTAACCAGTCTAAACCAGTCTCTTTTACACTGCTCTCACCAGCTCACCAGTGACACTCAACCTAACGCAGTCTCCTCATTGTCTTATCATCAGTGTTACACACAAATTTGCTGAACTGATGCATTATAAAGCCGACACAGTCACTGCTCATACAGCAGAGTACCAAAGACCACGGGAGTCAGCTTTCTTGGAGCAGTCACTTGCTTTTGTCGAGGTTGAGATTTATCATGCTTTTACCTTTCACCCACTAAGGTAACCTTGCTAAGGAATAATACAGGAGAGGGGTTTAAGCTAGACACTGCACATGTGATATGTACATACAGTACCAGTCAAAAGTTTGGACACACCTACTCATTCAAGGGTTTTTCTTCATTTTTACTATTTTCTACATTGTAGAATAGTAGTGAAGACGCCAACACTATGAAATAACACATAAGGAATCATGTAGTAACCCAAAAAAGTGTTAAACATATCAAAATATATTTTATATTTGTGATTCTTTAATGTCGCCACCTTAATGAAAGCTTTGGTCAAAGCTTTGGCATTCTCTCAACCAGCTTCACCTGGAATGCTTTTCCAGTTCCAATGAGTTCCCACATATGCTGAGCAATTGTTGGCTACTTTTCTGTCACTGCTGTCTAACTCATCCCAAACCTTCTCAGTTGGGTTGCGGTCAGGTGATTTTGGAGGCCAGGTCATCTGATGCAGCACTCCAACACTCTCGTTCTTGGTCAAATAGCCCTTACACAACCTGGAGGTGTGTTGGGTCATTGTCCTGTTGAAAAATAAATGATAGTCCCACCAACACGCAAAACAGATGGGATGGCGTAGTGCTGCAGAATGCTGTGGTAGCCATGCTGGTTAAGTGTGCCTTGAATTCTAAATAAATCACAGACAGTGTCACCAGCAAAGCACCATTACACCATCACACCTCCTCCTCCATGCTTCACGGTGGGAACCACAAATACAGAGATCATCCGTTCACCTGCTCTGCGTCTCAAAGACTCGGCGGGTCGGAATCAAAAATCTCAAATTTGGACTCATCATACCAAAGGACAGATTTACAACGATCTAATGTCCACTGCTCGTGTTTCTTGGCCCAAGCAAGTCTCTTCTTCTTATTGGTGTCATGAAGGCCTGATTCACGCTGTCTCCTCTGAACAGTTGATGTTGAGATGTGTCTGTTACTGGAACTCTGTGAAGCATTTATTTGGGTTGCAATTTCTGAGGCTGGTAACTCTAATGAACTTGTCCTCTGCAGCAGAGGTAACTCTGGGTCTTCCTTTCCTGTGGCGGTCCTCATGAGAGACAGTTTCATCACAGCTCTTGATGGTTTTTGTGACTGCAATTTAACCTTTATTTTAATTGAACCTTTATTTAACTTGGCAAATCAGTTCAGAAGACATTCTTATTTACAATGACAGGCTACCCCGGCCAAACCCTAATGCTGCTGGGAAAATTGTGCACCACCCTATGGAACTCCCAATCACGGACAATTGTCATACAGCCCGGAATCAAACCAGGGTCTGTAGTGATGCCACTAGCACTGAGATGCAGTGCCTTAGACCGCTGCAACACTCGGGAGCCCACTTGAAGAAACTTTCAAAGTTCTTGACATTTTCCGGATTGACTGAATTTCATGTCAACTGTTGTTTCTCTTTGCTTATTTGAGCTGTTCTTGCCGTAATATGGACTTGGTATTTTATCAAATAGGGCTATATTCTGTATACCACCCCAACCTTGTCACAACACAACTGATTGGCTCAAACGCTGTAAGGTAAGAAATTCCACAAATTAACTTTTAACAAGGCATACCTGTTAATCAATCAAATGTATTTATAAAGCCCTCATAACTACCTTATGAAGCTGGTTGAGAGAATGACAAGAGTGTGCAAAGCTTTCATCAAGGCAAAAGGGTGGCTACTTTGAAGAATCTAAAATCTTAAATACATTTTGATTTGTTTAACACTTTTTTGGTTACTACATGATTCCATGTGTGTTATTTCAAAGTTTTGATTCATTTATTATTCTAAAATGGAGAAAATAGTAAAAAAAAAAAAATTTAAAAACCTTGAATGAGTAGGTGTGTCCAAACCTTTGACTGGTACTGCACGTGTAGAGAAATGTTGAAGTGAAAGAGAACATATGTGTGTTAAAACACGCGAACGTGCACACACACACACACACACACACACACACACACACACACACACACACACACACACACACACACACACACACACACACACACACACACACACACACACACACACACACACACACACACACACACACACACACACACACACACACACACACACACACACACACACACACACACACACACACACACAGAGACACGCAACCCCTTATCAAACTATACCACTAGCACATTTAAATCTCAAACAGATCGGTATCAATATCTTTGACTTTGAACTCTAAATTCTCCACACTCAGATCCGACTGCAAGCTATAACATATAACCTTTGGCCCTGAAGCCCTATTGGCTGTCAATGTTTATGAGCCAATCAGTCAGCTTTCTGATTCTCAACCCCTGACCTCTGATCCCTACTGCTTTGTCAGATCTTTGATGGGACGAGAGTAGTGAACCTGTCTGAACCAGAAACACACACACACACACACACGCATACAGGCGCACACGCAGTCTCTTTCATGTTTCCTTGCTCAATAAACTGACTGACAGTCTGATGCTTATAGAGGCTGTCAGGGCATTGTTCTGATGTTCAGATGTAGTTTTGGCTCCTCCCTAGTACACACTCATACACACAGACCTCTCATTCCTCATTGTACTCTGTAACCCCCCTCTCTCTCTCTCCCCCTCAGTCTCTCTCTCCATGACTCCTCATCCTCAGTGCTAACTCAGCACATTGCGTTCCCACTCTGTCTGCTGGAGGGTCTGCTCATTGCTTTTGAAAAAAAAAATTCTCTCTCTCTGCCTCTCTGTTTATCTCTCTATTTCTCGCTGTCTCTCTCTTGCTCTCTGTCTGTCTGTCTCCTTCGTCCAATTTTCTCTCTGCCCCCATTTTTTCCCCTCTCATCCATTTTGCACTACACCCATTGTTCAGTTTTTCTCTCCTCCTCTTTCCACACACTCTCATTAGAACTGAGAGGCGGAGCAATGAGGGGCCTTAACGGCCTCTGGTGCAAAGCTTATTCTTCCCCATGGGTATGGTATCACAGTATTCCCACTGGGCACAGATGTCAATTCAATGTATATTCCACATTGGTTTAACGTCCTTTTATTGAAATGACGTGTGAACAATGTTGATTCAACCAGTGTGTGCCCAGTGGGTGGTCTCTCAGTAATATACACTGAGTGTAAAAAACATTAGGAATACCTTCCTAATATTTAGTTGCGCCCCCATTGCACCCCCAGAGTTCTTGGCACAAACCAGTGCGCCTGACACCTACTACCACACCCCATTCAAAGGCACTTAAATCTTTTGTCTTGCCCATTCACCCTCTGAATGGCACACCTACATAATCCATTTCTCAACTGTCTCATGGCTTAAAAATCCTTCTTTAACCTGTCTCCTCCCCTTCATCTACACTGATTGAAGTGGATTTATCAAATCAAATCAAATTTTATTTGTCACATGTGCCAAATACAACAAGTACCTTACCATGAAATGCTTACTTACAAGCCCTTAACCAACAGTGCAGTTCAAGAAGGGTTAAGAAAATATTTACCAAAGAAACAAAAGTAAAAAATAATAAAAAGTAACACGAAGGGGCCTCCCGGGTGGCGCAGTGGTTAAGGGTGCTGTACTGTAGCGCCAGCTGTGCCATCAGAGACTCTGGGTTCGCGTCCAGGCTCTGTCGTAACCGGCCGCGACCGGGAGGTCTGTGGGGCGACGCACAATTGGCCTACCGGCAGTGCGCGCTAACCAAAGTTGCCAGGTGCACAGTGTTTCCTCCGACACATTGGTGCGGCTGGCTTCCGGGTTGGATGCGCGCTGTGTTAAGAAGCAGTGCGACTTGGCTTGGCTTGGTTGGGTTGTGTATTGGAGGACGCATGACTTTCAACACTATGGTGTTGAACGCTGAGCTGTAGTCAATGAACAGCATTCTCACATAGCTGTTCCTTCTGTCCAGTTGGGAAAGGGAAGTGTGGAGTATGATTGAGATTGCGTCATCTGTGGATCTGTTGGGGCAGTAAGTGAGTTGGAGTGGTACTAGGGTATCTGGGAGGATTCTGTTGATGTGAGCCATGACCAGCCTTTCAAAGCATTTCATGGCTACCGACGTGAGTGCTATGGGGTGGTAATCATTTAGGCAGGTTACCTTTATGGTCTGCTTGAAACATGTAGGTATTACAGACTCGATCAGGGAGAGGTTGAATGTCAGTGAAGACACTTGCCAGTTGGTCTGTGCATGCTTTGAGGATATGTCCTGGTAATCTGTCTGGCCCCGTGGCTTTGTGAATGTTGACCTGTTTAAAGGTCTTGCTCACATCAGCTACCGAAAGCGTTATCACACCGTCATCCAGAACAGCTGGTGCGCTCGTGCATGCTTCAGTGTTGCTTGCGTCAAAGCGAGCATAAAATGCATTTAGCTCGTCTGGTAGTCTCACGTTGCTGGGCAACTCGTGTGTGTGTTTCCCTTTGTCATCCGTAATAGTTTTCAAGCCCTGCCACATCCGACAATTGTCAGAGCCGGTGTAGTAGGATTCAATCTTAATCCTGTATTGATGCTTGTCTTGTTAGATGGTCCATCTGAGGGCATAGCGGGATTTCTTATATATGTCCGGATTAGTGTCCCGCTCCTTGAAAGCGGAAGCTCTAGCCCTTAGCTGGATGCGGATGTTGCCTGTAATCCATGGCTTCTGGTTGGGATATGTACGTAGGTCACTGTGGGGACGACATCGTTGATGCACTTATTGATGAAGCCAATGACTGAGGTGGTATACTCCTCAATGCCATTGGTCTGTGCTAGAAAAACAGTCCTGTAGCGAAACATCCTCGTCATCTGACTACTTCCGTATTGAGCGAGTCACAGGTATTTCCTGCTTTAGTTTTTGCTTGTAAGCAAGAATCAGGAAGATAGAATTATCGTCATATTTGACAAATGGAGGGTGGGGGAGAACTTTGTATGCATCTTGGTGTGTGGAGTAAAGGTGGTCTAGAGTTTTTTTCACCTCTGGTTGCACATGTGACATACAGGTAAAAATGTAGTAAAACTGATTTAAGTTTGCCTGCATTGAAGTCCCCGGCCACTAGGAGCGCCGCTTCTGGATGAGCATATTCTTGTTTGCTTATGGCCTTATAGAGTTGGTTGAGTGCGGTCTTAGTACCAGCATCGGTCTATGGTGGCAAATAGACAGCTACGAGTAATATAGATGAGAACTCTCTTGGTAAATAGTGTGGTCTACAGCTTATCATAAGGTACTCTACCTCAGGTGAGCAATACCTCGAAACTTCTTTAATATTAGACATCGCTCACCAGCCGTTATTGACAAAAAGACACACACCCTCCACCCCCCGTCTTACCACACACTTACCACAAAACTAACAAAATAGCACAGGTGGTTAGGAGCATGTAAAACGTCAGCCATCAAGTGACATCGTTAAGGGATCAGAGCTTTCACCTGGATTCACCTGGTCAGTCTATGTCATGGAAGGAGCAGGTGTTCCAAATGTATTGTATATTCAGTGTAGATTACACTCATGGTTGGAATAGGGATTCTGTAGGAGATGGAACTGTGCTTTCGTTGCATATATTGATTAGAATCCCTCTCCATTGTGTTCACTCTGTTCCACTCCCCCCAATTGAGCTCCTGATTGCATTCTGTGACAGATGCTGGTGTCCCGTCGATAATGGTCCACTCTCCCCTCATCATGAGCTGGTGGAACAGATGTTTTTATTTAATTAATTTAACATTTATTTAGCTAGGCAAGTCAGATGTTCTCTCACTTAAAATGTTCCAACCCCCCTTCAGCTCTTCCAGCTTATGAATGACACTGGTGTCACACTAATAATCGTTCCCCTTTCTCTTCAGTGTTTCAAATAACTGTTTGTGTCACATGAATAACCATCCCCCTCTTCTTCTCTCTATCCCAGGTAATATCATCGGCTCTGGGATCTTTGTCAGCCCTAAGGGCGTGATGGAGAATGCTAGCTCAGTGGGTCTGGCGCTGATCGTGTGGATTGTCACCGGCATAATCACTGCCATCGGAGCGCTGTGCTACGCCGAGCTGGGTGTCACCATCCCCAAGTCAGGGGGAGACTATTCATACGTCAAGGACATCTTCGGAGGACTGGCAGGGTGAGTGACTAGAGCTGTGGTGTTTGGTGACCTTTAACCCACAGCATACAGTACCAGTCAAAAGTTTGGACACACATACTCATTCCAGGGTTTTTATTTATTTTTACTATTTTCTACATTGTAGAATAATAGTGAAGACATCAAAAATATATTTTAGATACTTCAAAGTAGCCACCCTTTGCCTTGATGACAGCTTTGCACACTCTTGGCATTTTCTCAACCAGCTTCATGAGGTAGTCACCTGGAAAGCATTTCAATTAACAGGTGTGCCTTGTTATACGTTAATTTGTGGAATTTCTTTCCTTCTTAATGTGTTTGAGCCAATCAGTTGTTTTGTAACAAGTTAGGATTGGTATACAGAAGGTAAAAGACCAAGTCCATATTGTGGCAAAAACAGCTCAAATAAGCAAAGAGAAATGACAGTCCATCATTATTTTAAGACATGAAGGTCAATCAATACGGAAAAAGTCAAGAACTTTGAAAGTTTCTTCCAGTGCAGTCACAAAAACCATCAAGCGCTATGATGAAACTGGCTCTCATGAGGACCGCCACAGGAAAGGAAGAGAATTACCTCTGCTGCAGAGGACAAGTTCGTTAGAGTTACCAGCCTCAGAAATTGCAGCCCAAATAAATGCTTCACAGAGTTCAAGTAACAGACACATCTCAACATCAACTGTTCAGAGGAGACTGCGTGAATCAGACCTTCATGGTTCAGAAGAGACTTGCTGGGGCCAAGAAACATGAACAATGGACATTAGACCAGTGGAAACATGTCCTTTGGTCTGATGAGTCCAAATTTGCGATTTTTGGTTCCAACCGCCGTGTCTTTGTGAGACGCAGAGTAGGTGAATGTATGATCTCTGCATGTGTGGTTCCTACCGTGAAACATGGAGGAGGAGGTGTCTCTCTCTCTCTCTCTCTCTCTCTCTCTCTCTCTCTCTCTCTCTCTCTCTCTCTCTCTCTCTCTCTCTCTCTCTCTCTGTGTGTCACTCACTCACTCACCCTCTTATCTTCTCTGACAACTTCTACCCGGAACATATCATCAAACCTTTGTACACATTGATTGAAGACTGTCTGTGTGTTCATAGTGTTCTCCCAGACGGTAAACACACTCAGATTAAGTTTTGACCTTGTCTTGTAACAGTCTCATGGATACATGGGTATTTTCAGATAGGAATCCACCCAGACAAAACAGCACCTCAGACTATTGTTAGTGTCCCATTATAGACATCAATACATCAATGAGAAATGTACAATGAAACATGATATTCTACCCAGAACCAACTGATATTCTCTGTTTGAAGGCTTTGTTTGGTATGTTAGAAATGGTCTCGAACTGTTTCCTCCAGGTGCCTCAGATGTTTTGGTTTGAAGTTTTTCGGGTCGCATACTGTTTCCCTGTTTCCTTCTCTCTGTGATACCAAGCTACAATCAAGGAGTGTTTGTTTGGATGGTGTACTGTATAGGAGTAGGAGGAGGGTGTCGATAAGGACACCCCCGTGTTCCCGGGGGGAATGGACTCTTCCACGGAGACTCTCCACAGGTCTCCATAGGGGTTTGTGGAAGTGCCCACTCACCGCAGCGGTGCAGGGCCAAGCATTCCAGGGGCCAGACTTGGTGGTGGTGGTGACATACAGTCGTGATGACACGCTTTCCGCAGTGTTAGCAAATAAAGTCCTTTACTGATGGCTCAGCTTTGGGGCTTTTCTTTAATCTTACAGACTTATTGCTTTGTGAACATTTGTTCACACACACACACACACACACACACACACACACGCACACATATATAGAAACACAGACATACATTAGCTCAACACTCGCTCACACACACGCATAAACACACACACACATTCGTTGTGAGGGACAACCAGGCTAACAAGGTGGACGCAGTGACGCGTAATGCTCTCTCCATAAGCTTGTGGAGAATTTGTGGAAAAACCATGTCCTAATGTGGCCTCCTCTCTAGTCAGCTAAATCTCGACTCCCCATTGCCCCCTCCCTAACACACACACACACACACACACACACACACACACACACACACACACACACACACACACACACACACACACACACACACACACACACACACACACACACACACAGACACACACACACATTCTAAGTGAATAACCTGTATTCTTCTAAGTGTAGACTCTGCCCCATTAATACAATTATGTGTTACCACACTCTGACCTGAAGCTAGTGTGTGTGTGTGTGTGTGTGTGTGTGTGTGTGTGTGTGTGTGTGTGTGTGTGTGTGTGTGTGTGTGTGTGTGTGTGTGTGTGTGTGTGTGTGTGTGTGTGTGTGTGTGTGTGTGTGTGTGTGTGTGTGTGTGTGTGTGTGTGTGTGTGTGTGTGCGTGCGTGCGTGCGTACGTACGTCAGTGTCTAAATGCCGTTCATAACCCTAATTGTCCCCTCTGCCTCCATCTCTTCCTCCCTCCTTCTCCTCTAGGTTCCTGCGTCTGTGGATCGCTGTGCTGGTGATCTACCCCACCAACCAGGCAGTCATCGCCCTCACCTTCTCCAACTACGTCCTACAGCCCCTCTTCCCAACCTGCTTCCCCCCGGAGAATGGACTGCGCCTGCTGGCCGCCGTCTGCCTTCGTGAGTACCCTATATCCTGGAGGAAGAGGGAGATGGTGGGGAGGGAGGGAGGGACTTTCAGCTGTGCAACAATTACTGAAAGTCTGAAAAACTCTTTCAACTTTGACAACTTTAATGAGTTATCCTGTAGACACACCTTTGTCAACTCTCTGCATGCTAAAGATTCTTTGTTTGTGTTGTAGTAGCGCCACTTGGTGTTTTGGCCATGATCCGAGTTCTCGGACCAGGGGTAAAGTCACACATGGAAGGACATAAGAAAGAAAGAGGAATGAAACATCAACAGACTGTTCTTTCACAAATCTAAGAATATGGGATAGGTGCCAGCAGTAGCTACACCTGGTTTACGCCTTATAGCTTTCAATTATCCAATCATAGCAGATCTGTGAATGAGCGTGAAGGGCAAAAAGAAGGGAACGACCTTGTGAGGTTCTGTCTGTCCTTTTCCTCTCTCTCTCTCTCTCTCTCTCTCTCTCTCTCTCTCTCTCTCTCTCTCTCTCTCTCTCTCTCTCTCTCTCTCTCGCTCTCTCTCTCACTTCCTCCTTCTGCCCTTTTTTCTCTTCCCCCAGGGTCAAAGAGCATGTAAGGAAGAGAGTGGGTAAAAGAAGGTAGCAAAGTGGGAGAGTGTTTTAAGACAAACAGATACTTGTGTTTGCTCCACTCTGAGAGTCGTAGTGCCGGGACCCTCTGAAAACTTCACACACACTGCCCAAATACCACAAGCAGTGCTCAGACAGTCAGAGAGAGACAGCTACACCTTTCTAAAAGGGGCATTTTGCCGGCAATTTTTTTTGCAGACTTTTCTTTATATCTGAAAGGTGTTGTACTTTTATTTCCTCCAACTGACCTAGTAATCGTTGCGGTATTATGTTTAAAATTGCTGCCAACCCCTCGGTATAAATGTCTCCTTTCATCTTACCGGCTTTGGCATGCATTAAATCATGAACATTCTATTGTTGTTGTCCGATTTCAAACTTGTAGCTCATTTAAATAGCAGTCTGGTCCAAGTAGCAACGTTACCTGTTCTTTTGTGCACACAAAGAAACATCCGTTTAAGAATGGATTTAGGATAGTTGAATCTTGCAAGCCAGGCAACTAAAAGCCACTTTATAGAAATGTCTTTGGTTTGTTGCTAATGTTAGATTCTTAGGTGCCCAATTGTTTTAATAGGCTACATATCGTGAATCCTATGTGGGAAAAGTAAGAGAGAGGGAGAGAGAGAGAGAGGGAAAGAGAGAGGGAAAGAGAGAGAGGGAGAGGGAGAGGGAGAGGGAGAGAGCGGGATGGGGAGAAAGAGAGAGACAGAAAGATGGGGAGAGAGAGAGAGAGAGAGAGAGAGAGAGAGAGAGAGAGAGAGAGAGATGGGGAGAGAGAGAGAGAGAGAGAGAGAGAGAGAGAGAGAGAGAGAGATGGGGAGAGAGAGAGAGAGAGAGACTTTGACTTTTGGTCTTGCTTTATTGAAACATTCTTAATTCATTTAAAACTCACCCCCCACTCCTAAAATAAATAAAAAATAAAAATAAATAAAAATACACAAAAACCATCTCCTACAACCGTATATCCAAAACATCTTCCCCAGCAATACAGACAGCCCCCAACACACCATATCTCCTCAAACATCTCCACACATTTGATCATTTTATAGAACTCAAACTCAACCCTAAGGCGCGCAGAGACCATCCCATGAAACAGTAGTAAAGGGTCTGTTATCCCCCACCTTTGACCCTGTTCCTCCTTGTTAGCCAAATAGCTAACTTTGCCTGAGCAAACAGAAAATTCAACAAAACACATTTTTCTTTCTCCTTACTCGAATACCTGTATCCCATTATAAACATCCCAACAGCAAAACCACCCCCAACCTGTCACACAGACATTCCAACAGAGACATTAATGGCATTAACCTGGTGCACACAGAAAACACATGAATTACAGTTTCTTTCATTTGACAGAAAGGACACCCCTGCCCAATTCCCGGATCAACCCGTGCCAACCAGCTGTTAGTGGCCAGGGCTCCATGAAGAACCCTCCACTGGAGGTCCCCTGACCTCTTTGGTACTGGGGGTTTGTAGAGCGCCCTCCATCTAAAACCCACCATACTCTCCGCCCCCACATACCCCCTGCCACTGATGTGCCTTCACTCCTGTTAGGCTTCTAATGCTCCTCACCTTAACGCAGAGGTTGTAGAGGGCTTTACCTCCCACCCCTCAAACTCCCCAGGCTCGGAGTGTTAAAATCTAACAAGTCCTCCAGACCCCCTTGCCAGTCTCCAGTCTCTGCCGTCACCTGCAGTGGCGGGAACATTGGTGGCCCCTCTCCCTTGGCCTCTCAAACACCCCCTTACCGGCTCAGACAGTGCCTCCTGAACCTCCTCCAGGAATCTCTCCAGCAGCCTAAGAGACGTTATTCCTGTTTGTTGCGCCAAGACCTCCGGGGTTTTCCACCCTCCTCTCCCAGCAGTCTCAGGTCACCCAGCCTTTGTAAACCCCTGCCATCAGTTGCCTCTGCAGGGTGGCCGACTGAACCGATCCCAAAGGGATGGCTGGGTTGTGGAAGATGGGCTCCTCCCACACCCACTGCCCAGGCTCCACACCCCTTCTCGTGTGGGCCTTAGCAGCTGCCAGGCCCTCAGCACCGCAGAGTAAAACTCTGAGAGACCTGCTGTACTCAGCCTCTCCAGCTTCATGAGGAACAGCTGCCGGTCCAACCCTAATCCGCCAGCTCTCCTCAGCAGCGCGCATGCTGGTTCCCTCCAGCCAACATCAGTGTGGTACAGCAGTCTCTGCACCGCCTTTAGTCTGAAAGCAGCCATCCTGCTCTCCAGTTCCACCAGGCCCTGTCCTCCTTCGTGGACGGTCATGTACAAAACTGCTGCCTTCAGCCAGTGATGTCCCGACCAAAAAAAGTCCACCAGCTTGCGTTGCAGGTCTGCAAGCAGACCGGCGGGGGGGTTGAGGACAGCCAGTTTATGCCACAAGGAAGATGCCACCAGGTTGTTGATTATCAGCACCCTCCCTCTATATGACACTTGGGACAGGAGCCACCTCCACCTGGCCAGTCTTGACACCACTGCCTGTGTCAGCCCCTCCCAGTTCTTGCTGACCCACCTCTCCGAGCCCAGGTACACCCCCAACACTTTAAGCCCTTCACAACCCCACTGCAAACCCCCTGGAAGCAGAGGAGGAGCCCTATCCCCCATGCCCCACATAACAGAGCTTTGCTCTTTCCCCAGTTTACCTTAGCTGATGAAGCTCCCTCATACACCTTCAGACTGGTCTCTAGTTCCTGCATATCTTGCCCATCCCTGACCATCACAGAAACATCATCTGCATATGCTGAGACTGCAATTCCTGTCACCACATCCATGCCTGTCCAGCACACTCCCCGCAGTCTCCTGCGTAGCAGTCCTAAAAAGGCTCAATGGCTAGTGTGTACAGCTGCCCAGATAGAGGGCATCCTTGTCTAATGCCCCGTCTCACCCAGACTGGCCTACTGAGCCCCCTCCCACCTTAACCATACATGACGCCCCCAGCATACAACAGCTTCACACAGGTCACAAAACTCTTCCCAAACCCAAACACAGACATCACATTAAACAGATACTCATGATCCACTCTATCAAAAGCCTTCTCTGATCTAAAGAGACCAGTCCAAAGTTCACATTAGAACCTCTCGACAAGTCCAACATGTCCCTAATCAAGAACAAGTTGTCCGTGATTGAGCGTCCCGGTACACAATATGTCTGGTCCTTGTGTATTATAGAGTCCAGATGGGACTTCAGTCTGTTAGAGAGGACCTTGGCAAAAATCTTGTAGTCCGCACAGAGTAACGCCACAGGCCTCCAGTTCTTAAGTTCACACAAGTCCCCTTTTTTGGGCAGGAGAGTCAGAGCCGCCCGACGGCAGCTCATCGGCAACTCTCCTACCCCTATGCATTCTCGCAACACGCAAAAGAAATCCTGTCCAATTGTTCCCCAGAATTTTTTGTAAAATTCCACTGGAAGTCCATCAACCCCGGGTGCACGACCGGGGGACATCTGGGTTACTGCCTCTGCCAGTTCATGTGACAACAGAGGAATGTCCATTTCATCCTCTGTGCCCGAGAGAGCTTAGGGAGTCCTGCGAACAAGACCTGAGCACACATAGGATCACACATTTCTGCCCTATACAATTCAGTATAAAACTCCACAGTCCGCTCCCGCATCTCCCCACCACAGAGGTCACCCGCCCATCAGACAGCCGTAGACAATGCATACCCTTGGCTTCACTGCTCTGTCTTTCCAAACCAAAGAAGAAGGAGCTGGGAGCATCCATCTCCTTGAGCATGGAGAACCTAGCTCTTACAAGTGCTCCTTTGCTTTAACCTGGAAAAAACTGCCCAGGTCCCTACGTAATTCGGCTAAGTTAGCCTGGAGGCCTACATTGCCTTGCCCCACCATCTCTACCTCCATCTCACTAATACACCGCTCTAGTTCCCCAACACTCTCCTTGCCTCTGAGGATGAGAGAGCTGTGTACTGTTGACAGAAAAGCCGAATTTGCACTTTCCCCACATCCCACCACTGACTCAGAGACTCATACTCCTCTCTTCGCTGCCCCCATCTTTCCCAAAAAGTCTGGAAACCTGAGCAAAAAGTGGCATCTTGTAAGAGCTTTACATTGAACTTCCAATAAGATGCCTGCCGGGGCCCTGGTGAAATAGACAGCCGAGCCATGGTTATGTGGTGATCCGAAAACCCCACTGGGAGAATGGTAGCACTCAGAAGCCTATTGCTCTGATTCCTGGACATGTAAAAACGATCAAGTCGAGCTGCACTCACCCTAGCCCCAAAACCTTCACCCACGTATACTGTCTTGTGTTTGGATGTTTAGTTCTCCAAACATCCACTAGGTCAAACTGATTAAAGATGTCCCTTAACACTCCCACTGACACTGAATGAGGCTCTTCCCCATTTCTGTCTTTTTGTAAAATCCATTGTACAGTTCCAGTCACCTCCGATCACCAGCGTCTCCTCAGGCGCTACTTGTGAGAGTTCCTGTCTAAGACTCCCAAATAGAACCCCTCTTTCTCTCCCTGTGTTAGGCGCATACACATTTATAAAGACAAAACACATGTTGTTAATTTCTGCTTTAACAACAAGCAACCTACCCCTACACACCTCCTTTGAGGAGCAAATTTTACAGCCAGACCCGGTGCAAAAAGGACTGCCACCCCTGCACTAAGATTTGTCCCATGGCTCAACACACTTGCCCCTTTCCACCAGAGCCCCCAATCAACTTCATTCACCACATCACTATGCGTCTCCTGCAGAAACAACACCTGTACTTGTTTATGTTTTACATATTCACTCAACACACTCCTCTTCCCCGCATCTCTGGCGCCATTTATATTGAGCGAGCCTACCCGAAGAGTCTCCATAAGAAGTGGGAGAAAAGCCAGCAGAGAAATAGACCAATAGCAAAGCTCAAAAAGCCCCAGTGTCAGTAAGAAATTAAACATTTAAACAGTGTCTGAAGGTAAACCTTACGCACTGTTGTGACCCACTTCCTCAACCTAAACCGTTTCTTGGGTGAGAGGACACCATGCCCTCATTTCTCATAGCATGTTGTACTGATCTTACAAACTTTCTAGGATCAGGAAAAAAGCCTCAAGATTAACTTTTTCCCCTTAGTCTCATTCAGGAACCTTGTCAGTTCTCTCAACGTGTACTTAGACCCCTCTGGTTGACTGGCTGTCAGCTCCGGGCCAATTGAAGAGGAGTCTGAAAAAATACCTCCTCATCCTCTTCCTCAGACTCACTTTCCTCCTCTTCTCTATCTCCCACCCTGACCACCTGCCCTTTCTCTCTGGTTAGGGCCTCACCCACAGCAACAGGCAACATTTCCATGGTGCCTTTGTCCACACCCTTTTCTTTTTCCTCTTGACACCCTCCTCCTCCTCCCCTAATCTCTTACACTTCCCCACTATACTCTCCTCATCCACTAGAATAACCTGACTAGACGCAGTATCATCTGCACCACCCTCCATAGCATGACTAGGGCCAGCCTCAGCTACAACACCCTCCATAGCATGACTAGGGCCAGCCTCAGCTACAACACCCTCCATAGCATGACTAGGGCCAGCCTCAGCTATACCACCCTCCATAGCATGACTAGGGCCAGCCTCAGCTACAACACCCTCCATAGCATGACTAGGGCCAGCCTCAGCTATACCACCCTCCATAGCATGTCTAGGCCCAGCCTCAGCTACCCCACCATCTCTAGCCTGACTAGACCCAGCCTCAGCTACCCCACCATCTCTAGCCTGACTAGACCCAGCCTCATCTACACCACCATCTCTAGACTGACTAGGCCCAGCCTCTGCTGTCTGCATCTCCTTACCCCCTGCATTTTCACCTCGATTTCCCCCTTGCGCTCGTACCCTCCCTTGTCTATGGCCTTTATGTGGGCACGCAAAGCTCTTGTGCCCCAAATCCCCACATTCAAAACACCGTAGACTATCTGTGCTGGCAAAACCTGCATAGAGCCCTTCCCCATGCCTCACTTTAAAATGCACATTTAGCTGTTGCTCATTATTGTTCAGAAACATAAACACTTGCCTCCTGAATGAAACAACGTGCTTAACGGCATCTGCCTGAAAACCTGCTGACAGTACACGGAAACCGCTAGCAAACTTACCAAAACGACTCAGCTCTTTCCTAATTTGGTCATCCGTAATAAACGGAGGCAAATTTGCCACTACAACTCTTGTTGAAGGGGTAGAGAGAGTGAAATTGACACCAACACATCCCTTACAAATATTCCGCTAGCAATTAGCCTACCGACCAAATTAGCTCTTTTCATGAACACAACCACCGCCTTGTTCATTCTAGAAGCAGAATGTATAAACTCAGCTCCTACCTGTTCACCGACCGCGAGCAGAACCTCCTCCACCTTAACTCCGTTCTCAGGAACACACCTGAAACCATGCTGAATCGACAGCGTCTCTTGCGCACTAGGCTGAGAAGCCATTGCGCACACTATACCTTGCAACCCCGGAATGTTACTCTGTCCTCTTCCACCCTAACTTTGAAAAAGAAACTTTGGATACCGCTAAAAACAAATATTGCATTAACCCTCCACCATAGAAAATAACATGTAAAGAAAAGAATAGAATCAAGAAAGTTAGTTAGGATAGAGCTTTCCACACCAAACACTCAAACTCCAAAACACCCAGCATGCACCGAGAGAGAGAGAGAGAGAGAGAGAGAGAGAGAGAGAGAGAGAGAGAGAGAGGGAGAGAGCGGGATGGGGAGAAAGAGAGAGACAGAAAGATGGGGAGAGAGAGAGAGAGAGAGAGAGAGAGAGAGAGATGGGGAGAGAGAGAGAGAGAGAGAGAGAGAGATGGGGAGAGAGAGAGAGAGAGAGAGAGAGAGAGAGAGAGAGAGAGAGAGATGGGGAGTGAGAGAGAGAGAGACAGAGACAGAGAGACAGAGAGTCGTAGCGACAAAGGGAACAGAGAGAGGGTACATGAACAGTGTGAAGCTAGTTTGTGAAAAAGCAAACGACCTCCCAAATATCCTTTGTCTTCTGTCTGTTAAATCCTTCCAAAAAAAAAACCCTAAGAACGGTTTAATAATCATCTTCAAATCAGTGTTTTCTAAGAAGATCTTATCAATAGATCTTTGCACTTGGATCAATTGTTACTGGAGCGACTGATTAACAGTTTGGGAAACTGTTCTTTAGTGTCACCATTCACGTCTACAGTACCCACTTTATATGGCATGTACCTGTATCTGTCTTGTTGCCCATGTTGCCCATAGAGCAGTATACTCTGATAGCTGAACCCTTATTTTCAATTCCTCTTTTTCATCCCCCTCTTCTCCCCTCTCTCCCTTTTTATGCCCTTCCTCCATCTCTGTTTTTGTTGTTGTTGTATCTTACTGCCCCTGAACGTACAGTACACTGTGGATCTGTGACTGGCTGACTGTGTCTTGGGGAGGGTGGGTGTCCGAGATATTCTGTAGGTTTGTGTTCTACAAGAGGTTTCATGTGTCTAAGACGAGTCGTGAGAGTCCAGACGTCCTTGCTGTCTGTTTTCTATCACAGATGCCCTAGAAAATCCATATACAATCTATAGCAGGTATGGGGGTGTTTTTTCGTGAGGGTGTATGTGTTTCCAGTACCTGAATGGTGCTGTGCAATCACTTATTCTGACTATACACAAAAAAAAACGAAAAACTACAATACAGTATATATATATATATATTAACTACCGATTCCCCCCACCCCCCCACTCCTGTAACCCACTCCCACAACCACTAACCATTCATTGGTCACTGGGGACTTGTGCTGCAGCCACGGACATAATTTAGGAAAGTGTCACCGGGTTCAGAAACGTGCCACCAGCCAGCTCCTCCCCTCTCTCTGTCTCCGTGGCCTGGAGTTGGTGCCTTGTTATGGAGTTCCTCAGATCCCAGTGTGTACTCAGCTTACAAACAGCTGAGAATGGCTCGGGTTCTCAGAACGCGCCCGGTTTCCCAGGTGTTACCCAGTATACGTTCCTCTTAGCCTGACCACATGTAGAACAGAGAGGAGTGCGATTCATGCTGTTTTGAAAAATGAGAGTATGAGACAGCCCACAGTAGGGCTGATTAAAATGTGCCCCTGCCCTGCAGCACAGGTGCTGCCAAGTGGATATGACTGCACTGTCAGGGGCATTTTGCAGAAATGTCACCAATGTTTTCCATTACGTATGTTATTGTTACTGTAATGATTGCAAACGCACTTGCCGCTTGGCAGAGAGAGCACATCTGTACGGTTCGTTCTTCGTTACGTACAGTTATGTTTAAATGTAGATATGGGGTTCGACACACACACACACACACACACACACACACACACACACACACACACACACACACACACACACACACACACACACACACACACACACACACACACACACACACACAGCTCAACTCATATGTGGTTGTCTGTATTTCCTGTTTACCAAATCAGAGAGCAGAAACAGCACAGTCTTACTCCCCATAGCGCACACTGGCTCTCCCACACACCACTACCACTGTTGTGTCTACAGTGTGTTGCAGCTGTTATTTTGTTCGCCTGATCCAAGATTTGTACTTTATGTGCTTTTTACACTCCATTGTACAACAATATTCAGAGGAGTTGGATAAAGCACACACAGATCTGGGACCAGACTAACTATGTGTTACCAGCTGACAACATGCCCACAGATCAGGCCAAACAGCCCCCTACCCCCTTTCCTCTCACTACCCCCTCGACTTCCCCCAAACCTCTTAAACATCATACACTCTTTCACAACTATCAATTACTAACAAGCCCGTCCTCTCTTCCCCTGTTCCTCTCCTCCTCTCCATCTGTGCCTGGCAGAGCGGGTTAACCAACAGATATTTCACCTTGTTCGGCTGAGGGAGTTTGAACTAGCGGCCTTTCAGTTACTGGCCCAGCGCTCTTAAACCGCTAGGCTACCTGCTGCCCCTATCGTTACCATCACGTCTAACATTACCCGAGTAAGTAGGTCTCCTTACCCTTGCAACAGTAAGGAAGCAGCTCTGCCAGAACAGCCCATACATCTCCTGTTTCTGTGACGTAGTGCAGCTTGATGTACAAGTACACCACCTGGACAGGACGTTAATTCCATTGCCGGGACCATGGTGACATGTACTGCACTGCAGCACGAGAAAGGTGGAGGTGGGACAGAGTGCAGGACAGACACACTGAACCCCAGTCAGTGTCTGTGGATGAAGTCAGACCCATGAGCCTTTGGCGTGTGGTACGTGTCATTGTGTCTGAGAAGTTGAGAGGGGGGTCCTAGTACGTTGTGATAGTACAGTCCCTCTGGGCACACACTGGTTGAATCCACGTGGTTTGCACGTCATTTCAATGACGATAGCAAAGGTAGCTGCGTGCGTCACCTTTTGTTGACGTGTCACGACCAGTTGTAGCTCAATGTGTGTTACTGCAACTCCCGTCGCACACACACCTTCTTCTCCCTCCTTCCGATTCTCTATCCATCCGCTACTACTGTTTCTGTTTCTCAGTCTCTCTCTCTCTCGCTCCCTCTATTCCTCTCTCCTTACGTCACCGTTTATAGTACTATGACCACTCGCTAGTGTCCGTGCCACGTGTCACACCGATCGCTGTTGGAAACCCTTAAAAAAAACACAACAGAAGGGAAATGTAGTGCAGTCGTGTACTTCTCCCTTTGTGCATTGTAAGCAACAGATCTCTGCTGAGCTGATGAGAATTCTATGGTGAGAATTCCTCCAGTCTACTATGTTTATTCTACTGGGATTCGCCATTGTGTTCCTGTGTTATTCTGGCCTGGCTTAGTGTAATGTAGCAGAGAGCAGTGGAGGACATGAATGAACGGAGCACAACGCCCAGCGTGAATTGTATTGTGTTGATTGATCTCTGTTGTGTAATATTTCTTGTAGTTCAATTTGATTCAAGCTTTATTGACAATTGAACCTTTCAGTTGAATATAATTCAAGCTTTATTGACAATTTAATTCAGTTTAATTCAACAAGCTTTCGTGGCATTATAAGTCCCTATCTTATATTGCCACTGCAAAAACGCATAATGATAAAAACACATTTAATCAATTATAACACTATAACACTATCGCCCCCCTCTCTCTCTCTTTCAGTTTTGTTGACGTGGGTGAACTGCTCCAGTGTGCGATGGGCCACCAGAGTCCAGGACATCTTCACAGCCGGCAAGCTGCTGGCACTGGCTCTCATCATTGTCATGGGCATCGTGCAGATCTGCAAGGGTAGGACTAGGCACCGTGTGTGTGTGTGTGTGTGTGTGTGTGTGTGTGTGTGTGTGTGTGTGTGTGTGTGTGTGTGTGTGTGTGTGTGTGTGTGTGTGTGTGTGTGTGTGTGTGTGTGTGTGTGTGTGTGTGTGTGTGTATCACACTCCATACCACAGAGTCTGCCCATCTCTATCATCTCTCTCTCGGTCCAGAGACACCACAAAGACACCAAACCCCACTGACATCCCATCACTGGGTCAATGTGGACTCAAAGTCTGGGTCGCTGTGGACTCAAAGTATGTGTCCCAAATGACACCCTAATCCACATATAGTGCACTTCTTTTCACCACAGCCCTATGGGCCCTGATAGAAAGTAGTGCACTACATAGAGAATAGGGTGCTGTTTGCGACACAGACATAGCTTCCCGATTCACAGAGTTAAGAGGTCACAGTTCTGGGGCCTCTGATAAAACTCACAGAGCTAATAGAGTTTCAAGATGGTTTTCATCCCAGTCGTGTCTGTGGGTTAGTTAGCATAACACTAATGAGGGTCAGTTATGAGAGAGACAGACAGAGACAACAGTGAGAATAGGGCTGTAAACACAGAGAGAGGAGAGAGGGATTCTGAGTGTTTGTGTAAGGATACAATGGGTGAGAGTATGGGAGAATCACCAACCAGAGAGAGATGAGGGAGAGAGGCGGGGAAGAGGCAGACAATGACAGCAAAAGAAGGAGAGGAAGAAAGAGGGAGGCAGGAAGAGAGATTAAGGATGACCTGTTCGTATTGGCATGACAACGAAAAGATGAGACTAGGAGGAAAGGACAGAGATAGACGGGGTCGGAAGTAGACATGGTGTGCAAGCCAATAGTGCATACTCTGTATGTCTGTCACACACACAAACACACACACATGCACACACTGCATATTGCACACACTGCATATTGTTATTATTGTTATTATTTTTGTGAAATATGACATATTTCACAAAAATACAAAATCTAGGCCTACATCACCCTAAAATCTAGACCTACACCACTCTAAAATCTAGGCCTACACCACCATAAAATCCTCATTCTAAACCCCATTCGTTCGCTCTTCTTCCCCTCTGTTCCCCTCTACTCCTTCAGGGGAGTACTATTGGCTGGAGCCAGCCCATGCCTTTGATCCCTTCCAGGAGTACGACGTGGGGCTGATAGCCCTGGCCTTCCTACAAGGCTCCTTCGCCTACGGAGGATGGAACTTCCTCAACTACGTCACTGAGGAGCTGGTTGACCCCTATGTGTAAAGCCCTACTACAATTAGTCCATGCGTGTGTCCCAAATTCTATATTACATTTACATTTAAGTCATTTAGCAGACGCTCTTATCCAGAGCGACTATATTTTGATATTATATTTGAGAACTGAACTGATCCCTATTGAATGAGACCTACATGTCTTTAATAAATGGTCTACCTTTTTGGTCTACCTTTTCCCCATCCCTCTCTCAATTCTGAACTGGACTGATACCTATATAACTTACATGTCTCTAATGAATGACATACCTTCCCCCATCCCTTCTCCCCATCCCTCCATTCCTCTCTCTACTTTTCTAGGAATCTTCCACGTGCCATCTTCATCTCCATCCCCTTGGTGACGTTCGTGTACGTGTTTGCCAACATCGCTTACGTCACCGCCATGAGTCCTCAGGAGCTGCTGGCCTCCAACGCTGTTGCTGTAGTGAGTAGCTCCACCCACCGTCCTGCCAGGATCAGGAAGCAGCTCTGGGTTTATTCGCGTTCAACCTCAGTATTAACAAAGGCCTCTGGCGCCCCCTTGTCGGTCACAGAGAGTTAATGGTCCTTAAATTCAGATTCAACTTTGAATTCTGCTTAGTGGAGTGGCACATCTGTACCATATTATCAATCAACTGATGCTGCAATTTGAACTTTTAAGTGTATAAGTATCAAACCTTGTGGTGTAGCTATGTAGCAGTTCATTGAATGTGTAATTGTGTGTTTCACCATATTCTCTTGTCCCCTCTCTTCCTCCCTATATTCCTCCGTCTATTCCTTCCTTCCTTCCTTTCTCCCTCCAGACGTTTGGTGAGAAGCTGCTAGGCGTGATGTCATGGATCATGCCCATCTCTGTTGCTCTGTCCACCTTCGGAGGGGTCAACGGGTCCCTCTTCACCTCGTCACGGTATTCTCCTCCACATTATT
Source organism: Oncorhynchus keta (assembly GCF_023373465.1). Taxonomy (NCBI): domain Eukaryota; kingdom Metazoa; phylum Chordata; class Actinopteri; order Salmoniformes; family Salmonidae; genus Oncorhynchus; species Oncorhynchus keta. The sequence goes on along the minus strand of NC_068433.1, from coordinate 23,825,280 downwards.
TATCTGCCTCTTGTATCTATGTTTTTCTGTATCTATCTCCATAAACAGTACCGGTCAAAAGTTTGGACACACCTACTCATTCCAAGATTTTTCCTTATATTTGACTATTTTCTACATTGTAGAATAATTGTGAAGAAATCCAAACTATTAAATAACACATATGGAATCATGTAGTAACTAAAAAAGTGTTAAAACAAACAAAAAATATATTTAGAATGTGAGATTATTCAAAGTAACCACCCTTTGCCTTGATGACAGCTTTGCACACTTTAGGCATTCTCTTAACCAGCTTCATGATGTAGTCACCTGGAATGCATTTAAATTAACAGGTGTGCCTTGTTAAAAGTTCATTTGTAGAATGTGTTTGAGCCAATCAATTTCATGAACTTTGAAAGTGTCTTGAAGTGCAGTCGCAAAAACCATCCAGCGCTATGATGAAACTGGCTCTCATCCTCTGCTGCAGAGGATAAGTTCATTAGAGTTACCAGCCTCAGAAATTGTATCCCAAATAAATGCTTCACAGTTCAAGTAACAGACACATCTCAACATCAACTGTTCAGAGGAGACTGCGTGAATCAGACCTTCATGGTCGAATTGCTGCAAAGAAACCACTACTAAAGGACACCAATAAGAAGAAGAGACTTGGTTGGGCCAAAAAACTAGCGCAATGCACATTAGACTGTCCTTTGATCTGATCAGTCCAAATTTGAGATTTGTCTTTGTGAGACGCAGAGTAGGTGAACGGATGATCTCTGCATGTGTGGTGCCCACCATGAAGCATGGAGGAGGAGGTGTGATGGTGTGGGGGTGCATTGCTGGTGACACTGTCAGCGATTTATTTAGAATTCAAAGCACACTTAACCAACATGGCTACCACAACATTCTGCAGCGATACGCCATCCCATCAGGTTTGCACTTAATGGGACTATCAATTGTTTTTCAACAGGACAATGACCCAACACAGCTACAGGCTGTGTAAGGGCTATTTGATCAAGAAGAAGAGTGATGGAGTGCTACATCAGATGGCCTGGCCTCCACAATCACCCGACCTCAACCCAATTGAGATGGTTTGGGATGAGTTGGACTGCAGAGTGGAGGAAAAGCAGCCTTCAAGTGCTCAGCATATGTGGGAATTTCTTCAAGATTATTGGAAAAGCATTCCTCATGAAGCTGGTTGAGAGAATGCCAAGAGTGTGCAAAGCTGTCATCAAGGCAAAGGGTGGCTACTTTGAAGAATCTCAAATATAAAATATATTTTGATTTGTTTAACATGATTCAACATGATGATGAATACATTTTGTTTTGTTGGTTACTACATGATTCCTTATGTGTTATTTCATAGTTTTGATGTCTTCACTATTATTCTACAATGTAGAAAATAGTACAAATGAAGAAAAACCCTTGAATGAGTAGGTGTGTCCAAACTCTTGACTGGTACTGTATTATCTTTCTCTGTGAACTCTCTTCTTCTTTTTTTATCGGTGTACTTATCCCACCCACGTCAACCGTTCATTGCTCCGTATTGTTGCACTGCGTTGGATTGTATTAGTAGTTAACCCGTCTCTCACTCGCTCTCAATCTCTTTCTCTCGAACAGGTTGTTCTTTGCTGGAGCCAGAGAGGGCCACCTCCCCAGTCTCCTGGCCATGATCCACGTGAAGCGTTGTACCCCCATCCCTGCTCTGCTCTTCACTGTGAGTGCTACATCCTGTCTCTCTCTCTCTCTCTCTCTCTCTCTCTCTCTCTCTCTCTCTCTCTCTCTCTCTCTCTCTCTCTCTCTCTCTCTCTCTCCATCTCTCTTCCCCTCTCTCTTCCTTTCTCTCTATGTATTTACCTTTGACACAGGTGTCTGTGTCTGCACAGTACACTATACAGTGGCAATATAAAGTATGTGAACCCTTTGGAATTACCTGGATTTCTGCATACATTTTACATCAACATTTTATCTGAGTCACAACAAAGTCACAACAATAGACACGGCGTGCTTAAACTAATAACACACAAATGATTGTGTTTTTCTTGTCTATATTGAATACATAATTTAAACTAAATAGATCTCAGAAGACCTAAGATTAAGAATTGTTGCCTTGCATAAAGCATAAAAGTATCTCTAAAAGTCAGTCCACGGTAAGACAAAGTGTCTATAAATGGAGAAATTTCAGCACTGTTGCCACTCTCCCTAGGAGTGGCCGTCCTGCAAAGATGACTGCAAGAGCACCGCGCAGAATGAGGTTAAGAAGAATCATAGAGTGTCAGCTAAAGACTTACAGAAATCTCTGGAAGATGCTAACATCTCTGTTGACGAGTCTAAAATATGTGAAACACTAAACAAGAAAGGTGTTCATGGAAGGACACCATGGAAGAAGGCACTGCTGTCCAAAAAAGTTTGCAAAAGAGAGCACCTGGATGTTCCTCAGTGGTGCTGGCAAAATATTCTGTGGACAGATGACACTAAAGTTGTGTAGTTTGGAAGGAACACACAACAATATATGTGGAGAGAAAAAAGGCTCAGCACACCAACATTAAAACCTCATCCCAATTTTAAACTATGGTGGAGGGAGCTTCATGGTTTGGGATGCTTTGCTGACTCAGGGCCTCGACACCTTAGAACTGAAAAATTAATTCCCAAATTTATCAAGACATTTTGCAGGAGAATGTAAGGCTGTCCGCCAATTGAAGCTCAACAGATGTTGGGTGATTCAACAGGACAACAACCCAAAATACAGAAGTAAATCAACAACAGAATGGCTTGAACAGAAGGAAATACGCCTTCTGGAGTGGCCTAGTCAGTCCTGACCTCAACCCGATTGAGATGCTGTGGCATGACCTCAAGAGAGCGGTTCACACCAAACATCCCAAGATTATTGTGGAACTGAAACAGTTTTGTAAAGAGGAATGGTCCAAAATTCCTCCTGACCGTTGTGCTGGTCTGATCCGCAACTACAGGAAACGTTTGGTTGAGGTTATTGCTGCAAAAGAAGGGTCAACCTGTTATTAAATCCAGGGGTTCACATACTTTTTCCAACCTGCACTGTGAATATTTACACAGTGTATTCAATAAAGACATTAACATTTACAATTGTTTGTGTGTTGTTAGTTTAAGCAGACTGTGTTTGTCTATTGTTATGAGGTCCTTCTGTAGCTCAGTTGGTAGAGCATGGCGCTTGTAACGCCAGGGTAGTGGGTTTGATTCCCGGGACCACCCATACGTAGAATGTATGCACACATGACTGTAAGTCGCTTTGGATAAAAGCGTCTGCTAAATGGCATATATTATTATTATATATTATGACTTAGATGAAGATCAGATAAAATTTTATGACCAATTTATGTAGAAATCCAGGTAATTCTAAAGTTTTCACGTACTTTTTCTTCCCACTGTATGTACAAAAGTATGTGGAAGAGTGGAGGCTGTTATAGCAGCAAAGGGAGGACTAACTCCATATTAATGCCCATGATATTGGAATGAGATGTTCGACGAGCATGTGTCCACATTCTTTTGGTCATGTAGTGTATTTTATATTTTCATATACTGTACCTATATTGACCCATTCTCTCCCTCTCTCCCTCCCTTCCCCAGTGTCTGTCCACCCTGTTGATGCTGTGCACCAGTGACATGTACACCCTCATTAACTACGTGGGCTTCATCAACTACCTCTTCTACGGGGTCACTGTTGCCGGGCAGATCGTGCTGCGCATCAAGGCACCCGACATGCACCGACCAATCAGGGTGAATTTCAAAGAAGACATTTCTTGGCACTGGGTTCTTGAGGCTATCTATACTTACTAAACGTTTCCAACAAATCTTCATTTAGGATACACTTTATATATACTTTTTAATTGGACATCCCACTTTAAATCTTTGTCATACATCTATCTTTATATGATTCTTTACACTACACTAACGTAAACTCGTGTAAACTCGTACATTGCCTTGGTCCGTACAATTGCCCTTATTTTAGCTCCCCAAAAACGTAATACTTCCAGATCAACTGTACTGTCAATACCATTGTAAAGCACAATTTCTCCCCTTTTCAACAGAATCAATTACATGACCTAAACGCTGCCCGTTTCTGCGTAATTCAAGCAGGCAATGAGCCCCGTCGGGTCTTTTTAAAAATGGCGGGTGGGGAAGAGAAACTAATGCGTGATAGTGAGAAGGAGAGATGTTGTGTGGGAAAATTGCTTTGAGAATGGTGAGTGCATGCAATGATGATGCAAAAAAATGGTAGGTAACCCCCCATTACCCCCGTCACTGTCCATTTCTTGTTTTTAAAGGAGGGTAGAAGTGCTACACCTGGTGGAGAGAGATTGTAAGACAGAAATAGTTTCTTTATCTGTGCTGTACGTTACGACATGGCACGTCAAGATGTAACCGAGGGTCAGTTTTTTCAACTTTTCTCCAATACTATAGAGCCATTACCATGTCGATCAACGCTTGAATAGAAACCTAGTTCACACCCCCAATTTTGACGTCAACACAGTCCTATTAGTTTTCTTTGTCGCCTCTTTTGAATGTTGCGGTTGCAGCACATTTGTACGGAATGGGGTGAGTTTACGTTACTCCTCTGACACCATTTAAGCTAGAAATTACATTCAAACTTTAAAATGTCTGGATTAAGTTGCTTGCATACAACTTTTTGATAATAGTTGTACTTTTTAACCTATTACGCTTTTTGTCCTTAAAAAAAATGAATTCTCCACTTGAATGGGATTTCTAAAACCGTCTAAAAGTGCCATTGTTATAAACTTCCGTGACTTCAAACATTCTATTCACTGTCAACAATGTAATTTTTGACACAAATCAGCTACATTGACCACTTTCCCCATTCTCATGTTAGATAGCGTGACGACCGTCTGCACTGATCTGTCTGATAACGCGCACTCACAGGATAGCTAAAAACAAATTTGGCTGTTCTAACGTTCGAAAATATTACCAAGGTGACATCGTCCACTGAACCACCTTTCCTAGCTAGGTAGTGTAGTGAAGATGTAGCTAATGCACAAATATGTTTTCAATATATCCGTTCTGCCGTAATAGTGCGCCCAGTTCTACAGCACAGCTGACTGTCCTCTGCGACATTATCATCGCGTTGGACAAATGTTATAAAGTAGCGAAGGCACAGTGCCAGCTGTCAGTCAGATGCTGTACGTGCTGATTTCTGATTACAGTCAAATAACTTTGGTGCCGTTCAACTTCATCAACAAGCTGACAAACAAGCTACCTAAAGGCCATTCAAACAAGTTACCTAAAGGCCATTCAAACAAG